>NC_090695.1:70591641-71213427 GCF_013368605.1 Nyctibius grandis | reverse complement strand
ATAAACCTAAATCTTAGAATAGCAGCCAATTTTTAATTGTTTAGAAATATATATGAACTTTCAGTCAGTCAGCTATAAATACATACTGTGATGGGGGGGAAGATACCATCTCTCATTCCCAAGCAGGCTTTCAAGGAGAACATGGTATTAGAGATGGACAGGGATCAAGGAATGCTGCAGTCAGAGGAACTCCTAAACAGTTGCATTCTACAAACTTGTTTTCGTTACCTGAAAGTGCATCTTTGTATCTGTAGAAGAATCATCCCCATATTTTCAAAAAAGTACAAACATTGCAATTTTGCCACACCCTAAGCCTATCTAACCTGCATTTTCTGTTAAGTGCAAAAAGTGTACGAAGTGATACAATGCACTGGTGCATATAAGATCAAAGCCCGAAAATGAGGCAACGCTGTCACCACAAATCCCAGGTAGTTCAGTAGTTGCTGAGCCTTTGCTGCACAGCTGTTAAATGGCTGAAGTAGAAGCTAAAGTAGAAACTAATGAACAGTCTAAGCCCAATAGCCAGAGTGGTGTTATAGAGCAGGATCTCCATTCCCCTGCTCTCCACACAAATTCACCACCACATATCACGCCTTTGATACCAGTTTCAGGATAAAGGCTGGGCCCAAAGGGCACGAAGGCAGCATAGCAGAAGAGGAAAATGCACAGTTACTGTGAAGGTTGTAAGGAAGAGATGTGAGGTGCAGACTGAAAGAATATCTACTGCCAGGTCTCTCAACTGCACAACTCCAACGTATCCCCCGTTTCACTGCTGGAGTATGGTCTGGCAGCTACGCAACACAGGGCATACCTACCACACAGTCAGTACGTTATAAAACACCTGTGCAGTTAGATCTGTTGTGTCTTCAACTTAAGTCCCTTTTAAGTGTCACAACAGCTCCTCTTATCTTCTCCTCCCACAAAATGAGGCTTCATTTGATAATGACACATTTATATGTGTCAAGGAAGGACACATATGTATCAAGGAAGGACACATTTATATGTATCAAGAAGGACAGGGAACTGCTACAGAGAGTCCAGCGCAGAGCCACGAAGATGATTAAGGGGGCGGAACATCTCCCTTATGAGGAGAGGCTGAGGGAGCTGGGTCTCTTTAGCTTAGAGAAGAGGAGACTGAGGGGTGACCTCATTAATGTTTATAAATATGTAAAGGGCAAGTGACATGAGGATGAAGCCAGGCTCTTCTCAGTGACATCCCTTGACAGGACAAGGGGCAATGGGTGCAAGCTGGAACACAGGAGGTTCCACATAAACATGAGGAAAAACTTCTTTACGGTGAGGGTGACCGAACACTGGAACAGGCTGCCCAGAGAGGTTGTGGAGTCTCCTTCTCTGGAGACATTCAAAATCCGCCTGGACGCGTTCCTGTGTGATATGGTCTAGGCAATGCTGCTCCGGCAGGGGGATTGGACTAGATGATCTTTCGAGGTCCCTTCCAATCCCTAACATTCTGTGATTCTGTGATTCTGTGATATGCCAACAGACTGCTGCAGAGCAACGTGCATACGTAAATGATTAGCGATTCCAAACAGCTGGTATTCAGAACAAGTACATTATTTGCTCTTTAAAGAAATGCAATCTGTACAATACTTGTAAGAGGGTAACTGTGAAGATTAATGAACAATTGTCTATAACAGTTAATTTAGTTTTGTTCCTTATTTAAGTCTTGCAGTGGACTATGCTACAGCTTCTTCTATAAAATGCTAAAATAGCCACTGCCATTGATTTTAGACACACAAAGACTTGACTAACATCTTGAAAGAGCAAGAGGAGCTCAAACTGCACATATGCAGAGACTGTACTCTAAACACAGTTGTGCTTTCACTATATTGCCATCATGTCTTGTTGGACAGCACAGGTCCATTAGAAGTATGTGCTGGGAACCTCACTGGGACCAGTAAGAAAGCAAGCTCTGCCTCCTATCCAAAACTGGTGAGAGAAGGATCCAGAAGTGAGTGCTATCAGAATGCTGTAACACAGCAAAAGCTGTACAAGTAGGCACTGTGAAAGGAAATATAGTAAGGCCTATTTTTAAAGGGTGTGTGCATATGTATGTATACACATGTATGTACACACACACATATATACACAGATATAAATAAAAAGTTTTTGGCAAAATAACACTGTTTCATTTAAAAACCAATGCAATGAAAACACCAGCAATTTAAACTATACAAATCAAGTGTAAAAGCCATGGGGAAAAAGCAGCAAATTTTCTGAAGTAGCACCTGTATCTCAGGGACGAGCTTTTGAATTTCGGTTCTCCTAATTCAAGACAGAGGTAATGTGTTTGCCCATCAAAACAGATTTTAACAAACTGACCAACTTCTCTTGTCTGCAATAGTGGGGTATTTGAAATGCACCATGATTTTCAGGACCCTTCTCTCCCCCATGCTGGCAAAGCCCAGTAGGACACTAGTTAAAGGTCAGGAGCACGTATGTCAGCAGGAGAGATGCTAGCTGTGCTACCTGTGCCTGCCATGGCTCACAGGCAAGGTAAAAAGGCGGAACAGTGGAGACAGGATGAAGGAGTGTGCTCAGGGATAGCAATGAGCCTGCACCTCCTTCCTTGAGAATTTTATGATGCACAGAGACCTCAAATGCCAAGTGTGTTTTTCTTATATATATTTTTGTTCCAGTGTGGCACTCATCTGCTCAAACAATATGTGGGAGTCAGTTTCTGGAAAAAGAGAAAAGGGAAAGAAAAAAGAAAACTCAAAGCCTTCCTGTCCTCCACCAGGGTCCCCTCTGGCTGTTGCGAGGAGAAAGCATGCATACTTCTGTGTCGCCTTGCTACCACAGTGCTACCCTGAGACAGGCTCATACCGTGTTCCAGGGATGGAAAATCCCCATGGAAGGACATGGCACAGTAAGGGGCCCTCTGATTAAAACACTGTGGCCCAAGAGTTTCATGTTATTTCAGATAACAGATGCTGAGCAACAGGGAGAGACAGCCAGGCCCTTAACGAGCCAAGAACACAGAACACTGTCAGTTGCATGCTGCAGGATGATCTATGTCTGGAAAAACAGTAAGACAGGTTAAATAAACTGTAGAAGATGGTCAGTAGCAGCAAGCTTAAAGCTTACCCGTTTTCTGTAACAAAAAGTCAAGTTTTCCCTCCATTACTGAGTCAGCAATTGGAAACAAGACCATGCATTCTTTCTCCTGCTCTGAGGACACAAAGCAGTTTCTCTGGCTTTCTGGACAATTACAAGCAGCAACCTATTTCAGACTTCCTCGCTAATTTGTGGGCTTCATCCTCAGAGGGCATACCCTGAAATACACCACGTTACCCTTCCTGCCTGTAATGCTGGTGCCAGGATGCCAGAAGAGCTCCAGCTGATCCTTCCTGCCCAGATTCTGAAGCAGAGACAACCCTGCGTTTAATGATCAGGAGACAAGGATTTTAGCTCTGTACTATCCACACTATCCCCTTCATAGCATGAGTCCAGTTTGCATGTTGAATAAAAGGTAAGTTGTGAAGCTGCAAATGAATAAAAGGCAGAAGAACATTCTTAAAATTAAATTAACAATTTAAACAATTAATAACAGGCTTGGTTGAAAACAGGAGTCAGTCCTCCAAATGCATGTCTACCAGAGCACAAAGAACCAAAGGAATCACTGGACAGGAAGGAGAGGCTGCAGGCAGCTGCCATTTTTGCATGGCTATTTTATCTCTGTTTATAGCTTTGGGTATCTCACTCTGTTGCTATAGAAGACTGTCTTGCAGCACCCACATTCATACGGTTGTCTGCACTGTGACTGAAAAGTAGAAAGCACGGGTAACGAACAGATGTTGCTGAAGCTGGCACAGTGCTTAGGGTACAGACTGATCAAGACGACCCAGCAAGAACTGCTTCAGAACATAATTGGCTCCAACACAAAACGCCTTTTGCATATTTCAAAGTTACACTGACGTCCCCTGAAGCAGCTGGAGGTGTTTTTCTAGACACACTGGCAAGAGGAACACTCCAAAAGCTGCCACTTGAGTGATGAATTCATGCCATCCATAGCTGAATTTGTTATTACTGTGCAATGCAGTGGGCACGTAAGCCCACTGGCTAGCTAAGAGGACTCTGGCCAACACAGCTTAAGCAGCTTCAGGCAGCAGGTGCGTGCAAGAGGCAAAGCTGTGCAGACGCCCTGCACCACAACTGGCTCAGAGGGCCCCTTGTGTACGATGTTCATCTGAAGTGAAGGGGTCTGTCACTGGGGAACCACAGTGAGATGAGACCAGCAGAGATGTGAGTGAAGACCAACATGACTATGGCCATGGACAGCAGATATATGTAGTGTATGACAGGACCAGCATGTCTGCTCTAGAGTCAGTCTCTAGCAGGAAGTATGAGAAGTACTGGATCCCCACATCTTCAGCAGATGGGCAAGCACAGAGAGGTGATCTCGGTCTCACAGGAGCTGACAGAGGAACTGCCTCTGAAGAGCACACATTCATCCAAGGGAGAAAAGACAGTCAGTGTGTCCCTGGGCCCACACCTGATAACAACATCCACCAAGAACTTGAGAAGGCTGACTAGGTAAGTGAGTTTTCATCATGGCTATTGCATTCCCAGTTAACTGAAGCCTACAGCATGTTACATGCACACTACAGGCTTCAATACCTCCTAAGGCTCCTCTGCAAAGCTACGCTGTACTTCAGTTCTAACATATGACTGTGCTAATTTACTCAAGTGAACACTAAATGGTACTTCTTTTACCCTAATTAGTGATGATTCTTTTAGTCTTTGAGCTTGCTGTTAAATAACAGTCCAACTGTCACAAATTAATGAAAATGAAACAGTACAAGTAAAGAAGAAGAGTCTAGTGCCAAAGACAACAGTTTCAATGCTAGAAAAAAAATCAGTATAATGTAATATTGCCTCAGGTATTCTTGTTCCTTTTTTACGTTAGAGTAGTAGCTGCTGAAATTCAAACGCCTTTTAAAACAGGCTTTGGCTGAGTAATGTAGGAGAAACTAAGCTGCAGTTGAAAACTTGCTCTATAAGCTGTTTCCCCTTCATTCATACTCTAAGTAAACTCTCTGAAATATTTTGACTCAACTGTTCTAGTACTTTCTCTCTTCCCAGTGCACAGGGCTCCTTTTATAGAAATCAACTCTTCTGTGTTTTGTCTTTTTCTCTTTACGGTAGTACTGTTTCAGCTGTGCTATTTGGACTGATCCAAGGAGTTCTCAGCAGCTCATGTCTTTGCCTTTTTTTGGTTGGGAGGCTACTGTGAGCATTAATTTAAAGGAACATATTTTCATTTATGAAACAATGCACCAGAATTTATCTATGGAATGATTTTCTTTAAGAAAGAGCTGGGAGGAGGGGAAGAGTCTTTGTGACAGTAGATGCAGAAATCTCATCATCTTGGAGTCTCTGCTTGGCCTCAGTTTCTATATACATGAAAAACTGGGAAATGGCTTATGGAAAAGCAACCCAAAGTAAACATTTCAGACAAGACAAGTGGTACATAATAGTTATTTGTAACAATGAGGCACTATCTTTGAAAGACGAAAGCAGAACACAGTATTACCAAAATGTAATGAAAGGCACGCTCATACGCAACCCTCTTCACCAGTTGTCTGCATTTGGTTTTACTGAACCATCTTGGTATCTACAGCAGGTGTGCTGCACCGCTTCTGAGCACAGGTCTCCACTTAGCGTCCTCCTTCAGAGACTGACATGCTATCCACTCTCATCTCTTTCAGGCTTCCAGTTTTTTTCTGTTTCTGCTTGGATTTTTTCAACATATGGACCTAAATGGAAAGTTTTAAAAGAAAGTGAGTGAGCATTAAAATATCTGTAGTCACCTATAAGCAGATCTAAGGCAACTAACTAATAAACAAGTAAAATGTTGGAACTCCAACAGAAAATATTTAAATACACAACTATCTGAAGCACCTATCCTTATAAAGCTATAGGAGTAACTGCTTTTTTTTACATAAACATATATACACATGTATGTATATGTATATAGATGTATAAGGATATGTATGTGTGTGCATATATATTGAGGTACACACATATACATACACATATATACAGATAACACTATTAGTCACTAACCTGATAGAAAGAGAGAAATATTTCTCACTGGAAGGACAAGTTAGGTTTGTTTTCTTTTTCCCCCTTTCTCTCAGGAAAAGAACAAAGTTTAACACATTCCAAAACATTTGAGGTATGACCCTCTTTTTCACCCATTTTTCCTCTGCAAGGGCCATTGTTCTGTTAGCCCTCTCGGTAGGGCTACATATTCTCCGAGATTGCCTGTAGCAACAAATTTCTGTGAGTTAAGAAGGCATCCTTAAGGTAGCAGACAAATGTGTAGACTGGTGTGCACCAGAGTCAACTACTGCCAAATGTTTATTTCACAATTTCAAAGTCAACAAAATTAAATTCTTAGGGAGCTGATGCTCTTTTCCTTCTACATATACACTGAGATATCAAGGAAAACCAGGCACCTATTACTCCAAAGTCTCGTTTTTCTCAGACCCTCTTCCTCCATTATTCATTTTTCTCCTTTGCTGCTCTCTGACAGACCTTCCCTCCTCCAGCACCACCAGCAGACTGCTTCCTACCTCGCACACTGCAGTACTGCTGTGGCCCTCATAACTGTGATCTGCTTCAGGGCAAGCAATACTGCCTGGAAATCTCAATACAGGGGAAAATATTAAGTCACTAGGCTGAAGCTCAGGGTCTATTTTTTTAAACACAAGCCTCATCTGAGCCAGTGGAGAGGGCCCTCAAACCATCCCCTGTAGAAACTGCTATGTGTTTATCCAACAGTTACCACAGTGTGCCGACAAGCTCCTTTAAAGTTAAGCATCAGAACAAAACAGACAAGCAAGATAATACGATAATATCCACTGGAGAAACAAAGCCAACTTGCTAAAACAAAGCTACAGCCAGTACCTTCGGTCCTGCAGCAGAAATAATAATCTGGCCAGGGGCCTGAATCCAGGGCTCTCCATCAACTTGAACTGGAATTGGCTTTAGGAGTGTTACACGAAAATATGAGCCTTGGGCTATGCGGATTCCTGACCGAAAACCACCTTGGACTTGACCCTGTTAGGAAGCAAAAGCCAGTATATCAATCACCCCAATAAACAAGAAGCACAAATATTAGCTGCACTTAAGCTGAGCGGATAGAATTTTATTCTCACTTGACATTTTACATTTCAAGTAGAAGAACTGCTTAGGCAAAATCCACATAGGGTGCCTTTACTGATGCAGCATTAATTATTCAAGTTAGTACATGAAGAAGAACTCAGATACCCCTGCAGGCTGCCAGAGGCAAAGTAACTTACACAGTGAAGGCATTTGTACACTCAGGTTGGCCAAGGAGCATGCACTCACAATGGTCTTGTTTGCTTTTACTTCCCCTCTCTATGATGCAGTACACACAGTTTCAAAACACCTAACTACATACACAGACTTCGACACATGTGAAACTCAAAAGTCTAGAAGCACTTTATAAAACAGGGAGAGAGAGTTTTGCCAAACTCAATTCCATATACATACATATATGTATACTCAACTACATATACATACACAGATACTCAGCTGCAACTAATGGCTGAGTGTTAACTGTAAAAAGTGAAGCAAAGTGAACTCTGCTGCTACAAATTATCTTGGGAAATGTGTACAGACACTAAACATGGGGGTAAAAACCTTAACAGAAGATCACAAAACCAGAGCATGGGTTTGTTAACATTTATATTCCAAAGCAACGGGTACGCTCTTTATTGCTTCTAACTTCACAAAAATTTTAAGGATCTCTACCAAACCACTCCTAATGGAACGTTTTATATTTGTCTTCCTTAAAAGATCTAAATTACAAAATGGTAAAGTTGTCCAACACTGAAGATCAAGCTGCACAAACAATTTTAAGCACTCACCTTTCCATTTTTGGTAGTTGTATGGATTAGTTGTCTCTAGTTACCTGACCACATATACTTTTTCAGCAGCAGATTTCTTAAGATAGTGAAAGAAATATGAAGACAAAAATAACCCGCCATCCCACAGGACTGTGCTGCTAATAGCAGGCCATTGTAAAAATACGTAATACATGGAAGAATTAAAGTGACACAAATTGAGTCTTTGCAGAACTGGCATACCATCTGCTTCACATAGCATTCGGACCACAACCAGCTAGCATCAGATTCTCAGAGGCAGGTGTTGGGAAGACTGTAGCAGATAATTATAAAGCCACCTGTCTAGAAGGAATCTCTGCCCTGATTGTGATGAAGTGTGACAAGATTTTTCACAAATACTCTAAGTGAAGAGTGGGTGATTTTGTAATATTAAAATAAAACTTTGTTTTCATCCCACATACTGTGTGGTTTTGACACCATGATACCTGTTATGAGAAAGCTAGTGCATTCCACAACACATACATCTATATATTTCCATTTCATATATATGTATACATGTATGTTTCTGGCCTTGGTTCAAAGCCTACTTAAGCCATGAAGCATTTCCCCATGTACTTTTAACAAGTTCTTCACACTCCTATTATTTATTCTTATCCAGCCACAGGTTTTCTTCAGTTTCCATTCCATCTGTTGCAATCTGGCACCTAAATATGGATCTTCAGGGCTGGCCAATAACAGGCAATGAGAGGGCACTGCAGTCCACGAACAGGCATACCAGCTGCAGCTAAACTCCTGACATCTGAATGCTTTGTCCACAGACAGCTTACGCTGTCCATGAATTCTGTTTATGGTCTATAACCATTTTTATATGATGCAACAAGTAGCTGAATAAACGATGGTATAACCTTAACATATCATACTTTTTAGGACTATGCACTTGCAATGCACCGTTTGTTACAAAAATAAACCAGTCTGAGAAAATGCGTGTTTCCTCTGTTCTTACTGGGACACCAGCTTACCATGTGAACGACGCCAGTCACACCAACAACTTCCAGCAGGCCGTCATCGATGCGTGGTTTCTCAAAGCGGTTATCACTCTCAGACCCCCAGAGATCGGCTCCAGACCCCCAGCTGCATAGAGAGCACACCACAGTGACCGCCCGCAGACCTGCCATCTGCCAGAGCACCCTGCCTGGTAACCTGCTAGAGGTGGCTGGTTCTCCAGACTTCAAAAGCTAGACACTCTGCTCCCCACCAGCTGGAGGAGACAACACAGCTTTCCTGCACTGTAAAACCGGGAAGCACTTTCCTAATATTTGGAAGATTTCTGACCAGATCTTCTAGCAGTGAAAGAAGGATTGAAGAAAGTAGTTTCCATTTGAAAGAAAAAGAGCAGGGAAGAAGAAAGTATCTCCAAAGAGTTTTAGTTTGCTGGGAAAAACAGTTTACAGCTACACTAACCCTTAACTTCCAAGACTTAAGAACTTAACACAGATTGTTCTGTGTACTGGTCTTGGCAATATTCACGGGAGCTACTGAAGAGAAACTAAAGCTAAAACAAGTATCAAGTTTTTATTCTTGTACCTGGCCAAACTCACTTGTAGCTAAGCAGGTATTCCTGCATTTCAGTCCTCCGAAACGCTTCTGACAATTTAACACTGTGTTGCTTTTTGTGCAGTATTGACCCTCCTTACCCAAATGACTTGCTTATTGTTTTAGTGCATCCACTGCTCAGTACTAATCGTGATCTTTTCTTCTCCACCATTCTCATGTGCAATGTATACTTGTGTGTATGTACATGTGCACATCTGTGTTTGTACACGTAAAACCTATGTATTTGAATAAAAGGTTGAAACATTTTCAGACCAAAATGGAAGGAGATACAGGCAGTTTAAGACAAGAGTGTACTTAAAAAAATAGTATGGCAGCACTAATTACCTGCTAGTTTTGTTCAAACAAAAAACTTGCCTCTACCAACAGCACACCTAAGGAAGCTAAATTTCCTGCAGATTTGCCTTCCTTTCTCCCACAGCAGTAGCCCTAGCTCTCTCTGTAGGTGTCAGGGCAGCCCCCACAACCCCATGGAAAGTACCTGAACTGTGGGTTTTCCACAGGTAGCGGGTAGCATCACCGACTCCACATACTGACCAGCTAGCTGTAGAACCTGGACAGTGTTTGACAGTGGAATCCTGGCTGGCCTTCACTGCAGGAACTGCTTAGGCACCTGGTCTCTAGCATGCCAGAAAGTGTGTGCAAGTTGATCGTCTTTGATCCTTCTACCACTCACAGTGAAATCCAGTGGACCATTCAGTTTGTGGGAGGGGGAAAATGGTAGTGGACAGAAGCCACAGGCCTACAAACATGCCTAAAACGTCATGTTTTACTAGAGAACTGCTCCAAAAGAAGTCTGGACCTTTGGTGAGGAAAATCGTTCCAAATTACTGTTAGGACACAGAAGAAATAGCAAATGTATGGCGGTTTGCACCGGAAAAACAAGATAGTACTACCTTTACATGAAGTGAGATTGTGAGTTTCAAAGGATCAGAAAAACGATGTCAAAATGGTATTAAGCGCTAGCTCCTTAGGCACAGTTGCAAAGCCAGCGAGTCAGGCAATAATCAAAAGTACCCAATAACAACCATCTATTAATCTAGACCATTTAACATTTTATCCAACAATTTGACATTTGACTATCAAATACCAAGCAGTATTTGCAAACATACAGCCAGACATGCATCCACACAGGATTCTTCCTCTCCTTTTTACCTGGGTATATTAATAAAAATGAGTCCTTCTATACTTGGTAACTCCACCTCGTGCTGGTCCACTTGAAGCTTTATGTCTTTGTGAAGATTTCTGGTATGACTTATCTTCTGCAGCCCAACTTTCACGTAAACTCCTTTGTTGTGAAACCTAGGAGTAGACAAGCATCCTGTAACTAAAAGGTAAGGCCCAGCACAGCACTCTTCCTTGTATGTATACCAGTATTGTCCCCTAGCAGGTATGTTTAAAGAGTTTTTCAATTAAAACTCTCTCCAAATTCTTCCAGCTTTACTGCAGAAACAAAGCATAAGCCACGAACTGCTACTTTATATACCTTTTACTTAAGGGATGATTTGTGCTGTTTGGGCCTGGGGAGATCTGTGAAATTTTATTACAGAAAAATCATCCCTTCTTAAAGCATCACCTGAATGCAATGCCTCTTTGAAATGTAAACTTCTGGGCTAGAAAATTTTATTTTTAATTAAGACCTAGAGGACTTCATGAAACATTTAAAAATGTTTTCTCATGCAATGCTAGAATAATTAAGGCACAAAAACCTTTGCGAGTCTTTGCTTTATGTATCACTAATTCATTTGAAATATATTCAGCTGCAGAAACTTAAAACATGCTTAGTAATAACCTGTGCAGAGGTCTAACATCTCTAATTTTAGAGTAAAAAAAGATGAGGAAGATTTTATGGCATCCCTAGAAACGTCAAAATATTTTAAGAATAACATAAACAAATGTTAGTTAAAGACACACAGTATTTTCTTCTATAATGGAAACCTTTGTATACATGGCCTTCAGGGCAACCTTAAAATAAAAAGCATAAACTTCCATTATTTGACCCTACTAGGACACAGATGTCATTGGAATTCATCTCTGCAAAATCTCGCTAGCATTATGTCTACATGCCGTAGACATTCAAGTGGGGAAGGCAGCCACTTTAGCCTGTGGGCTACAGTCAACTCTTCAGACAGAGACTGTTCAGTTTCTTTCAAATTATTACATTGGGAAAGATTAGTCCTACTTGCTAACAGTTTTAAACAGCACCGAATTAAAGGTACCTGATGTAACACCATTTAACATATGCTTCTACTCCAGACAAGACGAGAAGTGTCTATGCTAAGACAGGTTTTGTCTCATTTGAATATGACTGAAAAATAAAGGAATATCAGTAGGAAACACAATACTTCAAATATCCCCAAGAAGTATTAATTTTTGTTCTGTGAAGAAGGAAGCCTGCAGAAACTGAACGAATAATGACACAGCGCCGTAACTGCAGATGCAGTCACAGAATCACAGAATGTTAGGGATTGGAAGGGACCTCGAAAGATCATCTAGTCCAATCCCCCTGCCGGAGCAGGATTGCCTAGACCATATCACACAGGAACGCGTCCAGGCGGGTTTTGAATGTCTCCAGAGAAGGAGACTCCACAACCTCTCTGGGCAGCCTGTTCCAGTGTTCAGTTACCCTCACTGTAAAGAAGTTTTTCCTCATATTTATGTGGAACCTCCTGTGTTCCAGCTTGCACCCATTGCCCCTTGTCCTGTCAAGGGATGTCACTGAGAAGAGCCTGGCTCCATCCTCATGGCACTTGCCCTTTACATATTTATAAACATTAATGAGGTCACCCCTCAGTCTCCTCTTCTCTAAGCTAAAGAGACCCAGCTCCCTCAGCCTCTCCTCATAAGGGAGATGTTCCGCCCCCTTAATCATCTTCGTGGCTCTGCGCTGGACTCTCTCTAGCAGTTCCCTGTCCTTCTTGAACTGAGGGGCCCAGAAATGGACACAATATTCCAGATGCGGCCTCACCAGGGCAGAGTAGAGGGGGAGGAGAACCTCTCTCGACCTGCTAACCACACCCCTTCTAATCCACCCCAGGATGCCATTGGCCTTCTTGGCCACAAGGGCACACTGCTGGCTCATGGTCATCCTGCTGTCCACTAGGACCCCCAGGTCCCTTTCCCCTACGCTGCTCTCCAACAGGTCTGTCCCCAACTTGTACTGGTACATGGGGTTGTTCTTGCCCAGATGCAGGACTCTACACTTGCCCTTGTTATATTTCATTAAATTTCTCCCCGCCCAACTCTCCAGCCTGTCCAGGTCTCTCTGAATGGCTGCACAGCCTTCCGGTGTGTCAGCCACTCCTCCCAGTTTTGTGTCATCAGCGAACTTGCTGACAGTGCACTCTATTCCCTCATCCAAGTCATTAATGAATATATTGAATAGAACTGGTCCCAGTACCGACCCTTGAGGGACTCCGCTAGACACAGGCCTCCAACTGGACTCTGTCCCATTGACCTTCACTCTCTGGCTTCTTTCCTTCAGCCAGTTCACAATCCACCTCACTACCCGATCATCCAGACTTAGCTGCGAGGATGCTGTGGGAGACCGTGTCAAACGCTTTACTGAAATCGAGATAGACCACATCCACAGCTTTACCATCATCTATCCACCGGGTTACGTCCTCATAAAAGGCTATCAAGTTGGTTAAGCATGACTTTCCCTTGGTGAAGCCATGCTGAGTGCCCCTAATGATCCCCCTGTCCTTGATGTGCCTAGAGACAGCACCAAGGACAAGTTGTTCCATCACCTTTCCAGGGATGGAGGTGAGGCTGACCGGTCTATAGTTCCCCGGGTCCTCCTTCTTGCCCTTTTTGAAGACTGGAGTGACACTCGCTTTCCTCCAGTCCTCAGGCACCTCTCCCGTTGCCCACGACTTAGCAAAGATGATGGAGAGTGGCCTAGCAATGACTTCCGCCAGCTCCCTCAGCACCCACGGATGCATCCCATTAGGGCCCATGGATTTATGGATGTCCAGATTGCTTAACTGGTCCCTGACCCAGCCCTCATCTACCAAGACAGATTCCTCCTCTATCCTGACTTCTTCTGGGGCCTCAGGAGTCCGGGGCTCCTCAGGACAGCCTCCAGCAGTATAGACAGAGGCAAAGAAGGCATTCAGTAACTCCGCCTTCTTTTTATCCTCTGTCTCCAGGGCCCCCACCTCATTCATCAGTGGGCCTACATTGCCTCTAGTGTTGGCTTTACCTGCAATATATTTGAAGAAGCCCTTTCTGTTGTCCATGACCTCTCTTGCAAGGTTTAATTCCAAGGAGGCCTTAGCTTTCCTAGTTGCCTCCCTACATCCTCTGACAACAGACTTATATTCCTCCCAAGTGGCCAGCCCCTCCTTCCATGATCTCTACACCCTCTTCTTCCACTTGAGTTTGCCCAGCAGTTCCCTGTTTAACCATGCAGGTCTCCTGGTACCCTTCCTTGACTTCCTACTTGCTGGGATGCTCTGATCTTGAGCTCGGAAGAAGCAGTCCTTGAATGCTAACCAATATCTTGGGCCCCCTTACCTTCTAGTACCCTGTCCCATGGGATTTCCCCTAGCAATTGCTTGAAAAGACCAAAGTTGGCCTCCTGAAGTCCAGGGTTGTGATTCTGCTAGCTATTCTGTTCCTGCCACATGAGATCCTGAACTCTACCATCTCATGGTCACTACAACCAAGGCTGCCCTCAACCTTCACCTCTTCAACAAGACCCCCCTTTTTAGTGAGGATAAGATCCAGCAGCGCTCCTCTCCTAGTTGGCTCATCCACCATTTGCATCAGAAAGTTATCATCAATGTACTGGAGGAACCTCCTGGACTGAGGATGGCTGGCTGAGTAGGCCTCCCAGCAAATATCAGGGTAGTTGAAATCCCCCATGACAACCAGGCCCTGTAACTGCGAGACTGCTCTCAGCTGCCTGTAGAAGGCCTCATCACCCTCCTCATCCTGATCCGGTGGCCTGTAATAGACACCCACAACAGTATCACCCCTGCCAGCCTGCCCCTTAATTCGCACCCACAAACTCTCAACTCGCTCCTGATCCGCCCCTGGACAGAACTCAATACATTCTAGCTGCTCACTCACATAAAGAGCAACTCCACCACCTCTCCTTAGTGGCCTGTCTTTCCTGAACAAGACATAGCCATCCATGACCACATTCCAGTCACGCGAGGCGTCCCACCAAGTCTCTGTAATTGCCACTAGATCATAGCCCCCCGACCGAACACGGATTTCCAGCTCCTCCTGTTTATTCCCCATGCTGCGTGCATTGGTGTACAGGCATTTCAGGGAGCGAGCTGGGCACACCGATTTCACCCCAGAGGGATGGGAGGCCTCCTGGTCTACCTCAACACTAGAGCGTTGCCCCAGTGGTGCAAGCCCAGCTACTACCCCATCCCCCTTCGAATCTAGTTTAAAGCTCTCCGAATGAGCCCTGCTAATTCCTGTCCCAGAACCCTTTTGCCCCTACGACATAAACCTTTCCCATGTATTACCATCACGCCTGGTGTCTTATAAAACCAGCCATTATCAAAGAACCCAAAGCCCTGCCTGTAGCACCAGTCTCGTAGCCAGGCATTAATAGAGAGAATCCTACTATTCCATCCCACGTCATCACCTGAAAATGGAAGGAGGGAGGAGAAAACAACTTGTGCCCCAGACTCTTTCACCAACCGTCCTAGGGCCTTGTAGTCTTTCTTCATCCCCCTCAGACTACGGGATGCAGCTTCTTCCCCACCTGTCTGGAAGATCAGCAGGGGGTAATAGTCTGTGGCCTTCACCAGGTTGGGGAGTTTCCTGGTGATATCCCTGATTCGGGCTCCAGGCAGGCTGCAGACCTCCCTGTGATGGGGGTCAGCTCTGCATATTGGGCCCTCAGTTCCCTTTAGGAAGGAGTCTCCAACCACTAAAACTCTTCTCTTCTTCCTTGTGGAGGAGGTAGCTATATGCCTGTCAGGTTTTTCTGACTGTGGTGGGACCTCTGATATAGGTTGCCTCTCCACCACATCCCCATTGGACCGGCTGTATTCCACTAGGGCTTCATATCTATTTCTCAGAGGCACCTGAGGAGGCGAGGTAGGCAAGGAGGGCACTCACCTTTTGCCACGGCCATAGACTTGCCTCCACTCACTCCTCTCCTCTAGGTTATTGTTTTCCACCTGAGAGGGGCAGAGTACAGGGGTCCCTCGATCCTGGGAGCTCTCCGGCAGGTGCTCCCATTTTTGTTGCAGGGAAGGCAGAGCCTGGCTCCACCAGTCTATCTCCATTTCAGCCTCCCGAATGCTCCTAAGCCTTTCTACTTCGGCTTGAAGCCTTTCAACCTGGCTTTGCAGCTGTGCCGCTTGGCCGAGCAGATCATCTACCTGCTCACAGCGCACACAGCCCCCTGATGCCACAGAGACGCTGTAGCATTCCCTGCAGCCTGCGACCTGCACCATCGCCTCCTTCCGTGGGAGCTCTGTCTGGGTTCCCACATCCATTTTGGTCTTCTTCCGCCGGGTAGATACCATTGTTCTTTCACTGAGCTGGGAAATACCTGTTGGTGACACCCCTGGTTCACAGCTCCTTGGCACCTTCCTCGCCTTGTGCACTGGGAGGGAGTCAGCGCCCTCCCCAACGAGCTGCAAACTGCTGCGGCCTCTCCTGCCCTGGGACACACACAGTCATTGCTGACTCACACAGTCACTGCTGACTCCCCCTCTCCCCTCTGGGCAGGGACTAGTCCCTGTCCTCCAGGAGGCTTTTTATCACCCAATCAATCACCACCCCCAATCAACAGGGGCTGGTGCGTTTAAATCGCCCACGGTGCCTCCGGCTACGCCCCCTCCTCTCCTGATTCGTTGCCGGGAACCTCCCTGTCCGGGGTGGGGGGGAAGCAGCTCGGGGCTGATGCTCCAGGGGGGCCAAGAGTACGAAAACCGCCCGGTTACAGCCCGATGTCGCCCTCGCCCCCGCACTAACCTCAAGTTGCTGTCGCTGCTGCCGCCGCTGTCAGCTGCGCTGACAGTCCTGAATTACATGATTTCTACGAAACACTTATGGACCACAGGAGGTCCACAGGATCCAGAGACATTGGATATAGCACCCTGTGACGCACAAAGGGTAAACCTGTCAAGAGATTAAATCCTATAACTCCATTCTTGCATACATATTCCATTTATGTATCTTACTAGGACATTGAGACCAAGTAAGAACGAACAAACTGATTTCTGTAATGTTACCATGCCAATTCCTACCCAATGGTTTTGAAGGTAACTGAGAGACTATGATTAAAATGGCCAGCCAAGCTTGGAAGGGTAATCTTTGCACATCCACCACTAGAGGGAATCACCACCCTTCTTTGCACATCTACACGTGGGACATGATCTGGGGAGACAGTGCCAGTGGAAGTTGTCACTCTACTGCTAGCAGTAGCCAGTAATATACTAGCTTGCCCACTTGGGTAGAAAGAATAAGCATCATCTAAAGCAAACCCTTGGTTAGATAAATTTTGAGGACAGTAGTTTCATCACAGTTAATAAGCAAGGCAGGAAGGAGGAAGTTGTCCTTGGAGCAGTCCCAACACCTTATTGGTGCTGAAGGAAATGAAGGTTTATATTAGGCGAGACCCATTGCAGTCACTGCTGTAAATGACACTGACGGGGATGAGAGAGGAGGGCAGGGCATTACAGGCAGGTCATCCATCCCCATGAAGCCAGTGAGTCCTTGCATCAGCTCTGCTGCAACACTTGCATCATTATGTCATCCCACAACTATCTGGAAGGCTCTCTAGGGTACAGATATGGAAGTAACATCCTACTGCTCAGGTGAGTTTGGGGATTTGACCTACACAGCTCAGAAATCACCCTTTGGTTTGTTTTTCTACAAAAGATGGCCTACAAGTACAGCCAATGTTCACATACTACCTGATGCCCCACTGGCTACACCCATAAAGCCACTTACACCTTTCCTGAGGGACATTCAGAAGGTTGGACTGATTCTTCAGTTTAGCTAATTGAATATCTCAGAATAGATGAAATTAAAAGTTTCATGGATTCTGAAAGTAAACAGATGTTTTTAAATATTACAACCCTGTATTTGTCTGTAATAGAGCAAATTGAAAAACACCCTTTACTCTTAACAAGTCTCCATAGACTCAGGGAGACACCATAGCATCAACTTACACTTAGTTTAATCATCTCTGTGGTTGCTGCCCAAGCAGCAAGCACTTCTGGTGGCCAGAGCAAGCAAGACGATCAGTAACTGCTTTCCAAACTTTCATGAAAACAAGATAAAGAAGCCAGTCCTCAAGAGTCATGAAGAAATGAAGTGAGCTGATGCAGAAAGACAGACTTTTCAGAGCTCTTGCCAACTGCTGCACACCCAGAAGGGTAGGTTTGGGGGACTCTTTTTTAAAGGTGATGGATAAGAAATGGTTGTGCCAGGCCTTTTTAAATGAACCGCAGTTGCCCATGAGCACTAATAAATAGCTAGGTAACATCTCTCAGAAGCAAACCTCTCAGATCAGCAGCACACAGCACGGAAAGCTATCAAGCAAAACAAAATGACTCCCTTTTATCTAGTCCTGCAATTCAACAAGCCCACCATTGGGTGGGAAATCACCACAGCAAAAGCTAAGAGCTCTGACCGATAATTCGCATCGGTTTGGGGGCTTTTATAGGGTGATCTTATTGACTGGGAAAGAACTTTACCAAGTTCACATACAGAAGACCCAAGATGGAAAAAAATGAGATAGACAGTAGCCATTGTAGCATTTTAAATCCCACAACCGACAAATCAAACGACCAATACTTTCAAACCTTCCCCCACCAAAAGAGAACAGTTCTCTATCTTTGTAAAACAATTCTAAACTTGCATTAAATTGTGCAGAATATTCTCTCTGCCTGACCTTACATCCAGGAGACTGCCTGCCAGAGCAGTCTCCCACCAATTTCAGTTGGCACAACCAAGATGTGGTCTCTTCTGTAACAGGCAACTCTGAAGACTGCTCCAGGATCCCATGGGAATGGGGGAATGAAGGCAGATCGCCTGATCCTTAAGTTTTATACTGTGAAAAAAACTCACATAGCTTGGCACTCAAGAATGCAAAAACCATCACTGCCACAACATACACTATTTCTATCTGCCCTGCGATGCAAGTTCAGCACTGAGTTCCCTGCAGGGAAGTCACCACTGCACTGTGAGCTGCTAGTCAAAGGTAAGGAGTCCTGAGCGCGTACAGACACTTTACAGCGTGAGGCCAGAGAGCACACAGCTTTCAGGACATTTACCAGCATAAGGTCTCGATTCAGAAGAGCACTCAAACACATTTTTCTTCCAAGGACTACCTGCAATTTCTGTTGCCACAACCTGACACTTCACTTCAAGAGCAGCCAGTTCTGTTGCATCTGGCATTAAGTAGCCACCCTTCTCAGTTAATTTACTGAAAAGAATTAAAAAAAAATGCTAATCTTGTTGGCAAGAGCATGCACTTTCATATCCTGGGAAAGGTAAAGCCAGCAATTTTAACAATCATCGCCACAGGCAGTGAAAGTCAACAATCATGTGTCAGCACTGTTAGCCTGCACAAGCTGTCTCCTGCAAAGCCGTACCTCAGTATCAATTCATTATTTCAAGTTTCTTTTCCAGATCTTGAATCATGGAAATATACAGCCCTTCAGATTTACAAAAAAAAAATTAATCTCTTCTTTCCCACACGCCCTTCAAGGCTCTCTGCTTGCACAGTGTCCGAATACGCATGTAAAAGGTCTGCAATAATGGTACCAAGTCATCCACTGCACTGCAGGTGCTGCACGCTGTGAACTGACTGAGATAAAGATTCAAGGGATGAAAAGCACACGGGGCAATAAAAGTCAAAGTATAAACTTTAAATACAGTGGCAATAAGAAGAGGACACATCTTTTAAAGTGCTGCAGCTTTACAAAGTCAGAGTAATATATTTTAAAGGAAGAATGAACTTCACTCTTCCATTGTATTAATTGCACAAGTAAATCTAGAACAGATTTATACACTAGAACAGGCACTGCTACACACAAACTTATTCCCTGATTTTACTACCTATGATGTTTTTAATCCAGTGGATTGAAAATGCAAACCAGTGCCTAACAGTAACTTACACACCACAAACAGTATCCTCTATTATTCCATTTTTAAGGAAAAAAACATGAGCAATGTCTGTAATGACAGACAGAACACTGCAAGACAGGTGGGATTACACATCATTACACTCATAACCAGTCCGGGAATATTTTTAATAATTAAGATTTGAATACTGCATAGTTGTAACTGGCTATAACTCTCTCTGGCAACTGAGAGAGAATTTAGAGGACATTTACTCACAAATATAGGGGAAAGCAGACAAAACCAGTTTCTACAAGGCATTACTGATTAATTACACAAATGTGATTTCTTTTTCTCATCAATTTCAGTGACTCTGGGAAGAAGAAAAGTACTATTATTGATTGATCTGCATGCCAGAAAGGAGGAAGGTCTCTCTCCACACCTTTCTAATCACACAGTCTCACTTGAGATAGAGAGATCTTTTTTCATCCTTATTATCAGCAGGCAGGTGCTACTACAGCACCTAGCAAGGGTGGGAAAGCTACAAAGGAAAGCTACAAAGAAGTTCTGAACAGTGCGTTTATTGCTCACGTAGCAGCACTGCCTGCCCTCCTACTAAAGGCTTTGAATAAGAGATATTTCCACTACCTCAAAATTTCACTGAACTCAACATTGCAGTTATTGGCAAGTAAGTATACTGAATAGTAATGACAGAGCTTCCAAAAACTGCTTTGTTGCTCTCTCTTGGTAAAAGACAAAAATGAAAAAAAAAAAAAAAAAAAAAAAAAAAAAGAAACCCAATCTGAATCCCTGAATTCTGTGTCTATGAGTTCCTGGCTAACTTAATTCCACCCTGTGCCAGCTCTGCCTCAAGCAATGTTGTTTGTGGATAGCTGTAGCATTTCAAGATTATCAGTCATAGTGCAAGTTGGAAGTTATGCAATACCACAGAGTTTGCCCTTCAGCCCTGGTTTCCCCAACATTACCTGCTATTAAATTTCCCTGGTTCTTCTTCTCTAGCATGATGAAAGTCCAAGCTCAACTCTGCGTCAATGCCAAGACCACAGTAATTGTTCATCTGTACAATCTGACAAAAAAAATTGTATTATTTCCTCCTTACGATTATAAATGAAGAGGTTCCAAAGTTTTTCAACAAAAGCAAGTTTTGCAGATGATCCTTCCAAGTCACTTGCATCTTGACAGATTCTGGAAAACATTTTCCAGAAACACTGCACTAAAAATAAAGCTGTACAGATAATTGTTGGCATGTGTAGTCATTATTTCCAAAATATCAGAAACTTCAAAATTTAATCTTATTGCAAGTAACAAGTATAACCAGGCAGAAATAAAACCAAATGCACAAATAAAACCAACCCAACTTCTCAAAGTGATTCTATTCAATAACTACAGAAGCTGCTGAACACTAATGCCACTATTATTTCTGGCATTAGCCATGGATTTACCATGACATAATTGGGAAGATGCTGCTCTTTACTTTGGAAGGTCACGAGCTTATGCCAGATGAGTGAAGAACTTTACTTCACCTACTCAGCTGCATTTCAAATATATGCCAATCTCAAGTTTCTACAGATTTCGACCATTTCTGCAATTAATTCTTCCTTTGCATACCAGATCATTCTATACAACTGCACAACATCCTTGTCTCTAACTTAGAGAGACATGGACTTGACGGATGGACCACTCGGTGGATAAGGAACTGGCTGGGTGGCCGCACTCAAAGAGTTATGGTCAATGGCTGAATGTCCAAGTGGACACCAGTGACGAGTGGTGTTCCTCAGGGGTCGGTATTGGGACCAGTCCTGTTTTAACATCTTTGTCAACGACATGGACAGTGGGATTGAGTGCGCCCTCAGCAAGTTTGCTGACAACACCAAGCTGTGTGGTGCTGCCGACACACTGGAGGGAAGGGATGCCATCCACAGGGACCTTGACAGGCTTGAGAGCTGGGCCTGTGCGAAATGCATGAACTTCAACAAGGCCAAGTGCAAGGTTCTGCATGTGGGTTGGGGCAATCCCAAGCACAAATACAGGCTGGGCAGAGAATGGATTGAGAGCAGACCTGAGGAGAAGGACTTGAGGGTGATGGTTGACGAGAAGCTCAACATGAGCCAGCAATGTGCACTTGCAGCCCAGAAGGATAGCTGTATCCTGGGCTGCATCAAAAGCAGTGTGGCCAGCAGGTCGAGGGAGGGGATTCTGCCCCTCTGCTCCGCTCTCGTGAGACTGCATCTGGAGTACTGCGTCCAGCTCTGGGGTCCTCAACATAAGAAGGGCATGGAGCTGTTGGAGCGAGTCCAGAGGAGGGCCACGAAGATGATCAGAGGGCTGGAGCACCTCTCCTGTGAAGACAGGCTGAGAGAGTTGGGGCTGTTCAGCCTGGAGAAGAGAAGGCTCAGGGGAGACCTTCTAGCAGACTTCCAGTATCTGAAAAGGGCCTACAGGAAAGCTGCAGAGGGACTTTTTACAAGGGCATGGAGTGACAGGACAAGGGGGAACTGTTTTCAACTGAAAGAAGGGAGATTTAGATTAGATATTAGGAGGAAATTCTTCACTGTGAGGGTGGTGAGACACTGGCACAGGTTGCCCAGAGAAGCTGTGGATGTCCCCTCCCTGGCAGTGTTCAAGGCCAGGTTGGATGGGGCTTTGAGCAACCTGGTCTAGAGGAAGGTGCCCCTGCCCATGGCAGGGGGGTTGGAACTAGATGATCTTTAAGGTTTCTTCCAACCCAAACCATTCTATGATTCTATGAATATCTCAGCAAGGCCCGAGCTCAAAGATAGGTGAGCAATAAAAGATTAAACTACATTAATATCTATCTTCTTTGTGATTTTCGCTAAAACAATAGTTCCTAAGAATCAAACCCAAATGGTGCCCAGCTCACCTTTGGAGGTTCAGGTTCTGCAACACCATTCTCTGCACCTTCAGCTGGCTCTTCTGCATCCAAAAGGATAGTCCAGCGATCCATAAGAACGTCATCCGCCTCATCCACAGAAACCAAAATCGAATAGGGGTCCTCCCCACTGTAGCCAGCTCCCCAGCGCAAGACCCTCCCTAAGTCATTACCTGGGCAACAACGAAGAACCCCAAAATATGACTGCACTTCATAAGTTAGCTAAAAGCATCAAAAAGTGCATCAGCCCTGTTCTACAAATCAAATTGCATTAAGGTGCTCCGAACAAGTCACGGAAGTAGTTAGACTGGACTGAAAAGTTAACAAGCAGAAAAAAATATCTAAGCATTGCACTGCACGTGTGGTTAGTATCACATACAGATATGCTGTCTCATCTGAAAAGTGTTCACAAAAAGTGATAGAAAAACCTGTTATGGAGTTAAGAAGTCAAGGAGCAGCTGAGTTCACTGGTTTACAGCAAGGGCTGATGCACCTGTGGTTGTCACAGGGAGAATATTTTGCACCCACCAACTCCTGCCTGCTCAGACACACCCATACCAACCCCCCTGCTGCTCTTTTTTTGTGCAGAAAGCATGACTGACATTTCCTTGAAAAGCTGATATTGCATTTGCTCCCCAACACTGGCCAGAACTGAGTCATGGCATCTCTACTGTAAAACTGAGTTGTTTGTCAGACGGATAAATAACGACAAAGATTCTGGAGGACTTTGGCCCTCAGAAGAACAGTGCTCG
Source organism: Nyctibius grandis (assembly GCF_013368605.1). Taxonomy (NCBI): domain Eukaryota; kingdom Metazoa; phylum Chordata; class Aves; order Nyctibiiformes; family Nyctibiidae; genus Nyctibius; species Nyctibius grandis. Next base: position 71,190,205 of record NC_090695.1, on the reverse strand, counting down.
CTGTGTTTCTCACCTGTTCCTAAAGGTAAGATGGCAACTGAGGGCTCTGAGCACACCAGCTTGTGCCTGATCTCCTCCAGTGCACCAAGGACCCAGCCAACGGTGCCATCCCCTCCGCACACCAGCACTCGGAAAGAGGGGACTTTAGAGAACATGTGAAACCTCCGTGGAGAAACAAAGTGAAGGGGAAAAGAAATGTTACAACGTAGTACAGGAAAAGCAAAGCCTCTTAATACGCTATTTAAGATAACACATTATTACTCGATTCCCCTCCACCCTTACCATCAGTTTCAGGATCAACTTCAACAAAGTGAATGGAAAAATAGGAACTTTTAGATAAAGCTGGTTTTTAAAAGAGTGAAAACCACATTCTTAGATTCTCTACAGCTACAGCTAAATTGTTAATCACTTCCTTTTTCACCAAAGACACAGAGAACTAACTATTCATAATTTCAATTTGAACGTCTATAACTCTAAATCCTAGTGGAGTTGTTGATTAGTGGTGTTTGCTTTTTTTACTTAGTCATAGGTGTCACAGTACATTTTCTTCTTCACAGTACTATTCTTCTGGTCACTTTCACCCTTTGTGGATTTTCATTCCACTAACTGAGATATCCTGCAAAGGAATTTTTATTTCCCATTGCACAAGGAGTCATGAACAAGTGGAAGCATTTTGCCATAAAGCTGCAGAAGGATTCCATGGGGAAAACAAAATGAACAAATTACTGAAGTTGCAGCTTGAACTGCATTAGAAAGACAACAGAATTATACAGGTCTGACAGAACCCTTAGTTTGTGCAGTTTGTTTTTCTCGCTTCCTGTGTAAGTTGCGTTTCTCCTACAAAAGCTTTTGTTTTGAAGAGCTTGTCATGACAGTTCTTTGTTAAAGTAGTGCCGAAGGAATGAGGCTACTCTGAGCAGGCTACAACCACCACTTTCAGTTTTATGAAGCTGGTTACAAAGTGGTGTTGATTAAATCAAGTAATCAGTTCCTGCCTCCCTACAAGCACATTATGTTCTGTTCCTTGTATTTAGAAATGTTGCAGCTGTGATCAGGCAGGCCCTGTTAATTCTGGAACTGTCGCCAAGTTTCAAGGGTCAAGATAGAAAATTTTATTATACTTTCCTCGTAGTTCCCATGAAACACCAGAGGAAATAAAAGCAAAAACGAGCCCTCGTCAGGCAATGTGACATTTCTCTTTCCATCCTCATTTGATTATAGGATCTTTTAATTTTTAGTAATTATTAAATCTGTGCTATTGTGAAGTGCATATGACTTTCCCAGGACTGGACTCTATTAGACACAAGCATATACCTCAGGAACTACTCTATTCTCTTATCTTTAGAGAACCTCACAGTTTAAATCTGTTTTCACAGTGAGAACCAGTCAGAAGGAGTGATCCGCTGCTCTGGTCTTCAGGCAAAGAACAGAAGCAATTTAGATCTTCACAAGTGAATCTGATCCATTCTTTAAAAAATAACAAAACAATATAAATTAAAAAAAAAAATAAAATGATGACTTACCCAGGCAGTGGGCCACCATTGGTAAGTTCAAAGACCTGATGTGGGTTTAGCAGCTTTCTAAAACTGTACAGCAGATCCCGACCTTTTAGACCACCACTTTTTGGATTCACAAACACAAGAAGTGGGCAGCAGTTCTGTGGTATCTTGGAAGCCTGAAAGAAGACAAGAAAAAGGATTAGCCAAAACCATGACTAGGCAGGAAAATTACTGCTGCATCTCAGAAGTATTTCCTGGTGTTTCCTTGATGCTTAGTAAAAAAATCCAGGTTCAACAGATAAAACGATTCAGTGTCCAGACAATGGACAGATTAGCTGCCTATCTTGTTTTTCTGGTAACTGAAGTTTCTTTAACCCACTCCATCTACACAGTTGAGCCTAACGTTAAAAACAAAGGCACTGTAAGTAGTCTTTCCTACACATTTTCACTAAACAGCCTATGCCAGAGAATAGTGTGAGGGATAAGGGACCTTCCAGAGTCATGTACTATTCAAACATTTTCCTTGCAAAGAGAGAACTTCTACCCCCAAAAATTGAAACATTTGTCTTAAGTTTTGCGTTTGTCTTAGAATACATGTTAATTTACAAGGACAAAACATTTCAAAACGAGGGTGTTCAGGCAGACACTGGCATGCCCCTCCCCATGAAATAAGAGGCTGACAGCTTCTTTTAAAAATATGTATGTAAAATTTTTTTCAGGAGGATTTGGTGCCAGTATCTTACGATCCTCACACCTCTACTCAAGCTGATGCTAAGGGCTCTCAAAGCACAGCTGTGCTGCAGGGGAGTCTGGTACCCATCCAGCACTCACTCCAAAGGAAGCCACAGCACATGGCAGAGGAGGGATTTCCTGGGGTACTCCATGGACTGCGTGGGAATGGTACCTGCAGCCTCACTGGAGGTCCTGACTTCCATCCACCAGAAGCACCTCCTTGGGACTGGTTTTCAGCCAGCCAACCAGCCCATAAATCATTCCGTAAAACAATCTGTAAATGGTTCTAGGAAGATCAGAAGATGCCAGCACAACTTTCATCCGTCCTGCCTCAGGGCTGTGAGGAGGTACGTGCCAGAAGAGTCCATCGGGCATTTCAACGAGTGTGCTTCAGAACAGAAACGTTTGCCACAGTCCCCGAGTCGTGGTAATTTGTATTTACAAACTGGACAGCGTTCAAGGAACAGCAATTTGTCACACAGCTGATGGGATGGATTCAGGGAACAGCACATCAGTGCTAAATATAAGTCAATTTAGACAAGAATGATTCAGGGGGGTGGTGAGGCAGCAGCATGACAGCAGCATGCAAACATGCAGAGAGATCCCAACAGCTACAGAGGGGAGGAGACGGCACCCAGAGAGCCTGTCAGCTGCTGTTTATGGGCAGCCACCAGAGAGAGTGAACTAAGGCAAAGAATGGAGAAACCAGGACAAATAGACAAAGTAACTTGGTGGGGAAACAAACTGGAGTCTGATGTTGAGACACCCCAGACCATTGTCTACCTGTGAGCTGACCTGGACACTTAAAAACAAACGATCGTTTGAGGCTTCCCAATCTTATTTGAGAGATTTCCTCAAATTTTGCTTTCCTAAAAGAGCTGGGTGCTAATCCTCACACAGGTCACACCCTGCCAGCTGTGTCAAGATACCCACAAACACATAAAAATCCTTCTCTTCTGTGTCACTGCCTGCATGCGAAATGCCCTCTGCCATCCAGCGTGACTCGCAGGCACAAACAGAAAAACACACTGGGAAGAGGAACACTAAGAAGGTAAGAAGGTTGGTGGAGCAGGCACACACTTCTCCTCTTGCCCCTTCCTTCCTCATCCTTTAGATTCTACCAGAGACATTCAGCTTGAAAATAGTATGTTTTCTCCAAAAAAAATTTATCCAAACAAGGACTATTTTGGCTGACAAAGAGCCAGAAGAGCCTCAAAATTTTGTTCTACTGGAAAGGTTTCACTGCTGGCAAAACAACTAGGCTGGCGAGACAGAGGCTGCAAAGCTGTCCACAGAGCTTTCTCCAGAGAAGCCACCTTCAGGCTATACTGTGACAACTGCTAGGTTAAAACAGCTCTTGCCTCCATATTCAGGCTTTATTGGAAAAGGAGAAGCAATTACTCAAGGCGTGCCCAACACACAAGGCTAATACATTTATTTCTGTTAAGCACACGGAAATGATATTTGTAGCCAGCAAAGGAAGTCTAAGTAAAACAATGCAGGCCACTGTCACAAAAGGAAGGACTTCTTCAGTAGTAAGGTCAACAGCTCTAGGATCCACACGCACCAATGAGACAAGTGGATTTCCTCCCCTCAAGCCATCACAGGCATTAATAAAAACAGTAAGCAGAGCTCTCTGGCTGTTCCAGAAGTAACGCCCTTCTCGTTACTCCATCAGTTCCTGCACCACCATCTGCCATATCCCATTATGAATGGTCCTTTGAAAACCCCACAAACAACACAAGGCAGAGCACCTCTGAAAGGAAACGCCATGTCCCATGGGGTAACAGGGCAAACTGTTCCCTGCTTGTACTCCTCATTCCAGCTTCTATGCTGCCTCACCTTCCCACCTGACCACTTCCTATTTCTTCCTTGTCAAAGCTGTTTTACTGCCTGAATTTCATCTCCAGTCATTTCAACTTTCCGAACAATACAGGCTATCTGAAACCTCAGGCTTGGTCCAATGCCTGGAAACTTGTGGGGTTTAAAAAAAGAGGGGTAAGGGGATAGAAGAAAGAAAAAATATTCAGTTCTGCAGCTCAAAGTAGACAAAATTCTTTTCAAAAAAACAATGAGAGAAAAGAAACCAGCCCAACATTCAAGTCAAACAAATACATTGCTTGAATGCAGACAAGAACATTTGATAACGCTCTAGTGTTGAGGTAGACCAGGAGGACTCCCATCCCCCTGGGGTGAAATCGGTGTGCTCAGCTCGCTCCCTGAAATGCCTGTACACCAATGCACGCAGCATGGGGAATAAACAGGAGGAGTTAGAAATCCGTGTTCGGTCGGGGGGCTATGATCTAGTGGCAATTACAGAGACTTGGTGGGACGCCTCGCATGACTGGAATGTGGTCATGGATGGCCATGTCTTGTTCAGGAAAGACAGGCCACTAAGGAGAGGTGGTGGAGTTGCTCTTTATGTGAGTGGGCATCTAGAATGTATTGAGTTCTGTCCAGGGGCGGATCAGGAGCGAGTTGAGAGTTTGTGGGTGCGAATTAAGGGGCAGGCTGGCAGGGGTGATATTGTCAATATTGTACAAAAAAAAAAAAAGTGGAACATTTACCCTGAATGCTACTAAGACTCACAAGCAGCTGCGGAGAATGCCTGGAGCTAACAAAGTGTAAACTGAGCAGTCCTACCACTCAAAACTATCTTTGTTCAAGTATCTTCTAATGTAAATACCTAACCACACCTATTTAGGACTAAACACACCTATGCAGAATAAACAGAAGTATTCTAGAAAAGTGCTTAGCCTTACAGTTAATTTGCTTCCCATCATCACTCTTCATTAAACTTAAAGGAGTAAGAAGCACTGCTAAATCCCTAGACAAAGGCCAGCTTCCAAGAAAACAATTATTTTTCAGTAGGGGTTAAAACCTCTATGATAGTTCGCACAGCAGAGCAGGGCTGCTGCGTTGCTTTCTGAAAAGCACAGGCTCTGTTACAATTATAGACAGTCACATGGGTAGCACTCTTATGCTGCAGAATTTTTTTTAATCCCTTAATAAAGCCCCAGTGGGGACGCACGAATGAGTTTATTACTGGGCAGAAGGGGATGTGTGACTCACAGCCTGAGGACTCCCTTCCCCCTTTAGCCCTGGCTTCAGTGCTCTGCTTGAGGAGTGAAATCTGCAGAGGGGTTTTGTGTTGGCTGGTGTTCAGGAAGGAATTTATTGCTCGTTTCTTAGAGACAGCTGAAGGAGGCTGTGTGATTTAGACACTCTGACAGTCGCTATGAATTGCTTAATTTGTCAGGATTAACACAACGCGCTTTCAGGCTGGGGCAAGATATTTATTATCCACACTAATCCCCTTTCTGTTGAGTGTACTGTGTAATCACATCTCACAACGAAGCAGAACGAGGTGTTCTGTGCCACAGGCCTGCCAGCACGACAACCACAGCACATCTTCCAGGGTGGTGGGCTGTCTCCAGGAACTGTAGATATCTCTAAGTGACAAGTGAAATTCAACATTTGCAAGCAGGCTGTCTGCAGCATTTCCCATGTGCAAGGACTCATGACGCCCCAAGCACAAGCTTCCTCCACTCCATCCAGAAAGGAGTCATCGTATCTGATGAGAAATCTCGTGCAAGGTGTCTCAGCGCAACCAGAGCAGCAGCTAGGTCAGCACAGCGGGAGCTCGAGCCTTTTCTTTACTTTTTGGGGCACTGCGGCAGTGGAAGAAGGGTGGAAAGTAACTTTTCATGGTGTTTTGGCTAAGAGGGTCATTAAAATATCATGCCTTTAAGTTGGATACATTTGTGTGAGGAATTAGTGGAATGAAGGAAAAGGAATGTTTGACCCATTTGGAAACGCCCACATCTTTCTCTACAACTCTTAAGGAACCCAAATACCATATGTCAGAGGGTACTCCACTGGTAAGTGGCATTAGTGATAAAGCCACAAAAACTTGTCACCTTCGTGCTGATACTGGCCTCATACAACTCTGCTGATTTCCTTGTTCACCAGTACTGCAAAAGGAGTTCTGGGACATTAGCTTTCAGTTCAAAGATCCAGCCCCGCAATGTCTTTCACCTTGACATGCTACCTAAGAGTGACAGCAAACTGCCCCTGCAGGTCCTTACAACACAGCAGCTGAACAGCTGTGTAAAAGACGGTATTTTTTTCACACTCCAACGAAGAGAGTATTTTCATTTGTTCGAACATTGTGAAATGAAAAAGTGTCTGATCAAATTCTTAAAGGCCTGAGATCATGTGACAGCAGAACAGATCAACACATCCGATCACACTAATTGCTTGACTTTCTAATAAGCAGTTAGTGCAAACTGATTCTGCATTCAAACTTTTCAGTAACGATAGTAAAAGGATGAATTGCTTCTCGCAGACCTGCCCATGCCAGACTAGAACTGGGCCTCCTCCTTAGAAGGTGTTAACAGGCACAGAGTAAGCAAATCTCACCTTGGGAAAACTAAGGACTAGCAACCTGCTAACCACCAATTTACTTCTGTGCTTTTATCAACTTTAAGGAGGGTGGTATTGTTTTGGTTTTTCTTTTAATTTAAGTTGCAATTTGGAAAAATCATTCATTAACCAAAACACTGAGGCCTTTGTTTTATCACCCCTTCTTCTGAGACTACACATTAGCCCTTCATTCCCTATTCCTTTGCATTTCGCCCACAAGAGGAATGTCAAACAGCATAAATTTAAAATTGTGCTCAGTTTCTGTATAAATATTTCCTTGTATTTAAATGGTCACATATACAAAGTATAAACAAAGGCTAATAGTATCTTAGGATAAAAGGATAATCTAGGTTGGAAAGTACATCAGGAGGTCATCTAGTCCAATTGCTACCCAATGTAGGGTCAACAATCACTCATTACTTTACCCTGGGTAACTAGTGAACGGCGTAAGCTGGGTGGGCCAAAGCACATATGAACGACACTTGAAATATTATTTAGATTAACTCTTGGCTCATTTCAGTGAGATAACCAAACATAAACGCTACATGCTGAAATTGAAACAAAATGTATGTGCACATGTACAGCCCTTCTCTCCTTCTTACATATAGAAATTAATTCCTAGCATTCCCTGAACTGGAGTTTCTCAAAAATATCTTGCATCAGGTAACAGATAGCATTATCCATATTCTCCTGGCATCAAGAAGTTCATTTCAAACATATCTGGTGTCAGAAAATCAGATACATGAAATCAACAGAGTGGAGTGTGTTCAACTTCACACATCGAGCACCAAGTCTAGGCTCATAATGCATTCACCTAAAAACCACTGAAAGCAAGCATCCAAAAGCAGTCCAATCTTCATGCTGCCTTCTGTTTCTGATAACAGGAACTCTGAAACCTAATTTGGACCACGGTGGACCTTAGTTTCTACGGATCTCACAAAACATAATGCCTAAGCATGCATACGAACAAGGCTCTCACTTTTTTTGGAGGGGAGATAGTTTTTAATCTTGCCATTTTCATGTAAGCACTGCCACCACCATCTGCTCATATAAAAAAATAATTTTGCCTTCAGAAAACTTCAGACAAGCACAGGACTCTTTAAATGGTAAAAGCAGGCATGTAAGTATGCAACTATGGCTATTGAACCTGAAACCCTCCTATCTAAAGTTGTTTCATATTTCCCACTAATTAGGTATTTTTAAAAATTTTCCATCTTCTGTGAAGTTCTGAGAAGTCAAACCAAGACCCCCACTTCACTTGCCATATGGCAGTAAATGCAAGATACACAACAGCTCAGCAGAAGGTAACCGCGGCTACGCTCTCTTTTGGACAGAACCTACATCACCCTGGTTAAAAATCACTTTATGCATTGAACCATTTCCCTCTTTTCACCTTGAATCTGCTCTGTTAACATGAAACCTATTATTAAACCAACTGATTCACAGGAAAGTGATTTGTAACCATAAAAACTAATAAATCAGAATCAAGCCTGAATTTGTGAAAGGACTCTTGCACTAAGTCTTTCAAAAGACTATTTTCCTCTGAAATCTACAATGCAGCATTTAAACAAGGTCAAACTCCCTCTGCTACAGAATAGGGGAAATGAAGATAATGTAAATGTGAAGATTAGCAGTAGTACTTTTATTTCATGGTTAGCAAGGAAACGCATTTAGTCCTCAAAAAGTTGTTGTAAGCATTTTAAGACACACCAGCTGAAACTAAAACCCCCCTAATTTCTTGATCATTGAAAGAAATAAAGAGGAAAAAAAATTTGTTTTTCTCCCCTTTATAGTTGTACAGTTACGCAGTTGTATAGTTATTCCTGACAACTCAACAGCAACAGGACAAGTGACTTAACTCTAAGAACTATATCATATATATGAAGTACAAGCTCTCAAGTATTTTTTTTCATCACACTACTTACAGGGACTCCTTTGAATAAAACGTATTTTCATTTGCTTCCAGCAGAAAAAGTCTTAAGGTAGTTGTTTCTCTTTTAAAGACGTATTTTAAATTCAAACCCATCTCTTACCATAACTTCAGGAATCACCATGGCATTCAGAGGCTTGTCATTGACAGTTGTATCTTTAACTAGCATATATATTCTTTCAGCTTCAGAAAAGCATGAAATTTCGAGGACAACAGCACCTGTAAAGAGGCATCAGACCTATTTTTTATATTTTCTGTTATTATTAGGAACTCAGTATCATCATATCACAGCAAAAGTTTACTCAATTTACTCAGGACATTATTCAGTAAAGTTACTCTGCAACACTTGTGGTTGTTGTTTATCAGTGAATTGAGCTGTTTTTATTTTTAAGCCTTCCTTCATACCCCCAAACACACCCTATATTTTTGTTAAAGCAAAGCAATTTGAGGACAACAAGAACTGCAGTGCAGAACTGATGCATATTTAAAGATTTCCTTTGGGCTTCAGAAATATGGCCTATTTCCATACTCTTTATCATAACTAACAGGCTGTTCTCATCATGTTAAAGTGACAAAGGTATCATGTTTCTTTTTGTATCTCACTATTAAAAATCCAGTAGTTCCATTAATTGACAATATCTCAGTAAGAATTATTACAAGCAAAGATTTGGTTTGAGAATCAATTTAAGATCTTTATGTTGGCTTAGGTCCTGCAAGGGGAAGTTGGGGAAGAAGAAAAGACAAAACAGAAAAATAAAAGAAAGTAAAATACTGACAAGTTAGTTTAAGATACTTAGTGAGGAGGAAAACAGGGCAGGACAAGACCAAAGTGCATAACGCACAGCATATGAGATGTAAGCTGGTAACACAACCTGGCTGCAACCAAAAGTGAGAGTCAGGAAGTTATGAGAAACAAAAATAATCAGAAAGTGAAAAACCACAAAGAACAATAAAAATCACACACAAGCAGAAACATTTAAAAAACACATGCAGGTAAACTTGGTTAAATGGAGCTGTGGCATGAGAGGAGTATCACAAAAACAACTGTTCTCAATTGGCAAATATGATAAGGAGAAGGCACATCTGAAAGCTTTGCGGTTTTCGTTATGAAAAGTCAGTATTAACTAGCCACGTGGAGACAGCAAATGCACAAAGGAAGCACGCGTCAGTCCTCAAAACCACACTATAGAAAGATTCTTTTAGTGGTCATGTGAAACTCAAGGCTGCCAAAGGACGTGAGACATCTCGGATACGGACACCTAAATGTACAAAAGATAAATTCCACACTTCTAAGTTTACCAAATGCAGATCTCCACCTGACCGCTGCACTAAAGCTGCAGAGCCACTGCTCCTCCGGCTCTTAGAAGCCTTACGGCTTCTCCAACCTTGTTGAAACAAGGTTTGTACAGCAAAAGCAAATCAACAGCTCAAAGGATGAATGCAGAGACGAGTGTACTGATTTTCTTCAGACTTCCAGCCACTGAACCCCCAGTTAACACTGTGCTAGGAAACAGTGACTGTGAAACAATCCCATCCAGTTCAAAAGCAGTACCAAATTTTAGTATTTTAGAAGTCAAAATAAAGAGAGAGCACCTGAAGGGTTTTTAACAGTTCAGTGTTGTTAGACTATTCAGTTGAAGTGCAACTTCAAAACTCATTTTTATGATGAAATATTACCACTCTCTGGTACACAAGGCATGAAGCTAACCTTTTTATTTTTTTTTTAATAAGGTAACACTAAACCACTGTTCTTCATAAATATGTGTTACATTTTATCCGAAAGGCTTTTTGGTTATGCAATAAGACTAACATACTCTGAGCTTCAAGCCTCTAGTATTAGGCTGCAGTTTTGAAAATAGACATTGTTTGCAATACTAAAAATCTTAGTGCTTACCTTGTGCTTGATAAACATGACTCACAGATACTACATTTGCTGCAAAGGGTAAAAATATAAACACATAAAACCTTGGGCACATTCAGAGTAAATATTTAAAATATTTTTTAAAGTTACATAAATATAATATAAATAAATATTACAAGTTACACAAATATAGGGAGAACCTCCAGCTAACACTTTCCCTCTCCTAAGTTTACTTTGCAAGTTAGAAAAGCTAAACTGATTTTCATAAAAGGTGACTATGAATTCCTTCTGGCATTTAAAGTTTAATTCCTCTTGAAGTTACATAAAAGATCGTGAAAAACGCTTTTTTTCCTGAAACAAAAAGCATGACGCATTCCTGACACTGTTTATAGAATACGTTGGTGGAAAGAGTATTACGAAAAATCGATTACACTTCTTTGAAAAAGAAAAACGAATTCTTTTCACTTGAGTGCTTGTCTGTATGTCTGTACACACACTGCTCATACTTCTCTGTGACCAGGCACAAAGCTCATGAACAACATGGAGGACAGCCCACACAAAAATGTCAGAGGTTAATGAAGGCGAGGAACATTGATGCACAGGGAATTAAACTTCACTGCCATAATTTGAATGGTGTAAGGTTATGTACAGTTCACTTTTACAAAGTGATGCATTTTCACTAAAAAAAATGGTGTGGTCACACGTAACTCAAGTAACTTAATAATAATTCTGTGAAACATGAGCTGTCACATCTCTCGTGCAACCACGAACATGTTAAAATGAATAAAAGAGCCCCTGTGAGAGTACAAGGCAGACTGATTTTTCAAATAAGGTCAGAAAATGTTAGGGAAAAAAAAATGAAAAGGAGCAATAGATGCTAATACATTTTATTCTGTACAAGTGAATAAATCTCAAAATGCACCTGTTTACTTACTTTTGATAGCTAATTCATGCTTGAGAATATTTGTGTATTCTTCAGGGGAAAGCTGAGGTGGAAGGCCACCAACAAATAAATTTACTCGTACAATGGATTTATTGTTTTCCACAATGTAAAATCTTGTTTGATTCATCTGACGTATTGAAGTCTACCAAAATAAAGAAAAATAAATGACGTCACATTTGGCAAAAAGATATCATGAAACAAAATTCCAAATAGTTCTGAACTTAGCGATCAGGTCCCCTATGCCTAGAGAATATCACGAACAGAAACAAACTTCAGTTCCAGCACTGAGCTTCTCTACAGGTGAGCCAGCTGGGGGGGTAACTGATTACTTACTTTTTCTATAAGAAAAGGGACTCCCTACCTGCTGTAAAAAAGGATCATGTTTCTTTTTCAGATTTACCTTTCTTATGTCCTTGAGTCTGTTAAGAATCAACTCCTGATTGTCCAAGATCATGCGCTGAACTAGAGACAGCAAGAACATTAACCATGTAAGAAAGCACTGTAAGTTATTAACAGGCTCAATTAAACAAAAACAATACAAAAAATTTTAGGGAAAATGCACAACTCTGCATACAACTAACATCAACATAAAGGACCGCGCAGACCCGAACTACTCATTGTTCAACAGAAGAACCATGCAGGTGCTTTGAACAGTCTAATTTTACTCACAGTTCTTAAACACCACCCTCCTCCCTTAAAAAAAAAGGCAGAAACAGCTTGAAGCCACTCAAAAGACAAGCAGTACTTCGGTAACAAGCTAACTGTTTGACAGAAGACTTTAAAACTACATTCCCTCAGTAATAACCAACTTCTGTGTTTTATTAAAATATTTTAAAAATTGTAACAACTTCCAGCTAAAGTGAGGTTGTAAATAATGCTTTAAAACAGAGCACCAAAAAACAACCAAGGTAAGACATTCACAAGGGTACAATAACCTTCTAAAACAACTTACTGATAATGCTCACAAAGAAAGCAAAGTATCAGGCCAGTATTTGAAGTACAAAGATTTTTACTCCTTTGTGGCCAGGGCATCATCAGACTACTTCAGTGGCTTTATTTATCTCTCCATGCAGCCTTACAAATAATGAAGGACAAAGGGATGTGAACTTGGAGAACATCAGCTCAGCTCGTGCAGCATCACAAACCTCTTAAGAAACGCTAAGACTACGTATTTCTGTACTTCATAGCGCACATGCATACTCCTTGGACTATCTCAGGACACAAATTTGCTCTTGTTCGGGGGCAGTGTCGAGGACACAAATTTGCTCTTGTTCGGGGGCAGTGTCGAGGGGAAAGAGGAGAGAAGGAAGGGAGCAAACTGAACTTTACAATTAATCTTTACTAAATAACTGCAGTTAAAGGCAGCTCCCCAAAAACAGGGCTCTTTGCCAAAGTGTCAATAACCACCAGAAACCGCTAATAAACCTTTATGTGATGATGAAGAAAGAGAAGGGAATCGTATTCCCACAGGACACACAAGACCAAAAAGAACCAACATCACTTCTGATTAAGTATTTCAACATGATGGTGAAGTCTCATTTGTGAAGGCATTTATTGTAAAAATTAACGGTGACTGTTAAAGGGGGAAAAAAAAAAGCTAGAAGATCAGTTACAGATGTGCCCTTGGCCAATGCTCCTTCACTTACCTTGCTTACTGCCCATAAGCACTTCCACCAATTTGAAATTCTGGAGGCACTCCGTCTGCCAAAAGATGCAACATGTAAATGTAGTTTCTGAATGAAATATAATTTTGCCAGATGTTTACATTAAAATTATGCCATACACTACACACACAGAGCACGGAAAATTAAACATTTTTAAATCAACCATGATATTCTTCCCCGAACCCTTAACCTCCTGAGCCAGGAATAACCTTTGTTCTACACACTTATCTTCCCACACGTGCTGTCAGGCTCCCACGCCCTTAAGTACATCGGCATCCTCACAGCCCCATGGTCAAGGGGCACCTGTACGGCATGGTTAACTACCCCACTTCAGTGACCAGCAGCTCAACAATGATACTTCCAGAGTGTCCTTCCAGAGAAAGCATGCAGGACTGGGAATGAGCCCACTCTTTGAGAAGACGGTCCAGGAAACAGGCTTGGCAAAAGCAGGCTGACCAGTCCCCATCTTCCAGGGCACTCCACCAGCACTGATCAAATGAAACCCTCTTCACATGTGCCACAGTCCCTTCTCCAAACTCTACTGCCAAGAACCACCTGAGTCTCTCAGAGTCGGATGAGAAAAGCTGGCACAACCAAGAGCTGAACCATTTACATGGATCACTGCAACCCTGGAAATGTGACACTCAAGATTGAGGAAGTCTCTTAATTTTTGGCCTTGAGACTCAGAGAACAAATGATCTTGCTTTACATTTCATGAACAGGGGTGTTAAAAGCCTCAACTGCCTACATTTGCTTTGCCTGAAATTTGATGAGAGCAACTTGGAGAGGATCTTCAGCACAGGCAAATTCTGGATATTAGAAAGAGACTTTCTATATGTGCATCTTCATACAGGAAAAGGAGAAAACCCCTCAAAAAAACTATAAATACCAGAGAAATTGCAATTGCGCCAAGGAATTAAGTCTCTTACAACATAGAACTAGATTCCCACATACAGAGATGTGAAGATCTTTCCCAGAGTACCCAACTATCCTGTTTGACAGTTGCTTTTTTTCAGATGAGACAAAACTTCAGACAAGATTTTCCAAGTTCTGTTAAAAGGTCGACAGCACTTGAGGAAAAGGACTGAAATCAAATTCTAGAACCATCCTATGGCACAAAACGAGCTGCATGCACTACATAGCTGTGTACACCTACACAGAGATCTACAATTATCACCTGCTGCAGATAGCTAGCCACATGCATGTTCCTACGTACACTATAAATAACCACAAAAGGCAGTGGTCGCCCTCTGTGAGCATGGCTGTTCCCTGGAGCAGCGGGAGCGTGCTGATCTGCTGGAGTGCTCACAAGCCCCAACTGCTCAGTGAAACGTGCACGCTACAGCTTCATGCTTCCACACCTGTGTATCTGATTGAGACTGCCAGTGCCTTGGCACACTTGCAAATTCTGTTAACATGTTTCCTAAAAGTCATGCTGTCTTGGCACCAACTGTAAGAAAGACAAGCAGACTGAAAACAGACGATCTTCCAAGGAAAACATGTGCATCTACAAGATTACAAGATGTATCTAACCATTTCCAATGAGATGGGAAGGAATGCAGATCATAAAGAATGTGGGTGCCATTCAGCTTTGAGTCCTTCCTTGTAGTCCTTGAGGACTACAGAGATGCTGTTTGCCACTGCAGGGAGAAAATTCATGTGGCCAAAGCTTGGTTAGAGTTCAAGCTGGCCAGCCCTGTGAAGGACAACAAAAAGGGCTTTTAAAAAATATATTAACAGCAAAAGAAGGATCAGAAATAACACTGGTCTGTTACCTGACGAGGTTGGTCACCTCACAAATAGGGACACAGACAAAGCGGAGACATTTAAATGCCTTCTTCACCTCTGTCTTCAACACTGATGATGGGCCCTGGGACGCCCGGAGACCTGTGTTGGAAGACCAGTGGCTGGGGGGATGATAAACTCCCAGCTGACTCTGAACTTGTTCGAGACTTGCTGCTCTAGCTGGATGCACATAAATCTATGAGGCCTGATGGGATTCATTCCAGCATACCAAAAGAGCTGGCCAATGTTACCATGGGACTTCTCTCCATTATTTTTCAACAGTCTTGGGAGTCTGGAGAGGTCACACAGTGGACTGGAAGCTGGTAAATGTTGCCCCAATTTTCAAGAAGGGTAAGAAGGAAGGCCCTGGTAATTACAGGCCTGCCAGTCCCACTTCAGTGCCTAGTAAAATTGCAGAGAAGGTTATTCTGGGAGTTACTGAAAAATACTTGAGAGACAATGCAGTCATTGGTCACAGCCAGCATGGGTTCAAGAGGGAAAGTCCTGCTTAACCAACTTGATCTCCTTTTATGACAAGGTCACCCATCTAGTTGACCAAGGGAAACCAGTGGATGTGGTGGTTTTGGATTTTAGCAAAGGTTTTGATATTGTCTCTCACAGTATCCTTCTGGACAAAATGTCCAGCACACAGCTAGACAAGGCTGTAACACATTGAGTGAGCAATTGGCTGATGGATTGGGCTCAGAGTTATAGTAAATGGGGTTACATCAGGCTGGTGGACAGCCACCAGTGGAGTTCCCCAGGGCTTGATTTTAGGGCCAGTGCTCTTTAATGTTTTTATAAGTGATCTGGACACAGGAATCGAATGCACATTAAGTAAGTTTGCCAATGATACTAAAATAGGAGAAGCTGCGGACTCCCTCAAGTAGGGAGGTCTGACAGAGAGATTTGGATAGGCTAGAGAGCTGGGCAATCACCAACCATATGAAATTTAACAAGTGCCAGATTCTGCACCTGGGACAGTGTAATCATGGTTATAAATACAAACTGGGGGATGAGAGGCTGGAGAGCAGCCCCATGGAAAGAGACCTGGGAGGCTGGGTTGATGGGAGGTTGAATATGAGTCAACAATGTGCCCTGGCAGCCAAAAGGGCCAACTGTGTCCTGGGGTGCATCAAGCACAGAATAGCTAGCCGGTCAAGGGAGGTGACTGTCCCACTCTGCACTGCACTGGTGTGGCCCCACCTCGAGTACTGTGTGCAGTTCTGGGCACCTCAATGTAAGAAGGACATCAAACTATTAGAGTGTGTTCAGAGTAGAGTGACCAAGATGGTGAAAGGTCTCGAGGGCAAGACTTAAGAGAGAGGCTAAGGTCACTTGGTTTGTTCAGCTTGGAGAAGAGAAGGCTGAGGGGTGACCTCATGGCAGCCTACAACTTCCTCAAGGAGGGCAGTGGAGGGGAAGGTGCTGATCTCCTGTCTCTGGTGACCAGTGATAAGACAGAAGGAGATGGAATGAAGCTGTGTCAGGGGAAGTTCAGACTGGACATGAGGAAAATGTTCTTCACTGAGAGGGTGGTCAGTCACTGGAACAGGCTTCCCAGGAAAGTGGTCATGGCACCAAGCCTGTCAGAGTTCAAGGAGCATCTGGATGATGCTCTTAGTCATACAGTTCAATTTTAGATCATCCTGTGAGGAGCAGGGAGCTGGACTTGATGATCCTTGTGGGTCCCTTCCAACTTGAGATATTCTACGATTCTATGATTCCCTTTGCAGGGCAGCACAAAGAAGCAGGAGACAAGCATGATCATCCTAACAATGACTGCCAGTTTCCCAACAAGGTAAGATTAGCAGTGTAGTCACATACAAGTGTATTTGAAATATCTCTAGACATAAACAACCATAAAAAATATCCTGCACACCAAGAATCATTGTGTTCACACAAGTAAATCTGCTTGACCCAGAAAGACTGATGGTAACTTCCAGTATAGAGCAACCAGGTCTACCGTCAAGACTGCAGAAAGTTTTGAGCATCACACCAGTCACAAGAGATCATCTACCGAACATTAACAACATTCACATTAACCGTGAATGGACTGATTATAATTTTTCTAAAGAGAAAAACATACACACTCCACTTCAGGGTCACTCAGGTGATACATGGACATGCTTATGATCTTTCATTTACCTGCCTTCCAAGTAATGGAAGCACTTCCTTGATCACAGTCTGAGTAGTGCTATCCTTATTTACTCGTAGAGAAACATATGCCATTCCCACCCTAAAGAGAAAAGAAACACTTATTTTAGGACAATCATTTGACCTGTCCTGTGTGTACCTTTTTTACCTAATTAGCAAATTTCCTATGAGGGTAGGCAGAACTTTGTATTACCTGAAGAAAGTTGTTCATTGAGGATCATGGCAGATGCAGTATTAGCCCCACAGACTAATACTTTCATCTCAAGGAACTGGTCATTACTATTGTAGCACTGCAAATTAGTTTCTTCCTATACACAGAATTACCCACAAGCCTTTCATAAAATTTGGCAATGTAGTTGTATTAGTAAAATGAACAATTTTATCCCATTGCTCTTAAGAAATGAATAGGTCACCAGCCAGTCTTGTTTCCACTGCTAAATATGCTTAAAATTTATATTGTCTCAGTGGTAAACGGAATAGATTTTTTTCTTTTTTTTTTTTCTCCTATTCTCACATCAGAACTTACATTGAATTCTTCCTACTTAATATTTCTTCCAAAAAAAATCAAGCTTTCAAGTGACGTGTGTATGTCATCATTTGTTGACAGATGCAGTTAATGTAAAGTTGCATCTTCTTAGCCAAATGCATGATAAGGGAACTGCAAAAGTTGCTCAGTATGTTCCATGCACATAAAGAAACCCACGAGCACATTTCCAGGCACAGAACTGAATAATATGTATATTACTCGTTATTTTCTGTCAGAAAAATAAACAGAAGAATCCGGAAATACAGAAGAAGAAACTACATTCTCTGTTATACTCGTGCGACTTCAATAACTGAAACACACTCGTCCAGACTGCAGAGGACAAGTGTAGCCAAGCAGGATAACCTTGTGATAAAGGAGGAAGACACTCACTTCAGCCAGGCAGGATAAATTCTGATCACTTCCTCATCCTTTGGTTTGGCTCTGATGATCCAAGCTTCAGGAACGGATTCTCGGAATACCGACCCCAAGTTGCTGTCCTCTGCAGCATCGTTCCTGTTGATAACATCATCAGACAGCAGCGCCTGCTGCGTAAAGGTCTGAAGCTCATATTCCTGCTGGTCATCATTTATGTAGTACGTCCTCAAAGCAGCCTCCTACAACACAGCAAGATAAATTAACATTTTCAAGAAAAAGACACCGTTAATACCTGTATAGTCACAGAGATTCATAAATACCTTACTTACAGAACCAATCTTTAACGCATGTTTTACGCACAGAACAGTGGATAAATAGCAATGGCAAAAAACAAAACAAGAGCGAAGTTTAGAAAACAAATTTTGGTGGAAGATACAAAAAGAAAACTTGAGGTATCAATAGATCTGAACACAGCCCGCAGTATTTTTGTCAGGTAATAGTGATTTTAACTCCATAGATCAAATGTAAAAATTCAGCACCAATAAAGCTACACTCGCTGCATGCAAAATTTACTTCACAAGGGAAATGGTAAATTACACTTGATTGTGCCCAACTCTGCGTATTCAATCTTCTTGCACTAAGGGGATGCTGAAAATGAGTGGGCTTCTCAGCCACAAGGCTGCCCTGACCGCATACACCTGCGAAGAGGAAAGGTAAGGGCTGTCCTTGGAAGATGAAGTCACAGGACTTTTACATCCATTACTGGCCCATGCCTGCAGCACCTCTGCTAACACAGACACTGCAGTGAATACAGCCCAGTAAGCCACTTAAGAGAACTTGTATTAATCTACCCTAGTGTTATAAACAGCAGCCTGATAAGATGTGCTTGAAACTTGCTTAAAAGGCAAGTAGCACTCCTAAATAAGAGGGTTTTCAGCACAGTATACAATATTCCTTGAAGATATTTGATATGCAGAACACTACAAACCATTTTCAAAACACCTGTTGATTTTGAGCACAATATCAAGATAAAAATCTTAATGAACTGTAGGTTTAAATTGTCAAAATTCAGATGTAATAAATTCTCCAGACTCACGTGCCAAGTCCTTTATGACTTTGAGTCCTCACCATGCACAATTCTACTGTGCACCACGCCATACTCCCTCACTTCTGCACAGCACGGGGTCTCTGCCCAGTCCAGTAAATTAAGATCTGTACAGAACATTTTATTTAGTACCGAGTCATGTTTCCACCCCAGATGGCACACTGGAAAAGCTAGGGAGTGGCCACTATGTGATCAATAATTCATTACTTTCACAGCCAGGGAGTGAAGGTAACTACGGCATGCTTCAGTCTTCAAAGCTGATTAATTGAAGTGCAAATAGCTGTGGCTGCCCAGGATAAACGTCGAACCACTAAATACTACAGAAGAGGAGTAAGATCTAAGGAACTGATTATCCAATACTGCTCACATCAGTAAAATCACACTTCAGTGTCACACAGGGAAGGGGAATGAGTGCTTAACACGTGATATGCTGTGGTCCCCATTATGCTATAGATATGTAGGCCACCGCTTCTTCAGGTGCTCTAAAATAAGAGTACTACATGAAGAAGTCAAATTACATTGTAATATTATGTAATATCATTGTATAATTACAAATTACACACAAATTAATGTATAATTATAAATCACATTGTAATATTATAGCCCATTTACAGATTTTGTTGTTGTTGAGTTACATTTGTAAACCTGTTAGCTTTTGACTATTGTGATATAGAATCATATGCCCCTTTATTACACTGGAATATTGACCTTCGCCGGGTATCTTACCACAACTTCTTCATTTTTTGCAATCCTTGGAACTGAAATCAGTCGAAATTGATTGCGTTTCACTGCATCATTCCCATCAAATATCTTTAATGTTTGTTTACCTGAATGAAAACAATTATTGTATTTCAATAACACACCCCTCAAATCATAAAGCTACCTGAATAGGAAGCATATAATGGAAGTATTAAGAACCTGCTTTTAACCCACTGAACTGTCTCTTCATCACAAGCTTTGAAGATGAATCTTTTCATTTTTGTTTTGTTACTATTCATTTAAAACGGGGTACAATTGCAGAGGAAAGCAGGAAAAGTATTTCAAGTAATCATACTTTTATCCTGGTTTTTGATATAACTATTTATATATAACTATACTGCTTATGTTATCACTTCTTCATCCTCACCATTCAAGATTGCATTTAATATTGACCAGTTTAACAACATGAAAACCAAGACAGAGTGCTGTCACCTACAGAACAACTCCCAAAGCACTGCAAGTTCTGACAGCATCCTTCCAAAGAAAGTCCTTGAAGTACCTGGTTAACTGTACAGACAACAGGAGAAAATACAGGAACAGCAGAAAAACAACAGCAGAAAGAAGGTGCAGCAAATGAAGAGCTACAACCCTTTGCTGTGTTTCATTTCACTAAAGCCTTATTAAATCTGTGCTCAAACCATGGAGCACAGGTTGCTGCACAGGCATCTCTGAAAGGGTGAGGAGTTAAGGATTTCAGGCTCTCCGTTCACAAAGATGCATTAGGACTCAGACAGGTACAGTCCACTGTATGACAAAGTTTCTCTCTTATTTAAGCAACTATTTTAAGAGCAATAGCAAAGTGTAACCAAATTCTCATAGAACGGGCAGGTTTTGAGAGGTTTTAAGAATAAATAAATGTTATCAGTCCAATATGTGTGTCCTTACCACCTATGGAAAGGAATCAATTTAATCAATCCAGACCAAAAAGGAGATTCCAACAAGACAGACCTTGTGTCCTCTCCTGATCACATCTTTATGAACACACCTGATGAGCTATTCAGTTTTGCAGGTTCTTTCATGTACTCCCCCCCCGATAAAGCCCATGCTTTACAACAGACATGACTATTCTTCATGGACATAATTTGCCCTTTTTATTGTAGTGTCAGACTGAACTGTTAACAAAAGTCACTCTTTGTATAGCACAATGTTACAGACTTATAACAAATCTGTACACCTGCATTCATCATAAAGTAATAAAATCATTAGAGGCTATCACTTGCAGACTTGAAATGTTAGAAGTATTAACTGAAAGCCACGTACACCAGCTGTAATGACCACACAACTGGTTAATCATGCAGTCTGTTAATACACATTGTAGAGATATATCACATGCTGGAGTCTATGTCTTTGTCTTACAGCTTGGAGACACTTTGTAGTACAGCAGACAGTACTGAAAGCCTTTTGCTCTGCAGTAATATTGGCACTTAGGTTTGAAGAACCACATTTGCAAACTACGATTTATCACAGAAGGATTAAAAAGGAGAGCTAGAACTGGAGAAGCAGAAAACCAAACCACCCCTAACTGACAGCTGAAAAAAGCAAGCTAGAATCCCAGGCAGAAATGTGCTCCATGGGGTATCTCAATGCTGCAGTGAGAGATTAAGAATGCAGCAAGTAACCACTTTGCAAGGACAATTCAGTGATGCTCTTCTAGCCTTCTAGAGCCACCTGAAACTCAGGTATGCCATGTCTAATCCACCTATTCCTGTTTCAGTGTATGTTCTGCTGCTTCTCTCAAAGGCAGACACTGTGCAGAACTAATTTATTCAATACTATGTTTGAAAGCAGCCTTTTTTTAAATGAGACTCTAACCTTCAAAGAAAAATCCTGCTACTTTCATTCATGTTACCTTTAGTTCTCATTATTTTGAGATATGATGCCTACACTTTAGACTTTTTTTTTCAATTTAGACTTGTCTGCTTTTTAAGGTCTTCCTTCATTAACGATTCCACTGGGCATGGCACAATGTGTATGCAAGGACTTTCTCATTAAGTAACAAAAAGATCTAATTGCACAGCAAAGCAATCACCAGTACGGCCTCCCATCCTACTCCAAACTCATCTTAGTCTCTACTGGGACAAAAGCGCCTACATTGATTGTTGGGCACTTCAGCAGCAGCACTTGCCCTTACAGGAGACGAAAAATGAGTAGGATCACTCCAGGAGCAATTACTCCTGACATAGGATTTGGGCAGTAATTCAGTATAAAGCTTTGCTCTTCTTCTTTTGCATTTATGAAACTATGATAAACTGCGTACAAACAAAAAAATCTTTTATGATGAGACTGTGAGAACAGAGCAGGGCTGAAGGTGGTCCATCCCACATGCATCCATGTTATAAACAGGGAAAAGCCTGTACCCAGGAGTATGAGGAAAGCTCTTGTCCCTTTCCCTGGAAACAGGCACAGCTGGGCACCTCCCTGAAGTGCCTGCACATGGCTGCCCCACAGCATGGGGCACAACCAGGAGAAACTGGAGTTCTGTGTGCCGTTCAGGGCTGTGATCTCAGTGCGGTCACGGAGTGCTGTTGTGACAGCTCACACAACTGGTGTGCTGCCGTGGATGGACATAGGCTGCTGAGGAATGACGGGCTGGAACAGGGAGGGGGGGAATTTCTGTGAGCCCCTCCAAGTGTGAGTGCAGTGGAGACGCTCAGAGGTCTGCCTTGGGGTGGATGATGAGCCAGCAAGAGCTTATGGGTAGTGGAGAGACCAGTGTATAGGCGACATGGTGGCTGTCTGTTACAAACACCCCAATTGGGAAGAAGTAGTGGATAAAGCAGATGATGCCTTCTTTAGACAACTGCAAGAAGCCTCACCTTTGCAGGCCCTGGTCCTCACGGAGGACTTGAGCCACTGCCATACCTGCTGGAGGGACATGACAGCCAAGCAAGAGCAATACAGAAGGTTTCTGGAATGTGCTGATGACAACATCGTGACACAAGTGATGAGCTAACGAGGGGAAATGCTCTGCTGGATCCAGTTCTTACAAACAAGGAAGAACTGGCTGGGGATACAAAGGCTGGGAACAGCCCTGGCTGCAGTGACCATGAGCTGGTGGAGTTCAGGAGCCTGAAAGGAGGGGAATAAAGCAAATAGCAGAATCAACAAGACAGGACTTCAGGAGAGCAGACTTTGGCCTGTTCAGGAATGTGCTTGGAAGACTCCTATGGGGTACAGTCCTGGAGAGAAGAGTGGTCCAGGAGAGGTAGTGGATTTTCAAGGATTGCCTCGTCCAATCTCAAGAATGGTCCATCCCAACAACTGGGGGAAAAAAGCAAAGGTGGCAGGAGCATCGCATGGATGAACAAGGAGCTCCGGACTTAACTCTACCGTTAAAAGCATGCGCACAAGAGGCAGAAGCAGAATTGTGTGAGGTGGAAGGAATATAGAGACACTGTCCAAACATGCAGGGATGGGCTTAGGAAAGCTAAAGCCCGTATGGAGCTGATTCTGGCAAGGGACATGAAGGGCAGCAAGAAAGGTTTCTACAAGTACGTCATCAGCAGAAGGATGACTAGGGAAAATGTGGGTCTGCTGAGGAACATGTCTTTCCTGTACTGAGGACCCCAAAGCTGAATGCAGTACTCCAGGTGGGATGTCACAAGAGCAAAGTAGAGGGGCAGAATCACTTCCCTCGACCTGCTGGCCACACTGCTTTTGATGCAGCCCAGGATATGGTTGGCTTTCATGACACGTGAGGACACATTGCCACCTCATGTCCAATTTTTCATCCACCAGTACCCAAGTCCTTCTCCATAGGGCTGCTCTCAATCCCTTCATCCCCCAGGCTGTATTGATACCAGGGATTACCCTTACCCAGGTGCAGGACCTTGCACTTGGCCTTGCTGAACTTCATGATGTTCGCATGGGCCCACTCCTTAATCCTGTCAAGGTTCCTCTGGAAGGCATCCCTTCTCTCTAGAAAATCAGCTGCACCACTCAGCTTGGTGTCATCTGCAAACTTAATGAGCTTTCACTCAATCCCACTATCTGTCATTGATGAAGATAATAAATAGCACTGGTCCAGTACAGACCCTTGAGAGTCACTACTTGTTTTGGCTTCCACTTGGACGCTTATGTGAAAGCATAAAAGGTTTAAGCAGGAAGCAAAAGAACTAAAATCCTGTATGAAAGTCAAACTGAAGAAGCAAAAATTGCTGTCTTTCTAAACAGTACCTACAACACAACAGATCTTCGGGCTCCTCGTTTTGCAGATTTACTTCTGGCTATTGTCAAGAAGAATGAACTTTGGAAGCTCAGCTCTAATTTCTTCTTTCCTGTATGACTATTCCTCAGGTACTCTTTTGAGAGTAGTTAGCTGGAACCTTTTACAACATCTGTTTAAGAAAAATAATCACATGATTTCCACATGCAATGTACACAGTTCACAGCAATGGAGAGTAAATTATTCTACTGGAGAAGTGAGCTTCGGATATATATGATATGATATATCAGGACGTTTCAATTATTTTTTTTAATATGAAAAGTAGTGTTACCAGGCACATTTTGCTTTTCAGTTGTCCAATTATCAACTTAGTGGTTGTTTCTGTTGTCAATTTTTTTTTTAGTCACAATATAAGGAACATTTAAATATCATCAACTCTCACTTCTAAAGTATCCTTGAAACTCCAATGGCATTGCACTGAGACTATAGCATACGTCCGAAATTAATTTGGATTAATGTCAGAAAAAGTGAAACTTTTTTAGAAACAGATTTCTGTCAGAGTCTTCTCCATGGTGACTTTAGCATAGACAAATTTTAACCAAAAGACACAGTGTGTCCTGAATGACCTTCTTTAGGGCTAACACAACTTGAGAAAACACAGCAAACACTGGTTACTGACAGCACAGCCAATGTTCTGAGTATGAACTTTCATAACGTTATCAAAATCTCTACTGTTTTCTCTAGCAATCCAGAGGGTAGACAACCATCTGAGAACAAAAACATTCATCCAACTTTTAGTACTTGTTTTCATTCGAACTGCCTTTGTAGTCTGCTCTTGTTAGATACTAGCTGGCCTGAGAGAATCCCTAGCAACTTTAACTGCAGATTTTTTTATGAATCACAGAATCATAGAATGGTTTGGGTTGGAAGGGACCTTAAAGATCATCTAGTTCTAACACCCCTCCCACAGGCAGGGACACCTTCTACTAGACCACGTTGCTCAAAGCCCCATTCAACCGGGCCTTAAACACTGCCAGGGAGGGGGCATCCGCAGCTTCTCTGGGCAACCTCTGCCAGTGTCTCACCACCCTCACAGTAAAGAATTTCCTCCTATTATCTAATCTAAATCTACCCTCTTTCATTTTAAAACCGTTACCCCTCGTCCTATCACTACATGCCCTTGTAAGAAGCCCCTCTCCTGCTTTCCTGTAGGCCCACTTCAGATACTGGAAGGCTGCTAGAAGGTCTCCCCAGAGCCTTCTCTTCTCCAGGCTGAACAGCCCCAACTCTCTTAGCCTGTCTTCATAGGAGAGGTGCTCCAGCCCTCTGATCATCTCTACTTCATGAGCTCTCCACTTCTTAAGACCAGCCAAATGTTGCAAGAAGTTGGCTTGACTCTTAAACTGTTTGCAAGCAGGAGTTTAGATCTATAGACCAGTAGTAAGGTCCTAAGATCAAGTATGTTCCTTAGCTAAATACACAGTACACTCAGTTCTGCTTTCTTTAAGGTAATCTGATTATTCGTTATACAAAACAAGCTCAATTTATCAGTGAAAAATCATGTTTAACTTTGTCACTGTCCTCCTCACAGGGGTCACTTTTACTGCAATCTGATGAAAGATGGCTTTCTTGCACATGAGCTTCTGGGGACACATTAACGAAAGAACAAACAACTACTTATTTGAGCAGAACTAGTCATCCAGAAAAACGCTTCCCAACTAATTCAAGCATACATCCACAACATGAAAGTTTGCCAGTCTGATTTCTCTAACTAGCTTTGGAAAGAAGCTCAATTATAATCACTTTCAAAGTTAGATAAAGCTCTTTCTCCCTCCTGTTCCAATTTTTAAGTATCACCAAGTGATTCAATTGTAGAAGTGAACATACCACTGCTTAGTATAAAAAAATCTTGCTAATATGCAAGAGATGCACATAAAAAAAATTTTGTATTTAAAGGAGTTACTGCCTGTTTTATAATATTGACACTTCACTGCCAAATGTCTTTTATCTTGTCCTGTTGGATCAGACTATACAGTATCAGGACTGAAAAACACATTACTTTTTTTCTGTCATGGGATACAGAGTTGAAAAAAACCTGTTCTTCATGCTTATGTTTTTCAAGGGGAAAACAACTACAAAAAGGATAACTCCAGGCATAATTTACCAAATTATAGAATTTGATTTCGGAAGCTAAGATACCAGGTTTTCCTGGGAAAAGGATAAACAGCATTTGATGAGTCCAGAGTTCATGTCCTTTGACTTTCAAATCCCCACAGACAGGACACAGTTATTCTGAAAAGACTTCTGTGCAGCTTGTGGCAGGGATAGGAAAAATATGTAGTCCTGAATGTTTTTGCCGCTGAAGAAAGCTAGAGGCCTACAACAAACATACTGGTGGTATTTACTCTTAAAAGACTAAATTCTAGCAACACTGCTTACCAAGAACCATTCTTCCCAGCAAAACTTGTGCTGTCCACATGCTTTCTGCTCTCCTTCTCTAGTCACTGCTACTTCCAATTACAACAGTGTGGACTGGCAAATTCTGGTTTATCTCAGTATTAGCACTCACAACCTACGAGGCAGCAATAAAGCAGGGAAGAATTGTGTATTTTTTCTTTTATTCGTCTTGAAGGAAGTCTTTCAGAATCCCAGATTCTTCCTTTCTCCAGCTGTTCCTCTTCCAGGAGAGCCATTTGCAGGTGTGTGTCACTTCTCTGAACTTGCTTTCATGAGCAGCTCAAAACCTCCTAGTTCCAAGACAGTTTTGAAGCACAAAGCTGTGTTAATAGCCATCCTCCCATACTGGTAGCCACCTCTTCACCTGTCTCCTCCAGGTGGTTTTTAGAACTTCTCCAAGGATCTGTCATATGTATCACCACTTGACCTGGTGTCACCTGCTTCTCCCTCTAGCTTTAGGGCTCCAAATCCATTTAAATCATGTTTCAGAGGAACATATGATATGCTTAGTTACCTGTAAGCAGTTTTAGCAGAGTACAATGACCCTTTTTATGAAGACTGAACATATCTTCAGAGGAAAAATCCCTCAAATCCACACACACTGTCTTTACCTCTTCCTGAAAACAGTTTGTTCCTGCTTGCAGAATCACAGTGAAGGTCTCCTCCACACTGTCAGCAGGTTTGGGACAAGACATAAGCAAGCACTATGCCAATGACCTGGATCTATCTAATACAAGAATGTTTTATTTCCCTTACCCGGCAGGTGAACAGCTACCTTAGCAGAGCACTGCCTGGCAAAAGAAGGGCTGTGGAAGGACATGCTGTAAAAAGTATGTTTGCTGACAGCACTGCAGACCCCATTGCTCTCCTCAGTCAGATTCCTCTAAAAACTCCTTCAGAGCCAGTTTTCTCTCAATGGCTGCATTTTGTCCTGCAGAAGATGGGCACAGGCTGAAGCAGACAGTTCACATGCAGCCAGTGAGCGCTGAGAGACACTCATGAGGCAAGGCCATGTCCTTCACTCTTCACATGTCCCTGTCTGTGTTCCACATTGAAGTCTGTTGAGCCCTCAATACACCTCCTGAAATGTATCTGTACACATTTCCAGTGGGCTGCTACAGAGAAGCTGTACCCAAGCATCAAGACTAGCAGGATGTTAAAGCAAAGAAAATGCATGATCACAGAAACAACCCAAAAAGCATGGATCTCCCATGTCATTCTTAAGTATCTATGGTTAAATTTTTAATCTGATAAGCCTTGTCATAAGAACCCCTAAGGCAGGGAATAAATTAACACTAGCTAATAACATTTGTGAATATCTCTCCATAGCCTTCTGGCAATGATGCTACAGGAAGATTTTTCCCATGTTGCTTCTTGAAGAGATTTTTCCATGAAACCTCTTTACATTTTCAGGAAGTATTTAAGAAGAGGTGTTTGCCTTCCCTGAAATAGACATCTAGAGCAGCCAACGTTTTGACTACCAACTGGTATGAGACATCAAGCATGAGGGGTGAAGGGATTCGGGGAACAAGAGAGGGACAGGCAGACTGAAAGGGAACCAAGCCAAAGGGACAGCAACACTGGGGAGTAAATGTTGTGCTTGGGGAAGGAGAGGAAATGGGAGAGACAAGTTGGGGAAGAGCACAAAACACAACTTCGTGAGAAGTGAGAACAATAGTGGCCAATATCAAGTGTCAGAAAAGGCAGATGAAGGCAGCTGAGAGAAGAAGGAGAAAGGAAGATATGCACAATGGGGAAAGTAAAGCAAAAGAAAAGTAATGTGATTTTTCAGAACACTCATTTTTCTTTTCCAAGTAGTTACAGGCAATTCAGCAAAGAAAAGAAAACATACAATCTCTTCCAGCACTTAAGTCACTAGTTCATTCAACACAGTTGATCACAATCCTCTTTTTCAAAATATCTTCAAAGGCAGGTGAAGCAAACTGTCTTGGGGGAAAAAAACATTTTCAGCATGACAGCAGGTACATTCAACTTGTAAATGAGTACCGCTGAACCGAAGCTTTTGTGAGGAAAGGAGTTGAGGACATGGAGAAGCAAATCCCTCAAACGCCATCTAAGATAAAATAAATAACGGCTGCCTAAGTGTCACTATACAGTATTCAACTGCCCTCAGCTTTTACTGATTCCTGTCAAGCAATCAGGGCAGAATCTAATGTTTTTTCATGTTCCCAGATCCCTGCAGATTAACACACAAGTAGGAGCTCTTAATAACTCATTTTTTAATTTCAGGAATTACTGAGATAGCTCCGCCAGGATTCATTTGTTGCATATATACAACAAACCAACTTTTTTTTCCCCCCCTCTACTAAGTCTTCGTATTACCATGAAATAACAGGAATAATTTTCAAAAGTTTGCCTTTGACTTCTCAAGCTTGACAGATTGCATCTATGGTTGCATCTTAGCTGAGATTAATGAATTCTGTCTCCAGGAAAACAAGAATAATCTGTGCTGGTCAAAACCTAGTTCAACATTGCATCTCAGAAAGGACAGACAATGCACACCCCTGACAGATACCTCTAAGGAACACTTTTAATCCTCTGCTCCCCAGAGAAGCTTTATCAGTTATATATTCCCAGAATGACCAAGAATTATTTTTGTATGAAAATGGACTTAGGGGCTCAACTCTTTCCCCAGGCAATACAACTAACTACACTAATGACAGCATCCACATAATGTTTATCTTACTATCCCTGTAACATTCAGTTCTCCCGAAGTTAATTGTTCACTGTGCAGATAAATCCTTAGAAGTTACCTCATGTTCTCAGGCACAAGGATTTATAGCCCTTTTCCAAATCTGCTCTGTAAGTCTGTTAAATCTATCATCTCAGAAAGTGCAGGGTTGTTTTTATGGTCATTTAATGCTTTTGGCTTCAGTATCTTGGTAGGCTAAGCTTCATGATTGACTTACCATATGTAAGCTCCCAAAATTAAGATTCAAATCTTCTAACTTTACACTTCACTCAACAAGCCTACTCCAATAGCAAAGAAACAAAAGGGAATGCAGACCACCAATTCAAATTTTCTTCCAGTATTAACCTACAGACTTTGCATCCTTTCCTATTGGCTTCTTTCCCATGGAAAAGCATGTCTTTATAAATGAATATTATTCAATTTGTTCTGATTTGGTTTCACTGTTTTTAAAAATATGCATCTGTAAAACATGGAGAGCTGGAATTAAGAAAAGCTACAATATTCTGGAATATAATTCAGTTCAGACACTCCTGAGGGAGAGCATGGTAACATCCCAAAGATGTGGCAGGGGTACTGAGTCAACACAAGAAGCTAATGAGCAGCTCACTCTTGACTTGTATTACACAAATGGTATTATCTAGAGACAGGTGGAAGTGGTCCAGCACGCTATAACCATGCCTCTGTCACATTTAATTTTATAGGTTATGACTCCTCACACACAGAGAGGCACAGAAGCACAACAGCTGGCAGGTGAAGCCCAAGAGCTTTGTCAGAGAAGGCATCAGAGAAGCCATGCCCTGCCTTGACACAAGGGCATCAGCACCACAGGCTGGGGATGGCAACCACCAGGTGAGTCCACAGGAGAAGCTCTGTGGGTCACCTCACCGACTGAGGTCACTCAGGGTGCCAGGCTCTATGAGATGCACAGGAAGAGCATCCTGGGATTGTACAAGAGTTTAGGGGATGTTTAGGGGAGGAACCAAAGTCCGGGGAAGGGAGGGATCAAGGTGTTTTGGGGAGGACCAAGTATGGGAAAATAGAGGCATAAGGAGGTAAAAGAAGCTGGTCACATGTAAAGAGCTAGCTGGTTGGTGCGCATGCCTGGCCATGCCCTGCACCTGATCAGCACAGTCTGTCCTGTCTTCTCATTAAATGCTATTTCTAACTCTTTTTGCGAGTTTCCACTCTTCTGTATACATGTGTGCATAGGGGTTCCTGAGTGCAGCAACTGAAGCAGGACTACAGGTGACTGTGACCCATGTGTCCATGGTGCCAGCAACCAGAGTGACAGCTCTTGTGTGAGCACCAGCAAACATCAGGCTGGACTCACTGGCACACAAGCTAAGTGGCCTGGGAGCCACGTGTGCGTGCTTCTCAGTGAGGCACCTGGAGAAGATAACTACTGACAGTGGCGGCAGCAGCGACGGCGGCAGCAGCGACTTGAGGTTAGTGCGGGGGCGAGGGCGACATAGGGCTATAACTGGGCGGTTTTCGTACTCTGGGCCCCCCCTGAGTCCCCCCCGAGCAGCAGCCCCGAGCTGCTTCCGCCCCACCCCGGACCCGGAGGTTCCCGGCAACGAATCAGGAGAGAAGGGGGCGTAGCCGGAGGCACCGCGGGCGATTTAAACGCACCAGCCCCTGTTGATTGGGGGTGGTGATTGATTGGGTGATAAAAAGCCTCCTGGAGGACAGGGACTAGTCCCTGCCCAGAGGGGAGAGGGGGAGTCAGCAGTGACTGTGTGAGTCAGCAATGACTGTGTGTGTCCCAGGGCAGGAGAGGCCGCAGCAGTTTGCAGCTCGTTGGGGAGGGCGCTGACTCCCTCCCAGTGCACAAGGCGAGGAAGGTGCCAAGGAGCTGTGAACCAGGGGTGTCACCAACAGGTATTTCCCAGCTCAGTGAAAGAACAATGGTATCTACCCGGCGGAAGAAGACCAAAATGGATGTGGGAACCCAGACAGAGCTCCCACGGAAGGAGGCGATGGTGCAGGTCGCAGGCTGCAGGGAATGCTACAGCGTCTCTGTGGCATCAGGGGGCTGTGTGCGCTGTGAGCAGGTAGATGATCTGCTCGGCCGAGTGGCACAGCTGCAAAGCCAGGTTGAAAGGCTTCAAGCCGAAGTAGAAAGGCTTAGGAGCATTCGGGAGGCTGAAATGGAGATAGACTGGTGGAGCCAGGCTCTGCCTTCCCTGCAACAAAAATGGGAGCACCTGCCAGAGAGCTCCCAGGATCGAGGGACCCCTGTACTCTGCCCCTCTCAGGTGGAAAACAATAACCTAGAGGAGAGGAGTGAGTGGAGGCAAGTCTATGGCCGTGGCAAAAGGCGAGTGCCCTCCTTACCTACCTCGCCTCCACAGGTGCCTCTGAGAAATAGATATGAAGCCCTAGTGGAATACAGCCGGTCCAATGGGGATGTGGTGGAGAGGCAACCTATATCAGAGGTCCCACCACAGTCAGAAAAACCTGACAGGCATATAGCTACCTCCTCCACAAGGAAGAAGAGAAGAGTTTTAGTGGTTGGAGACTCCTTCCTAAAGGGATCTGAGGGCCCAATATCCAGAGCTGACCCCCATCACAGGGAGGTCTGCAGCCTGCCTGGAGCCCGAATCAGGGATATCACCAGGAAACTCCCCAACCTGGTGAAGGCCACAGACTACTACCCCCTGCTGATCTTCCAGACAGGTGGGGAAGAAGCTGCATCCCGTAGTCTGAGGGGGATGAAGAAAGACTACAAGGCCCTAGGACGGTTGGTGAAAGAGTCTGGGGCACAAGTTGTTTTCTCCTCCCTCCTTCCATTTTCAGGTGATGACGTGGGATGGAATAGTAGGATTCTATTAATGCCTGGCTACGAGACTGGTGCTACAGGCAGGGCTTTGGGTTCTTTGATAATGGCTGTTTTTATAAGACACCAGGCGTGACGGTAATACATGGGAAAGGTTTATGTCATAGGGGCAAAAGGGTTCTGGGACAGGAATTAGCAGGGCTCATTCGGAGAGCTTTAAACTAGATTCGAAGGGGGATGGGGTAGTAGCTGGGCTTGCACCACTGGGGCAACGCTCTAGTGTTGAGGTAGACCAGGAGGACTCCCATCCCCCTGGGGTGAAATCGGTGTGCTCAGCTCGCTCCCTGAAATGCCTGTACACCAATGCACGCAGCATGGGGAATAAACAGGAGGAGTTGGAAATCCATGTTTGGTCGGGGGGTTATGATCTAGTGGCAGTTACAGAGACTTGGTGGGATGCCTCGCATGACTGGAATGTGGTCATGGATGGCTATGTCCTGTTCAGGAAAGACAGGCCGCTAAGGAGAGGTGGTGGAGTTGCTCTTTATGTGAGTGAGCAGCTAGAATGTATTGAGTTCTGTCCAGGGGCGGATCAGGAGCGAGTTGAGAGTTTGTGGGTACGAATTAAGGGGCAGGCTGGCAGGGGTGATACTGTTGTGGGTGTCTATTACAGGCCACCGGATCAGGATGAGGAGGGTGATGAGGCCTTCTACAGGCAGCCGAGAGCAGTCTCGCAGTTACAGGGCCTGGTTGTTGTGGGGGATTTCAACTACCCTGATATTTGCTGGGAGGCCTACTCAGCCAGCCATCCTCAGTCCAGGAGGTTCCTCCAGTACATTGATGATAACTTTCTGATGCAAATGGTGGATGAGCCAACTAGGAGAGGAGCGCTGCTGGATCTGATCCTCACTAACAAGGAGGGTCTGGTTGAAGAGGTGAAGGTTGAGGCTGCCTTGGTTGTAGTGACCATGAGATGGTAGAGTTCAGGATCTCATGTGGCAGGAACAGAATAGCTAGCAGAATCACAACCCTGGACTTCAGGAGGCCAACTTTGGTCTTTTCAAGCAATTGCTAGGGGAAATCCCATGGGACAGGGTACTAGAAGGTAAGAGGGCCCAAGATAGTTGGTTAGCATTCAAGGACTGCTTCTTCCGAGCTCAAGATCAGAGCATCCCAGCAAGTAGGAAGTCAAGGAAGGGTAGCAGGAGACCTGCATGGTTGAACAGGGAACTGCTGGGCAAACTCAAGTGGAAGAAGAGGGTGTAGAGATCATGGAAGGAGGGGCTGGCCACTTGGGAGGAATATAAGTCTGTTGTCAGAGGATGTAGGGAGGCAACTAGGAAAGCTAAGGCCTCCTTGGAATTAAACCTTGCAAGAGAGGTCAAGGACAACAGAAAGGGCTTCTTCAAATACACTGCAGGTAAAGCCAACACTAGAGGCAATGTAGGCCCACTGATGAATGAGGTGGGGGTCCTGGAGACAGAGGATAAAAAGAAGGCGGAGTTACTGAATGCCTTCTTTGCCTCTGTCTATACTGCTGGAGGCTGTCCTGAGGAGCCCCGGACCCCTGAGGCCTCAAAAGAAGTCAGGATAGAGGAGGAATCTGTCTTGGTTGATGAGGGCTGGGTCAGGGACCAATTAATCAACCTGGACGTCCATAAATCCATGGGCCCTGATGGGATGCACCCGCGGGTGCTGACGGAGCTGGCGGAAGTCATTGCTAGGCCACTCTCCATCATCTTTGCTAAGTCGTGGGCAACGGGAGAGGTGCCTGAGGACTGGAGGAAAGCGAATGTCACTCCAGTCTTCAAAAAGGGCAAGAAGGAGGACCCGGGTAACTATCGACCGGTCAGCCTCACCTCCATCCCTGGAAAGGTGATGGAACAACTTGTTCTTGGTGCTGTCCCTAGGCACGTCAAGGATAGGGGGATCATTAGGGGCAGTCAACATGGCTTCACCAACGGGAAGTCATGCTTAACCAACTTGATAGCCTTTTATGAGGACGTAACCCGGTGGATAGATGATGGTAAAGCTGTGGATGTGGTCTATCTCGATTTCAGTAAAGCGTTTGACACGGTCTCCCACAGCATCCTCACAGCTAAACTGAGGAAGTGTGGTCTGGATGATCGGGTAGTGAGGTGGATTGTGAACTGGCTGAAGGAAAGAAGCCAGAGAGTGATGGTCAATGGGACAGAGTCCAGTTGGAGGCCTGTGTCTAGCGGAGTTCCGCAAGGGTTGGTACTGGGACCAGTTCTATTCGATATATTCATTAATGACTTGGATGAGGGAATAGAGTGCACTGTCAGCAAGTTCGCTGATGACACAAAACTGGGAGGAGTGGCTGACACACGGGAAGGCTGCGCAGCCATGCAGAGAGACCTGGACAGGCTGGAGTTGGGTGGGGAGAAATTTAATGAAATATAACAAGGGCAAGTGTAGAGTCCTGCATCTGGGCAAGAACAACCCCATGTACCAGTACAAGTTGGGGACAGACCTGTTGGAGAGCAGCGTAGGGGAAAGGGACCTGGGGGTCCTAGTGGACAGCAGGATGACCATGAGCCAGCAGTGTGCCCTTGTGGCCAAGAAGGCCAATGGCATCCTGGGGTGGATTAGAAGGGGTGTGGTTAGCAGGTCAAGAGAGGTTCTCCTCCCCCTCTACTCTGCCCTGGTGAGGCCGCATCTGGAATATTGTGTCCAGTTCTGGGCCCCTCAGTTCAAGAAGGACAGGGAACTGCTAGAGAGAGTCCAGCGCAGAGCCACGAAGATGATTAAGGGAGTGGAACATCCCTTATGAGGAGAGGCTGAGGGAGCTGGGTCTCTTTAGCTTAGAGAAGAGGAGACTGAGGGGTGACCTCATTAATGTTTATAAATATGGAAAGGGCAAGTGTCATGAGGATGGAGCCAGGCTCTTCTCAGTGACATCCCTTGACAGGACAAGGGGCAATGGGTGCAAGCTGGAACACAGGAGGTTCCACATAAATATGAGGAAAAACTTCTTTACGGTGAGGGTGACCGAACACTGGAACAGGCTGCCCAGAGAGGTTGTGGAGTCTCCTTCTCTGGAGACATTCAAAACCCGCCTGGACGCGTTCCTGTGTGACATGATCTAGGTAATCCTGCTCCGGCAGGGGGATTGGACTAGATGATCTTTTGAGGTCCCTTCCAATCCCTAACATTCTGTGATTCTGTGATACTGGAAGGACTAGGAGGTCCAGGATGACTGCTGGAGTGACTGTAGGGGCTGGTGGTCCACCAGGAGACCCAGGTGGGGGAGGGGGTGTGTGTGCATACATATATGTGCACCACCACACACGCATGTATATATATATATATATGTATCAGAATACATATATGTAGACAC
Organism: Nyctibius grandis; assembly: GCF_013368605.1. Classification (NCBI taxonomy): domain Eukaryota; kingdom Metazoa; phylum Chordata; class Aves; order Nyctibiiformes; family Nyctibiidae; genus Nyctibius; species Nyctibius grandis. Next base: position 71,154,969 of record NC_090695.1, on the reverse strand, counting down.
ACACATTTCCACTAACAGACCTTCATCCTGCTCAGCCACAGACTGGACAGAATGCTGCAGCAGCTACACCTCTACTGGGGTACCAGATTTGGAGACCCCCTAACATCATTAAACTGAAGCTTTCAAACATTTCACCTTTTTTATTTCTTTGTGAATACTCTGTTTTTAAAGAGACATTAGAATCACTCCCTACCTATTGAGCTTTCTAAATCATAGCAAAGTTACTGGGCTCTACATTGACTTCTGTTTTGTGAAAATGTATTAAGAGAAAGCAATGTTTTAATGCTACTGTTCCATTTAAGACACAAGTAATCATTCTTTACATGAGCCTTGAAAATGTACCATCTACTGCTGCTTTCTCCAGTCCACAGATGGACATTGTATATGAACAAAAGTCATTAAACTTTGTATCCTGCCCCCAATTTTCATATCTTTTTTCCTTCTTTTGGGAAGGTTGTCCAAAACTGAATTGTCCTGTACTAGTACTTTCAACCAATCCAGTTGAAATACCTGGATAGACGATTTGCTCTCTTTGACAGTCACAACTAAGGGAAATAGCCTTACTTGGTGAAGTTTAAAAGTCCTGACACTCAACCACTTATGTCACCTGAAACACTGGAAAAAGTGAAAGTTTCTTGGATAAACTGCAGTTAGAGTCTGGTCCCACAATAAGGGAGCATGGTGATGGATCATAACTTACAGTCATTAAGAGATACCGGCTTCAAATCTTACGAAGTGAAGTAAGAGCATGCTTGAGATCACTTCCATAACTGATTTAATTATTTACTGATTTGAAATTTTGGTTTTTACAACAATCCATGCAGCTACATTAGGTAGCAAGTACCATGTTTTTCTAGTTACTAACACGGATATAGGGGGTGGGATGTCCTTAAATTGTACTTGGCTTCACCTTCTGGAAAGTAAGAGTTTGGCTAATACCAACCCCAGAAAACTCCATACACTTAAGAATTTAACTGCACGAGAAGCAACCAGCCCAGCTCAATCCTGATGCACAGGAATACACATACTTTTAGTGCAACATGCTCAAGTTAAAAAAAAAAAAAAATCACCTGGTGTCTTCAGTAAGATTTGGATCCAGCTATCCTAAAAGAAAAAGGCTTTGAAAAGATACGCTGTCTGCCTTTTAAATTGGTTGCTTATCTATGGATTGTTAACACCATGCTTTCTTTCTTCAGTTACCAAGTTGAGAGACATGATCTGTCTGTGAGGGTAATGAACAGATTGTCACTTATGCCAGTCTACCAGTGGAAAATAGTGATGAGATATTTGTAAGATCCTGGATAAATGTGTTGGACTAAAACCTGGGACCTCAAATTGATACTTAGCATTAGAAAAATGGCCATTTAATATTTTTTCATAAGGCAAAGCAAGTTAAGATTATACAAATAAAGACCGGAATGGGTTACTATTCACCACTTACTTGAATCTGTTGAAATTTGGACATCTTTTACCGATCCCTGTGTTGACCCATCAACATCATCATCTTCATCTGTGAAAACAGAAACATTTAAGAAAGGATTCTTGTTAATTTGAATTGGGGGGGGGAGAGAAGGGGCAGTAGGAGGGAAGTGTTTGTCATTTAAGGATGGTTTCCATCAAAGAAGCTAACACAAAAGAAGCCAATCAGAAAAGCACACTTTCTTCTTCTGCCTCTTTTAAGGTAATAATCCATACTATAAAAACCGCATTAAAAAAACAAAACCTGCATTGTCATGTAACTATAGTGAAGGCATATCTGAAGTCCTTCTATTATGAGCTTTAATATCGCAACTACTACATTTCATCCCTTTCTCAAGCTGCAATGTTTGCCTATGACCGAAGTATATATGGTTTCCAGTAAGTTTTAAATCATCAAATCAGTCCAGGAATTGCAGTAAGAGCTTTCCAGTCAGAAGTATGTGTATCATATCAATAATAACTTAAAAATAGATTTGCTGACACCCAAAGAGAAAGAAATTTCTACACTCCAGAAAAGGACTTTGACAGCAGCTCATTGCTCTCACTAAAAGGTAGGAGCTAACATGTCAGATAATAACACAGCCTGTAAAATCACACATAAAATACTTACAAAAGATTAAAATAAAAGCTACTAACATTTACATTTGCTTCAGTGAAGATAACATCCTGACTGCATTCTCATTCCTGACACTCAGGTCCATACAGGAAGACTGGTGCAAATCCAAAAGTGATAAACTTTTCTTTTCTAAGGGTTGCAGCAGCATGCAACATAAGTCACCCAGTGTGCTGATCATATAATGGTATTCACACGCCCATCCATTGAAACTCCCAGTCAGTCTTGACTGGGATGCAGACAAAGCTGGCAGGGGGATTGGACTAGATGATCTTTCGAGGTCCCTTCCAATCCCTAACATTCTGTGATTCTGTGAAAGCCCCCAAAAGATATAAGCCATGCAAGACCTTTATAAAAACTATGCCTTGCAGTTGAGGGAGGAGGCAGGAAACCAAAACACAAAACAAGAGAGAAAAAATAAAATCAGTAAAGACAGATATTCACAGCAAAAGAGGTACCAGGGAAGTCAGAATCCTAATGCAGGAAAACCTTCCAAGAAGCAGAATCACAGCATGTCAAGAAGGGTACTTAGCGGGAGTCCTAAACTGGAGATCAGGTAACTTACTGAATATTTGGGTAATGCTTCAGCTGACTACAGGAAAGACCAACAATAATGTTTCTGGGTTGGGGTTTTTAAAGTATAAAAGACGTGTTGAAATATTTTCCCTGTTATAGTTGACAGACAAACAGATGAAGTTTCAAACTGGAGAGAAATTTAGACAATACAGTCCTGAAACACCCTGAAAGAAAAGGAACTTGAATGCCTTCTCAAACTTCACTTCAACCCAGATTAAATTAAAAAAAGGATAAGTAAATACAACAATAAGAAATGAAAGAATTCCTGATTGTTCCAAATCCTCCCCTTTTTCTAAGTTTAGATGAGAAGAAGCTGACATCTTTCATTACTTTCTCCCTCAGTCTGTACAGTAGGGAAATCTACACTAATAGCATCTTGAAACTATTGCAATGAAGTGCAATGACTTCTTTTGAAATACGCTAAGACAAGAGTCAGTTGGAGGAAGAGGAGATAACTGCTTCTACCATTGCTTCCCCTGGTAGCCCAAGGCTTTGAAAAGCCACTTTCAGCACAGAGATGTTCACTGAATGTTGGCCACAAAGCTTAGCATTTACTCAGTAGCAAAAGCTAATCCAGACAAATGCTCCCCAGTAGGTCAACAATCATGGGCTCACTCTCAGATGACCAAGTCATCTTGAGAGACAGAACATCCATAATGTGCATGCAGTCTTTAGTGAGTACGGAGCCTACACCTCTCCCTGGAAAAGTGACAGCAATTCTCAGGGCAGCTGTCCTCTGAGTGGTCAGAGGAGCTTCAAACATGTCCTGAAGAATGTTAGGGAGCTGTTGGACCCGTGATACATCTTGGTAACTTTCGGCATGTACCAAGAGCTAGTGGGCTTTTCAGAGAAAATGCGTGTCTGTTCTGTGAACATGGGTAACAAGAAGGACTAAGCAGGCCAGAGCACAGAGCTGCCTCAACACAGGATGATGAGAGAACTAGCTTAAGGCAACTGCCAGCTCTGCCTTTAAAGAAGAATCTGGGCAGAGGGAGAGACCTGTGTAGCAATGGTATTCAGTGCCCTTGGCAGGGACCTGCGGTCAGCTGATCTCCATCAGACAACCGAGAGCAGCAAAACTCCAGCAACAGATCTTAAAACAAGCCTCAATGGGAAGTGAACAGTGTAACAAGGAGCCACGCGTGAAGGCACCAGATCTCTACCTGAACATTAGGGACGTAGATGCTAAAACAAGTGTCACATACCATCACCAGCTAAGGAAAACCAGAACAAAACGCCTTATGCACAGCAGACTACAAGGCAGGTACTGCACCGCAAATATTATCCTCCATGCCTTGTGCTGAGCCACAACCGTGGCCCACTGACCATGAAAAAAGGAAGATGGCAAGTGCTGGGGGCAGCCATCAAGTTCAGAGGTACGGCTGGGATCAGCAGCAGGAGGCAAGGGGAGCGTCCCCACAGCTTGGCCTCTGCTCCCCAGGGCGTCACCAGCCCCTCCAGCCTGGGAGGCTGCTGCCCACTGCGTGTCAGGGAGCTGAGCCCAAGGAGCAGAAATTCTCACTGACCAGCAGGAAAGAGATCTGCTGTTACAAAAGAGATTTTTCAGGGTGTTGCTATACGTTATCTGGGTATATGCAGGCTGAGCACTACAGAAATGCATTCTGGCTTTCCAAATGTGGTGGGTTTTCTGCGTTTTTTTTCATATCGCATTAAAGGACTGGAAATAGTCCAAATTAAGTTACTGAGTATTTCCCCTTCCCGATGCATCTGTTTCTGACCACCAGATAATGACTGATCTGCACTGCATTCTCTCAATTCAAAGTACAAGACATACATTTTAATTAAAGGAATGCAAAAAACATTATTACTTCAAAAAAACTTGAATACGCATAACACGAATTCATACCCTTAGCATGTAGCCTAAGTCCTGAAATGGAAAACTTTCTCTTCCATCATGTAAAATAATGAAGAGACTAGAAGGTGCAGCTATGACCTTGGATTCTTTCACTGAAGGTGCTCCATGTTCAATTTTTACTTAGAGGTGATTTAAAAATTAAAAAAGGAAAAAGTTTAAGTCTGGCATATTAAAAGAACACACCACTGTTTCAAAGACAAACTTAGTTAACATCAGAAAAGTCACACCCGAAAAGGCTATTAAAAACGTTTGTGATTAACTTCTGTTAATAATAATACAACTTTATCTTCACTTAAGCCTTTGGGACACTTGTAGAATACCTAACAATAGACTGGAATCAAGGTTCATAATGAGTCTTCCAGCAAAACCAAGCTCATCCAGATTGTTTATTTCTGGTTATTTCGCATGTTGGAAGCATTAAAGACTCCATGGCTTTCAAGTATGTGCTGTACTTCACCATCCCCCACCAATAAGTGAATTCACAGAATCACAGAATCACACAGAATCACAGAATGTTAGGGATTGGAAGGGACCTCGAAAGATCATCTAGTCCAATCCCCCTGCCGGGGCAGGATTGCCTAGACCATATCACACAGGAACGCATCCAGGCGGGTTTTGAATGTCTCCAGAGAAGGAGACTCCACAACCTCTCTGGGCAGCCTGTTCCAGTGTTCAGTCACCCTTACAGTAAAGAAGTTTTTCCTCAAATTTAAGTGGAACCTCCTGTGCTCCAGCTTGCACCCATTACCCCTTGTCCTGTCAAGGGATGTCACTGAGAAGAGCCTGGCTCCATCCTCTTGACACTTGCCCTTTACATATTTATAAACATTAATGAGGTCACCCCTCAGTCTCCTCTTCTCTAAGCTAAAGAGACCCAGCTCCCTCAGCCTCTCCTCATAAGGGAGATGTTCCACTCCCTTAATCATCTTCGTGGCTCTGTGCTGGACTCTCTCTAGCAGTTCCCTGTCCTTCTTGAACTGAGGGGCCCAGAACTGGACACAATACTCCAGATGCGGCCTCACCAGGGCAGAGTAGAGGGGGAGGAGAACCTCTCCTGACCTACTAACCACACCCCTTCTAATACACCCCAGGATGCCATTGGCCTTCTTGGCCACAAGGGCACACTGCTGGCTCATGGTCATCCTGCTGTCCACTAGGACCCCCAGGTCCCTTTCCCCTACGCTGGTCTCCAACAGCTCTGTCCCCAACTTGTACTGGTACATGGGGTTGTTCTTGCCCAGATGCAGGACTCTACACTTGCCCTTGTTATATTTCATTAAATTTCTCCCCGCCCAACTCTCCAGCCTGTCCAGGTCTCTCTGAATGGCTGCGCAGCCTTCCGGCATCTCAGCCACTCCTCCCAGTTTTGTGTCATCAGCGAACTTGCTGATAGCGTACTCTAATCCCTCATCCAAGTCATTAATGAATATATTGAATAGAACTGGTCCCAGTACCGACCCTTGCGGAACTCCGCTAGACACAGGCCTCCAACTGGACTCTGTCCCGCTGACCACTACTCTCTGGCTTCTTTCCTTCAGCCAGTTCACAATCCACCTCACTACCCGATCATCCAGACCACACTTCCTAAGTTTAGCTGCGAGGATGCTGTGGGAGACCGTGTCAAACGCTTTACTGAAATCGAGATAGACCACATCCACAGCTTTACCATCATCTATCCACCGGGTTACGTCCTCATAAAAGGCTATCAAGTTGGTTAAGCATGACTTCCCGTTGGTGAAGCCATGCTGAGTGCCCCTAATGATCCCCCTATCCTTGATGTGCCTAGAGACAGCACGAAGAACAAGTTGCTCCATCACCTTTCCAGGGATGGAGGTGAGGCTGACCGGTCTATAGTTACCCGGGTCCTCCTTCTTGCCCTTTTTGAAGACTGGAGTGACATTCGCTTTCCTCCAGTCCTCAGGCACCTCTCCCGTTGCCCACGACTTAGCAAAGATGATGGAGAGTGGCCTAGCAATGACTTCCGCCAGCTCCCTCAGTACCCGCGGGTGCATCCCATCAGGGCCCATGGATTTATGGACATCCAGGTTGCTTAATTGGTCCCTGACCCAGCCCTCATCAACCAAGACAGATTCCTCCTCTATCCTGACTTCTTCTGAGGCCGCAGGGGTCCAGGGCTCCTCAGGACAGCCTCCAACAGTATAGACAGAGGCAAAGAAGGCATTCAGTAACTCCGCCTTCTTTTTATCCTCTGTCTCCAGGACCCCCACCTCATTCATCAGTGGGCCTACATTGCCTCTAGTGTTGGCTTTACCTGCAGTGTATTTGAAGAAGCCCTTTCTGTTGTCCTTGACCTCTCTTGCAAGGTTTAATTCCAAGGAGGCCTTAGCTTTCCTAGTTGCCTCCCTACATCCTCTGACAACAGACTTATATTCCTCCCAAGTGGCCAGCCCCTCCTTCCATGATCTCTACACCCTCTTCTTCCACTTGAGTTTGCCCAGCAGTTCCCTGTTCAACCATGCAGGTCTCCTGCTACCCTTCCTTGACTTCCTACTTGCTGGGATGCTCTGATCTTGAGCTCGGAAGAAGCAGTCCTTGAATGCTAACCAACTATCTTGGGCCCCCTTACCTTCTAGTACCCTGTCCCATGGGATTTCCCCTAGCAATTGCTTGAAAAGGCCAAAGTTGGCCTCCTGAAGTTCAGGGTTGTGATTCTGCTAGCTATTCTGTTCCTGCCACATGAGATCCTGAACTCTACCATCTCATGGTCGCTACAACCAAGGCTGCCCTCAACCTTCACCTCTTCAACCAGACCCTCCTTGTTAGTGAGGATCAGATCCAGCAGCGCTCCTCTCCTAGTTGGCTCATCCACCATTTGCATCAGAAAGTTATCATCAATGCACTGGAGGAACCTCCTGGACTGGGGATGGCTGGCTGAGTAGGCCTCCCAGCAAATATCAGGGTAGTTGAAATCCCCCACAACAACCAGGCCCTGTAATTGCGAGACTGCTCTCAGCTGCCTGTAGAAGGCCTCATCACCCTCCTCATCCTGATCCGGTGGCCTGTAATAGACACCCACAACAGTATCACCCCTGCCAGCCTGCCCCTTAATTCGCACCCACAAACTCTCAACTCGCTCCTGATCCGCCCCTGGACAGAACTCAATACATTCTAGCTGCTCACTCACATAAAGAGCAACTCCACCACCTCTCCTTAGCGGCCTGTCTTTCCTGAACAGGACATAGCCATCCATGACCACATTCCAGTCATGCGAGGCGTCCCACGAAGTCTCTGTAACTGCCACTAGATCATAGACCCCCGACCGAACACGGATTTCCAACTCCTCCTGCTTATTCCCCATGCTGCGTGCATTGGTGTACAGGCATTTCAGGGAGCGAGCTGGGCACACCGATTTCATCCCAGATTCACCCCCTGATTTCACCCCAGGGGGATGGGGGGCCTCCTGGTCTACCTCAACACTAGAGCATTGCCCCAGTGGTGCAAGCCCAGCTACCACCCCATCCCCCTTCGAATCTAGTTTAAAGCTCTCCGAATGAGCCCTGCTAATTCCTGTCCCAGAACCCTTTTGCCCCTACGACATAAACCTTTCCCATGTATCACTGTCACGCCTGGTGTCTTATAAAACCAGCCATTATCAAAGAACCCAAAGCCCTGCCTGTAGCACCAGTCTCGTAGCCAGGCGTTAATAGAGAGAATCCTACTATTCCATCCCACGTCATCACCTGAAAATGGAAGGAGGGAGGAGAAAACAACTTGTGCCCCAGACTCTTTCACCAACCGTCCTAGGGCCTTGTAGTCTTTCTTCATCCCCCTCAGACTACGGGGGGGATTAAAAAATATCTTTTTTAATTCATTAAAAAGAAAAATAACTCACTGAAAAAAACATGCCAACCAACAAAAGCAACATAACGCCTGCTCTCCCCTTCACACTTTTACAGGTTACTTCAGTGTATCTACGTTATGCAGACTTCAGGTCATGCGGTTTATGCAGTAGTAGCAGGACGCCTGACACAGCTTCTGCACATGAGAACCCACGGCTCCTGCTAGAGAAAACTGCCTTCACCAAAACCAAACCTACATGTTCAAAGCAGAAAGTTCAAGAACAACCTGTCAGGTTGAGAAAAGTGCAGTTGCAAATAATTAACTTCCACGACCTACATTTTGCCTACCTTTTATTTACTTTTCTATTGTATTCAAGCACCAAAAGAAAGGCTTTACAAGAATGCAATAATCAAAATATAAACGAGAAAATACTTCAGTGGTTTAAAGAAATTCTCTTGTTCCTAAAGAGCTGTTAAACAAACATACACTCTAGATGGCAGCAGAACACTACCCTGCTAACTACATGGTCTTCTTTCAGCACAGAAATCTTAAAAGGACAGATGCTTAATCAAAGAAGCAAATAAAAATATCTGTATACATGATACTCCCAATAAAAACAAACATGTGTATCAGCAAGTGTTTGTAGCAATGATAACCCTAATCTGCAAATCAAATGTTTGGATTTTAGGTTTTCACTTTCTGCAAGCTTACTATTTAAAGAACAGTTTTTAAACTGCCCTGCGCCAGTAAACAGAACCTTCAGCATTTTGTACAAGGTCTGCATTTAAAAATCTCTATCCTGTCCCAGAAATAGCAAGAAGTTATAGTATTGCCACAAAAGCCAGTGAAAAATAGCAATCATATGCTTCAGTGAATTACCACACTAGGTTAAACACGCTCATCAATTAGTTGCATACAACTTTGAGAGTTTTTACCTGATTCTGTTTGCAAATTTTCCGATATTCGAAAACAATGCAGCTTGCTGAAGTTGCGAGAAAATAACTGCACACAGTTTGGAGGAAGAATCATATTCCTTAATCTGCCAAAAGTACATTCTGGTGTGACAATTATGTAGCAAGCAGCATGAGCCTATAAATAGAAGCATCATTTAAGAACTTAGTGAGACACAAAGCAAGCAAATTTGTTTATAACAAAATATGCACTGGAATTGCAAAACTCAGGCTAGAATGTATATAGACCTTTTGTAAATTACTTTAATGAAATGAACGACCCATTGTTCACCCTAGATTTTCATTTGTTCCATTCGTTTTTTATATAATCAATAAGAAGTCTTAACACATGAAGAAACTCCAAGTACTACAATCCTGCGCTATTAAAAGCTAAAGGTTTTTATACAGCTATGTGGAGAAGTTTAAAGTTTTAGTCTCCAACCCTGGATCTTCCCACTGGGGGAAGTGGGAAAGGTATGCAGGTTATACTGAATAGCTGGAAAATAGCAATATCCTCTTACACAGCCATACCCACTTGCAGATTCAGAGATAACACTGTTTGGAATTTTTATTCCAAAACATGACTGGCTAGTTTCTGCCTTTATACTTGTGCAAGACCTTCTGCCATTATTGAATAAACATACCTTTGTATGTGTGGCCATATAGCATGTTACAGTTGTTAGACTGTTCTCAAAGACAACCCCTCTCACCTCAGAAATCAGGATTCAGATTAAAAATAAAAACCCACAACTTTTAAAAAAAAATTAATTATTCAAATCATACCTGAAATACTGAATTACTTCAGAGTTTCACTGCAAATTATTGCATAGAGCACCTCATCTTGCATTAAGTGGCAAATTAATGATTTATTACATACACTTTTCAGTTCTCACCACATCTGGTGCCACTTTGCACTTCCATCATATTTCAATAAGAGGTAGCATTAAATGGATGGAACAATTGTTATCCACACAGTAGACTGTGTAGGAGTATGTGAAAAGCCGTGGCTTTCATGAGGATTATTGAAGGGTACCATCATGTTGCACATGAATTAAACATGCATTATGTGAATGGAAAAACCCAGAAACCAATAATGACAGCTCTAAAAAAAACAAACAACCACACAGGTTAAGAATTACTCTACACTGAAAGAGGAGTAAGCTTATTACAGTGGTAAGTCTTTGACCACAGAATTCATGTGCTTTGAAAGAAATTCCGATTTCACACAGGAAAAGTAACTGCAGGCTTCTAAGCAGAAATCTATAACGATTAGACCCTGTTAAATTTTAATTCCATTGGATTTACATAAAGTTTAATTGTGATTTTGAGAACTGTTCATTTTAATGACTGATTGGGGGGGGTGTTAAAAATTCATATTTTCCATCTAACGCATAAATATATATTTATTTATATAAATAAGTGTATAAATGAAGTGTATTTATGAAGTGTATATAAAGTATATTTATAAAGTGTACAAATAAACTACATTTATATAAAGTGTTCAAATAAGCAGGTGGGTATATATTTACATATGGTTCCCACAAATATATGCAACAGCACAACATACCAGGATGCCACACCATTCACATCTCATGCCAGAGAGCACCTCAGAAGAGCCACAGGTTTTCTTGCAAACTTCGCAACGAGCACTTGAAGAAAGGTTTCCCTCCCTCCAGTGGTGGTGGTAAGTATCCTGGGGGAACACAACACGACTTAGCATTACACGAAATAGATACCGAAGCATCTTCAACCTAAGTTTACAATCAACAATTCAAACAGCTCTGAGGAAACAGCAACTCAGACTAGGGCATTAAGTGTTTTCTCACTATGAATATGAACCTGAACAATCTTACATTTCACCAAAAGAAGTTTATGAAACTATAAAAAAAAATTTCTTCACAGTCCACCAAATCCAATATTATTTAAGAGAAAAATCCTGAAAGGTCCGTATTATGCATGTAGTTTACAGTGACAAGCTGGGCAGTCTTGCCTCAGACAGACTGCAGGAAGCCTGAGGAACATGATAATGTTTGCCAGGGATGCAATGCAGCCAACAGCTCAACATGTAGAAAAAAAAAACAGTTCCATGCCAGCTTCTGCAATGCAAATTTTTAGGTAAGATGCTTGATTTTTTTTTTCTTTTTAATTAGGACATTGTATACACTGCACAGACTTTTCAGCACAGCTCCAATAAGCATCGTGAATATGTCAGAATTTAAGTTCATCTCACCAACTGTGATACATTCTGAAGCCACACATTTCCTTTGCCTGCCAACAAGCAACAAAAGTGCTTTGATAATTGGCAGCACGCAAAAGAAAAGGCCAAGACTCCTCCTCCTCCTCCTCTAACACATGTTTTCACACCGAAGATGTGTGACCACTTTCTGCTGCCGAGGCGTCCGCACTTACATGGTCCTGGTGCCCATCCTGGTGACACTGCCGGCAGTCACTGCAAGCAAACAGGATACAGTCTGTGTGCACATGTAGCTCACAAACTAAAAGTATGAAAACAAGAAAACTTCTTTAAGCTGGAAACCTCGGGGATTTTGCAGCTTCTCCCTCTCTCCCCTCCATCCCTCCAAAACTCCTCCACTACTTTTTCACACCATACGTTCTTTCCTTCATGCTCTTTTCCATTCAGCAAAGACAGGCAATAAAAGAAGTTTATCAGCATTGTCCTGTGTGTTGCTCCATTTCCTTTGTGTTAAACTGATGCAGCAAGTATAAGGAAAGGCTGAGCTACAAGTATAAGGAAAGGCTGAGCTACAAGTATAAGGAAAGGCTGAGCTACAAGTATAAGGAAAGGCTGAGCTAATTTTGCTCATAAGCACTTGCTGTATTTCCTCCAATACAGCAAGTTAAATTTGTAACAACTGTTTGGTTTATTACAGCTTCATCTCACAGTTTCACCGGAACCGCTGCCTACTCCAATATAATTGTGCCTGAAGTCTGATCTAATCAAATCCCCCCAACAAGCTGAACGTTAGAAGCATTAACAGAAACAGAGAAAGTTCTCCTTCTGCATCCAAATACCACTAGCCTTGAGTGCAAAGTAACGGTCTTCCTGAAGCAACAATCCATTCCCTTTACAAATCCTTTTCCAAACCCTACTGCAGAACAAGCGGGCACTTTGCAAATGGGTTCAAAACAGCAGACGCTTTTCTGCTGGACAGCCCCTCTCTCCATCCCTGAGGCTGTCAGAAGCACAAGGAAACAAGAGATGAGGTAGGTGTGTTCGAGTCCCCAGTCCCAGCAAAGCCGGGGCCACTGTGGCCGAACCAGCAGCAAGGCATACCGCACCCCTCCTGCTCGCAGCCAGGAGCCCTGCCTCACCCACGGTCCCGCGGGAGATGTGGCAGAGGTCGGAGCAGCCACCGACGCATGCGGCACGCCTGCGCCGGCAGGGACTCTCTTGTGTTTGCAAGGCCATACGAGACACGCTGATGTCAGAACATGCAAAAGGACTGGAGGACGTCACTCTCGGGGAGACTGCAACAGCCAGAGAGCGAGCTTTACTCACGAAATAAATCTTTTTTTATTGCCAGATGACACTCAATGGATTTAATTTTAAACCTGACCAGAATAAACTGCTACATTAATCTCAGAGAATATTTGTCCAAGCTATGACTGCATACAGTAAATCACCATTTCACTGTCAGGAAAAGGAAAATAATAATTTCTTCAGCACACTCTCCTAAGTAAGCTTAACACTGTCTTCCAAAATACCTGCTACATACTGTAGCTGGAAGAAGTTTTAATGAAGCTTATAAAGTTTTAGGCAAGTCTGGTTTTGGATAAAGTACCTTCATTATTTAGAAGCTGAATTGAAGTACCAAATGTGAATGAAAAGAGAATCCGCAAAAAAAACCCACCAGCTAAAATACTATGCTGCAAAGGATCAGTTACTAAAAAAAAAGCACACCTAAAAGACCTCAATACCTAGCTTCATTACTGCAAAAATTATGAAAGTTCTCTAAGGACCTTGTAGACAGAGATGGATGAAAATGATCCTCCTCTAGCTGCTTTTTAAAGATTTGTGTATACAAGTACTCTGGGAAGGCATCCGATTCTTTGTTGAGTAAATGAAAGTAAGAGGCAAGCATCAACTTCTTCAAATATTTTTTTCTGTTCTGCTCAAACAGGTTATTGCTGCAAGCAGATCACAAAAATCTGAAGACTGTAATCTGAAGATTGGAAGGTGGCAACCGCATGTTAGCCATGTTATCTGAAAGTATCTTGAAAACAGTATTAAATTACTTAGAGAAATAATACCTTATTTTGAAATCACTCTCTGGGCTGTAGAAAAGGCAATCAGCACTAACACTGTCTTATTCTAACTCTGCAGAAGACCATAATCTGCCACCACATCAAAGCAAAGCCTCTTTTAACAAGGGACTTACTGAGTCAACCACAAGCTTTCACATCCAGCTCCCCATACTACGTGTCTTCGCTGAGCTGAAGAACTTTTATATGAGGTGCGACACAGTCCCTCCTCTGCTCACATTTCTCCATATTCATAGATATCAACAGCAATATTTTACAGTTTCGCCAATTCAGCTACCAGGCAAGCTAGATGCTTTGAATCACACCCTCACTAATGGTAAAAGTTTCTGTAGACCAAATTATGGCTTCAAGGAATTAACAAAACCATTGAGTTTTTTATTGTTAATTCTGCTAACAGGCGCACACTGCCCTTTGCTATACTTTGTAAGAACACAGAGATTTTTTTTCCCCTTGGTTTAATTCACATCTGCTGCTTCTAACACCAACCCCAACTCAGAATTAAGAAAATGTGTACATGTGAAGGATGGGATTGTCACAGGAGTTAAATCCTTAAGATAGCTATCCCGCTTATAGCTATCACTATAAAGTGTACAAAGTGATAGGAAAGATCAAGTTTTTAGTATATAAAAATCAAGTCAAATCAGAGGGCCTACAGAAAGAAATTTCATCTTTATTAGCCCTTCCATAATCTACACGATTCTTTAACTCATAACAGAATGATGGTTTTCTGTTCAAGCTAGTCATGAAAGTGCTGTGAATTCCTTTGTAATTGCCAAAAAAACAAGTTGGTTAATTTCAGATACATAAACTTGGCAGAATAACCTTTAAAATGTTAACTGCCTCCCTCCCTAGTAAATTTGCTGCTCCTGGTTGATGCTTAAGAAGAAACTGTTGTAAAGGATCCAACACTAAAAAAAATGTTTGGGTTACTCCATTTCCTCTTTTTTTCTTTCCAGCCCTTCTTCTTGGAAAGAAAAGGGAGAGCAACTCTCACCATCACGAGTCCAGGTTCAACTGTTACTAGTGAATTCTCCAGCTAAAACAGCTATCCAAAGCAATTAGTAATTATCAGTAGAATCTGAAATCCAAATATCATAATTTTTGCCAATTACACATTTTAACCTCTCACCAGGGATTAATATACATGCATGCTCATTTCTGAGAACAGATACCACACATGCACCCACAGCATTTAGTACTTGTCTGAAAATTTTCAATTTCCTTTCAAGAAAATTTATTTTAAGATAGGAAGAGTCCAAAACAAGTTATTTAAATTATTTTAAAAGTACATCTAATGATGTCAATCATTTGCTTAGACAAAGTAACTTCATCTTAACCCTCTTTTCTATCTTAATTATGGCAAAGATTCCAGGAAAAGTTCTTTAAATTTCCATATCAGAAGAAAACATCATAACCAACAGTAGACTTGTACTGTTAAGCTAAGTCATTAGAAGTAAGCAAAAAAAGGAAGAAAGTTCAACATCTCCATCTGGATTTAAAGCTCTACAGCTTAAAACAGCTGACTTCTAAAACAAATTCTGAAAGTATTTTTGAAGAGTAAAGGAAGAATCTTGCGCATTTAATGAACCTGAGCTGCCCTTTTAAGCTACATTTTGGAAACATATCTGAGAAACAAGTTGCAGACTTACCGGTATTCAGAAAATGGGATAGCAAACAAGTCACACCACACAAAACAAGAAAACTGTTCAATCCATGCAAGGAACACAACTCAGAACCTTCACTGAACCAGAAAAAAAAAGGTCCAAGCATTTGTAATACCTAAATATAATATGCAATTTCACGTGTTTCTTGTTTAAGAACAACTAAAAGGAAATGTCTCAAAAAAAGAAATACTTCCTTGCAACGGGTACAACGTTAATACAGTAGAATTAAGAGAGTAAGAATAAGAAAGCAAAATTTAGAAAGCTTTAACTAAAACAGATCACCAAACGAAAACTATTTTCAAGAGTTAAGAAAATTTTCTCTAGCTATGTCCTCTTCTCAAATTCTCTATGTTTATCTCATGCCACACAAGTTCTGAGACTTATTAACAGATCATCAGAAAACACTCTGGTATCTGTAGCTCTGACCATCCCACCAAATCATCGAACTCACATGGTAACTATATTAAGTGACAGATTCCCACTAGTCAGAAGAACGTAGTTTACATTCGTTATGGAACTCATCAGACAAAAGCAGAAACAAAAACACTGCAGCATTGTAAGTCTGAATGCCATGATCAAAGAGAAGTGTTTCCCTTACACATACATGTAGGTGACCATATTAAATCAGATACTATCTGTAGCACAACAGCAATTTTGAAAGCATCTCAAAGCACTACAGAATTGGTTCTTCTCTCAGTAGACTCTATCTTTTTTTTAACAGTTCACAGATAATATTCCTTTAAAATACTAAACTCTATTCAACCTCACCACACCAACTGAACAACAACTACCACACATTCAAGACAGAGCAGACAATGGAGAATTAAGGAGTTGCCCCACTTCAAAATCAGTCAAGTACTCATGCCAACATATATTTCAAATAAAAATCATTGTGTTTGGGTGATGACTTTAATCACTGTTTTTTCACAGAATCCATGTCAGAACACTCAGAGCAGTACTATTTTGACAAATAATATTTTCAAATATCTTTCCATTGAAGGCACCTCATCCCCATCACAAGCAACAGATATCTGAGACCAGTAACATAGAAAAGTTATGTTCCATTCTTTTGTAGAAAGGGGGAGGTTTAGAAACATGAACACCTGATGATTCCCTGTATCAAAAGCTTCCATTGGAAACAGAAACAAATTATCTCAACAGAAGTCTTTCTTTTGCCATAACAGCTTCTCATTCTTTGCACATCTCGAGCATGGATTCATTGCACACCAGTAACACCACAGACTTGCTTGAAGTAAATTGGAGGAAAGATGAAGAGCATACACATTTGACACAGTTTGTGGTTTATTGAAGGTTATTGATTTATTATTCATTAATTTGACATACACATTTCCACGATCAATGAGTGCATGATAAAAAAACCAAAAATCTCTCAAAACACCGTAAGAGAGTGTGTGTGGGGGGGGGGGAGGGGTGTGAGTATACACACAGATCCTCGAGGTATGCAATGTAAGTAAAGTTTATGTTACCAGATAAACACACAGATGGCTATACAAGTAGGGTTTATTAAGTTACCTTCACATCGAAAGGCAGGTGACTCTAGTGACTTTCTGCACACAGTGCAAAACTTTCTTTTGTAATGTCCTGGAGGCCCAAAACAGTGTGCAACTGGAACCTGCCAATGAAGAACGCATAAGACATCATCAGCCACAGCTTTCAAAGTGCCAGTTACAATTCACAGAAACTGCTTTATCATGCAAGACAGGACAGTATATACAACATAAACTTAACTAAGCCCAAGAACAAATACACAGGCAAATAATCCTTTAAAAAAAAAATTCATACTTAAAAATATATTTGACATACTTTATTTTAAATAATTTTTTTTAAAAAAATCTTTTAAAATTCTTGTGTTTTAATAGGTAATATATATGTTTTTAAGTGCGGGTCAGCTTCTTGATGATTCACAGTGCCATGAATCCAAAGGTTTCCTTTGGGTTCAGTGCTAAGCAACTTACCTAGAATCACAGTTACTCTCCTAAGTATTCTTAATTGAATCAAGGACAATTGAAGAGTAATAGTTGCACATGTACACAAAATACCCTAAAGACACACTCAAGACAATTTTTAAAAGCTCAGCGCTGCCACAGTCCAGTACTCTCCACATGCCTTTCACCTCTTCTCTGATTACAGCCCAGCCAACTGGCTGATCAGGACAAAGGCATTGGTCTCCATCCTCCCCCGCCTCCAAGCTTCAAAGCCTGGATGGTACAGAGATCCAGCTCTTGAAGTACATCCATACTCAGGTTCCTGCTGACTGTAGATGGAAGATGATACATTTCAACATCCTCTTGCTAAAAGCTGTACCAACACTTTTAGCAAATGTATTTCTAGTATACTACTCATTTATCCTAGAGTTTTTTCTTGTTTAGTCATTAACAATGAAGACTGGAAGTGACAGTACCAAAAGAACAACAGAAGAAAAGATGAAAAATTAAAAATAAGAAACATATTTGAGCTTTATACTTGTTCTAGAGACCACTCTTCCTACAAGACACACACCTTTGTTAAATTGACATTCACATTAGAGGGAAGAAGCATAATTGCACCTTTAAAAATCTAGAATCCAAATGACTTCCACAAACGTTTGCCGTGACTGAGGTATTTAGTATTATGCATCTCACATGCCCTTCCTGATATGACAAACATACCAGATTTATCTTCTGGTCCTTGCATCACAAAAAAAATATATTTCTAGTAAAGGCTGACAAATGGTTATTTAGGTGTGAAATGAAATTAATCATTCCCAGTAAAAAGTTGGAAATAATGACTTCAGATACACAGTCACAGATAGCTTCTTTTCTGCCCAGATGTACTAGTAAACAATCCTCCAAAGTTATTGAGCAGGATTTGAATTTTTCTCCTTGTATATTAGGATTTTCCTGGGAAACACTAGCAGCAAATCTGACACATACTGGGAACACAGAATTAAAATCACTTCCAGTTATAAAGGTCTAATTCCCACCAGTGTTTCTGCCTCTGAAAGTGTAGGGACAGTTGCACTAAACTATCTCGTACTTAAAGCATGTGCATCGAAATAAGTGAGATAAAGTTCTCCCAGACACACCACAAGAAGAAAGGAACATTGCTGCAAGTTTAATCAAGGAAAATCACTAACCCCGAAACTGCAAAGCATGTGGTTCCTCCGGTCCTCCTCAGAATTAATCTTTGCTAAGTAAAGGAGGATGAAGAGAGATATGAAATATGTCTGTGTTATCAGACATGAACAAGATTATGCACAGCAGTTGCCTGGTTAAAGAGTCACCAGCTCATTGCCCCAGCACATCATGTTGTCTGGAGGAATCCTTGGTCCCTGACTGACCAGGAAACTGCCTGTCCAGATCCCAAGCTCCCTGCCATGCTGGACTTCCAGCCAGCCTACCGAAAGGATTTTGTATCAGTATCTCCAACATGATATATTACAAAACATCCTTGCCTCCAAAAGCTTTAAATTTTTACTTTACGTACGAGTTTGGGATTTAAAAATACAAACAAACTATGCTTTGGGGTCCACCTCCTACTCCCATCAACCCAAACAGATATTTAATTCTCTGCAGCCCTCTAGCGCTGACTGACACAAAGTTCATGACTGGCTTGCATTATTTTAATTTTTTAAAAAACCAGAATCCTCTAGCTATATAATGTGTGTTTATAAAAAGAATGTAAGTCCATGGGGAAAAAAAAAAAAAAGTCGTGGAGAGGCTGGGGAACTTCAATCAAACTATCTCAGATGAAGTTCAAGGCTTATAATCCCTGCCCACTTTTCTTGTACTTTCATGCTACTTCTTCAGGGGAAAGGAAAAAACAAACCTCCCTGTACAGTAACATATAAGTTACCCGGCTTGGCTATTCTGGAGGTGAAGTGTCAGAGCTGTTTTCTCACTCTAGCTGCTCCAAAAATAAAAGTCCAATCCCAGCTTGGTGGGAGAAGGCCGCTTGCCCAAAATTCATCCTACACAATGAGTTCAAGTGCAGAGATAATGAGAATGGCTATGTGAGCACAATCCCAGACAGACACAGCAATTGCAAGGAGTACTGAAAAGCCTTGGTGGGATTTTTTCAGGAAAGCTTTTCTGCACATCCGAACCTGTCTTCCAAGTTTCAAGTGTCACCTTCAAGTCATCTGCCTGCCCTACTCCCACCACAGCCCCAGGCACAGCAGAGCCAATTGTCCCCAAGGCAGCAGTATACACCTCGAGATGAGACGCAGAGGAGACTTTCTTTAGCTCTGGAGTGGCGAATAACCTGCTTTGGACACCTAGCATGAGCATCCAATCCCCTCAGCAACCCACGTTTGAAACACAGAAAACTTTTTCTTTCCCTGGCCATGAGTCTGGCTATTTTATCTTACACCTGGCATAGAAATGCAAGCTTTACATTATTGTCACAGAAAAGTTCTGCTGAGAAAAAGCAGATCCTCCTTAGTTCAAAGGATCAAAGTATAATTTTGTGAAAAACAGCGTTTGTTTTGGGAAAGACTGTGAGAAAGGACTTTGACAGGAGTCAAACTTATTCAGGGGTGGACTGTACTTATCTAGAAGACTCAAGGGAAGGAGACCAAGTCCAAATTCTGCAGTTGTTCAGACCCTGGTGACAATCCTCTGAAGTCTCAAGTCACTGCCAAAAAGAAGGGAACAACTTGCCAATTGAAATGTGGGGTGGAAAAAAGAGGCGGGGGGGGAGGAGAAAAAAAATCTGTTCCTTCAACTTCTTCCTTTCTGAAACAATCCAAAGAAACTTGGTTTATTATGAGCAGTCTTTCTAACTTGCTTTAGATGTGACAGGTATAAAACCACTGCAGAGCCTGGTGGGAAATGGGGCAGGAATAACATGGAAAAAGAGAAAAGGTAGAAGAGCAAGTACAACATAACAAACTCATCAATCACATCATGTTTCTCCCAGCAGCTCCCTACATTTCTTTTGTTGCTGAACAAATTCCAAGCACCCAACACCAAAAAAAACCCCAAAAGTCAGATTGGGAAAGCCAGTGAGGTAGCATGTCAGATTATGAAATGTTATATATTATTCTTTAATTTATGTCCACCTATATAAGTACAACTAACTACAGACAAATAAGGTGGCCTACAGAGAAAGAGTTAATAATTGATGAGATTTTAAAACAGCTTTTCCGATACAACTACTTAAATTACTTTATGCAAACCACTAAAATCAATTTCCGCAGAAAAATACAGAAAATGTTTGCTAGTACTACCATTAAATGACATCTAAGTGCCCTTACAGTATTGATCAGAAGCCCATCGACAGTAAGTACAGTGGTAACACTCCAGCATAGGCTCCAGAATGACTTAGCACTCATGGACAAGATACTCATAGTTCCTGTTTTGTTTCCTGCCATCTGTTAAGAAGTCCAAAGCATTACAGAAATGTAACATGTTTCTGTAAATGTTCCTACAGCCTGTAATAAAATTCGATCCTATAGAAACCTAAAACTTAACATTCTAACCCCTTCAGCGCAATCTGTGCAAGTGCACAGCAGTTCTGCATCATACAGAAAGAACCACAAACTGCTCTTTAACCTCCAAACTTTGGAAAAAAAGAAAGGACAGAATTGTTCTCTTTCAGTAGTGTCTTAAAAAATTCTTCTTCATCCTGAAATGCCACAGGGTATCAACCACATGGCCCAAAGTAGATCATGAATTTAACGGACCTTCCACTGAGATGGAATCACTATGTACAGAGCAGCCCAGCTACCACCCAAATCCTCTCATTCACAGATGGAGTCAGGTCAGGTCAAGCCTTACTGGTTTGAAACCTTCTGGATATGTCAGCGGGAAAAAATACAGCTCCAGGAAAGCCTATTCTTCACCCAGCTGCAACTGCTTTTCTACCAACTCAGGCAGAACATTTTTAGCCTGAATTCTGAGCCAAAGACTTCCAGGCGCAAAGGGGAACAAGAGAAACACAGATATACCAAATGCCCCAGTGATTGCTGCTGTCTCGGGCAGTCTTAAAAAAGAACAACCTACTAAAAACTTTTCCTAGGCCTGTGTCTAAATATTATTTTGCCCACGCATCTCCTTGCCAATCACATCAGAGAGACTCACACTTGGCAGGACTTTGTAAAACACACCAGAGAGAGACTGAGAAAGCAGGGCTGCAGGACCTACAGTAGCGTGGGGCTGATCAGCTTCCAAGTAGGAAAGGGTGCAGCGAAATAAGGATACAAACACTCTCACAATAGTCTCCAAAGGTTGAGCAAAAGGAATTTATTAACTTAAGGTCACTAGTTTTCAGTTCAAAAACACTGTGGCATTTTAAGGATAAGCACAACCCGCTTGGAAGCAACCATCTTCATGAAATGCCCACAAGGACGGTCACACATGGTCTTTCACAAAGACTGCTCTCAACATAAGGCCAAGAAAAAATTGCTGATACAAATTAAAATGGTGTTTTTGAAACAAGAATATCTTCTATTGATTCTGACGTTTCCAGTGCAAAAGTACTTCCTCCTTATCTAATGCTCCTAAGGCTCAATCTGCCACCAAAAACCTTTCCTCTGCAGAGGCAGATGTGGTGATCACACCTGAGTACACCCCATGATTACTCTGTCCAGGTTAATTGCCTACACCATACCTGAGAGAAGCTAACAACTTTGTGATTCAACTTGTCCCAGTATTGACATCGTTTCAATTACTTACTTGTTACTCAGCAATCACAAAGAGCTCTTTTATTTGCTTGAAACCTCTCTGCTTTATCAGCAAAAGATTTCTGCAACTTAAATATACTACATGCACTTGAATGCACTCTATTTCTACTTTTTCCGTTTAGGGACAATGCCTGTCAATTACTTGTCAGTTGTGTCCAAATTGACATTCTTCCTCTGAGCACTTGATATATCAGTTGGTGTCAAAAAGCAACTTTTAGTACACATTCCATATGGAAGTTCTGAAATCAGGTAAGAATACAAAGTTAAATGGTGTCTCAATACATATTAGGACAGGCAAGACGACAAAATCAAATGCTTAGTTATCAAAATTTTAATTGTGGCTAACGCAATGGAATAATGCACACATCCAGATGTGACCTCATCATATCCAGGAATTTTTTCCCCATCCTACAGATCTCTGTCACACGACATTAGACTTTCTCTACAAGCTCTCAAGGACTCCTTGTGATGGGAACTATACAGTGAATTCCATATCATTTCAAATCAGGAATATATAATACTTCTACTAGAAAATGAGACTTGTGTAAGAGCTTTCCGCTGCAATTAAGAGTTGCTTGGACTAGCACTTTCTGTACTGGAAAGGGAAAACGATATGCAAAAGACAGTCACTCCTTGCTTTTATTGCTACAGAGGACATCAATGTCCTTCCCCTTTCATTGAGATAAAGACTAAGAATGAAATGAAACAAACACAGTGACATCCCATACCACTTCTGAATCTAAAGAGTCACTGATACAGCTACGGGGCTCATCTGGGAGTTCACAGGCTACCAGGCAGCTTGCCTCAAGTTTCAATAGAGCATAGTAAGCTCTCTTGAGTTTATGAATTAGGGGGTGTTAGCCCTTCCCTTTAACCTCAGAGTTAACAGGACTATCACTTTGGGGAGGAAAAGGAGGAAACTTTGGTGCAGTGCCAAGATTACCAGCAAGCAGTTTCACACCTCATTTGGTTTCTAAATTATGCCATGTGTCTGCTACACTTCAAGCCACTGCCTTGCTGAAACAACGCATGTATGGGTCAAGTGCTGAAGAACTAGAGACAGACCTCAGTGAGGGTGGTCAGGGCTATCCAGCAAGCGTCCAAGTAAAATCATAGTATAATCTGAGTTGGAAGGGACCTTTAAAGGTCATCTAGTCCAACCCCCCTGAAGGGATATCTTCAACTAGATCAGGTTGCTCAGGGCACCATCCAGTCTGACCCTGAATGTTTCCAGGGCTGGGGCATCTACCACCTCTCTGCGCAACCTGTTCTGGTGTTTCATCACCCTCATTGTAAAAAATTTCTTCCTTATATCTAGTCTCAATCTACCCTCTTTTAGTTTAAAATGATTACCCCTTGTCCTGTTGCAACAGGCCCTGCTAAAAAGATCAGCTTGGGCTCCAACCATTGTTAGGACACCCTGTGAAAAAACCCTCATGCCAGCAAAGCCTCTTTATCATGAACAAATAAAAGGGGAAGAGGAGAGAGAAGACCAACCTTCCCCAAACTTGTTTTTATAATATATAAGAGGAAAAATATTAAGCATATATTTTGTGAAGTTGAGTTCATGTTACAGATCTAACTCCACCACCACCACCATCAAAAAGATACAAGAGGGGCAGGACGAAATGTCCCTTGATTGATGCATGCTAAATATACAGTAATTTGAAGATGAAATGTAACAATAATACGCCAACCAGCTTATTCACAAACATTGCATTTCAGCCTGTCTTCTATGACAGTCTGCTGGGAGAAGCAGTAAAAGTTCATCAAGCATTCACTGCAGCATTTTTTAACCCATGTTGAACCTCCAACACCTGCAACTACCACCAAGGAATGATTTTCCAAAATCGGACTCTGATTTTTTTCCCCTGTATTCTCCAGAATTCCCCACCCAACCCAACCACATCAAATTCTCCTTCCCAGCTTGCCAAGCTGACAGCTGAATGAGACTGGGGGATTTATTATTTCGCGGCAAGTGAAACAGTAACCAAACCTTGATGGTCTTTGTCTCGCACTTTGCTGGAGCTTCCCATTGCTTCTTACGTAGGGAACAGAGGTAGGGAGAGAAAGTAAACAAAGAGGAGGTTGTGTCCCAGTACAGAGGCCCTTCAGCTATAGGGAAATGAGATGCTGCTGTTGTGTATACGAAGTATGATGTGTCCAACACAGAACAGACTATCAGAAGGAGGATTAGGGGGACTTACCCTAACCCAAGTATCCTTTTTTCCTCTCTTCTACTTTCAGTTCATGAGGAACTGACCCAAATAACCACCTGCACACAGCTGAATCCAGCAGCCAGAGCGAAGGACTCAGGTCAGCAGGCAATGCAACACCTGCTTGCCCAGGCAGAGACCTCTGCGAACATCACAACCTTCCCACTCACTATCACAACCCATGAAGACAGCGGCTACCCATGTTCTAAACCACAAAGCTAAGTTTTATTTTTAGCATAAAAAGCTTCAGGAGAAGCTGATGACCTAAACCAGGATTTTTCCATTCCAGACAACCTGGCTTTAAGAACAAAAGCACACAAGAAAGTTTCATGAGCAGCCTATCAACCCTTCTTGAAGTGGAAATGTTTAGAAACCATTACAGCAATGCACCAACACAACGAGGAAAAACAAGCATAGCAAATGCCTAACTTCACTAAAACCACTTTTTGCTTTGTGTTTGGGGTTGCTTGCTTTTTGGGTTTTTTGGGGGGGTTGTTTGGGTTTTTTTTGTTTTGTTGGTTTGTTGTGTTTTTTTGTTTTTTTGGTTTTTTTACACATACCTCAGAGTACACAAATACTTATGGGGGGTTTGAATTTGGAAAAGTTGCCAAGATCTTACCAGTGAAACAAATCATATCCCCTGCAAACCATAAAAACACAAAAATGTTCATAAGACTGATCCATGAAGCCTTGTTCTGAAACACCATAACCTGGAGCCAGTCCGGAATACTAAATGCAGGTGATAGCGATTAACAATAGTGCAAAAAAATTCTTAGGTCATCCTTAAGAGTGAACTCAAGAATGATCTGAGGTTGGATGCAGTCATGGCATGTTTGTGACCCTGTGGGCCTTTACTTGACCCTGGGAAGGAAACCCTACTCTCAGGAGTAAAAGTTTCCATGAAACATCTGCTGAAAAATTCTTCTATGACAGTTTGACTTAGTATCAAATGACACGCACTCTGATGAGTTTTAACAATTGCCATCTTCTCTAGATGAAATCCAGGGGATTAAAAAAAAACCCCTCTCATTTCTGTAATGCACTGAGTGCTGATATATTAGAAGGAACTATCAGAAAAAAAAAACCCACCAGTGTTCCCTCCTACATCAGACCTTTTCATAAAAAAATAATAAACAATCTGAAAGGAGAGCAGGGAGATTAAGAAAATAAACTTTCCATACATTCTATAAATGAGTATAATTTGGTTTTTGCTCTGTTATGTTTTTTAAGCAAATGCCAAATTCAATATATACTTTGACAGAGCCTGCATGCAAAACTATGTCTCCCATATAGCAGACTTCACTTGCACAGCAGGCTAGGATTAATGCAACTTGGATGACCATGTCAAGAAGGACAAGACTGTCCAGAAAGAATAGCACAATCCAGTGCTATTTCAAAACATAATTGTTATAGCTCAACACGGATAATGCAGAAGACTCTTTGCAGCTAAACACAGCAACACTGAACTGAAAACAGCTTTGAGGGCTGACAACAACACTCAGATAAAACAAATTCCACTGCACAGAAAGGACAGTTAGATTTTACATGTAAACAATAAACAATTAGATAAAATTCACGTGCTGGGGCAGCTAGAGAATGTCAACTGCCAAAACCCCCAAAAAACTACACTGACATCCATGACTGATGCAAGTGGAAACATTAATCATTTTAAATGCAGGATTTTGACCACACAAAAGCAAAGGAACGGATACTATTTCAAACGACGAGTTAAATTTAGAGCAAATTGACAAAAGAAGCAGTCACAAATGTTTACAACTCTGACACTCTGAATTAAATGAATGTTTCCCAGTTGGATTTTTACCATCCGTCCAAAGGCCCTTGCAAAGATACCTGTATGATCTGACTCATCGTTCCTTTTCCCATGCTACGATGACTGATCACCAGCATACTGAAACAGCAGTAGATGCTAACTCTCAGTAACAGCATTTCTCGTTATCTACATGTCCCTTTACTGAGGGTTCTAAAACTTAGAGCAGTATTTCTCACTATTTCACTGGCAACTTTCTATGTATCAGACACCTTTTTGCCATCTAAGTAATACCTCTCAAGATGAAAAGTATGCGGGGAAGAGGAAACATGTAGCAAAGCCTGACAGCATTATCATCTAGACAAACCAAATTTAAGAACGAGTGGCTAATTTCTCTCTATCCAATTCCTCTAACTCTAGTTACATTTTGTTTTAAACTTTCCTGTCTCATCCCCTACATAAAGGAACTCATAAAGCTTTTTAGGGTACAAAGAAAGGAATTAGAACTCCCCTTCACAGGTTCCCAGGTCTACACAATGTGTTCCCATAAATGTGCTTTTAGTCAGCGAGGTCTGTAAGGCACATGATTCTGATTTTACAGTCATGTCTCATTTGACATTTGCATATGGCTCCTTAAGGTATCTGTAGTGTTTTACTACTTCTCTAGTTAAGTTTCTCATCTCTTCCTTCCCTTTTTTTCCTTTTCTATCATCCTTTCCCAAGTGGATAATACACTTTATTTTCTCTTCAGTTTAGCTTCTTAATACTTTAGTTGCATCCTATTGTCTTCTTAAGCATGAAGTCTTGTGGAAAAAGTTGTCACAGGGCATCTGAAAGCAAGTACTTTATTAATTACCAAAATAAATACATTTGAATTATTACCATCAATTGAAGTCCTGCCCTCTGAGTTTTTTGCTTTCAAATCCTATGCTTTTAATGCAATGACTTGATTCTCTAGACACAATAAACAAGCAAATTCCTAAGATGCAGCAATCCACAGAAGCCAAATACAGCCCCTTTGCTAGGCAGAGCAGCTTTACGTTTTCCCAGTAAGATGTAAAAAAATATAGAGTGGTGTATAGAGTTCTTCTTCAGTATGACACATGGTGTGGTTTTCTGAGAGCACTGATATCAATCAGTCACCCCACTCCATTATTGTGAGGCTTCCAGGTAACGACACACAAGTAAGAACATCTAGTAATATTTAAAGAATGCGAATAACTGCTCTTCAAAGACAGACTACCCACAGCTGCCGATAGCGGGGACTTTTTGAAGGAAATGTAACTTTGCCTTTGAGCAGCTCTAAAAGCCTCAGTGATGACTAGATATTAACAAGCCTCAGTGACGACTAGATATCAACAAGCCACCACTGTACTACACCGTGTTCATTAGTGATAAATTCGTGCTATTATCCCAAGAAAGAGACAAGACAGTGTGTACTTACTCACCCTAACAAGGCTGGGAGCAATACATGAGCACGGTATCTTGACATTCTTGAGGCACTTTTCATGAGACATGAAGTTGCAAACTGTGGAAATAAAATAAGAACCATGAGCAAGTCTTCACAAACAACAGACTTTGTGGAAAAATAATCAATAAATCATATGGAGTCAAATACAATTAGGAATACATCTTTTCAATCACATTTGCTCTCCCCTAGGTTCAAGAACGTACATGACTGTCACACTTCTTGCAGTGCATCAACTCCAGCTCATTTTGTTACTAAGACGTTGGCAATGGAAAAAGGAGAGTTTATCCCAGTGCATTACAGGCCTACAGCAAGTCATGCCCTCCCACACTCTCTCTCCATAAGCACCAAAATGAGCTCTGAAATTTCAGAAGATATTTTAAACAATCTAAAGTCCAAAATAGCTCTTTGATGTAGACAAAACAGATGGACATGTCTGAAAGTGAATTATTCTACAAGCTAGTGCCTGTGACAGGAATAAATGGGAGAAAACACAGTATTTTTACACACTGAGTGTAATGGATGAAGGAGATGAAATTAAAGGTCATCAGTTGCGTGCAGCTTTGAAAGCCAAGAGCAACTAATTACTTCTTTTACTGTGGAAGCAACAGGTTTAGAATTCCACTCGACCTCCACAAAGCACACTTTTAAGCAAGACAGTGTTTGAAAAAATAACTTCTCATGGGGGTGATATTTTCCACAGCTTCTTACTACGGATTTACATGATGTTAAGCTGTGCCAAGAAAACCAGGGATTCTTTATTTCATTCCCACCACCTCGCATTAATTAGGAATTAATAAGCCATACAGCTATGGCTTTAGAGTCATCCTTCTTTCAGAATTACTCTCTACCAGTTCAAGTGTGAGGCCTTGCACGATGCTCAGGCCCTGACCTCTCGCGTGAAGCACACACCTCTCCCAGTGCCTGGGCAGAAGATCACTTGCCAGTGGCAACTGTCGCTGTACACAGGAGGTTTTCGCATATCCCTGCTTTTCAGAAGCATGCTGTGCCACTTCCTTTCACTAGCAACTGAAAAAAACCCCATGCGCTTCGAGCTTCCCATCTGCAGCCCATTGCTGTTACCGACTGTATGTGTTAGTGTCATCAAAAGCAGACAGTTTTCCTCTCCTTCCCTTCTCCAGCTCATTGACTTCTGATTTCACAACACTGCTTCTCCTGTGCCAAATCAAGCATTAAAATCCTGGTCCACTTCTCTGTGCAGCTTACTCCCAGTCCATGCAAAGTAACCTTTCCTTTTGTGCTACCTTTCCTTTTGGTAGCACAAAAAAAGAAGGATGACCCCTTTCATACTGGCGCTCATCTTAATGTGAGCAGTAGGCAGACGTTTGTTTTTCATTAGTCTGCAAATGAAAAAGCAGCAGCACTGCAAGTCACTACTGCGCACAAACATGTTATTCATCAGCCAGGGCTGAACACAGAGTGATTACTGCACTGATGAAAGAAAGCGGGAATGGAGCACATCCAAACCTTCTGCTGCGTGCTATGAAGTGTTACGTGCATCTTTAAGGTTGATAGCATTCCTGACTAAATGGGGCAGATAAGGGGTAGAAACAGCCAATGAAGGGATGATAAAGCAGATTCTCAGAGCTGAAAATGCAGATGCCCTACACATTTAGCGGTGGTCACTATAGAGGAAGGAGCACACAGCCCATCAGCACAGAGAAGATCAAAGAGAACAAAGTGATTGTCCAGGCAGAGGAAGGATGCATCTCCTACTCCACAAAACAGGTTTGACCCCACACAGACAACTGGTAAATCCTTATCACACTTACATATGTCATCACAACATGGATGTAGATGGACATAGCCTACCCTCTCCTCAGGTCTCCGCAACATTTCTACTGATGCTTTTGGTCGGGTCAGCCGGTTGCTGTGAGATCAAGTCTGCAGAGGCTGCAGGAGAAAAGCTACCTGCCCATCAGCAACTAGTCTGAAATTTATCACTTACGCCCTGCCACCACCAGAACACATTCTTCCCAGCCATTTGCGTAGACAGCCTCTTCACTGTCTCACAGGCAGTGCCCGAAGTTCCGCTGTACCTGGCTATGTGGGCGGGACTGACCTCGGCAGGCAGAAGCATGGTGACAGAGGTTCCCAGGGCTCCAGCCCACAAAAGGCAACAATATGAAGCTTCAAATACAAACAGGCAGTTGTCAAGAACTTCATAAAGGGGTGAGAGCTAGTCAAGGAGAAAGCACGAGTGTCTAATGAAATCCAGTGAAATGGCACTGTCTTCCCTTATTTTTTTCGTTCATAAGCAGGCAGACTAGAAAGGAAAGAACAGAGCAAGGTGCTGCAAATTGCTCCCAGAAATTTTATGATCTGCAAGAAGCAGCAGACAACTGAAGTCTGCAGACCAGTATCTCCAAGTGGCTACTAGCTTCATTTTAAGTGCACACACAGTAACTCAATAACTCAATACACAAGTTAACCAAGCCCTACACAAACACCACAGGGAATTCAGAGAAGGCAGCTCCAAATCAGCCGACAGAAGTGAAGCTCCTTGCACAGGCATGGACCTTGAGAGATGTTCTCCATTTATCCAGACAACTCAAGTCACTACACAATACCCCTCAATCTTCTCTTTGCGGTGACAGAAGCAGCAAAACACAGTCCTGCAAAAAGACAGCATCTCATGATTCAGCTGAGGAAACATCTCATGGCACAGAAAAATATACTAAAGAAGAATTCAAACTGGCAACTTCAGCCAAGCAGTACAATCAAAAGGTGAATGAAGGTTTCAGACAAGGAGTAAAACAGGAAGATGCACAAAGGTTTTCACTGTTTGACTGAGTGCACACAGAAAAAGACAACATGCAAAATAATTAATTTCCTAAAATTTCAAGGGAAAGACTGAAGCATTTGCAAAGAATCAAATTAAGGAATACGAGGAGACAAACAGCAGGAGATCAGCAGTGCCCAAACAGAGACTGTAACATTCTCTAAGAAAGTTTTTCACACATTTTTCAGGAGGTGCTCACACACCACTTCTCTGCTTATCACATGCCTCAAATTCGACAGGCAGGATGCTCTCAGTCTTTTTCCTGTCCCACAAAATTCCTCAGCGGGTGAGCTAACTCTTACAAGTCACCATTTTGTTTTTGTTTTCCACATTCCCCAAAGAAAAAAAAATGGCAGCAAGCCAAACTGAAGCATGAACAGTATCTTTTTTTTTGGGGGGGCGGGAGCATAATCCTAAATTTGTACCAGAAGTCCCAGAGAAGCAAAACAAGCCTGAAGTTCTGACACCAGGAAAAACAAGTCAGAAGGCGCTGTGAGAAGTTTCAGGAGATGAAATGCAAAATTTTGTGGAAAAAGCACTTAAAGGAAAAGGAAGAGGACAGGCTGTTCTATTTATAGGATAAGGATTTCTTTATACATACAAACTCAGTGATGAGCTACCAGCAGACATATCTATGGATTGTCTAAGTCAAAATAAAGCAACTTCAATTGCAGCTTTCAGATACTGTATACAAAACTGACAGTTTCAGCTTGGCTTGAAAGGCTGGAGCACTCGGTGCATCCTTTAGCTAAGCATTTTAAGCACTGCCGAAAGTACCTAATAGCATGGATGAATGGAGAGACAAACACTTGAGGTATATTTGAAGAAAACAGTGCCTGCAATCTTCAAACTGGACTTTGAATACAAGGCACTTATATCCAGGTTTAAGCTGCATGGAGCTATACAACATCGAGGGAAGAGGAACAGACGTGATTCCAGGAGACATTGACAGAAGCCACAAAATCGTTAACTTGCAGGTTTGGGAGATTTCACGTGGTCTCTCTGAGCACCTAACTATACGGTCAAGCGTACAGGAGCAACCACATTTGACAACTGTCCCTTGCTCCCCTCCTCTACTCAATAATAAATGACTTAATTCATATGAAAAATTAGATATTCCCAATGCACCGCAAGAAGGCAGGTGGCCATCAGGCACCACAGGACTGCTCCCTGTCCACACCGAGCACAAGACATGGCTTTACAGCAGTCTCTGCCCACAAGTCTTCACTTCCCAGGGCCACTTTCCCTATCACATTTTGTTTGGCTTGGTGATTTAATAAAGAAAAAGGCAATGTGTACATACAGCAACACCCAGTGAACATACAGCCAGCAGCTCTCCGACATACACTTGCAAGGAGACAGAAAATATCTCTCCAGCCCTCCTACGAAGGCAGGAGATAAAAGCTGGGCATCAGTACAACTCAGGAGCTGTGTAACACTTGCTAGCAAAGCAAGGGCTGTTTACATCCTCCAATATGCCACACTTTTTCCATATAATCCTTTTTCTCTCTGTCCTCAAGATAGACTTAAAATCAGATGCCAAAAGTGGGAAGAACAAAAAGGTGGATTATGTCCTGTACAGACTCTAGCAATGTATCAGTGTCCCATGCAAATGACGGCTGGGGGCGAACCACTGACAAAATACCAAATTTAACACATAATCTTCTCCCACTTTTGAAAAGACCACCCAGTCCTGAGGAAAATTCTAGAAGGCGTTGAAAATTACTTTTGTTTCCTCTTTGAGGATATACTCACCATAATTCAGTTTATGTTTTTCAAACATAAATTTATTTGTAAATTTATATTCTAGTCTTTATTTAATTTTTTATTTTAACAATTGTATTTAGCAAATGTAAAATTAGATTTAGAAACACTTTTAAAAGTAGAGCTACCAAATCGCTCTCCAAGGAGGATCAAGGAATGTCAACACAAAGACCAAAATGGATTTGATGCTCTCCTGGAAGTGTGATCAGTTTAACACAAGACTCACTGTGGACCTATTCACATGTGCATTCTTAACCCAAGAGCACTTCTCTCACTTCAGTGAGCACTTGTTTTGTGCTTAAAAGCGCCTGCAAAGTAAATTGCAATTACTCCTCCAGCCCTCTGTTGTCTGGATTTGTTGTCCTGCCAGTTGCCTCCTGCCCCTCTGCCTCTGGTTTTCATACCTCAATTAACTTGCACCAGTACCACAAGCAGCCGTAACACTCTGTCCTTCTTCCAACAACTCCCTCCTGTCATCTTCACTGCAGGCTGCCAGGACCCATGGGTTTTGCAGGACATGGTCTGTCACTAACACAGGAGCCATCACGCTTCTCGTTGCCACAGGTCACATTGAAGACACTCAGAAAGAGAGAGCTCCTGCACCCGAAGACAGAGGCAAGTTCCTGCAGTCAAGCGCTCTCTCCACCCACACCTCGTGTGCACTGGCACACTGCAGACCCACAGCAAACTTCAGTAACTCCCAAGAAACAACGTAGTGTTTTGGCCAACTGCCTGTCACAGAGACGGCACTTGGAAAATTTCATACCCTGACATGAAGTGTCAACACCACAACTCCTCAATATTGTCTGGATGACTTGGCAAGCAATAATTTCATTTTGCTTGGCGTTACCTGTGAGTGCCATAACTCACTCGCTCGCATTTTGCTCACCTGCACAAATTGTAACTCCCAGCAAGCGCCTGTCAAAGTTTCTTCTAATCTTTTAACAAAGGTTATAGATTACTGAATGACCTGGTTGACTAAAGGGCTTATTCTTGTTTTTAAAACAAACCACTAGCTCAGCCAGGAATGGCCTAGTAACTCAGAATTGTTTTCCCAGCTATCAGTGCACAATAAATTTTTCATTTCTGGAAAAATTTAAGTGCAATGCATTAAAGAACATACTCAGCTCCTCAAAAAAAAAAAAGGGAAGAGAAAATGCTTTCTTGAAAATCTAATGCTGCATGAAACTCCTATGGACTCGCCACCAGCTCAGCCACTGCAGAGACAGTACGTGCACACCGTGAGTTTGTGTCGTGGCACAGAGGTGGCTTTTGTGCCACTCCTCCCTGTTCCTTTCCTGATATTGTATAGCATTCAATTTGCCTTTTTTTGACAATTACCCACTGGGCACCTGTTTCCCTAGATGCATCATTACAACCCGTAACTTCATTTCTTGCCTGATCTGTAAAAGCTGACTCAAGGCTTATCAACCTAAGAGTATTTTTTCCCCCCTTCATACACATGATGTCATCGACCCCAGGCAATAAGACAGTAGATTAAAATTAGTTCACTTAAAAAATGCTTCTGCAATCCTCAGCAGCTGATGTCTAACATGAACTCTCCACTCACTACTGGCCTTTGCAAAGGGGGTGGTGGGTTGTTAATGAGACAGCTGAGTAGCATACACCCTACTAAGGCATCGCTGCCACAAAACCACCTGCAACCTTGTTCAAGTTCATTGCTTCCCTCTATTGCTTTTGTCTGCCACCCAAACCCAGGCCTGCAGTCAGTGTGGTTTTATTTTAGCATTTCACACATTGTGAATGCCAACTTCCCGTTTCAGAGGGAACCTTCCACGTGCAGTACCCTTGGTTATATCTGTCTTCTCTAAGATGCTCAGAAAAACAAGACAAAGAAAAGGCTGTGGTTATGGTTAGCAACTAACTCAGGCACTGGACCACCCTTTGGGTGGCCAGGGGAATGTTGTCTACATTTTCTTGAGCATATGGAAATTGCACAGGACAAAAAGAAAAGCTTCTACCAGATTAAATACTGGGCAGCTTTTTTTTCCAGCAACATGTGTCTGCAAGTGTTATAGATGACCCCTATCCAAACACATGCCATCTTTAAAAGGTTATCTTTAAAAAAAGATAAAACAAAGCAGATGGAGAAACACAGACAATGTCCTCATCAGGTATCTAAAGTGCAACTTTACTCCTCCTACCCTGAACTGGAATATGTCTCTGTACTTACATGTATTTTAGGCTTAAAAATTTCCAGTATTCATTTTAAAAATCAAACACATTTATAAATAGCTTCCTGGACCAGATGCAGATGGTACAATTATGTTCTCCCCATCTCCAGCTTTACAGCAACTTCTACTCTTTATCATAAATCCCCACACCCCGAGATTCTCTCTCCTCCTTTTTCACACAACCACCTTCAGCTCATTACTGCATTTTATGCACCAAATAAAACTCATCTGTAGTCAAATTTTTCTCTTTCCATCTGAACAAATCCCAGCAGCATTTTCTGCCAATCGAAGGCGGGCAGGTCTCTGAAAAACCAGGACCATGCACCTTAAAGCTTCCCACGCCACGTTTCCAGGCTTAGCCATGGGAAGACTGCAACAGGCCACAACTGCCCCAAAGTCTGACAGTCCCAAGAGAGGGGCAACTGTTTGAAGAGAAGGGGTACACAAAAAGTCCAGCTCCTTACAGCTGGCCAAAGGGTAAGATCACAGATATGTACCTTGTGATAACTTTGGTCACAGCCCACATTGGTAGCGGATGGATCCAAGAATCATCTGTCTCCTTGCTGCAGACTCCAGGGTGATGAGCACCGGGTGTATGACACTGTTGCTGTTTCCCCAGGGAACTGTTGGGCTTAGGTGGACTTCTTGGGAAGGTGACAGCACAGGCACTTTTTACCCTACCATATGCCTGGTGCAACAGACCACTGACCTCAGTGAGATATCCAGTTTAGCAGCAGCCTCAGGGCAGCACAAAGGATATGCAGTGGAGTTTCAAGCCTTGTGCTTCACCGCAAATGTGACCACGTTTTAAACGCAATAGATACTACAGAAAGAATAATGGCTCATGCCATTTACTCCAGCGGGGTGATTCACCCCAGCAGGGAGAATTTTTCAGTTCCTTTTCAATACTTTCAGTAATTTTCATTTTCATTAACTCCAATGGAGAGCATTACTGTTGAGAGTGCTGTACACCTAACTACACAGTCTGAAGAGTTAAGGTAAGACTCTCGCATGCTGTAAATCAGCATGACTCCTTTCAGCCTGCTAAAGCACAACAATTTACAGAAGCCAAGATTCTTTTACTTCAAGTCAATACACCAGATTATAAACTAGACCATGTAACATACATCTTGTTTTTATCAAGATGAAAGAATGAATTAGGGGTAAATTATACCCTCGAAAACATTCCCAGGCTTCCTGTAAAGTTTAGAGATAAGAAGAGATATCCATCAGTACTTCTAGCAACACAAATATTTATCTTAAACAGACACAATTACTACAAATCTTTGTTCCGTACGTCACCAGCTTATATAAGGCATCAATAACCCAGAACAAGAAGGAGTATTTGAATTTGCCTATGCTGCATCAAGTCATTATTGCAACCTATTCTGCAATTAGAAGCATTTCCTCTGCCTGAAGTCAGAGTGATTCTTCAGAATACGAATGTTTCTCAGAATTACGAAATGTTCTCCTACTCCAGACGCCAAGCCTGAGAATGCCACAAATTCAACAATTAACAGAAAAGTCTCAGCATTTATAAAAACAAATGACATTGGGAATTCAGAGGTCTTGCACGATTTGCTCCTGAGAAGACATCTGCCGGGAAGGAAGAGATGAGAACATCCCTGAGACCAAACGATGAAGGAAGCATTGGGATTTCCACCGTTTCTTCTCAGATCTGCAAACCAAAACTCACTCCAAGCAGAAAGATAGACGAGTAGTAACAGCTCTGCTCAGCTGATGTCAAACATTCACACATTATAGTTTAGACAGTGTGTTATTCCTGTGCCACACACATACACTGTCAAAATAATTTCTACAAAAATAATTACTACTTTGGGCATGAATCTCAGTACGTCCCAGAGGTAACTGTAATGAAAGCACGTAGGTAACACATTAATTTTTACTGAAAACTAGGCAGCAAGTGACCTCAAGAGCTCAGGTAGCCTGCCCTTCTGTGTTTCTGACAAGTGTTGGCCAAACCTGCTCCAAAAACCCACCCAGGAGAGACAATCCAGAGTCTCTCCACACAGCCAACTCTACGTGTTCCAAAGTCCTTATGGCTAGAAGCCTGGTGCTTCATGTCCAAACCAAACTTCCCTTATTACAACTTATGTCCAGCATTTCTTGCCCTGCGTACTACAGCCATGAAGAACTGCTTCTTTTCCTTTCTCTTTGCAGCTACTTCTGCAGCTAGGTATCACAGCGAGGCAAGGTGCTGGTTATCTTAACATGTCAAAGAGGCTTATTTTGGGCACATACTGACAGCAGAACAGAATGGACAGCAAAAAACACGTACGGTGGCAAATCTTACCTCGTCTTTCAAGTGGTTACAAAAAAACAAAAAACAGAAAAAAAGATAGTGCTCAGCAAGTGAAAAAACAGGCCTTTTTTAAGAGCACTGACAATCACTCCTAGAATACAAGAAAACAAGATGTTCTCTCATTACTCCTCTTGTTAAGGAAGGGGATGCAAACATTTGTTCAATCCAGCCACTGTCCCCAGGGTCATCCCAAAACACAGCAGGGCCCTCTGCCTTCTGGTGGATCACCAAAACAAACTGCTTTAGTCCAGGACTTGGAAAGGCTTCCAAAAGTCCCGTTTTGTTTGCCAGCATTCATAGAGATTTCTTGGCTTCCACCTCAGTTCTGCCAGGGCTCAGAGTCATGAAACAACAGCACTGGTTTATAAAGAGGCTGGTTACAAGCGCTTGGGGAAGACAACAGGTACAGAAGAGCTGAACATGGAAGAATCAGCTTGCTCAGATTAGTTTAATAAAAGTACACTCACGCACACAAGGGCAAGGATGCCCAGTGCAGGAGGCGTAGCTACTGCCGTGTACTTAAAAGACAAAGGAGGAAGGACAACCGCCTATAGATGGACACAGCAAAGCAAACAAGGAATCTAGCAAAGCCAGGGAATAAACCAAAGCTTCAAAGCTGTTACGCAAGACAACAATGACAGCCTCTACTTTCCAAACAATGAATCAGTGGGACTTAAAGGGCATATCAGCACCAAGACAATTCAGGCCAAGTCTAACTCTATCAAAACAAAGTTTTATTTTGGTCAAAACTAAGTAGGTTATTTCCTTCTCTCTTCCTGCTCTTCCACAGCATGTGCCTGACATGAGAGAAGCCAAAATACAGCCTTAATCTTACAGTGCCTCTGCCCTTAAGGGGCTTTTTCACTCACTTCTGAAGTTGTCCTCAGTGATCCATTGATAATCAGAAGACAATAGCTTTGAGGAAATGCCCACAGGCTAATTAGTCATAAATTGAAGAAAAAGACTCTTTTAAAAATCTCAATGTTTTAAAATTATTACATAAAACACACTGTTACCAGACTGCTTATGCAGAGAGGACCATTCAAGCTGATGGAGGAGATGCTATTTTCATGAGTAACTTAAAAGCAATGTTCTCTTTTCACTGGAAGTTTGTGGGACTTAACTTTTACATTTGTTACACAGCTTTGAACTCCTTTTCCATTGTAGCAGCTTGCCAACACAGACACATTTAGCTTTTTTGTTTAGGATTGTGACCACGGGCCAGCCTGAAAACTGTGACTATTCACTGAAAGGAATGCTGGATGCAGTACATAGAGCTTACCAACTTATTTCCCAATTCAGCAGAAACATGCAAAGACCTGCATGCAATATTGGTGTGCTCTCTCAGACAAAAACACAACCTAGTTTAAGTTGAGAAGTCTGTTGTGCAATGCTTGCTAAATGTCACCAGGAAAGCTGTCACTAGAAGCTTTGGTCTTCCCAGAACATTTCAAACAATGGCAAGGCACGAATGGAAAAATCTCTGAAAGCTTTAAGAAGTCAGGCATTAAAAACACCCTCCTCTCTCACTGCGGTGCGAAACTTTGGGCCTTTGCTTGTCTTATTACAGTTCAATGACCACATTGTGGATCCTCTTCCTCTGAAAATCCAGAAGAAATGAGAAACCAGTTAAGGTTTTCCAAATACTTACTGAGCATCCTTATAGATCACTTGTACTTGCCAGGTCCTTTCTCTCTCCAGGACTCTCCGGTCTTACCAACTAGCAGCCATATCTACCTCTGCTTCAAATGGAGATACCAGCATATACCCTGCCTGATAAAAAACGCAGTTTCCACCCGTGCAATGTGGATTGTGTTGTAGTTTGTATTTCCAGAATTGTCTACATGAAAGCAAGCTCTATTTATAGGTATAGATACCCAAAAGAAATGTTTTTGTAACATCTGAGCTCTGTAATTTCAAGGCAGCATATCCGAATTCCTATTCATTTGTATTTCAGATATGCTGTTAGGAAATAACATAGCAACAAGTCAAGCAAAAACAAGACAAGCTACTGAATAATGGAACAGTCAAATGAGTTCAGTGATATACTTGAACTGCCACTCATAAAAGCACCAATTGGTTAGAGTAGGTTTGCTTGAATGGTGGCAGCCTTACAAAGCCCCTAGGATACCCTAAGGACCTCTCACTCTCTCATCAGTAAGGCTGTAAATATTCTGAAGTCTAACAACAAACTCTGTCTTGCTTCTCCGTCTTCCCTGGTACAGTAAGCCCAGTACTGACAAACGAACTAACAGAACTTCACCTGTCAGAAGATCCTCCCCATCCTCCCATCCTGACTTTACCCAGAGCAGGTTTCCTAAATCCGGCTAAGCAGGCGAAGCTAGAGCACCTACAGCTGGAGAGACAAAGCCATCCACGCTCCATGCTCAGTTCCACCAGACTTACCACTCCAAGGAGCAAATAACAACTGTGCAAGCAAGCTGTACCGCAATAGCGGCCATCTCCATTTGGTTGAGAGGCTTTTCTAGCTCATAACCATAGCCAGCAGAAAACCTAGACACCCTACCAGCTGTGTCTAATATAAAGAAGAGGGGTCCACCCTCTTCACTTAACGTGCTGCAGCCCACTGTCCTTCCATGCTGTACAGTATGGCAAATAATGATATGGTCACATCCAGATGGTAGTGGTCAACAGCACAATGTCCAGATGGAGATCAGTGACAAGTGGTGTCCCTCAGGGGTCTGTATTGGGATCAGTACTGTAAAATATCTTCATCAATGACACAGACAGTGGGATTGAGTGCGCCCTCAGCAAGTTTGCAGACAACACCAAGCTGAGTGGCGCAGTCAACATGCTGGAGGGACAGAGTGTCATGCAGAGGGACCTGGACAGGCTCGAGAAGTGAGCCCATGTGAACCTCATGAGGTCCTGCATCTGGGTCAGGGCAACTTCTGGGTATCAATACAGGCTGGGGGATGAAGGGATTGAGAGCAGCCCTGAGGAGGACTTGGGGGTACTGGTGGATGAAAAATTGGACATGAGCCGGCAGTGTGCACTTTCAGCCCAGAAAGCCAACCATATCCTGGGTTGCATCAAAAGAAGTGTGACCAGCAGGTTGAGGGAGGTGATTCGCCCCCTCTGCTCTGCTCTGGTGAGACCCCACCTGAATACTGTGTCAAGCTCTGGGGTCCTCAGCACAGGAAAGACATGGACCTGTTGAAATGGGTCCAGAGGAAGGCCACAAAAAAGATCAGAGGGATGGAACACCTCTCCTATGAGGAAAGGCTGAGAGAGCTGGGGTTGTTCAGCCTGGAGAGGAGAAGACTCTGGGAAGACCTTATTGCGTCCTTTCAATAATTAAAGGGGGCTTACAAGAAAGATGGGGACAAACTTTTTAGTAGGGCCTGTAGCGACAGGACAAGAGGTAACTGTTTTAAACTAAAAGAGGGTAGATTGAGACTAGATATAAGTAAGAAGTGTTTTACAGTGAGGGTGGTGAGACACTGAAACAGGTTGCGCAGAGAGGTGGTGGATGCCCCAGCCCTGGAAACATTCAAGGTCAGGCTGGACGGCACCCTGAGCAACCTGATCTAGTCGAACATGTTCCTGCTCACTGCAGGTGGGGTTGGACTAGATGACCTTTAGAGGTCCTTTCCAACCCAAACTATTCTATGATTCTGTTCTATGAAATTCTATGAGAAAGGTGAGTTCTGCGTAGACTGTACTTTCTCCTTCTTGAAAGACAGCTGGATGAGACTTCCCACCTGTGAAATGAAGATGGGCACAGAATTTCAAAGGCACGTGATTTTAGAACAAAACAGGTCCCAAGCATTAAAAGCTTTTTCTTCTTCAGACAGACAGAAGATGGCTAGTGCCAAACTCACATTCAGATCCGGAAAGCACAAACACCTTCTCTTTTCTTGAGGATTAGGCCAAAGACAGGACAGTGCCCTGGGACAAGGCACTGGTTCACTGATGGAAAACCAGAAATCTCCAAGAGGGCTACAACACCAGGAGAGAAGTCAGCAACTTATCTCCTAACAGTTCCTCAAAAAAGATCCTCCAGAGGAAGAGGCATCCCACTCACAACGTGGAGTTGCACAGGGAGCCTGGAGGGACACAGTTTTTGCCTTCTGTCCACTGAATTGGTCTTTCCACTGTGTGATTCAAGCATGGTAGCACACTACTGGGAAGTCGCACCTACCACGCAACAGCCACAGACCATCGGGATGGCTGTGACTCCACTTCCAGCGAGAAGGAATCACAAGCTCCCAATCTTAGAGGGGCTAGCAGTGGTACTCAGTGACACTGAAGACAGAGACCCTGAAAAGAAATCATCTCTGAACCACAGAAATCTGTCTACCTGAGGGCAAAAAACCTAAGCACTCCAGTAGCTCTTTTGTACAGGCTAGAGGATGAAGGTTGCCCATAAAAACCAGATGCCAGCCCATGTAATACAGTTGTGGCTTTTTGCCAGGTCTTCCAGACTGCAGCTTTTACACAGCTAAAAATGGTCAAGCCAGCTTGAAGTCTGACAGAAAAACCTCTGATCACCCTCACTGCACCTGCAGCAAAAGGCTATAGCTCCTAACACCCTTGGAAGGAGAAGAAACATCTTCCAATGACACCCAACTCAAAATTTCAGCAAGATGCCATGAAGGTAAGAAGAAAACCAAGTACCAGATATCGTTACAGACAAGCCTGTTGAAGACCACTTAAAACATCGGTCTTTTCCCTAGATCTGTCTTAAGCTAAAGTCTCTTTTGTCTTCTATTGCAGATTGCCCATGTGATCAACTGAACCATAGATATAAAACAGTGGCTAGAGCAGAGAGGTGCCAGCTCTGCAGCATCTGTAAGTGAAATGGCACAGCAGGGGCAGAGAAACACATAATGTTTAAAAGCAGGAGAGTGACAAGGAAGACCCAGCCAGACCACACAACCACCTCCTGTAGGAAGTGCACACCAGTGTCATGAATGCTAACAACACAGTCCTTAACTCCCTGCAGCTGTTGTCTGCAACAGCTTGTCCAATTCACTGCTCACTGCTTTCAGGGCGATGCTTTACAAAGAGAAACTTTGTCAATTGTTTATCAGCACTCTCCAGCTGACTCACAGCTACTGGTCAAAACAAAGAGCTATAGCTTACAGTATTCAGAACAGAACAACACAACAAAAACCACAAGGCAGTCTGACCCAGCCCTCAATTTTAAGGAAAATCCACTAAAACAATTTGATATTTACCACAACTGTCCTTGTAACTAAAACTTCATCACACTTAGGGAACCTACATAAACCCTGCAGGTTTCCAGCCCTCGCACACTTGGCTTCCTCCATCAGTATCACTGGTTGCCCAGGATAGCGCATATAACTTCACACACCACAATGTCGATGTCATACTTCAGTAACTAGTTCCTGAAAACCTAGGTGGACAACACAAATGTCTCCTACAAAAATCAGTCCTGTTAACACTTCTGAAAGTTTAGACACATTCAAGCCAAAATGCCTTCCCACTTATAAAAGGAAAATAACAGTAGCACATCTTCAGCTTTGAAAAAGAAGAATTTGAGTTACATTTATATAAACAGGGTGGATCATAGCAAAATTTAATGCATGGTACGAGCTCACAAGCCATGATGGCATTTTGGCAGAAAACTGTGATGTTGACACATTTGCCTAGAATCCCTCACAATGCTCAAAGATTTGCAGACATTCTCAACACTACAGCATTCAGAGTAGCTGT
Source organism: Nyctibius grandis (assembly GCF_013368605.1). Taxonomy (NCBI): domain Eukaryota; kingdom Metazoa; phylum Chordata; class Aves; order Nyctibiiformes; family Nyctibiidae; genus Nyctibius; species Nyctibius grandis. The sequence continues at coordinate 71,112,801 of NC_090695.1, read as the reverse complement.
AATGTCATCCTGCACCTATGGGGCGTAACACCGGGGCACACAATGTACACCGCACATGCATCCCGCACGCACAGAGCCTCAATGAGTTTGCTCAGTGCTCTGGGGGCGGTAAAACCCAAGAATTCCCTCCAGAACACACATAAGCCTTTGAATGGATGAAGAAAGAAGAAACAGGCATCGTTTTACATACAACAAGCCTGCTCCGCTCAGTGATGTAACCGGTATACAGGAGGGTTGCAAACCCTAGGAGATGCACGCAGTTCCACCTTGCCCCTTAAAAACTGAACACAGAGCATAAAAATGTAATAAAAAATCCTGAAGAGACTAGAATAAAAACCACTGCTAATCTTAGCTACATTAGCACCCAACTACTTCCACAGCAATTACAATTTTAAAAGAAGCACCGAGTACAATTAAAATGTAGGCCAAATTATGAATATATGTAACTCCAAGATAAGTGTTCTACTTTTAACTTGGGTAATCTCAGCATTATCTAGGGCATCTCAGCACTTCCTATCACGACAAAACAAGTGAAGGAAAAAAAAACAACAAAACCACCCCAGTTGCCATAGGAACCTTTACCGCTCATTCCTATAGGGCTTCATTTCCGAGCTGCATCAGAGACAGAAGTGTACCAAACCATACAATTGGAGTGAAAAACAGAGCTGGAAAGAAGATAGAAAAACAAAAAAAAAAAAGCAAAAAGCAAAGAAACGAGGTCCTGTGCCAGCTGGGTAAGTACATTCAGTATTTTCTTCAGCATGGTTGCTATGGGGGTATTGCCATGGTCAGGAAACTAAAGGCAAATGATTCATGCAGTGGTGAATCACAGGAAAACAGAACACTCACAAGGCACTATTTCCAGAAAGGCTAGCAAACTGAAGGTACTAATCTCTCAGCTACCTTTTTTTTTTGAATCACCATCCTTACTTTCATTATGAATTTCAAGCATTTTAAAAGGATTCCTGTTAAGAAAGAGTGAGGATTTCAATTCCACCACTTAGGCTTGAGCCACTGATGTGACTCAGGACTATACTTATCTTGAATTTAAGGAACAGTCTCTTTCACATGAGTAAGATCATATATAATTCATAGAAGCTGAGCATTTACATCTATTTGGACAACAGAAGGCTGCAGTGTCAAGCTATATACACCACTTATGAGTACATCAGAACTTCCAAGGTGCAATAGCTCTGTTCACAAAACAGTAAAATTCAAAATCTACCCTCAAGAAACTATAAATCATTCCTAAAAAGGGACTAAATGATCTCAAGGTTTTGTTTATTTTGGTTTGTTGTTGTTTGATGTGATTTTTTAAATCAATCTACCTGTCAGGGCAAGTTCTTGTAGCACTTGCTCTTAATTTATTATGTAACATAATCAGCTATTAATTTATACATATGAATTACCAACACATACTGAAAGGTTCTCAAGGCTTCCCATGAGACCATATTTAGAAAAAAAGTTACACTGAGCAAAAGTATCGAATAAGTATAATTCATCTCCACTATTTTTCCAGACTTGGGAAAAGGAAGGGAAGGAGGATTTAATTTTTAAATAATCTATTTGCTCCTCCTGAAGAGAAAGTGCCTGAATGAAAAATACAATAGCTTCAAGAAATCTCAAGGCATTTGCCAGACAGAAGCTATTCTGGGGCACAGAGAACATAAAAAGCGTAAGAATAAGAGAGGTCAAAACCAGAATGGACACAATGATACTTAGCTGTTTTGAAGGGTATTTTTCACGTTATGGTATTTTTGCTTCCTACTTCGGCCCATTTCTGAAAAAGAATTCGAGTGGGGACATCTGATAGTCCCAGGTGCTGTTAGGAATATGCAGCACTGGTTAACTTCTCTTCTTCACAAGAGAAACTACAGGCACGTTAAGTCAATGGCACAGAAACCAAAATCTTTCACTTGTGTTTAAGGTTACGTCTCTGCTTTCACACCTCCTCATTTTGGGTCACATGCTCGGTTTCTCACTCAGCATCTTCTATTTGCAGAATTAAGTCTCCCCAACATCCAGACAGAGGGTTGGAGCATCAAACATAATTGCAAGCACCATTTTACTCAAGTTTCAACCCCTTCTAGGATAAAGGGCATTGTGACTACTTTTGGAAGGGCTGCCATTACCACCACCGACAACCCTCCAGCAGTGAGCGCAGACACACTGCTCACAGCTCATGTGCACGCCTGCCAGGCACAGCTATCCCAGTGCAGTAAAATCTGTGTATCAACTTGCAGAAGTGTCTTGACACTTTTGAATTCTCTAAATATTTGTGAATATCCAAGAAGTTTGAAATCAGCTTTTCCAGTCCTCCACATCAACACTGTTTTGAGAAGAGGTTTAACATGAACAAGCGGTTTTTCCTAGGTCATGCTACTCAGCCCATACCTTTCTTTCAACTCTAAAGCCTACTTTCTACAGCAGAAACTTTCCAGGATTGCTAGTCCTAATCAGTTTCCCATGAAATTTGCATGTGCGATGATTTACACTCACTCTAGCATCCTAACTAGATTCTGAAGAAAATCTTTCGTCTCACAAAAGACATTTTTTATTCTGAAAGAGAGCATCCAGAGTCTCAAATGGGACTAGCCTTTTCACTTTATGTTCAGATCCTTCCCTCATGCCCTCTTCATGCTTAGAGGAATCTTAGCAATTTCCTTGTATTCTTCTGCCTTCTTTTGAAGCTCCCAACCACACAATGATTTCAGCACTGAGGAAGTATTTTTGTTTGAAATGCTTAAGGAACTGGTTAGTGAAGTACTCCTACGCTCACAGGTTCACAAGGTGTACCAGTTCTTATCTCCACGCACTGTAGAGAAAGTACTGCAGAAAAAGGACAGACTCATTTCCTGAATTACATCATAACAAACCAAGATATTAAAATGTGACACATTCTGCCAAGGAGAAAGAAATGCAATGAGGCACAGAGATTTTTTCCCTACATATTATTGCACTTAAACTGAAAGTCCTATTTCCTAGCCACTGTTATCTAATGCCACCCTGCAGAACAACACACTGCTCCTATTTTAACACCTGAAGTTCAAATCATTCAGTTTCTCCCAAGCACATCTGTTTAGCAAAGTATTCGGAATGTCTCCAGCAGCCCTCTGTATGTAAAACCTCCAGGGACAGACTAAATTGTGGTCAAATAGAGTAATTTTTATTCTCAGTTTTAGTTGCTTTAGATCTTAAACATTATTTTTCCATAGCATTTATATCATACAAGTGGAGTTCAAAAAGAAGTCAAGCAGGTGAACAATATCAGCATATTACATTCATAATCCTAAACATACTTCCAAGTAGATCACTCATATTCAATTTTAAACAGAGAAAAAGCAACATACATAAAAATACAAACATATGTGTTCTTCACACGTGTATATATATGTGAATATATATGTATGAATTTATATATACACACACATGCACAGCCCCACATTCTTCCAGAGCCAAGCAAATAAAAATATTTAAATAAAAACAGGAAGTGAAATTAGGGGTTGACCATACTCTAGTGAATAACAAACTGCCACAATGGAGACAACAGTAGGCAACAATACCATTTAACAGGAAGAATACTATGGTGGCACATTTAGAAAAAAAGACGTACACTTCCACTTTGTTCGTTATCACATTGTGATATACAAATGTTAGCTTTTGCTCTCTGCTTGGGAGTGCTTCCTAACAGCCTTGTCTCAAAACTGAAAGGTGCTATTAAACAAAAAGGCTGTGGAAAAAAAGAAAGAACAGGAGGTGATCAGCACATATTATTTGATCATTTAGAAAGGTCTATATGCTATACATGCATCCTGTTCTTTCCCCACAGGAGCTGAGTCAAATTAAATACATGAATATAACTTAGTCGCTTGCTTTCAATAGGTGTTGCAAAAGCAGTTTCACCAAAGGGATTTTCCCGAGCCAGCTCAGGATGGTCCTAAAGAGCAACAAGTAGCCCAGAAGGAAGACAGTTTGAGCTGATGAAATGCAGCATTAGAAACAACTCTGGAAGAAACCATAACCTCTTTGCAAAGGTCATCCAGGGACAGCCTGGTTCAAAGATAATTCAAAGCTGCCACCTTAGAAAAGAGCTCCAAAATCAGGAAGAGAACCAGGTTTCTATGGGATAGTAAGCAGAAAAGCAACATTATGGACAAGTTACAAAGAGCACGTAATCAAAGATGAGAAAACAGAAAAGCGAGAGGGAACCTGCCCAGAGGGAACTCACTGGAAATAATGCAGCAAAATTCCTTATCCCTGGACTTGGAATTCAGAACAAGGCAAGGGGGGGAAGGAATGAACAGAAACATCCGCTACAAACTGCCAAGAGAACGAAAACTAAAAACCTTGCATGCCATCCCCCATGGCACTACAAGCTGGAGACCCCACCTCAAGATCAGCATCTACACTTGGGTAATAAGTACCCATTGTACACAACACATCCCTTGTTATAATGCATTGACAATTGTTAAGTGATTGCTTAATGGGTTTTTTCCACATGGAAAACCCCAGGAAACTGTCTAATGGTATTAGGCATTTTATTGAAATAAAAGTAACGTCACTACTAAAAAAAATTGCTGATGACTAAAACTGAAGGACAGAGTAATCACACAAAGACATGCATGTTGCTGAGTAAGATGAACTATATCCTATTTTAATACAAACTTCTACATCTATAAAGAAGGAATTCACACCACCTCTAGAGAAGGGCAGGTGTTACCAAAACATACTGGTTCCCCAAAAGAAAGCAAACCCGAACCAGGGGCCAACACACAGCTAATGCACACAAACATCCCAGAAAATAGTAACAGGCAAGTGTTTCTGTACCCATTAAGTACTGGGGTCACTTCTGATTGATGCTCTACTCGAGTTTTAAAGAAAACGCTGTTAAATGGCTCAGTACAGTGCTCAGAAAATTTTTTATGGTGAAAGACTTAGAGTTCAATGTCCTTTGTTTATCAGAAAGAAATAACTAGTCAGGCATTTATCTCCCACACAACTGCAAGAAAAAATAAAAAGCTTTTTAGACCCTTAGTACAGCACTGCAAGAACTATGGTCTGCGGGAAACTTACCAGAGGAAGACTGAAAAATTTCATTGCGAGATGGGAAGAACCAGACAGTATTAGCCTAGAAGATGGCTGAGGAACACCTGAACATATTAAGTCTAAGCAATATTAGATGGAATGTCATCTAGCAAGGAAAGCTGCAGAGAGCAAGCCGCAGCCACTCCAGACCATAGTGGCTTGATGAGCACCTTCTTTACTGCTTTTGTCATTTATCACTGAGGCAGACTGAGGCAGTAAAACAGGTGAGAGACGAAAGTGCTGTGCAAAGCCTGGTACTGGACTTAGCACTTTCTGCAGTAAGTTATTTCCTACATAATCGAGTTTCTGGACTTAAATCTGGCATAACATTATCAACACAAGATACAGCTTCCAGCTACAAAAGCTGTGTGCATCCTCACAAAGCTCCCTCTCCTTTCCTCTGCATCACTGATGGTGACATATTTTCCTCCGAAGCACTGTCAGACAGAGGCAGGAAGAAAAGGATAAATTGCACAGTACAAAATGGATTATCCTTCAAATCCAGACTGCTAAATTGCATCTTTCAGTGTGTCAGTCAATCCTCCAAACATTTTTCCCAACATATGCTTCAGCTTGACCAGAAATGAGCTAAGCTTCTGCTAGGGATTCTCTTGTGGAGTGTTTTCTGGTGGGTTTTTTTCTTTTTTAACAGTCTTTGTATTTGTTCCCAAGATGTATTCAGTCACATAGCTCAGTCTAAGTTTTAAATGGAGCAAAGTCACATCCACTCAACAACATCTCAACCACAAACTCACATTGCATCTCAACATCAAACACCTTACTGTTGCACAGAAAGGCCCCGCCACTGACAAGGAACCCACTAAAGAATAAAGCGAGCAAGTCTTGAAAATTCAAACTGACTGTGGGATAGAAGCAAGACTATACTGCGGTTTTACCTTCTGGCAGCTTTTCTTTTCAGTTCAAAATGCACCAAAGGCAAGACAAGCTCATCATAAGAAGGAAGAATTTGTTTTCCTTTTGAATTGCAAGCATTAAGACTTTCTGGGGAATCTCATACATCACTCACTTCCTTCAAAACTGAGCTGAATGGAACCAGCCGAGTCAAGGATGTTCCAGCTGCCTGTCCCAACAACAGGACTAACCAGAAAGGATGAGAGTTCAAGTGGATGGCTCCTTGTCCCTTTATTCCCTGCTACTATTTCCATATCCCTACAGAGACAGCCTCCCCGTTGGTCTAACTCCCAGCTTTGAACTAAAACACACCTTCCCTATCTGACTCCAGTTACTTAGAACAGTCTTTAAATGGAGTAGACTCCATTCAAAACATGTCCAGAACATGCATCCCCAGACCACTGCAGAGATACTGTCTGAACATCTCCAGGTTCTCCTACAACAATGAAGTGCAATGTGGTTTGCCCAAGTCTGGGACATGCCTGTATGAATCACTAAATGGCTAAAATAAACCAAACTGAGTTCACATTAGAAAGATCTATAACACTGGAAATATTTGTAGCCCTGAAAGTGTAGAGATTCACAATTCTTCTTACTTTTTTTTTTTTAAAAAAGTCTTTTATGGAAAAATAAAAAGCACTGTGAAAAGAAATTTGTTTATTGGTGGCTAAAATAAATCCAAAACTCCAAATTAAAATATCTGCTAGCTGTTTTTTTTAGTGTATGAAATTGGTTCCTCTGTGCACTACCAATGAGAACTCAACTCTATTTCTACACAGACTTCATATACTTAATATTTTTCCTTTTTAAGTTTCACAGAAACCCAATCGCTTACACTGCCTCTTCCTTGCTAAGCCTGAGGAAATTTAAACCCACTCAAAACTGAAATGACCAGGCTTTAGAAAGCAAGAGCAATATAAAAGAGCAATTGTTCATGTCACAATCCAAACATCACTTACTCTTTCACATGCACACTTATCAAAGGAAGTGACAGCTACAAAGAGTAAAGTGGCAAAAAAATAAAGAGTAATTTACAAAGGATTTACAGAAAACATATACTCAGGGGTGGGAAAAAAAGAAAGAAAAAATAAACCACAGCTGCAAGCCTGGTGACTGAGATTACAATAAATATGTGCACAAAAGCTTAATATAGTGACATCTTCAGACGCAACTGGACGCCTAATCCCCATAGGAAGACTACTGCCTTCCCTGTAAAATTTCACTTGTAAAAATACCTTGTCAATCTAGCAAGAGAGCTGCAGTTCTCCCCAGGAGTAGCTCCCATCCTGTACAAAGTGCTGGCAACAACAGTACTGGCCCTCAGCTGGAAGGGGAAGCAGTATCTTACTTTAAACCAGAGGGATTGCACCCAGGATGCTTTGTGCCTTGTACAGAAAGCATTAGAGCATCTTCTATGCATTTTTCAGAGTCCACAAGAAGAAAGGGGAGGACCACTTATCTTGCCCTGCACTGCCAGAAATGTCTTAAGAATTCATCATACGTTCTTGGTTTTTTTTGCTACGCAGCCATGTAAACTATATGGGCATGTGCCAGTTTGCTGAGTAGTTGGTGAGTTTACTGAAAAACTCCATAGACCTGATCATTCATATATAGAAGATGCCATTTTCCAAGTGTCAAAAGCACGATCACAATTAAAACTCAAAGCCAGGTCATTTAGGCCACACAACTACTCAAAAGAATGACAGGTAGGAGCTTTTTTTTTTTTACCTCCTTTCTTTAACTGATGGAGTCTTATCATCAGTATGCTCAGTTCCCTTCAAAGTTTGGAAACCTTCTGTTTTGATCAAGACCAGCTTCAGCGAATGTCAACACAAACAGCATCGGGAGACTGAACACCTTGAACCCATATATTTGGAATAGAAAACATTGCAACTTCACCTAGAAAAAGGCTACTCAACAGCTTCATTTCGAAGCCTGTAGGTGGTTTATCAAAAGGAGTCCAAATATAGACAACATCAGTTCAGCTGCAACTACACCCACAATCCTAGTCTCTCTGTGGAGAAGAAAAACGAGATAGTGATTAGCTACCAAGTTTTTCCAGACTGCTGCAAACATTTCCTTCATTAAAAACCAAGTGGGTTATTTTTTTATTTTTAATCAGCCTTGCACTCCTACAGATCACCCTTTTATTACTTTCTAAAGAACTATTATCAAACTCCATCAGTTAAAGCAAATGTGACAAGGAGGTAATTATTAAACAGAATTTACTTAAAATATCATTCAAGAAATCATATTAGCATTTATTAAATGACTCGGAAAGAACAAGCTGCCAAACTACTCAACAAGGTACAAGGGTGTACGCATGGCTGTCAAAAGCAGCCACCGTCAGCAAATGACACGAGGTATTTTTGAAATTTGTTGTTTAGCAGTAAGTTGTTGGAAAAGACAAACATGACACTAAGCATAGCTGGCTGAAAAGAGACTAACAAACAAAAAACCATCAGTTCTTCACCCAAAGGAGACACTGACGTACAGGTGAACAGGGTTTTCACCCACACTCTGAGCAGGGAACATTACAGCTAATGAAGACTAAGAGTATTTTTCTCTCTCTCATTATCCCTCACACACATGACTTGTTTGGGGTGGAGATTTCAGATGTAGGTTTAAAAGAAGTATCTTAACAGTGCAGCTTGGAAGTGCCCCATTAGCACACGGCGATTAGACAGTAGTGCTAACGATCCTTACCCAAAATTCAGCCTGAAAAACCAAAGGGGAAAAACAATTCCAGACCACAAACTGTCAGCACAGTTTTCAAACTAGGAAAAGACCCTAAATTCAAGTTACAGCTATGCACTACCTTTATGTATGTAGTACGCGAATGGGAAAAAAAGCGAGACATCCTGGATGAAAGGCTTTCACATTTTCTTACCTGTTAACATACCACAGCCGCTCAGCTCTTCAGGTAACAAAACCAGCCCCTGAATGCCCACTTTTGTGACTCCAATAATTTGCCTTTTTTTAAGGCAGTGATATAATAAAAGACTGCAAAAGACTCGCTTTGTGCATTTTCACGACTTAAGAAAGCCACAAGTTTGGGGCTTTTTTGCTGTTAGGGTAGGCAGTGACTTTCTGCTATGCAGACAGAACAACACATCTCTCAGCAAAGTTTTAAGCAAATATAAAACCGTTCTTGCAAGACTTTTTTGGCACCACACAGGAACATGACTTCCACCCAATTTAACCCCACACCCTCTTCACCCATGACAACGACAAAAGGCAGGAGCTGTTTCATGCACTGCAAGGTACTTGCTCTACACCCATGGCCTTGTTTGATACCACCCAAACAAGGAGGCTCTTGTACAACCTGACTCCTCCAGACATGGTCTGGGAGATGCAACCCAAGCTGGCTGAGCTGCATATGTTCATGAAGATGTCAAGGTGTTGGTTTTCGTTTTTTTTTTAGAGCAGGCCACCGAAAACCCTCTATTCCCTATGACACCATTTGGTTTCGCTGCATCAGAACAAGCCATAATTTTGTCGCCTCCATGAATCTCAGCTGCCATGAGGGCTGGCAAGGAGACCCAGTGACTCTTTCTCCCCTCCCTGGCATCAGCCCAGGTTTAAAAGGTTCACACTCCACGCCGGCTGCAGCTCCTCCACGCCATCGGGCATTTTGGCATGTAAGGGCACCCCCGGGATGGTGGTGCCCTGCGGGGTGGTCGGTGGCTCGAAGTGGATCCATCCTGGGATGGGCAGGGACAGTGGTGGATCATGGCAAACACCCGCGTCACCGCACAGGAGCGGGCAGTGCCGCACCTCCGTTTGTTTATTATTATTGTTAGAATTTGTATTATTATAACTAGAATTTTTATTATTATTATAATTTGTTATTAGAACTATTATTGTTAGAATTGTTATTGTTAGGATTTATTCTTATTAAAATTTGTTGTTATTAATAGTAGAATTTTTAGTATTATTGTTGGTTTTAGACTTTTTAGTTTTTATAATTTATTACTATTATTATAATTTTTAGTATTATTGTTGTCATTAGACTTCATTATTAGAATTTATTATTACTAGAATTTTTATTACTACAATTGTTAGGTTTTATAGCAGAATGTATTATTTTTATTATTAGAAATGTTTTTTATTATTATTATTACAATTTTCAGTAGCACTATTTTCAGACATTTTCTCCTCCCGCCGCCCCACCTCGCCCCGGAGGCGCCGGTCGTTCCCAGCAGGTCCCGCACGACCGACACCCGCCCCGGCCAGCACGGCGGCTCGGCGCCCGGCCCGGCCGCCCCCACCGTTCCCGGCCCGGCCGCCCCCACCGTTCCCCGCCCGGCCGCCCTACCTCCCGCCCGGCCGCCCCCTCCACCCCCTTACCCTCGCACTGGTAGCCGGCCAGCCCCCAGATGAAGTCGGTGCAGTAGTGGCAGAAGGTGGGCTTGGTGAGGGTCACCCTGCGGAAGCCGTGGCCGGGCGGGCTGCTTCCCCCCGCCGCCGCCACTGCCGCCGCCACCGCGGCGCGGCCCCGCCCGCCCAGAAGCGGGCTGGAGGCCGGGCTGTCGCCGCGCAGCGAGCGCGTCCCGTCCGCCATGCCCGCTCCTCGCGGCGCGGCACCGGCCGCCGCTCGCCCTCGCTTCCGCTCGAGGCGGCGGAGGCGGCGGCGGAGGCGGCGGCGGCGCGGCGGCGGCGCGGCGGGGGGCGGGCGGGGGCGGTGCCCCGTCGGGGCCTCGCTGGGCGGTGCCGCGCTGCCGCCTGCCGGCCGCGCCGCGGCCCCGCGCAGCCCGCTCTGAGGGCAGCCCGCACCCCTCACACCAGCGGCCCGCCCTCCCTCGGGGCCACCGCCGTTCTGCCTCTTCCCGGGCGTTCCTGGCGAGGCCTCGGCTCGTTCTGCGGTGTCCCCGCTCCTGTCACGTGCGCATGGCGCAGCGGGCGCGGGGGTTCGGGCGAGCGCTGGAGGAGGCGGTGGAAGGGCGCTGGAAAACCACCTCCTCTGCAGCGGTGCAGGTGGTGACCACCTTCAGAGAGGTGGCCGTGCTTCAGTGCTGCCGGCGTGTTGTAATCAGTGGCAAAGGTACAGGAAGAAACTGAGGCAGGTAAGAAACACCTGCCTGTGAGAAGTTCTCGACACAAACAGGCAGCAGGTTCAGTTTGCAACTTAAAACTGTGCCACTTGTAAAGACCTCCAGTTTCTTACCGTGACGTTAAACTGGCTAGTTTCGCTGCCCCAGCCTCCTGCAATCCCGGAGCGCACAGAGCTCCATCTCAAGAATTTTTCTGATGATGCATTGGGAGATGAAGATGGTTTGCAGTAGATTTTGCCTTCTACTCTCAACATCTCTGCCTTTATGAGAAAAGATACACTTTATGAGAAAGTCACTGCCTACCCTAGGATTCTGCCTAGCGTTCGCTCTCCACTATAACACAATTTATTTGTCCTCACTTCACTTTCTTGTTGCCTGTTTTGAACACATTTACACACCGGAATGTTTCCATGCTACTAGTCTCCTCCTCTGCCTCTGAAATGCCTTTGTTTCTTTGACTGTTATTATGTTAGGCAAAGTATTGTGGCTGGAGTAGGTTGGGACAAGAAAGGAGGCTATGCCTTTGGATTTTGTGTATATAGATGTATGCTGTCCGTATCTCCACTTACCTGATTGGGTCCTACATCTCAGCTTCGTATTAAGTGAGAGTCTCCACTGAGCTGTCTGAAACAACGTCCAGGTACCTTCATTAAGCCATGACAGACAAGAAAAGAGTAGTTTAGATTTTCATCCCTGACTCTGATTTATTTGTATTTTGGTGAAAGTTTTAATAAACCATCCTGTTGTCTTGTAGACCAACACGGAAGTCATTCTAAAATTTCTTAGAATCTTCTAGTTTCTACTGATCTTATTTTACATCTCCCTTCCGTGTTGTTAATACAAACGCATTTATGATCAAGAGCAAGAAGGAATTGGCCAGTTCAAAGAGAAACAGTAAGAATAACTTAGAGACTAAAGAAAGCATGATACGTCTTTTTATGGTTGAAGAAAGAGTGAGCAGTTAGATACAAAAGCTTTGAAATATTTCTAATTGCTCCTACAAACACGACTTAGAAAATGTACCTAAGATACTATAAAGCTTTAAGAAGTCCCAAATATGCAAGAGGATGGGGAAGAGGGATGCAGTGTGAAACCCTTTCTCGTGAAGATGTGTGCCTGCTGAAAACAATGAATGAGCCAAAGCCCGTGACAGGTCCCATCTTCCACAAACTCAGCCTCGCTTTGGACTTTGTGAAGATCATAGAGCAAGGCCTCTTGGAACACATTTCTGGGCACAGAAGAGAAGGAGAAGACGATGACTAGGGACAGTCAGTATGGATTTGCCAAGGGTCAGTGATGCCTGACCAACCTAATTGCCTTCCATGATAGCTCTGTGTAGGAGGGGAGACCAGGGGAACCTTGGCTTCAATATTCTTATATCCAAGCTGGAATATTATGGTCCAGCATGGGTGGACAACTAGATGGGTAAACAAATGGTTGGATAGTTGAGCTCAGCAGGTAGCGGTTAATGGGTTATACTTGAAGGTCATACTTGAAGACCTGGAGGCCAGTAGTGAGGGGAGTACTCCAGGGGTCTCTCCTGGGACCTGTCGCGTTTAGCATCTTTATCAACAACATGGAGAAGGTGACGGAGAGCACTATTGTCAGGTTTGCACGACACCAAACTGGGGGAACAGTCATTACACTGCCATCCAGAGGGACCTGGACAGGCAGGACAAATGAGCAGACAGGCAGGGCAGCAGCACTGTGGAAAAGGTCCTGGGTGTCTCGGTTGACAGTGAGCTAGTATGAGCCAGCTGTGCACCCTGGCAACAACCAGGGTCAACAGCATCCTGGGCTGTTCCAGAGCACAGCCAGTAGACTGAGGGATGGGATTATCCCTGTCTCCTCAGTACTCATTAGAGCATTGCATCCAGTTTTGGCCCCCAATACAGGAAGCACATGGACAAACTGGAGCAAGTGTAGTGGAGGGCCACCAGGACGGTCAGGGGATGGAGCACTTATCCTGTGAGAGAGTTTGAGGGAGCAGGACTTACTCAGCCTGAAGAAGAGAGTTTCAGGGGGACCTCATAGCAGCCCACTAGTACCAACACAGAGGTTTTCAAGAAGATGGGGCGAGTGATGCATGCTGGGAGGACAAGAAACAAAGGGCAGAAATTCAAACAATGTGTTCAGGCAGGATATAAGGAGAAACCTTTTCACTCTAAAGGCAGCTAAACAGAGGAGCAGGTTACCTGGAGAGCTTATGCCATCTCCGTCCTTGGAAGTTTTCAAGACATGACTGGATAAGCCATGACCAACCTGGTCTGACCTCATGGGTGACCTGGCTTTGAGCAGGAAAATTAGACTAAGTGACTTCCTGAGGTCCCTTCCAACCTGAATTACCCAATGATTCTATGATTCAAAATTCAGCCATTTCAAATGTGAATGGGCCTCAGCAAACACACAAATACTACCTCTTTTAGAGATCTGGCTATGTTGTCAGTTGGTATGAGCTGACATAGTTCCTTGAATTTTATCTCTGTGTGCACCAGCTGAGAGTGCAGACGTTCACAGAGGACACCTGAATTCAGAGGGACTGCAGGTACCTTTAAATTCCCATTGAACATGGAGGAAGGGAAACAGACTAACAAAAGCAGTCTGTTTCCCATGCTGTCTGCTTGCCTCAACTCCCACATAGCCTATTTCAGTGCTTTCAAACAAGCTGAGTTTGATTATACCATGACAAAAGTTGTAATTAGATTAGAAGTGTCAGCGGTTTTTTAGATGGAGTTCAGTGCTGTTTGCCACTTTTGTTCTTTGGGACATTCCTCCTTGTTCAGGAGAGGAAGCCCCTTCCTTATGTGCTTAGCCCATGTTGTATTCTCACCTAGCTATAGAGACCTCTTCTCTTGCTTTTCTTCAGTAACTTGTCTACAAAGCATCTTGCCTCACCTGTTCCATTGGTCTGTCTTGCCTTTCTTTTCCACATAAACTCTCCTCTTGAATTGCCCTTCTTTTGTATGGATCTAATAGTCCTTCCCCTCTCACAAGACAGAGGCCCAAGAGATGGGAAGCTGAAGCTCATGTGAACAAATCTTTCCTATGATCAGGGAAAGATACTGAACTGCCTTATAAGGGCATCAGAATTTGGCCCTGTTTCAAAAGCCTGAAGAAGTAATCAATACATCCCTTTAGAGAAATGTGAAAATGCATTCAATTAACAGGTAATTCAGATGATACATTACTGCATTGCCTGCCAATGCAGGGTAGTCACAGGGTTTCCTTGCTAGAAGTTACCTGTGGAATGGTAGTTTTTATTGTTAAGGTGTAAATGAACATGTGAGATTTTGGCTATTTTTTAATAGCTGACACCCCAGACACATATTTAGATGCTGTAACACGTAGGCATGTATGACCTATACTTGTGCTTTAACTTCCATTCTCATCTTTGAGCAACCAGTCTAACCAGTCAAAACAACCTAAACCATCTGATGATTGTCTGCAGCTGGGTCTGCTGCCACTTCTGCTGCCAGCAGCCACGGAATCAGTTAAAGACTAGCTATCCTTTCCATTTCATGTGTGTAGCAGGGATGCAGTCCTAGACAGTGGAAAAGAGTGAGGTAAAGAATTGTTACCAGAGCTGTCACATTCGTAATGTGATAGCTCACTGGAGAGATTTGATATCAGTTCCTGAGTCAGAGCTGGTCATCTTAACTGCAAGGTTTCTACTGCCTTTGTGTTTGCACTCAGGATACTTGTCCAAAACCAGAAAAATGATGAGATAGCCGGAAACAGTTCCAGCTTTTGGAAGCAATTCCAGCTTTTTTTTTTTTCTTTTGCCTTTGTTGAGGTTTTTTTTAGCTATCACAGTGTTCTTTATAAGGAGGGCATATACTGTTCTTCATAAAAAAGTGATAAAGTCTTTTTGAAGAAGAAACAGCAGTTTTGTGTGAGCCAAAGAGGACTAAGATACATGCAACTAGCATAACTTGTCTGCACTCTTACCATGGCAGCAACCTGTGCCGCTAAAAAGAATAAAAGATTAAAAGCAGCTACATGTTTTAGAAGTGTCAAACCAGAAAACCAGCAAGACTAAAGAAACAGTTTGAGGTGGCTGGATCTTAGCAAAGCATGCAAAAGGGCCACTGCTGGTCAGGGTCACAGTTAGAGTCACAGTCCAAGTGATGCGAAGCTGGAACATATTTATGTCAAGTCAGGCAAGTACTGTTCGTCTCCGACAGTTCTGCTGGGACAGAATTATCACCCGTTTTAAGCAGCAGTGTGTTCTTGGCTGGCAGCTTACTGTGGTAAAGCTGTGCTAGGTTGTCTGGGTCAGGCTATCTGAGGAGGGTCATTCTCCAGAAACTGTAGTCAATAGCCAACTTTATATTCAGATCTGCTTTGGAACTTGTTTCAGATAACCCAATGTCATCAACAGTCAAAGCACATTATGGGGAAAAAACAGAATCATAGAATCATAGAATAGTTTGGGTTGGAAGGGACCTTTACAGCTCATCTAGTCCAACCCACCTTGCAATGAGCAGGAACATATTCAACTAGATCAGGTTCCTCAGAGCCATGTCCAACCTGACCTTGAACATCTTGGTTAATGCTAAAAAATCCTGTATTCTCATGGATAAATATCCTGGAGCATTTCCAGTTTAGAAGATTTTGTGGAATTCCAGCAAGCCTTCCATTCAGAACCAACATTCTCACATACTCTAGCATAGACTACAGATACCCATGAGTAGGTGAAGAAGTCATTTCTACCTTTATGCTTTAATCATAAAATCTAGAGCTGATAGAGATCAAAGGATTGCCTTTGTTAAATATTGCTCGGTGGCTCTTCCAGTCTGTTTATATATGTGTATATATATATGTATAAGTATATATAAAATGATGAGATATCCATCATGTCTCAAT
Source organism: Nyctibius grandis (assembly GCF_013368605.1). Lineage (NCBI taxonomy): Eukaryota > Metazoa > Chordata > Aves > Nyctibiiformes > Nyctibiidae > Nyctibius > Nyctibius grandis. Next base: position 71,096,884 of record NC_090695.1, on the reverse strand, counting down.
GGACTGTTTCAGAAGATCTGCATAAATCTCCACGCTGCAGTAAATATGAGGAGGTTTTTTTCATGCAGGAATTTTTGCTTTACAGACTGATACTGAAAGATGGAACAAACAGAAACAAACTATCACTTCTCAGATATACTTTTTTTTTTTTTAATGAAGAAGTGCCACACAGATGAAAACAGCAAAATCCTAAAAGCATCCATTTTCTATGTTTTGACAAGATTAGTAAAAAGGGTCAAAATGTAATGCCTCTGAAAAGACCATTTACTGAGTTTTATACCCAGATAAACATTTTTCAGTACTTGGTATGCTATGACCTAATTAAACTCAAGTAATATAACTCTAGGGCAGGCAATACAGGAAAATCCTCATTTTTACAAGTTTCCTGGCTTGGTAGAGATGTATTCAGTAAATCGAGCAAGCTTTACACCATGGATCTTCTGAACCTTTTGTAACCCTCTTGTACTCTCTGTATTTAGGGAGAGAATGTACTGTGACAGATAGAAAGCCTTTGATACAACTGAGAAGTGCAAGTTCTGGCACATTACCCCCAGTTTATGTACAGGATTAAATGAGGTTTATGTGCTGTCAATATTACATCATATTTTTATCCTTTAAGTAATACAGTAAATCGTATCAGTGCTTTCTTGACACTTGGTGTTGATACCAGACGGTTCAATTTAGCAACGGTTTAGCAAGAGCAGGCCTCAGAGTAGGCTCTAAAGGCCTGCTCTGTGTTACCTTTACACAAAACAAACTTTCCTGTCAATAATTTTCCTTTTAGCTAGAATAATAGAGAATAATAATAGATTCTGAAGTAAACTACATGCTTTGTAGATAGAGTTTGTTTATGGGATTGATAACAAGGTTCTAGTAAATAATAATTCATGCTGTTTACGCTTATTCCCAGAAAAACAGAGGTCTCTGCTAATTATACAAGGCCAAAAAACAAAAAAAAACTGTAGAGAACAACTTTGTGATGTCTAAATTAACTTGATTCATAAACTCTTGTGTCAGAGGAGAGATAAGTTCAAAACGATATCTTCTTCTTGAGAACACATGTACTTGTAAACAAGAAGGCCTCGACCACGCTTGCGCACAAGCACGATTAAAGGGGGATTGGGACCACCAGCGACCCCCAGAGACCACCAAAGACCCCTTCCCCAATTTAGTACGCATGTGTAAAGACATTACGTAATGCATTACATAATGTGTTATGTATAAGTTGTTTTTTTAATTGGGTGGGTTTTTCCCTTGGAATTGTATATAAGGGGCAAGCTTTTGTTCTTAGATGTGCATGCTAGGAAGAGAGATCCCCCATGCACCCAGCGCTGCAATAAACCAATGTCAGCTTTCTAAACTATCATTTGGTTTGGAGAGTTTTCTTGGTTACTATTTTCCGGTAACAGTATGATGAAATCCAGTTACTCAGCTCTTTCATGCAGCAATTTATTTGTAAGCAAGCTGTAAAAAACTGACAGTAAACAATCAGGTCAGATCCAGGCACAGGGAGGATTTTATAAGGGTATAAAAATATGGGATTAGAGCATGGAAAGCAGATGGAGCCATGGTGTTCTCAGTGGTGCCCAGTGAAAAGATGAGAGGCAATGGGCACAAACTGAAATAGAGAAAATTCCACTTACATCTAAGAAAAAGCTTTTATTACTGCAAGTGTGGTCAAACACTGGAACAGGCTGTCCAGAGAGGTTGTGGACTCTCCACCCCTGGAGACAGTCAAAACTCAACTGGACATGGCCCTGAGTCACCTGCTCTGCGTGACCCTGCTTTGAGCGGTGGGTGGGATAGATGACCCTTCGTGGCTTTGTGGTCCTGTGAGGCAGGTTTGACAGTGAAGAGAGTCAAGACTAGCAGTCCTTCTTTTGCCTGAGGCTCTTACTGAAGCAGTGGGACCAAATGTGGCAGCCTAAAACAGGTAGAAGGAGCCTCTTGAAAAAATGGACTTTCCTGGCCTTCCAATTTCCTGGTTTCTTGGAGAGCTCCAAACATCTTCCTCCACTCACAGAACAGGGCTGAAAGCCATTAGCTTCCCAAATGCCAGATCAGCTTGCTAAATTTCTGTTTCTGTATGAAGCGTTCTTTACATGTTGGTGGGGTGTGAAATCCAATGGTATGCCGTCTCACAGCTGAGTTGTGAGCAAAAGCCTGTCTGAGCTTAGCTGGATCTTCTGTATTGTTGACTTCTATTTTCTGAATTTCTTTCCTTACCACTAGGCATTGAACGAGGCATGACATGAAGGACATGTGGAGGTAGAAAAGGAAGATTTAAAGTAAACTGTGGCTTCTAAGAACAAAGAATGTAAAACACCGGCAGGGCTTTGAATGTGTCCTGTTAGCAGCCAGTAGGAAGGAGGGGCTATGCAGGGGTTTGGTTTGATTCAAACAAGCACATCAGTATTTGGAAATTGAGGGGTAATCTGGTAGAAGTGGCTCATGAAGTATCAGCTTCCTAGGCAAGAGAAGTCTCAGATCTGTAGCTTTTTCACCTCTCCGTAATTTAAGCTGGTGAAATCTGAACCAAAAGCAAATACTGATGTTCATTTAAATGGGATACCACTTTTTTTTTGCAAAAATCTCACAACTGAAGAGACAAGGAAAATATTAGATTACATTTGTGCACTCTATGGCCTGCAATGGAAAGCAAAAGAGAAATGCAACTTCTCACACCTACGCTACAAAAAAGTATTAGTAAGTAGCTAGCATTTAGTTAGTTTTCTTTTTGCTTCATAGTAGCTCTACAGCTGTCTTCCTGAAAAAAAAGTCTTCAAAACAATTTTTCTGATCATACTAGAAATAAATCAAGTACAGACTTGTTGGTTAAAAGCATCAACAACTGCCCCTGAGTAAGAGAAGCAAAAGCTCAGATATGGAAAGCCAACACAAAGTTCTGGCTCAGTTTCAAGTTATGCAGCAAGATAGCTGGTATGTCTTTCAGTATTTGATTTGATTCTTTATATAGCCAGATTAAAAGATTATACCTTTTCAGAGAAAGTTTATAATAAAGAACACATTGGACTACACACGCTTAAAAAAGAAGAGGGAAATTAAAATAACTATCCTCTTGAACTCCAGAAAATAAATTATATATTGTATTATATATTAATATTTGTGTATAAAATATACCACTCCACACATGGGTACAGAGACTTAGATCAGTTTAAATCAGCTTCAGTTTAAGTACATCCATCTCTTGTAGGGAAAAAAAAACACAGAGGTAACATCAATTAATACAGGTTTATTTTTACAAAATCATTGTAGTCAGCACTAGTGAGTGTTTAACAAAAAGGTACAGACACTTATCCTAGGCAAACATAACTGCAGAACTCATACCATATTTTGGCATTTACGCTTCTTGCTATCATCTCAGGAGCTTCTCTAGTTCTGCTAACAAAACTGAGACTTGTAAATAATAAGCCATATCAGAGCTGAAAAAAAAAAAACCCTGTGTGACAACATAGAAAGGACAAGAGGCTGAAGCTTTACATCCAGTCAGCTAGCAAATATGATATGACAGGCAAGCCATTTGTGCTCCAAATACACTGATTTTTAACATTTAATAGCTTATTTCCAGCTCTTGCATTTCAGCACAAAGTTCCTGACAAAGAACATAAGGGATTTGCTCTGAGTTATGGAATCACTTCTCTGGGAAAAAAAAAAACAAAACAAACCCAAAAACCAACTAGAATTTAATTTATTTATTGTTTAACAGTTATATATATAACAGTAAAGGACTGTTTGTTAGTTTAATTTATTTAATCATGGTTTGTCTCTGGACATCAGGAACAGGTAAGCAATTCTTATGAATAGAGCAGCTAAGTCGGTGCATTCTGAACTGCAAAATATGCAGAAACACCCATGTATGGAATAACAGATTGCTGTTTAGGTTTGGTAAGAGTTGTGCAGACTGAAAAAAAATTTCCATGTAACCCAAGCCTGAAGTTACTAAAACCACATTGCAGCTTCTGTTTCTACACTCTAATCATGTATCAGAAAGCCAGTATGTAAAACATCATTTAATAAAGCCATATTTCTTGTTACGTCTGATTGAACCTGTGGGCCCACAGGATGCATCCACTCCTTCACCAGCAAGAACATAAGGAAACACCACCCAGGTGGCACCCAGGGTGCTCCCATACCCTTCATCCTAGACTCCACAGCGATGTGGTCACACGTGAGAGGCTCCTCTGGCAGTGTCACTGGTGCCTATGTGCTTGGCTATGGTGGACTCCCAGGCTTCATGTCAGCCTCTTCCCCTTCCATGAGCGCTGCTCAGCTGATGAGAGAATCAGTTCAGCTTGAGTATTTCTGTAAGTTGGACTCAACCTCAAAAATACTTTAATCCCCAGACAGTGTCATTGCAGGCGCTTGGGATTTGTTGGGAGTCGGCGCTACTAACACCAGTAACTGTTAGGTTGCTCTGCATGCTTAGTTACTTTAATCTAAATAAAGGGTGTCAACAGAGACGTTTAAACCACACACAAGAGTAAAATGTTTCTCTTGAAAATTAAGTCCTCTTGGGTTTTTTTTTAAACTTTTTTTTAATGATCACATTCCAAAGCACTCATTCTACACTCCATTCTTTTGCTAAACAAGTACAATAATTGTCTTTTTTTTTTTTTTTTTTAAATAAAGCAGCGTATTACATCTTCCTGGAAGGCTCTACTACTCCCAGATGCCCATTCAGAACACTGGAATATAAAGTCATTTATGCTTGCTTCTGAAAGCTTAACAGGTTCAATTTACCAACAAATACTTCAATGCATCATCACAATTATTCATTAACAAGGGTTTCAAAGATCAGAGACATATCAAATAGTTGCTGAGGTTTGGCAATTTAATCCTAAATTAGATTTATATGGAAAAAAAAAGCCTTCAACCCTTCCTTCCTGTGTGTTAGCTTTATGTTCAGGTTGAGAAGGCAGACTTCAGGGTGGGATTTTAGGGCGGCTTGCTATTTGCCTGGGGGTGTAGCCAGAGGAAAGAGAATGTGAAATAACATGGTGTAATGTTAAGGCATAGCAGATACTCCTCCATTATCTTTCATGTGAATGCTTACTCTAGAACTAGGGTTCTGTAGCCTAGGTAAGTTTTGTTTGCAAATGGACTAAACTAACTACTGCAGGTGTAATTTTTAGTGTGGAACAAGATCATCCAGATGGGACTCTAGAGTGGAATAGCCCTTTTGATTCATTACCCTCCAAATAACTTATTAACAAAACCTCTTAAAAGGCAAAATAACAACAAGAGCTGCATCAGGCCAATACTAAATGCGTTTAGGAGGTGGACATTTAAAAAGAGGCTTAGCCTTGGTATCTGTTGGAAGAACCACAGAATTAAATCCGGCTATACAGGAGCTGCTTGCATAGGGAACATGACAGAAGTATCCCATCAGTGTTTAGTAAACAGATTTTCAGTGGTTGTGGTCCATTAAGATGCTGCATTAAAAAAACAAGGTGAATGGGATTTCACTGATGGAAATGAAGCGTTGAGAGGCTGGCAGCATTCAAATTAACATTTCCTAGTAAGCCCCGTTGGGTAGATTGCTCTTGGCACAACCACAGCTTTTGATTAAGGTCTGTGGTGAACAAGACAGTCTGTTCACTGAGAGAGAGATCAACAATGGAGGTGCTATTTGCACACAGAGCAGTAGTAGAGGATTACGCGCTCTTGTGGCATCTAAATGTTGTGCGAAGAAACAGGATAAAAAGAAACACCAAACTCTCTCTTCTTCACTATGTTATCCTCAGCTGCTATATTCAGTGGATGTCTTGTCGGTTAGTGCCATCACTGAAGTAGATCTCAATGAAAGCTTAGTTGTATGGAAAGATTTGGACTATCTGCAAAGGGGCAAAAAAGACATCTTTTTACACAGAAATAGTATTGCAGTGCCTGGTGTGAGATGTAATTTAGCTCCATGCTCTCACTTTTGCTAGGGGTCAGGATATATCCTTCATGATTCATTATTCCCTGCCGTCAGAAGCAGGAAAATATGTCAGAGAAACATCTATCGTGACGGTGCCATATCATAAGTGATCTGGTCTGGTCAGGAAGCCTTAGAAGAAACTAAGTGGAAGGTTCTTGAATTGTGACTGCTGTTTTTATTCGGAATGTTAACTTTCTGCAGGAAAAATTGAGAAATCAAAAAGCGAAGTACTAGTACAAACATTCTGGGAAAAAACAGGCAATATCCAACTTTTCATTGAAAAGTAGTTAAGAAGAGTTAATCAGTCATGTTCAGGCATAAAGAGAAGTGAAATGTTATGGACAAACATAGCCTACCATTAGGGTGCAGCAGAGGAATTTCTACAGCTTTTCTCTGCATCTTTAATGCTCTTTGAGCAAAACAAGCATGTATAGGCAGTATAAATACAGACCTTTTTTCAAGGAGCACATTCTCTATTGCCTTCTATAATGTGCCAGCTGTTCTTTACAGCTATGATTAAATGTTTGCTTTTGATACAGTTGTCAAACAGTTAATTTCAAAGTAACAGATGAATGTTTCTGTTTTCACACTTCGGAGAAATTATTAGAATTTATATCAGAAGTTCTTCTGAAATGAATATGGAAACGGATAACAACAGCAGAGAAAGACAGACAGCTGGAAATGATGAATTTCAGATTGAAAATAAAGTTTTTCTGTCACCCCCCATACTTTAGGGAGAGGAGCGAGATTTATTTCCAGATGCTTCCTTGTCCTCCTCCTCCTCCATCTCCATACAAATAGGCAGCAGAAAAGAATAGCGAGCCTCAGCTCTTAGCTTTCGCATTGAACCTGGCTCTGCTTTCCTCTCAGTTCTGGAAGAAAACGTTTGGCACAACCTTCTACTGTGACTGAATGAGTTGTCTGAAGGTAAAAATGGTATTTTGCAAATAAGGCGTAAATAAGCACTGAAATTAATGTCAGCAGGTGGATTAAATGTGCACATAGATGAATGATACCCAAGGCAAGTGAAATATTCCCTGCTGCTGTTCTTGATTCTTTCATTAGTAATGTTGTAGCTTTTATTTGTTAGTAGAGCAAGACTGACTGCTCCATTTAAGCGCAATGATTATCCACAGGAACTCCAAAGGACCTAAGTTAATGCAGAGCCTTCACTAGGGCAGTAAGACATGTCCAGGTGTTTGTTCCCATCAGAAATTAGCAACCAGGGATACAGGAAGAAGAACACTGTCCTTTCTGCTTAGCGAAGTCTTGTGCTGTTTGACCACTGCTAGTGTGTGGAGGCAGTGGAAAAGACAGCTCTTTGCCTCCTGATTTAGAGACCAGGAGCTATACTCCTTCCAGAGGCTTACGGTAAATTTTGCACATTATTTTGTGCATTAAGTCCCTCACTGCAGGGCTAAAGTGCTGCTTGAGCAGTCTGTAAAAGTGAAAAGTGACAGTATACCTTGGATGGTGTAAGTCAGAACAGCTCCACTAAAGCTGAGCAGCTACAGCAGTGTGGATCTGACCAAGTCGAACTCCAGACTTTGAGTTTTTAGTTAGCACAAAAATAGCTCAATATTTGCTGAATGAACTACTCTGAGCCTCTTCCATCATTTATGGCTAGTATATTAACCCTTGCAGAATCTGTCCAGAAGTTAATCTATATTTTTATGATAATAGTATTATTTACTTATGAATAGTTTCCTACTCATTTTACTAACAGTGCCTGTCTTGAATTTCAACACATTTTCTTTTTGGCCCAGTTTCCTCTTTCTCTAACCTGCTTTTATTCTTGAAGCATTCTCATACTCTTTATTTGTTGTATCATTACATGATGTTTATTTTTCTAAACGATCTTATTGCAAATGACTTAAAAATTATCTTAATTTGACTGCAAATGACCACAACTGTTCTGAAATCGCCCTTGTGTTCTACGTAATACCTTCATACTTTATGTGGAGCTGCTTTTACGTAATTTCTACCCGTGACAGCTTTAAAATTTCCATCCCAGTTGATTCAGAACACGGCAGCGGTGATATTTAATGCATCCAACAAATTTAGATTTTATATTAACACTTCTCTGCAAAGCAGAAATTATTCTGAAATTTGAGGTGCAGCCATCACCTCTGTTTGCAAAAATTATCATCTCAGTTACACTCAAGTCAGCATGACAATTTGCTCCACATCTTAACTCAAAATGCTTCATGGAAGTCAGAAGGGCAGAATCAGCAATTGTTTTCCTCTATCTGGAGCTGCAGAAAGACACATTTAATGAAACATCTAGGCCTCCACCAACCTGGGTTAATACAGTGTTTTAAGACTGGAGACTTCACTGATTTCAACTGCATCGGTAAAGGAGGGTCACAAAGGTTCCCTCTTCTCCCTGACTTTGGGAATAACTGATGCTTGAAAACCACTGTTTCTTAAGAGGAAAAGGCACAGGATTTTTGAAGTTTGTATGCTTTTATTCACTTGTGAAAACTGCACATCCCTTTGGCTAAATCCACACAATTATGGAGCTGTCGTAAGCTGTTCTTAAATACCAGTTAGTCCTAACCCAGAATTTGCTTGTATGTACACATCATTATCAAGTCTAGAATTTTGAATGTGAAGTTGTTCCCACACTGCAGCAAAAATGTAAATTAAAGAAAAGACGGTGTTATTGTTTCTCGTTTGTATTCTTGTAAGAAATCTCCCTGCTATTTAAGTGGAGTAACTCTTGAATTGTGAGCTACGAAAAAGAAATTCACCATCTACTTACTTTTAAGAAGTGAGAGAACTCACTGGAATAGGCGCCATGGAAAAGGGGTAAACGAAGTTCTGGATGTCAGGGCAACTACAAATAATTACTAGTCAGTACAGGGAATGGAAGAGTAGTGCTGTAGTGAACGGTCAAGGCTGTGTGTTTACCAGTGACCAAATGCATGACAGTGAGCATGTAGTAGGAAACGGATGCCTCTCAGACAGCGGTTAGTGACTGTGTGCAAGTTCTTTAGGCTGGTATAGCTGCAAGGTGAAAACAGGTACCTTAAACTGAGTTCCTGAGTTTGTTTCTTCTACCACCTTCTGCATTACTTTACTCCCTGCTTCATCCCTTTTCAGCTGTATCAGATGAGTAACATTTTCTATCAGAGTCCTGAGCTCAGTAAGAGAGTATTAGTGCAACTGTGATACAAACTATGAACAGCACAGATCCAGCCTAACTGTGTGCAAAGGTATTGTACATTGCATATACATCAACAGTTTAAAGAATATTTTTAATATGGGTTGTTTTAGGGTGAGCATGCCCAAGAATCAAGTCTTCTACACCATTCCAGCTATGCAGGGAAATAACACTGGTGGCTAGCAACGACTTCTTCATTTACTGCAAGTTATATCATTACTCTCAAAAAGTGTTATGTAGTCTGGCATTGAAGGCACAGTGCTGACAGTCAAGTGACAGCAGTTTTACTTGTCTCAGTCTCAATTTATTCTTTGATTTTGGGTACAAAATCCCGTTCTCAACTCCCTTTTCTTCAGTTTGTGTGGCTGAGTCAAACGAGTGCTTTTATTCTGCAAGAGACCTGTATGGTTCCTTGACAGTACACCTATGTGAATTGCGACTCGGAAGCAAAATCAGGATCTGCACTCCCAAGGCGATGCCCTCTCATCGGGAGTGAATGACACCAAGCCTCCACTAAACCCCATCTAACCAGTGGATGGCAGAACTTAAATCTTTGGTTTGATACTGAAGCTAAACTACCAAGTTCAATAAGCATTACTGCAATTATGTGAATTGAAGACTCATTTAAAGGAAGGCATTTAAGTAAATCAGACCAAATAGCAAATGCTATTTATTAAAATATGGTGACACGGAATTTCCTTTAGAGGATGCACAATCATCTAATTAAAGGTAGAGAAGCAGCAGGCCCTCACTTAATTTAAATAACCAGAATCCACTTTGGTATTTCTAGCTGGTCTTCTGAGAGACGCTAGATTCTCTCTTTTCAGATTTGTACTACTATTGCACAGTGACAATTCTAACAGCTTAAAACAGTTGGGTGTATGAAATCTGAGCATGAACTCCTTTGTGAGCTGCCACACAAATTTATTTTCCTGTACTCAGGACAAGCTGCACGCCATAACCTGCAAGCTACCACCTCACCAGTTCCTGAACTCATTCACAGATGGCTTTCTGGAGTGAAACAGTTTTACTGAGTGCTGAATTAATTTGAAAATATTAATTCATATCATGCTCTGCAGAAAATAGCATGTTATATGATGTACCCTTAGGTGCTGCTTGTAGGGACACAGCACTCCAGAGCAAATCTCATAAGGCAATTTCATTATACTGCAGATAGCCAGGAAAAGCAGGACACATGCAGTTTGTGGTACTGAGGGACACTTCTTTGGGATGACTGCTTCAAAACACAAACAGCTCTGGGTCCTCTAGGCTGACAGCTCTAGTATATTGTTTCACTCTCATCCCAGTCCTAGCCCAGTTTGAGATGGATTGCAGCAATCCTGTGATTGCTGCAACATCAGTGATCAGCTGAGACTTCATGGAGTATTACAACACAGAAGTCTACTAACAGCTTTACATTAAGGCTTTATTGGCTTTAACGAGCTGAAAGCTGACCCTTGGGAATCCCAAGTATTTGTAACTTCTTGGTAGGATCAGAATTAGTGAAACATGTTTAGAGGCACGACAGTGAAGTCAGCTAGGGACTGAACAGGCATGATACACTCCCTGGACTTCTAGAACACTGCTTTGTGAATAACCTCAAAGAACAAAGAAGGAATCTGAGGTTAGGCCAAGCCTCTTGTAAATGGATTTCACCAGTAAGACAGGACAAAGGACTGACACACAGTTCCTCATCTGCTGTGAAATAATTTAATGAAAAACCCTAAAAAACAGGAAGTCACAAGCAGCGGGACACTCATGACTGCAACATGAAAGGCACAGTCACTCCTATTTGCATCCATCTTGATGCAAGAATTGAAAGTAATTTCCTTTAACCCTGATTCAGCACAATGCATGATTGCCCAGGAAAACTATTGGACGTCCTTTCAATCTGATATTAAAAGCAAGAATCCATTTCAGTAAACACCTTCCTTACAAACAATGGATGTAATGTAGTACTTGCCTCCTAGCAGTATTGGGAGAGAGACAAACCCACAAACTCTTAATCATCTGCTAAATAAGCCACATTATTGCAAACTCAGCCCCACTGAGAAGAATGACAGCCTCAAATACTCGTGCTGCAAGCGCCAGCCTGTGATAACCTTCAGACAGCATTACATTAAACCCTTGAATGAACAGCCTATCTTCCAATTCCACCACGGCCTCTGTGTCCTTTCATATAACCAGCAGATGATGCAGCAGTGCTGCTTCTCTGTCTGTGGTAAGAAATCTTTCCTCCTGTCCCACAACCTCGTGGGCCTGCCCTCCACACAGAACAGAAAGTACAAACCTTGCAGAAACTCACTGGGAGAAGTCAGAGCTGACAAATGGATTTCCCATTTCTGTTGCTGACCTGCTATTTCACTAGTCTTTGCTCTTTGCCCGGGAGATTTTAGGTCAATCAGATATGGCAGCAATTGCTTTGGTATCTAGCTATGAAGGATTTTACTCGTGATTCAAAACTCAGTGACGCACATGGGCCTTGGAAGTCTGTTCTTTTAGAAACAACAACAACAACAAAATTACAATCCTTTTTTTTTAAAAGGAAGTGACCCAAAGAGTTATTGCAGGACTTTATCTCACCAACAGGAACATACTGAAACGCTTTTGTTACTATTAACTAAACATATACGAAAATTGAAAAAATCTATCAATTAATGAAACATCTAAAACCCTAAGGAAAGCACTGAGAGGTTTTAGAAATTCTCTGGCTTCTCATACCACCAGAGTCATCTACTGTTTTGTAGTGTCCTGAAGAAAACAGGGGCCTCCTCCTTCCACTGCCAAAGTGACTTTGTTCTGAAAAACTCAGTCTTGTGAACCTCTCTGGCCAAAGGTTTGAAAAGAATATTATGAATGAATGTCCAGTTTCATGTCCAGGTAAAACACCTTTTAAACCCAATCACGTCTTAAAAACTTGTTCAATTCTAAAAAGAGAACTTAGTGCGTGTGAATTACTCCACAAGATATTTACTCTGAGCAGAAAACTGACCAACCAGGAAAAGATTTTGAATGACAACTCAAAAGTACTGTATTTTGTAGATGACAGGGCATTAAGAGGTATCAAGTCAGAGAATAGTAGGTTTAACAACAGAGGGACCCTAGAAGTCTTAACTGTACCAGTAAAATCAGTAGCAGGTGTGCCAAAGCTAGGATTTCAGTATTTAGTTAAAAAAAAAAAGACCTATACAATCTACCTTGTTTGCTAGACCCTGAGATCCTATTGCTGATTTTCCCTGGTCTGCAAGTTCCAGCTGGACAGTGTGTAGGCAGGAGAATCTGCTAGCACTGGTTGGTGTGCAGGAATCCAACCCACGACCAATCAGGAGAGCCATCTTGGGCATTTCTAGGTTTTATCCTTCTTTCCAAGCAGAGCAAAGCACTTCCGTTTTCACTCTCTGCATCAGCTTGTTCATCTGAGACCTGCTCCTCTGCAGCAAAGCCAGCAAGTAGCTCTGGTCTTAGCCTGAGCTTTCTTCAAGGCAAAAACAAAACATTACTGTTCTTTGCTTCCTCCAGCTCTGACTCCCAGTGGTTACCAAGTCTCCTAGCCACTCTCCAGGTCTCCAAGACCTTCTCCAGAATTGTAAGACACATAGAATCATTTAGATTGGAAAAGACCTTTAGGATCATTAAGTCCAACCATTAACCCAATACTGCCAAGTCCACCACTAAACCATAGAATCGTTTTGGTTGGATAGGACCTTTAAGATCATCAAGTCCATTAACCTAACACTACCAAGTCCACCACTAAACCATGTCCCCAAGCACCACATCTACACGGCTTTTAAATACCTCCAGGGATGGTGACTCAACCCCTTCCCTGGGCAGCCTGTTCTGGTGCTTGGTAACCCTTTTGGTGAAGAAAATTTTCCTTATCTACAAGCTTTCCACACAATTCCCATGATCTTTAACTCCCCCTTTCCTATTTATCTAATTATTTTCCTAGAATTAGATGCTTTTTAATTTACTTTATTCAGGCCCAAACCGTACGCTGTTCTATTGTGGGCATGCTGGACACTGAAAAACACGCCATAGCACTCGGCTGCGGGGGTGATGTTAATTAGGTCCTTCAGGACGCCCTGTACTCTGACATTGTTCTTCAATATTGGCGTCATGATATTGATCTTGACCAGTTTATAAGTAACAGGCAGTTCTTGCCGACAGCCAGGCCCATGATCTCTCCCCTTGGCCCCCAGAGGCAACCTGAGGTCCCTCTCCTATTGCACTGCCACGAGGCAGCAATCCTGTGCGTCACGCAGGATCCCAAGGGAGACCTGTTCGACCACCCGTTCGACCATCGTTTCCAGGTCCTTGCCTCAGTGACGGGACTCTTGGAGCCCCTCCGAAGCCCCAGCAAGGGCGCAGGCAGGGAGCGTGCGGAGCACGTGCAAAGCACACCGCGGCCCACGCCCCGCTGCCTGATCGGGCTGTAACTGGGCGGTTTTCATTCTCTGGGCCCCCCCGAGCAGCAGCCCCGAGCTTCTTGCCCCCCCACCCCGGACCCGGCAGTTCCCGGCAACGAATCAGGAGAGGAGGGGGCGTAGCACCACCCCCTGTTGATCGGGTGATAAAAAGCCTCCTTGAGGACAGGGACTAGTCCCTGCCCAGAGGGGAGAGGCGGAGTCAGCAGTGACTGGGTGTGTCCCAGGGCGGGGGAGCCCACAGCTGTTTGCAGCTCGTTGGGGAGGGCGCTGACTCCCTCCCAGTGCACAAGGCGAGGAAGGCGCCAAGGAGCTGTGAACCAGGGGTGTCACCAACAGGTATTTCCCAGCTCAGTGAAAGAACTGAGAGGAGGGGGCGTAGCCGGAGGCACCGCGGGAGATTTAAACACGGTGAAACCATAACAAACAGCCAGTCGGCAACGGCGGAAATGGCGGCAACGGCGGCAGCAGCGGCAGCAGCAGCGGCTGAGGTTGGTGCGGGGAGAGATCGGGCCGTGGCGGGTGGGCGGTTTCCGTGCGGTTTCCGTGCTCGGGGGGGCCCGGGGCGGAGGAGGGCACAGCCCCAGGGGCGTGGCGGTTTGCGCAGCAGTTCTCGCAGTCAGGGCGAGCAGGGTAGGCGGGCAGGCAGGTATGGTTTCCACTCGGCGGGGCCCTAAGTCCCTTGCGGGTGCCAGAAAAGACATGGCAACCCAAACGGACCTGCTGCAGAAGCATGCGGAGGTGCAGGTGGCAGGCTGCAGGGAGTGCCAGAGCCTGGCCCTGGCACTCAAGGGTAACGGAGACCTCACCTGTGTGAGGTGTGAACAGGTCGACGACCTGATCTCCTTGGTGGCCCAGCTCAGGGAGGAGGTGGAAAGGTTAAGGAGTGCAAGAGCATCCCAGGAAGAGGATGGCGGGCAGTGCTGTTCCCTGCCTGTCCTGGGGAAAACGGACGGGCCTAATACTCCCTGGGTAGTGGAGGATCCTCTTCCTCCTCGACAAGGAGCAGGAGGAGACCTAGGGGATGGGGGGGAATGGAGGCAGGTCCCTGCTCGGGGTGGCAGGCGAATCCCATCCCGACCTTCCTCCCCTCCCCACGTCCCCCTGCAGAACAGGTATGAGGCGCTGGAGCCTGAGCGTCTTCCTGAGTGTCAGGAAGATACAAATCTAGGTGAAAGACCCTCTACGGGGCTACGTAAACAGAAGCAACCGAGTAAGAGGGTTGCAACCAGCTCCAAAAAGGAGAAAAGAAAAGTAATTGTTATAGGCGACTCCCTGCTAAGGGGAACGGAGGGCCCCATATGCAGGCCAGACCCGACTCACAGGGAAGTCTGCTGCCTCCCAGGGGCACGGGTAAGGGATGTTGCCAGGAGGATTCCTCAACTGGTGAGGCCCTCTGACTACTACCCACTATTAGTATTCCAGGTGGGTAGGGATGAGATTGAAGAGAGAAGTCCCAGGGCAATCAAAAGGGACTTCAGGGCCCTGGGGCATTTGGTAAAGGGGGTAGGTGCGCAGGTGATATACTCTTCAATTCCTTTAGTATTTGGTGAAAATAGAGAAAAGACTATGAAAGTACAACAGATTAATATGTGGCTAAGAGACTGGTGCCGGAGGTGGGATTTTGGGTTTGTTGACCACGGGGCGGCTTTCATGACACCGGGCCTGCTTATGCCGGATGGGGAACTGCTGAATCAGAAGGGGAAAAGGGTTATGGCCCAGAAGTTGGCAGGGCTGATCAAGAGATCTTTAAACTAGGTTCGAAGGGGGAGGGGGATAAGACCAGGGCAGCCACAAATGAACCTAGAGGTGACAGGCCCGTGTCGGGGGCAAGGCCGCTAGCCCAGATGAAGTGTGTTTACACCAATACATGCAGTATGGGCAACAAACAGGAAGAGCTAGAGGCCACTGTACAGCAGGAAGGTTATGATGTGGTTGCCATCACAGAAACATGGTGGGATGACTCTCATGACTGGAGTGCAACTATGGATGGCTATAAGCTCTTTAAGAGGGACAGGCGAAGCAGGAGAGGCGGTGGGGTAGCGCTGTATGTTAGGGAGTGCTTGGACTGTGTTGAAATTGAGGAAGATGGTGAGGATGACAAGGTTGAATGTTTATGGGTGAAGATCAGGGGGAAGGTCGGCAGGGCGGACATTACGGTGGGAGTCCGTTATAGACCACCCAACCAGGATGAGCAGGCGGATGAGGCGTTTTACAAGCAGCTGTCAGAAGCCGCCCGGTCGCCGGCCCTTGTACTCGTGGGTGACTTCAACTTGCCGGATGTCTGCTGGAAATACAACATGGCAGAGAGGAAGCAATCTAGGAGGTTCCTCGAATGTGTGGAGGACAACTTCCTCATGCAAGTGGTAAATGAGCCCACTAGAGGAGGGGCCCTGCTTGACCTGTTGTTTGTGAACAGAGAAGGACTAGTGGGAGATGTGAGGGTCGGTGGCCGTCTTGGGAGTAGCGACCACAAAATGTTAGAGTTTTCGATAGTGGGGGAAGTAAGGAGGGGCAAGAGTAGAACTTCTGCCTTAGATTTCTGGCGGGCAGACTTTAGCCTGTTTAAGAGGCTGGTGGACCGAGACCCTTGGGAATCGGTCCTGGAGGGCAAAGGAGTCCAGGAAGGCTGGACATGCTTCAAAAGGGAATTGTTAAATATTCAGGAGCAGGCTGTCCCGGTGTGTAGGAAGGCAAGCCGTCGGGGAAAAAGACCGGCCTGGTTAAACAGGTAACTTAGACTAGAACTTAAGGAAAAAAAGAGAGCCTACTTGCTCTGGAAGAAGGGTCGGGTAACTTGGGAGGTCTATAGGGAAGTGGCCAGGTCATGTAGGGAGAAGATTAGAAGGGCCAAAGCTCAATTAGAGCTTGATTTGGCTGCTACAGTCAAAGATAACAAAAAAACCTTTTACAAATACATCAACAGCAAAAGGAGGGTCAAGGAGAGCCTCCACCACTTGCTGAATGAGGAGGGTAGTGTAGTGTCAGGGGATGAGGAAAAGGCAGAGGTGCTCAATGCCTTCTTTGCCTCGGTCTTTAATGTCAAGACCGGTTGTCCTCAGGAGACTCAGCCCCCAGAGCCTGAAGTTAGGGACAGGGAGCTGTGTGAACCTCCCATGATCCAGGAGGAGTCGGTTAGTGACCTGCTGTGCCAGTTGGACACCCACAAGGCTATGGGCCCGGATGGGATTCACCCCAGAGTAATGAAGGAACTGGCAAATGAACTTGCCAAACCACTCTCTATTATCTACCGGCAGTCCTGGTTAACTGGAGAAGTTCCAGCTGACTGGAAATTAGCAAACGTAATGCCCATCTACAAGAAGGGTCGGAAGGACGATCCAGGGAACTATAGGCCTGTCAGCCTGACTTCGGTGCCAGGCAAGGTGATGGAACAGATCATCCTGAGTGCCATTACACGGCACGTGCAG
Source organism: Nyctibius grandis (assembly GCF_013368605.1). Lineage (NCBI taxonomy): Eukaryota > Metazoa > Chordata > Aves > Nyctibiiformes > Nyctibiidae > Nyctibius > Nyctibius grandis. Next base: position 71,079,925 of record NC_090695.1, on the reverse strand, counting down.
GACAATCGGGGCATCGGGGCCAGCCAACATGGATTCATGAAAGGCAGGTCCTGCTTGACCAACCTGGTCTCCTTCTATGACCAAGTGACCCGCTTAGTAGATGAGGGCAGGGCTGTGGATGTAGTCTATCTAGACTTCAGTGAGGCATTCGACAATGTCTCCCACAGCATCCTCCTGGACAAACTGGCTGCCCGGGGCTTGGATGGGTGGACTCTTTGATGGGTTAAAAACTGGTTGGATGGCCGAGCCCAGAGAGTGGTGGTGAATGGGGCAAAGTCCAACTGGCGGCCGGTCATTAGCGGTGTTCCCCAGGGCTCAGTTCTGGGGCCGGTGCTGTTCAATATCTTTATAGATGATCTAGACGTAGGGATTGAGTGCACCCTCAGTAAATTTGCAGATGACACCAAGCTGGGTGGGAGTGTCGATCTGCTGGAGGGTAGGAAGGCCCTACAGAGGGATCTGGACAGGTTAGATAGATGGGCCGAGACCAACAGCATGAGATTCAACAAGAACAAGTGCCGGGTCTTACACTTCGGCCACAACAACCCCATGCAGCTCTACAGGCTGGGGGAAAAGTGGTTAGAAAGCGGCCCGGCGGAAAGAGACCTGGGGGTGCTGATCGACAGCCAGCTAAACATGAGCCAGCAGTGTGCACAGGTGGCCAAGAAGGCCAATGGCATCCTGGCCTCTATTAGGAATAGTGTAGCCGGCCGGTCTAGGGAAGTGATTGTCCCTCTGTACTCGGCACTGGTGAGGCCGCACCTTGAGTACTGTGTCCAGTTCTGGGCCCCGCACTTCAAGAAAGATGTTGAGGTGTTGGAGCGAGTCCAGAGGAGGGCGACCAAGCTGGTGAAGGGTCTGGAGGGTCTGACCTATGAGGAACGGCTGAGGGAGCTGGGGTTGTTTAGCCTGGAGAAGAGGAGGCTCCGAGGTGACCTTATTGCAGTCTACAACTACCTGAAGGGAGGTGGTAGTGAAGTGGGAGTTGGCCTCTTCTCCCGGGCAGCTAGCGACAGGACAAGAGGACACAGCCTCAAGCTTTGCCAGGGGAGGTTCAGGTTGGACATCAGGAAGAATTTCTTTACAGAAAGGGTTATTAGACATTGGAATGGGCTGCCCAGGGAGGTGGTGGAGTCACCATCTCTGGATGTGTTTAAAAAAAGACTGGACATGGCACTTAGTGCCATGGTCTAGTTGACATGGTGGCGTAGGGGCAGCGGTTGGACTCGATGATCCCTGAGGTCTCTTCCAACCTGGTTGATTCTGTGATTCTGTGATTCTGTGATTCTGTGAACAATGGTATCTACCCGGCGGAAGAAGATCAAAATGGCTGTGGGAACCCAGACAGAGCTCCCACGGAAGGAGGCGATGGTGCAGGCCACAGGCTGCAGGGAATGCTACAGCATCTCAGGTGACAGGGGGCTGTGTGCGCTGTGAGCAGGTAGATGATCTGCTCGGCCGAGCGGCACAGCTGCAAAGCCAGGTTGAAAGGCTTCAAGACGAAGTAGAAAGGCTTAGGAGCATTCGGGAGGCTGAAATGGAGATAGACTGGTGGAGCCAGGCTGTGCCCTCCCTGCAACAAAAATGGGAGCACCTGCCAGAGAGCTCCCAGGATCGAGGGACCCCTGTACTCTGCCCCTCTCAGGTGGAAAACAATAACCTAGAGGAGAGGAGTGAGTGGAGGCAAGTCTATGGCCGTGGCAAAAGGCGAGTGCCCTCCTTGCCTACCTTGCCTCCTCAGGTGCCTCTGAGAAATAGATACGAAGCCCTAGTGGAATACAGCCGGTCCAATGGGGATGTGGTGGAGAGGCAACCTATATCAGAGGTCCCACCACAGTCAGAAAAACCTGACAGTCATATAGCTACCTCCTCCACAAGGAAGAAGAGAAGAGTTTTAGTGGTTGGAGACTCCTTCCTAAAGGGAACTGAGGGCCCAATATGCAGAGCTGACCCCCATCACAGGGAGGTCTGCAGCCTGCCTGGAGCCCGAATCAGGGATATCACCAGGAAACTCCCCAACCTGGTGAAGGCCACAGACTACTACCCCCTGCTGATCTTCCAGACAGGTGGGGAAGAAGCTGCATCCCGTAGTCTGAGGGGGATGAAGAAAGACTACAAGGCCCTAGGACGGTTGGTGAAAGAGTCTGGGGCACAAGTTGTTTTCTCCTCCCTCCTTCCATTTTCAGGTGATGACGTGGGATGGAATAGTAGGATTCTCTCTATTAATGCCTGGCTACGAGACTGGTGCTACAGGCAGGGCTTTGGGTTCTTTGATAATGGCTGGTTTTATAAGACACCAGGCGTGACGGTAATACATGGGAAAGGTTTATGTCGTAGGGGCAAAAGGGTTCTGGGACAGGAATTAGCAGGGCTCCTTCGGAGACCTTTAAACTAGATTCAAAGGGGGATGGGGTAGTAGCTGGGCTTGCACCACTGGGGCAACGCTCTAGTGTTGAGGTAGACCAGGAGGCCTCCCATCCCCCTGGGGTGAAATCGGTGTGCTCAGCTCGCTCCCTGAAGTGCCTGTACACCAATGCACGCAGCATGGGGAATAAACAGGAGGAGTTGGAAATCCGTGTTCGGTCGGGGGGCTATGATCTAGTGGCAATTACAGAGACTTGGTGGGACGCCAAGAGAGGTCAAGGACAACAGAAAGGGCTTCTTCAAATACATTGCAGGTAAAGCCAACACTAGAGGCAATGTAGGCCCACTGATGAATGAGGTGGGGGCCCTGGAGACAGAGGATAAAAAGAAGGCGGAGTTACTGAATGCCTTCTTTGCCTCTGTCTATACTGCTGGAGGCTGTCCTGAGGAACCCCGGACCCCTGAGGCCCCAGAAGAAGTCAGGATAGAGGAGGAATCTGTCTTGGTAGATGAGGGTTGGGTCAGGGACCAATTAAGCAATCTGGACTTCCATAAATCCATGGGCCCTGATGGGATGCACCCGCGGGTGCTGAGGGAGCTGGAGGAAGTCATTGCTAGGCCACTCTCCATCATCTTTGCTAAGTCGTGGGCAACGGGAGAGGTGCCTGAGGACTGGAGGAAAGCGAATGTCACTCCAGTCTTCAAAAAGGGCAAGAAGGAGGACCGGGTAACTATAGACCGGTCAGCCTCACCTCTATCCCCGGAAAGGTGATGGAACAACTTGTTCTTGGTGCTGTCTCTAGGCACATCAAGGATAGGGGGATCATTAGGGGCACTCAACATGGCTTCACCAAGGGGAAGTCATGCTTAACCAACTTGATAGCCTTTTATGAGGACGTAACCCGGTGGATAGATGATGGTAAAGCTGTGGATGTGGTCTATCTCGATTTCAGTAAAGCGTTTGACACTGTCTCCCACAGCATCCCGGCAGCTAAACTGAGGAAGTGTGGTCTGGATGATTGGGTAGTGAGGTGGATTGTGAACTGGCTGAAGGAAAGAAGCCAGAGAGTGATGGTCAATGGGACAGAGTCCAGTTGGAGGCCTGTGTCTAGCGGAGTCCCGCAAGGGTCGGTACTGGGACCAGTTCTATTCAATATATTCATTAATGACTTGGATGAGGGAATAGAGTGCACTGTCAGCAAGTTCGCTGATGACACAAAACTGGGAGGAATGGCTGATGCGCCGGAAGGCTGCGCAGCCATTCAGAGAGACCTGGACAGGCTGGAGAGTTGGGCGGGGAGAAATTTAATGAAATATAACAAGGGCAAGTGTAGAGTCCTGCATCTGGGCAAGAACAACCCCATGTACCAGTACAAGTTGGGGACAGACCTGTTGGAGAGCAGCGGAGGGGAAAGGGACCTGGGGGTCCTAGTGGACAGCAGGATGACCATGAGCCAGCAGTGTGCCCTTGTGGCCAAGAAGGCCAATGGCATCCTGGGGTGGATTAGAAGGGGTGTGGTTAGCAGGTCAAGAGAGGTTCTCCTCCCCCTCTACTCTGCCCTGGTGAGGCCGCATCTGGAATATTGTGTCCAGTTCTGGGCCCCTCAGTTCAAGAAGGACAGGGAACTGCTAGAGAGAGTCCAGCGCAGAGCCACGAAGATGATTAAGGGAGTGGAACATCCCCTTATGAGGAGAGGCTGAGGGAGCTGGGTCTCTTTAGCTTAGAGAAGAGGAGACTGAGGGGTGACCTCATTAATGTTTATAAATATGGAAAGGGCAAGTGTCATGAGGATGGAGCCAGGCTCTTCTCAGTGACATCCATTGACAGGACAAGGGGCAATGCGTGCAAGCTGGAACACAGGAGGTTCCACATAAATATGAGGAAAAACTTCTTTATGGTGAGGGTGACCGAACACCGGAACAGGCTGCCCAGAGAGGTTGTGGAGTCTCCTTCTCTGGAGACATTCAAAACCCACCTGGACGCGTTTCTGTGTGATATGGTCTAGGTAATCCTGCTCCGGCAGGGGGATTGGACTAGATGATCTTTCGAGGTCCCTTCCAATCCCTAATGTTCTGTGATTCTGTGATTCTGTGATTTACAGTGACCGTCTCTGCAATGACCTGATCCCTGAATCTGATCCGGCCTCGACCCCGCTGCCACCACCTTGCCCACGCCCTGACCTCGGGGGCCGCCCCTCCGCACAGATCAGGTCGCCCCTCGCCTCGTCCCCCGCGCGGGGAGAGTCGCCGCCACAGAAAGGCAGCGGCTCCATGAGGGGTGAGGCCGGATCAGGGCTGGGGAGGAGGAAGGGACGGCCCGGCCCGGCCCGGCCCGCTCGGCGCCTCGGCCCCTTGCCCTCCCTCGCTTCCCGCCTCCCCGCTCGGGCAGCCGCCCGCCGCGGCCGGCCTTGAGGGCGGTGGGGCGGAGCTAGCCCGCCCCCACCCCTTCCGTCCCTGCGCCCGGGTGACCCGGACGGCCAGCGGCGGCGGTCTGGTTTTCCTCGTTCCCCGGTGAGTGCGGGCCCCGGCCGCCCTGCTTCCCCCCGCCTCCCGGTGGCGGCGCCTCGGGCGTCTTGAAGCCGCTTCCCCCCGGCCTCGGCGCCCCCTTTTCCCGGCGGCGCCGGGCCCTGCCGGCCGTGGGGGGGTTGAGCGGCGCCCCTCGGGGGAGAGCTGATGCGGGTGCGGGCCCGAGCGGAGGGCGGGATCGGCGTCAAGGCAGGCCAGGCTAGGCCGGCCCGGCGGAGGGACGGGGGATCCTGCGGTCTGCCGGCGGCAGCGGGCTGGGGCCTGGAAGGGGGCGTTGGAGCGGCTCGGTGCGGGGGGAAGAAGGCGGCTCTCGTAAAGCAGCCCTGCGGGCGTCTCCGTGGGGCCGTGTCCGAGCAGCAGCAGGCTGTGCGGCGCCCCCGCCGCGCTGCGAGAGCACAGGGAGCGAGGCGGCTGGCCGGGCCCCGGCCGGCTGGCGTGTGGTCCCTCCGAGAGCCGGCTGTGAACCTGCTCACACGGGGTGCAGGAGCCAGCTTTTGCAGAGCTGCGAAAGAAGGATAGATTTAGCTAGAGGAGATGAGCGGGAAAGGAAGAGAAATTGTGCTGCCCAGTCCTCATCTAGGCAAAGCTTTTTCATTAATTTTCCCAATGGAAGATCTCTGGCCTTGTCTATTGGTATTTCAGTAGTATCTAAATAGTAGAGGGTAGTGCGTAGTGTACACATCAAGCACAGAGCAGCCCTGCTGTGTTGTAAAAAAACAGTAAAACTGCAACATGAGTAGGTAAGAGAAGGGATGGAAGAACAGCGTTAGAAGGCGAAGCCTATATTAAGGTAACTTGACAGGTTTTAATAATTTGTTTGTTTGTTTGTTTTGGGTGACAAAATCATCTGTTTTGCGTTCATGGCACAGATAGCAGGTGCACGTGCTCTGTGACAGTAACAGTCATGGAGGTTGTAGCACAGATGTGGATGTTTGCCTAGCAGTCTAACCTGGCTGAGGACTGCGGCTGTGGAGGTGTCTGGTTTCAGAATCTGGATTAGCTATATGTTCGGATTAGTCCCTCTGCGTCTGTTCAGCGCATTGCCATGTTTCATAACACCACCACAGTTCCCTCTTGTTTTTTTAGCTGGAAGTTGTACTTTGATACCTGGTTTCCACCTCTAAAGCTAGCATAGGTGTGAGGCGGGGGGGAAAGACTGAGAGGTCTGGACTTCAGTGTTCTTCAGTATCAGCAGGAAATTTGGGCTAAAACAGAGGATTCTCTCTCCAAACAATTGAAATTGAATTAATATCTCCGAGCACTCCGTGTTGTTGCTATTGTTCAGACTGGCTCATTATCAATCTGCAATACCGAAGTAAAGGAAGACCACCCTAGAGAAATATTAACACTGGAGTGTTTATTTAGTGTTGCTTTGCTTAAAAGCAATTGTGCTCCATCAGAATGTCCTAATAAACTTCTGGGGATTGTTACTTCTTCAAAGAAAGTAAGAGGAATTTAATGTGCATGGAGTAGGAAGCGCAGCTGACTCTTGTGCCTTCCAGGATCTGTGGTGTGTGCGAGGAGTTACTTGGAAAATTGTCAATAGTTTACTGGTCCTGGACTTTGTAAGATAGAGAAAATTCTTGGAGAGGTTTCTAGTGTATGAAGGAGTCTGATCACTTAGCGGTGCTTTGTAGAGTATGTCATGCAGAGTACTGCTGAACTGAAGACTGTAGGGCTTTCAAACTGCATTTTTTGTCATATCACATTTGTAATTTGGCACCTTTCTTTCTCTCTGGTTCCCTTTAGCCTGAGATTAATACACTTTCACTGTGATAGTATTCGGTGAAGTTTTTATAGTAATGGTGGAAGAGCTGAAACAATAATTGCAGGAAAACACAGAAAAAAATTATTAATATTTAAATAGTAAGAATAACAGCAAATCTCTTTTGCTAGTGTTTTCTAACATAGACTCTCACTGTAGGATTTCACCACATAATAGCTGGAAATTTTCTCCCTCCCTGTAGTAACAATCCACTTAAGATCACTGGAAGGATATGAATTAAAGAGTGGTCCCCTTCCTTCTTTTGAAACAGCCAGAAGGTAGAGAGGAATCTTAATGCCCAGTTTGCTCTGTTTGTGTAAATAGGAGGTAGGAGTTTTTCAGGGTTCTTGCCTTCAGTGCTGCTTTTAGGGAGTGGTTAGTTTAGAAGATATCCTCTAGGTATTTGGCACTTCCTCGAAGGAACTGGGACATCCCACAATTCTAGGGTCAGGTCTCCAGAAGCTTGTGAAAGCAGGTGTTTAATTCTGGGTTGGTTTTTTTTTTGTTTGCCCCCCCACACCCCTGCCTAGCCTTTTTGTGGAAAACTGTTCTGAAAAAAAACAGTTGAATTAAAAATATTTTGTGGAAACTTAATTTGCCTCCCCAGGGAGCTTGGCTAGTAAACTCTGGTAACAGCTAGTTGGAATTGATGAAATCTTGTCAGATACACACTTGGCTTCAGTCTGTAAGCAGAAGAACAAGGGGATTTGAAAGCTGGCGTCATCTACGTGAACAGTTGAATAGCTGTTACGATTGTAGGCAGCAGTTTTTGTTGTGAGAAAATTATCTTTCATTATTTCCAGAGCACAAATTCAGGATTTGTCTTGAAATGGCATGAAAAGTTAGGACTTTTTCCCCATGATGCCAGATTTATTTCACAACAGTAGTAATCCTCTCATCAGTTCTTCATCCTGAAAGGGTGGAAGCTCCTTCCACCTACATATCTTTGGTAGCTCTGAAACAGTTCAGATGGCAAGTTGCACAAAAGGAGTTTTTAGGGGTGCAGAGGCAGCAGTTTACATGCAATGGTAATGGCATGAGTAGAGGGCTGATTCACAATGCTCCCGTTTTGTTTTCCCTTCCTGTGTACCTCTGCAGTGTTCCTTCCCCCCTTCGCATGAGGATTTTGAAACAAACAGACCAATACTGAGATGTCTTCTATTCCTGCCTACTGAAATTGAAACCAAATTTCAGACCAAACCTTTGTACACACTTAGAGCACTCTATATTCCAGACTTCTTGCAGCGCTTCCGTGTTAACTTATCAGTGGGAATGTGTTTGTGTGTGTTACACTGGATTTTTTTTTTTTTTTTTAACTAACACTGAAGGCTGGTTCTTTGTTAAAACTGGTCCATCCTGTGTATTTGTTAATGAACAGTCTAAGACTGCTAACACAAGGGAAATGAGCAGCAAGTTTGTACAGAGGTAGGTAGTAGGTTAAAGTTCAGAGTTGGTTTTTCAGGGGGGAAAAAAAATTCAAGGGTGTTCTGTAGCCTCCAAATAAGCTTCACTGTATTCTCAAGCATAATACTGCTCATTTTGCTGCAGCAAAAAGAAAATTAGTCTCTACTTTTTAACTAGGACAGTCAGTGGTGAGTCTGCTGACACAGCATTCCCTTAACACTTATGCCTGCTTAATTAGGATCTGGATTTTGTTAACTGTAAGGCTAGATTGCATTCCAGAAGCTGTCTGAGGATACTAGATATGTGTGCTTGCCTGGGTTTCCAAATGCTGGCGAGATCTATCCAAGAGAAGCGTTTTGACTGTCCCTTAAGCAGTAAATGAACTGTGTTGAAGTGAGGGAGGAGGTAGCATTTGGCTATCCAGAGGGATGACTTGAGGGAGTTTAATATCCACATTTTGGAACTGGGCACGCATCTAAACTTCCAGCTCGCTTGGAGCTGGTGTTACTTTAAGACCTAAAGGTTTGATTTCACAGGTTTCATCTTTGAATTAAATCTTCAGCACCTATATGTGCAATGCAGTGCTGCTGACAAAGTGAAATGGTCAGAATGCTTATGACAGCCTGTGAAATATACAGATTATAGGAATATGCACTTAGTAACCTGTCCAGTGCACTGGAAGTGTAGCACATTATGGCCCTGAATAAATAAATATTTTAGCTTTGCAGTCAAAGTTCTAGGCATCAGGAAAAAGTACAGTCTGCAATCCAGAGTCCTGTTTGTGTTCGGTAGAGTTCCTCTTGAGCATTAAAGTGGAAAGGGGCTCCCTGAAACTGCTTAGAGAGTGTTTAAAAAAACCTCCTTTACATATTACTGCATTTTCTTCTAGTGTGCAATAATGGTGTAGTTTATACCAGCAGAATAGTTTCTCAGTCATCATCAAATTGTTAGTGGACTTTGCTTTAAGGATCTCTACGTAATGATGGACTTCTCTGTGTGACGGAGAAGCGCAAAGATTCTTTCTCAGATCTCTAACTGTTAGCACTGAAATCTCACCAGTTGACTGCTTACAGCAATGCAGCACTGTATATTCCTTATATAGTGGCCTTATGTGTTACAGGTAGATTAAGTGTTAAATAGTAACATCTTCTCTTAATCAAAACAAGAAACCTGTGTTTATTGTAACAGTAGTTGTACTCATCAGTACTGTGTGCATCCAGTAGTAATTATAGCTAGATACATTAAAACAAGACTCTGCTTGTTGTAGTAGCGGTGCTGAACACTATCCAAATGCTGGGGGCATTTGTGGGGTTTTTTTTGTTTGGTTTTTTTTTCACCAAGGTTTTTTTGTGTGTGTGGTTTTTTTGTTGTTGTGGGTGGTTTTTTTCGCTCCAGGGTAATAAAAACATTTTTCTTAGGCAACTTGGATATTTAAACTAAAATTTTTTTATACCACACAAATACCTGTACTAGTTTTTTTTTTTTCTAAACTGACTTGAATTATGGTTGGATTTACTTACCAACGTTTTGCTACTGCAGACACCTGACTAATATTAGAGAGGTTATCTTGCCATATCAAAAATACAGACATCTGGCAACATGCTTAACATGGATATTTTCCTTCCTTGCTTTTCAAGCAAGGTAGACATACACAGAGCGTGCTGCAGTTCTGATAGGGCAGAAGTTCCTACGTGCTGGACCTGCTAAGAGATCTTTGTTCATGGCTAAGCGATCTATAGCTTAGGTAAACTGGAAGTAGTCATCAACGTTTTTAGTTAAGGCCCATTGCTGACTAGGATGTGAAACCGTGAGAAGAGCTATTCAGAGACTCTTTTTCTGTTGAGGAACTGAGCAATAGCCCTCAGTTTAGGAAGCGCTATTCAGCTATATATAATTCTTAGTAAACTGTCAGAAAATGCATGCTCGATATTGTCTTGATGGATTTACAACTCACCTCTCCTTTTTCCCAGTTTTCAGTTGGAAGTTTCTTCACAGATTTCCTGCAAGTACTGGCAAGTCTGAGCCTCCCCCTGTTTCTTGATGGCTGATAAAATACCATCTTTGCTTTGGCTAAGTGTAACCTTTTCTAGCATTTCTAGCATATGGTAGGGTGTTCAAATTAAACTGTGCTTTGCTGAGCATGTGCTTCCCAGTGGTGGCCAAGAATTAACCCACTCTGCAGGAAAAAGAGCTTTTACAACTTGAAATCTGTTTTAGTCAAGATATTAGGTGTTTAGTTTTATGAATAGATGCTTTAAATGAACTCTTCCTATTAATAACATAGGCACCCTAGCATAATTTGAAAGGCAGTAACTAAGAAACCAAAGATGGAATAGAAAAGGCAGTGGTGGAGACGTGTTTCCTTTCCCTGAGTGAGATCAGTATGTCTGTACTAAAATGCTGAATGACTGTGCCTCTTCTGTTCCTACTTTATGGCCTGAAGCTTAGACTGAAGTTGTCTCATCCAGAGGCTTTGTCTTTTTTTTTTTTCCTTTCTGCAGGTCAAACAAAATAAATCTGTGTCCTTGGTTTGTCCTCAGGCACTTCTGTAATCAATGTGATTATTAGTAATCAGGAGTCTTTTGTCAACGCTCATGTCATGTACTACAAAAAGAGTGTCGTTTACTCTCAGCATGTATTTTAGCAGAAAAGTACTCCATGTTTTAAGGTTTTCTCTTATTCTTGGTAGTGAGAGATGAGTGGGCTCCCCAGAGATCCCTAAAAAAAACCGAAACAATATTGTTGCTAATGTTGATCTGGTACAGCAAATGAAGATAGGAGCAGTTATGTTTTTAGAAAAACATTTTTTTTTAAGTGGTGTGAAAGAGATTGTTGCTTATAGCCTGATTAGCTGTATTAGTTTTTACCTTCAGGCTCTCCTGCAGCTCTAAAGAGAGCAGAATAATATGTTAAAGTGATGTCTAGAACAGGTCTGGTGTCTTCAGATTCTCTCTTAGGTATAGTGGGAGGCTGAACAGCACACCTTTTCCCTCTCTACAGTCTCCATGAGATAATTTCTGCAAGTGCAAAACTACAGTATGTATCAGGGTGCTTTCTCAATTTCATTCATTTCAGTAAAATTTCAGCTTGTTGAAATTGTTCCAAGTCACACTGCTGCTTTTAAAGGGGTCTGAAGTAGAGTCCAGGACCCACAGTCAGTCAAGAACATGCTTTAAATAATACCTCAATTACTGAACTGAGTCCTTTTCCAGTAGAAGGTGTTGTGGCGTGACTAGTACTGTGTTTATGTTGGATGCTTAGAAATGTTACATCAACTTAAGATTTGAAATCAACACATGCAACATAGATCTCCTGTGAATGTTTCTTTTTTTTCAAAAAAATTTATTTTCAGTTACATACTTTAATCCTTTTCGTCGAGATTAGCATAAGACATTAATATGCTTTAAAAGTATTTGATTTCGTTGATTAATTTTTAAGAGAAGACAAAGAGGAGGGCAGTGACACCTTTTTCCTTCTGTTCCCTTGGGCTTGTGCTTGCCTCCTATGTAATGATCATCAAATGGTCTGGTCGTCAGGCCACCGTGGAGATCCCCACACACCGTACAGCCAGTAGACATTTTTGCACTTATCTTTTATTTCTAGTAAACATCTGAGCTCTCATAGTAAAAGCTGAGTTTGCTGACCCACTCAATACATATGAAGTGAGGAATAATGTTGTACTCAGATTTTGCTAGTGCAAATGCTTTGTTAGAGTATCACAATGTAAAACTTGTGTTGCCAGAGCAACGTGAACCCTTCTGTGTCTATCTAGGGATACAGACAGTATGGAACAGCTGTACAGACAAGGGTTCATTTTCTACACTGAAGGGCAAATGTTGCATGCACAAAAACCAGCTTCCTTTTTTTATATTTGGAAAGTTATGACCTTGTCCAAATAAATTTTCCCCTCCTGGTATTCATAGCTAGAACCCTTCCACACTTCTGCTTCTCTAGGGGAGAGAGAAGTGGATCTGGGAAAGAGAAAAGCCAGAAATGAGACTTTCTGTGATGAGCTGTTGTGCAGTCTGTGGGTGAATTCGAGGCATACTTTGATAAAAGGTGGATGTAGGTGGCACAGTGCTAAGCAACTGCATTGATGTAACAAGGTGAGTGGAAACCAATATCGATAGTTAGTGTAGATTTAAAGTTGATCAACATTAATATGAGCCAAATTATCAGTGTCCACAGAATTGTATTAGTAGGCACAGGAAGGGCTAAAATAAAGCTGTTGTTTGTCTGGTACACTTTATATAAGTCATGCAACCCTTTGAGAAGGTTCCAGTAATGAAATTCTACTCTCTTTTTTTTTTTTTTTAGGCTACCTGATGGAATCATTTTCATAGATTTCAGTCAGCTGAAATCCCTAGAGTCCTAGGGCTGTGTCCAGAATTGCACAAACACTAAAGACACGTGTGTCTGGGTAACTGGAGAGGGGGAATAGCTTGGGCTACAGTTGCTGCTGTTTTCCAAGGCTGGGATGAGCACAGTTTGTGTGGGTGACTGGTGGCTATTACCATTGGAAACCTCTTAATCTGTACTTCTGTCTTCCCGAGGGCTACTACGTGGAGTCCCATTTCATATGTGACCTCCACACAAACAGTTTTGAGGTTGTTAGGCAGAAGATCAAGTGCTTTCTTTGGTCCGTGTGATCAGCAATGACCGTGGCCATGTGACACTGGCAGTGGTCAATGCATGTGACCCTGCGCCTGTCCCACGCAGACAGATGTTGGCTCTCCTGTGTGCTAGCCTGTTAGCATATTTACATTTCAGTGCCTGCAAAATGTGAATAAATATTCTGTGCTGCAATCATGAGTTAATCGGTATCTATTGCAGTGATTACTTAAACAATTTTGGTGTACTCAGTTTGCAGAGTATTGCTCCCTCACATCTTTGTGGCAGATCACTAGCCTCAGTTCTGTGCTGTGACCACTTGGTTTATAATTTACTGTCTGGAAATAGTTGGTATGACTGAGGATTCTCCAGCTCTCTGAAATTTGCTACAGCAATGCTGCAAGTTGGTATTTTGTCTAGATACTTTACCTCTTAGCAGGAATTTCTAAATGCTTACAAGGTTGTAACAGAGTTGTTCATAGCAGTGTGACCAGACAGGTGAAAAGAACATGTGTTTAGGCCTTGGTCACCCCAGAGTTTGGCATATTTGTGTAACTCACTGATGAAAGCAGGTTTGTACTGAAGTATCTCATGCTGTAAACTAAAAAAGCGGTGTTCAGGGAAGAGGGTGATGTCTGGCAAAGACATGGTAACAAGTAGATAACGTGGGATAGCATCTTGAATTGCTGATGTAGTTTGCCAAGACACTGACTTGGATGGGGAATGTTACAGCTGCAGTTTATACTTAGATGAGAATATGTGAACTGAGTACAGTGGGCTCGTTATGGTCATGCCAAAGTAATGATCTCCTGCTTTATCTGTCAGGGGATATCTTCTGTTACCCTTAGACTTTCCCATGAGAAGTGGATGTGCATAAAATAAAGTTCTCAGCTTGGGAGGCAGAAAATAAAGTTCATCAGGAGCATAGCTGGAAAGGAGAGGAAGGAAGCAGTTTATTTTGATCATGCCCAATCGCAGAAGCACAGAGTTTGCTTAGAAGAGGAATAGCTGAGTTGTTCATGCTGTTTAAAGAAGATGACACCTAAAACTTGATGGGCTTGTGTGCAGGATGGGTATCTGGAAAGCCAAAAAGAGAAATCTCAGAAAATAACTTGTAGATGGAAATGTGAGAGGTGATATGTTTGGGGGGGGGAGGGGGTGTGGGGAGGGGGCAGTGTTTGCAGTCTGTTCGTTTGCCTTCCCTGGATATTCAGGGATATTCTGCCTTCCCTGGATATTCAGCTTTTTATCTAGAAACTTCCATTGTTTTGTTTGACACAATTCTGGAAATTTTTCTTTCTTTTACTGTGTCTTGCTGCTTTACACTCTGGACTTCCTTTTGTCGTCATTTCTGCTATATCTCCATCTCAGTCTAACCTCTAACTTGATGTCTGTCTTCAAAATACATGAAACGTGATTTGTGGTAGAATACTTTAAAAATCCCCCATAAATGTATTCCACATAATAGTAGTTCCTGAACAGTCAATGAGACTGACAGGTGAGATAAATTAATTCACTCTTTGGCTTTGCATTAACTTTTTTTAACAAATATTGGACTTTGTGCATCCCTTTGCACCAGTCTCCAAGGCCTGTAGAAGGATGTGCATCTCACCTTGTTGGAGATTTTTTTTCCTTTGAAAAACTGTGGCAAGGGAGGATAATGTTACTTAAGTGAAGACAGGAGCAGTGCTGTGGGAAAACAACAGATCTGGAAATTGGGCCTGTGATTATCTCTCCTGTAAAAACATTTTGATTGTGACTGGGAATGTTGCCAGGCACTGGAAGGGAATTGTCCTTACTGTTAAATCGTTAGCTTGCTCCTTGGCTTGTGTTGGCCTAATCCAGTGCTCCCAAAAGAGCCCTGGGCAGAGTTCAGGTTTTAGGAGTGTCCTAGAAACTGTTCCATTAGGCAGTTTGCATGCAGTTAACCTTTTCTGGAGACTGAGAGGTGTTTCTAGAGTGAATTTAGGCCTCTCTGTGCTAGTTGGCCTTGATGTTGGGAATATCTCAGGGTACTTTAACTTGTATAAGTGAACCCTGAAAGCCCTAGGTTCCAGTGGTATGCTCTATCCAGTAAACCGTTAGGATAGCCACAAAAAAAAAGATTTCAAACTAAAACGATGTTTACAATAGAGTCTACTTTATTTTTTTTTTTGGTGGTGACCCTAATAAATCTGAAATCAGGAGGGTTCCTTGTGTCTCTGGTAGTCAGGGTGTATAATCTTAGTCTGTAATACTTTCTGGCTCAAGTAAAACTACTGTGTTTTCTGTTTTAGTTCAATTGTTTTTAATTTTGAATGCAAATGCCTGTCTATTTAGCTTTAGACCAATGCCACTTAAGAAATGGGACCACATTGTTGTGGTGGTTCACAGAGGCACAAAGGGCTGTCTAGAAGCAGCATAAAGAAGAGAACAGTGCAGACATTGAGCTTCCTTTGTAAACTGCGTGGTGTATCCATATTTGTCACAATGCTCTTATCTTCCTGTAGACCTTTTATCTCTGAGGACGTGTTACAAGTAGATTTGTAGGGGAAAGGGCATGACTAACACAGGCTGTGCAGTACCTTTTTGTCTGGCACAGGCCTTGTATGTGGGACACATACATTGTGGGACTGTGGGACATGCGCTTTGTATGCAGGACAGATGTCATGAAAACAACTTTGATTTTTCTTTTGTATTTTAGGGACGCTAAGGGTCTTGAATAACCATGAGCAACCCTTTTGTATGGATTGCGGAGCCGCTGGACCCTAAACAGCCTCTGAAGAAATTCTTTAATCTGAGCAAATTGGAAGATGTGAGATACGGTACGTTGACAACATAAGGAAAGCATTTCATTAACACTGATGAACAGAACCTGAAGAGACATTGCAACATTGGATGATATTTGGTCTCTGGAGAGAGCTATGGATTCAGAAGATGGTACTTGAAAACGAAATTTTAGCAAAATTTCATTATGGAAATTTAGGACTACAGAAATACTGACCAGATCACAGTATTATTTTCTCAACATGCTGTGCACACAGCAGTCTTGTTTTTCTTAAGTGAATGTGGAGGACTAGGCAAAACTAAGAGCACAATTTTTCTCATATGCTGCTATGCTACTGTGAAAGGCTCGAAAGGACCTAACACTGATATAACTGAATCACACAGAAAGATTGTTCAGCTTTAAAAAGAGTAGTGGCTAGAAAATCCTTTCTGAAGAGGCTTTTTCTTTATTTCCTCTGACACTTTGTGAATGTACATATATTAGGCATCTTCCATGTGGCAGTAGTAAAAATCTTACAATTTGTGCCACTGACTTACAAAGTGAGTATCTATAGCTTAGAGCTGTCTATGTTGGGTATTTTTCCTCTTTCAAAAAGGAGGCAGGTGATTAAGGAGAATTCAGGAAGCAAAAGGAGGAACATTTTGTCTGAACATCAGCAGTGCGTATCCATTGCAGGCTCAGATAGTGTGTAAAAGAGAAATGAATGAATGTCAGACTTGGTGTGTGAAAAGCAGAGATGAGTCTTAAGAAATAGACAAATACACTTATGGTATTACCAGTTGATCCATTCCAGGATTCCAAGAGTGATAAACTCCAGATACTTTAAAGAAAAAAGGATGCAATTCTCACTATCCAGCAGAAAAATAGAGTAACTTATTAACAGAAGAACGGGGAGAGGAGGGGGGAGAAGATAAAAAACCCCAAAACAACAACAAGAACAAAAAAAAAAAAAAAACCACAAGAAAAAAAACCAACCAAAAATCCCTAAATGATTCTGAATCTGTGTCCTGAATAATAGTTGGGATTTTTTTTTATGATAGCAGTAATGAGGTCTCACTGTGATTAAGTGACTTTTGTGTCTTGGGGGCCCTGTGTAGGAAGTTGGGACAAACTTCTCAAGAGTTTTTTCAATGTAAATATTCTGAGAAGAAATCAAACAGCTATTATTACAGTGGACCAGGGGAGGAAGGACTGAGAAACTTTTTTTTTTTTTTTTCTTCACACCCATTGCTGTCAGGAAATGTAAAGCTGTCAGGAATGCTCTAATAATACTTTGTGTCATCTTCTATAAGTGTTTCTATTTTGAAGTAAAAGAAGATTAGCAGATGCACAGTCTTACTGCTGTTCAGTTTCATTCTCCATCTCTGGAGAAGAAGAGACTGCCTAGACCACTAAAGCTATGCTCTCCAACATGTCAGGTAGAAAATTATGTTTTTCTGGTGCATTTATATGACTGTTCAGTGGCAAGAGTGAGTGCAGAGAAACGAGGTGAGCACAACATGTTTTCAGAGTAGTATTGCTGTGGAGGATGGAAGAGCTGTGGAAAGGGGTCCTTTCAGCAAAGACATCTACTGTCTCACGGGGACTGAGGTAATAAATCTGCTCAAAGAACTGAGTGGAAGAGGTCAGTTAGCACTGACCTCCTGACAAAGCTGGAGGCTAGAGATGGGTGTCTGATAATTTGGGATAAAGCCTTGTGAGAATACGGGGACAGCACTCGAGGACCTGTCTGCTCCAGGTGTGGAACTCTGCACTTGCTGACATATGCCCTAAGATAAGAACTGAATTTGTTTCTTGCCTCTTACCCATGCAGCACGCCTGCCATTTTCTATTCGAGTCCTCTTGGAAGCAGCGATCCGTAACTGTGATGAGTTCCTAGTGAAGAAGGGAGATGTTGAGAATATTCTCAACTGGAAAGTGGTGCAACACAAGAATGTTGAAGTGCCGTTTAAGCCTGCAAGAGTTATTCTGCAAGACTTCACGTGAGTCTGATGCTCTCCAAAGCTAGGAAGAGGGGCTCTTGAAAGTGCAGCAACACTCAGCTTCGCGTAGAGGGGTGAGCTGAGGGAAGGAATTGCAGTGAAATGTTTGGAAAGACCTTTTTCAGCTTTCCTGGATGTCGTGCTACAGACAACACTTGTGGTAACAAAGTGTTGTCTGTAGCACGAGAGGCAAACACTTGTGATAAAAGCATTAAATGAAGTGCTCTTGAGATGGAGAAATAAATATCTTCATGAAACTCTTCAAAACAGAGGGGAAGAAAATGGGTTGGCTAAATTACATAGAAATGAGGGAATTCAGAGTTTAGAGGTTTTGTTGTTATTGTTTGGGGGGAGTGGTGGTGGTGGTGTATCTTTTCTCTGTGCACCCTCCCACCTCCACCCCTGCCGGGGCTCTTGCTTTCAATTTTCTACCCTTTTCAAATATGGCATTTGATTTGCAAGTCCACTGTCCTTTGTACCTTTGTCCTGTGCCTTCGTAAGAGAGTTTAGTTCATCTGTGGTAAGCCCAATGCTGCTAAGCTGTCAGCTGATTTTACTTCTCAGGATAGTAAATTGTCTTAGCTGCCATACCTTCTGTTTTGCTTTTTCCCAGAGGTTGGCCAGGTGCTAGAGACCCAGTACAGCTCAGCTCCTGAAGACATTAGGAAAAATTGACAAAGCCTCAATTGAAAAAAGTGCTGATTTCCTAGCTAATTTTACCTGCTGGCTGTTGTTAACATTTTTAAAAGCTGGAGCACAGAGGAAGCCAGACTTTCAAGTGAATATTGCTCCCTTGTGAATATTGTTCTCTTGGTTGCTGCTCTTCTTTCTCGCCCCCTACTCTCCTGCTGAGTTTTAAAAAATTGCATACAAGTCTGCCGAGCAGCTGCATTCATGAAAAAGGAGCTCTTGAACAGGCTTCTGAGTGGGATCTTTTGGAAAAGGCAGCTTTGGCAACTTTCCAAAAGCCATGCAACAATTACGTTCATGTGTCCTGGATTAGAATTATTGAATTTCCTAGATCTGATCAGTCTGTAATTATCCTGAGTTCTCCTAAGACTGTAGATGGATGTTGTGTCTGTTCCTTTTCAATTGTGTAACATTTGTAAGCTGGCAAAATAACTCTTCTGCTCACTTCTTCCCACCCCTGCACTCCCCCAAGCCCACCTAGGTAGCATAACATAGCATAACAGATCATTCTGAGTGCCATTACATGGCACATGCAGGACAGTCGGGGCCAGCCAGCATGGATTCATGAAAGGCAGGTCATGCTCGACCAACCTGGTCTCCTTCTATGACCAAGTGACCCGCTTAGTAGATGAGGGCAGGGCTGTGGATGTAGTCTATCTAGACTTCAGTGAGGCATTCGACACTGTCTCCCACAGCATCCTCCTGGACAAACTGGCTGCCCGGGGCTTGGATGGGTGGACTCTTTGATGGGTTAAAAACTGGCTGGATGGCCGAGCCCAGAGAGTGGTGGTGAATGGGGCAAAGTCCAACTGGCGGCCGGTCATTAGCGGTGTTCCCCAGGGCTCAGTTCTGGGGCCGGTGCTGTTCATTATCTTTATAGATGATCTAGACGTAGGGATTGAATGCACCCTCAGTAAATTTGCAGATGACACCAAGCTGGGTGGGAGTGTCGATCTGCTGGAGGGTAGGAAGGCCCTACAGAGGGATCTGGACAGGTTAGATAGATGGGCCGAGACCAACGGCATGAGATTCAACAAGAACAAGTGCCGGGTCTTACACTTTGGCCACAACAACCCCATGCAGCTCTACAGGCTGGGGGAAGAGTGGTTAGAAAGCGGCCCGGTGGAAAGAGACCTGGGGGTGCTGATCGACAGCCGGCTAAACATGAGCCAGCAGTGTGCCCAGGTGGCCAAGAAGGCCAATGGCATCCTGGTCTCTATTAGGAATAGTGTAGCCAGCCGGTCTAGGGAAGTGATTGTCCCTCTGTACTCGGCACTGGTGAGGCCACACCTTGAGTACTGTGTCCAGTTCTGGGCCCCGCACTTCAAGAAAGATGTTGAGGTGTTGGAGCGAGTCCAGAGGAGGGCGACCAAGCTGGTGAAGGGTCTGGAGGGTCTGACCTACGAGGAACGGCTGAGGGAGCTGGGGTTGTTTAGCCTGGAGAAGAGGAGGCTCCGAGGTGATGTTATTGCAGTCTACAACTACCTGAAGGGAGGTTGTAGTGAAGTGGGAGTCGGCCTCTTCTCCCGGGCAACTAGTGATAGGACAAGAGGACACAGCCTCAAGCTTTGCCAGGGGAGGTTCAGGTTGGACATCAGGAAGAATTTCTTTACAGAAAGGATTATTAGACATTGGAATGGGCTGCCCAGGGAGGTGGTGGAGTCACCATCTCTGGATGTGTTTAAGAAAAGACTGGACATGGCACTTAGTGCCATGCTCTAGTTGACATGGTGGTGTCAGGGCAATGGTGGGACTCGATGATCCCAGAGGTCTCTTCCAACCTGGTTGATTCTGTGATTCTGTGATTTGCTCTTTTCCTTGGAATATGCATATCCTGGGTCAGCAAATTGCTTCAAACTGCTGAGCAACATCAGCTGATTGTGTCGAGGTTAGATAATGTGGACCCTTTTTTCTGTTTGTTTTTGTAAACACTCAGGATTTTCAGGGTAAAATTCTGTGGGAATTACAAAGCCTTTTCTCTTCTTCTTGCGTTGTTTCTGGTACATTTAAAAATTGTAACAGCTTCCTTATAATCAGAGTTGAAAACATAAACTCTCATTGCTTTGGGCTGCTCTTGCAGAAACATAGTGTTCTCAGCGGGTTACTGGATGATGCCAGATCCTTACAAGCACATTGTAGACATGTCTTTTTGTCTCAGCAGCCAGCAAAATCAGATAGGCTGGTTTGCAAGAGTGTTTCCCAAACTGATTGAAAAATGTCATGGTAGTACATACCTCTGTAGAAGATGAGAATGTATGTGCTGAGAAGCACCAGAAGCTTTGTTAAAATAAATATGGAAACATGTATGATCTGTTAGGTAAGATAGGTGTTGAAGTGCTAGAACTTCTGGTTACTACTCCTTGTTTGCTTATTACTAAACTTGGGTTGGAAGTGGAGGATGGACAAAAGACTCTTGTGCGTTACTTTGACCCTCTGTATAGTTTACCTACCTCACTTAGGAAGGAAGGCTTAATTTAGGGATTTAAAAATTGTTTTGGGTGAATGAGACATAGAAACATAGAGAAAAAGGCCTGTTGACTTTTTTCTGAGTCACTTGGAGTTCAAGGACTTGCAAGATTGTCACAAGATATGTGAGAAGGCAGAAATATGAATGTTGGCCTGTAGCCTGAAAATGTGCTGTTTTAATGTTACTTGTGATAGAAGGTCTTCTGTCAGTGGCAAGTATAAGAATTTGTTAGCAAAGATGAATGGTAGACCTTATTTCTGCCTTTCATGTTTGCTCAGTGATCTGCCAGGGCAGTTAAATCCACTTCTGAAAATGCAGTTAATCTGCTAAAGTGTTTTGCAGTCATGTCCTTTGTAATTTAAGAAATCTGATGCCCTGCTCTGCCAGTTTCACTTGAAGTCTGGAAGGTACCAAACAGCCCTGGTTATGGAGAAGATTCTCCTGTGCTTTGCGAAACTTGGAAGAGATGACCCTTGCCTTAAAATCATCGAAATAAACACAACAAAGAATGAAATAAAGGACATTGTCATTTTTCCCCTCCCCCCTTCTTTTTTAAACAGACTGTGGAGGAGTGAGAGGAATAGAGCAAAAGAGAACCCAGTTCAAGGTCCCAAAGGAATTCTGACTAGGACTAAGTTTCCAGATTCTCAGCCAAGAATGTTAAACTGCTTCTGTTACTTGATGAATTTTGGTTTTAGCTTTTCATTCTTACAGTGCTCAGTATATAGATACAGTTCTGTCCCTTCTGCTCTTATGACTTTGTCTTCCCAAGGGTACTGTCTCTGCCATAGAGTAATGATCCCAAGACTCAGGGTAAGGCTGCTGTTTGCTTTGTATGGGACAGTAGGTGTCTGTTCTGCATCTCTGGATCTCGGTTGTGTTTGTTTTGTTGTTTTTTTCTTTTCCAAATTGTTTCACCTTGCTTATTTCTCTTCTATTTTAGTGGGGTACCTGCTGTGGTTGACTTTGCTGCGATGCGTGATGCTGTGAAGAAACTTGGTGGGGACCCTGAAAAAATCAATCCTATCTGTCCTGCTGATCTAGTGATAGATCACTCCATCCAGGTTGATTTTAACAGGCGGTAAGGATAAAAATAACTCTTACTTCTTAATGGTAGTAAGTAAGCTGGATCCAGTTACTGATAATAAAGGTAGTTCCATTGCTGATATTCTTAGCATTTGAACTATAACATCCTGGACTCTAAGAAGTGTTTAAGTTACTGTTGCATCAGTTGCTGTGAATTAGATGGGGGAATTTTGTTTTTTCTGTGATGCATCTCTCAGCAGCACAAGCCTGGAGTGAATGTTAATAGAAACAGGCTCAATCCAGACCTGTGGTGATCATAATTTTCCATAATAATACTGCATTATTATTAGTCGCTCAGAAATAGCTTTTTTTCCACATGCACTTTTTTGACCCTGTAGGGCTTTTTGGAAAGGACAAGCAAGAATGTCTCCTTTCTTCCTTATTTATATAAGAATAGACTTGAGCTGCCCTAGCTCAGCTCTGAGGAACTATTTGCTAGTTCAGTGCCTCCACACAGAAGAGCACAAGGCACTGATTAATATGGCCCCTATAAGTACAGGAAAGAAGCATAACGCTGTTCAATCCTCAGCATGCTACAAAGAGATGAGCACTCACTAGACCCACAATGAAATACAAGACCTCTGCATAGGGGTCGTTCTACCCTCTGTGGTATCTAAACGTGAGCCTACTGAACTAGTCTTCCAAACAGATCCTGCAATTACATGTTTTTCAGTGGCTTCCTTCCCTCTTCCAAACTTCTGAAGTTTTTGGGTCTGCAGTTACCTTGCCTGCTAAAATACTCTGTGTATTTATTGTCCTTTATAGGAGATAGTTTTGAAGTGGGCCTTGCAAAGAAGAAAATTCTTAGAAGGTGGAAATTAAAGAATATAATGAGCACTTTCTCAGTGCCAATATTTAGAGGCTTCTTTAGAATAAAAATACTGAACTTCTGAGCAGGAATATACTGCAAATCTTGCTTCATAGAAAAATGTTGCCAGACAGTTTTCAAATATAACTTTTTTCCTACTTTTTTTAACTGTAGACTAGTAAGGATACAAATTCTTACTGATGCCATTTCATAGTTGGCAATGGAGAAAAAGAGCCAAAAAATTTTGACTTCTGTAACTGTCAAAAATCAACTTCCTTTAACTTTTTTTCTAGAGGTGCTGTATCTGTTCTTAATCTTAACATAACACTAAGGAGTTTAGAAACATACGAAATTAAAGATAATCATCTAAAGACTGATCTCTGGGGTAATTCTGTGATTCTGTAATGCGTGTTCTAGCACTAATCTGAAACCTAACCTTTTTTCTTTTTAATTTGCATCACATCATTTTTTAAGGTCTTTGGGAAACAGCGTATTTCTTTGTGAACAGTATGATTTCGTCTTTACCATAGGACAAAATCAACTATTATGATTCTTTTTCTGTATTATTTTAATAACATTAATTTTATGTTATCAGTAGTGTACTTCATTTAGATAATTTTTTGCTAATAATTACTTTTTGTCACAGCCTTATTTTATTTCTGTTAGGCTCGTGTATATATGGAGACAACATTGGCCAGACCTACGCTTCAGTTTTTTCAAGCTTTTCAGGACTGTTATGCAGCTGATTCAAGTGGAAAGTTTGTTAACCTTGTCTGCTTTGAAATTTGGGGGCTTCAGGCAGCACTGTATCAGCAGTGATAACGTATTTTTAACTGAAGTTGCAGGGCAGTTGTGTTCCAGTTCCCTTTACTGCTTTGCTGACTGCTTCTGATGTAGGTGCTGGAAACTTCACGTTGCTCTAACATGTAGTGTAGCTTTGCCCAAGCTACAAGTTTTAGGCCTGCCAGATATATAATATGCACATTAGCACTCACATGTGAACCAGACTTCGGGTATTATCTCTTTAAGATTTCTTAAATCCTTTACATTGGTTGCCTGCAGTTCACAGCTGCAGTGAGATTAAAAAGATGAGATTGATCAGCATTAACATTAGCCAGTAACTCTTTTCTTTCAGCCTTTGGGTGTATCTGACCAGACTTAAATTTCAGGTGGGTACTTTTGGTTCTGACAACTGATTATTTTCACTTGCAGATCAGACAGCTTGCAAAAAAATCAGGACCTTGAATTTGAAAGGAACAAAGAAAGGTTTGAATTCTTAAAGGTACCGAAAGAATTAATCCTATTTGCATGGAGAAAAGTGCAATGAACAAAAGTTCTTCCAGTGCTGATGTGCATTGAAATTTTTTTACTCCAATTCATTCTGTTTCAGTGGGGCTCTCAGGCTTTTAAAAACATGAGGATTATTCCACCAGGCTCTGGGATCATCCACCAAGTGAACTTGGAGTACTTGGCAAGAGTGGTGATGGATCAGGACAGCTACTACTATCCAGACAGTGTGGTGGGCACTGACTCGCACACCACCATGATAGACGGCTTGGGAGTGCTTGGCTGGGGTATGTGCAGTAGCATATCTTGAATAGTCTGTTGGCTGACTAAGCTGTGTTTCAGACTGTGGTGAGTTGACCCTGGCTGGCAGGTTAGCCCCCACCCAGTTGCTTACTCCTGCCAGCAGGATAGGGGAAGAGAGTCGGAAGGGCAAATGCAAGAAGAAACTCGTGGGTTGAGACAAAGACACTTTAATAAGTGAAGGGGCGGGGAGGAATGAAAGGAAAGCAAATGATGCAAAAACAATCAGTCATCACCTCCCACCATCACACCAAAGCCCAGCCAGTCCCTGGGCAACGGCTAGTTAGGAAAAATTCCCCCTGCCCCCCACCTCCCAGTTTTCATGCTGAGCATGATTGTATATGGCATGGAATATCTCTTTGTTCAGTTTGGGTCAGCTGTCCGCTGTCTTGGCTGTGTCCAGTCCCAGTGTCTTGCCCACCCCAGCTTACTTGCTGAGGGCCAGGGTGAGAAACAGAAAAGACCTTGGTGCACTGTGTGAGCACTGCTCAGCAATAGCTAAAGCGTTGGTGTATAATCAACACTGGTTTGGTCACAAATCTAAAACACGGCGTTATTTGGGCTGCTGTAAAGAAAAGTTATCTCCATGCCAGCCAGACACTGTACACAGACTAACCCCAAATTCAAGGAACCTGATAAGGTCTCTTACAGTTATTTAAGACTTTGTAACTAAGCTCCCTGTTCTGATAACAGCCTCAGATGATTTCTGGTGCATGTGGTGGTGTTTTTTTTTTAGTTTTTCTTTTATATTCCGGATTTAAATCACAAGGAAGCAGGCAAGGAAAATATTAAATAAGACTTGTAGAAGCATCTCAGTCATTTGGGAAGGCAAGGGAGTTGAAGCATTACTGAACATCCATTTGTTCCTTAGTCACTTAGCTACTTTCAAAGTGTTGCCTTATCAAAAAGTATTGCAAATGCTCTATTACATTGAAGATGCTGAAAATTGAATATGAGTGTGTTAAATGTGGCCAGAGAGGCCATCGTGAAAAACAACACTATGAAGTGTGTTCTAATACCAGTACTCTGCAGAATACTTGTTACGGAAATAGATACAAATAACTCCTTTTTTGCTTGTAGTGGCAAACTGCAGTGTTTGAATTATTGACTAAATAGGTATGAAATGAAAGTATTTGCAATCATCCCACACATGGTAGCAAAAGCCATGTTTTCAGCTGAGCTTTTTAACTTCCTGTGGTGTGGTGATAGGAGCCCTCTTGGAATAGATATCGTACAAATACAGAAGACAGTATTTGCTAGTTGTTTACAAAGATGCTTGTCCAGTTCTGAGTACCACATACGACATAAGTAGGACATTGTGTTTTTTCTACCCTACTTGTGCTACTGTAACAATATTGGTCAATTGAGACTTTCTGTCAAGGGTGGAAGAATTCCTCCTGGCTTGGAATACAAATATTAAAAAGTTCACTTTATTTAAAACTGTGATATCTTTGGGATAAGAGATATCTCTCTTATTCTATATTGGTTGCACCTTACACATGGAGCTGTCATTTAGATGATGTTGCAACACCAATAGTTGCTTGGAGGAGTGTGTCTGTAAACTTAACCTCATTTTTCTCCAGAATTTGAAAAGTATGGCTGGGCATAGTCCATACCATACATGCTCAAAGTGCACAACATTTCTTGGTAGTGGCTGGTAATGCTGAACTTGCTTCATGCCTGTCTGTGATAGCCTCTCAGTCATGTTGACTAAGTTGACTGTTTAAAAATGATTCAACACCTAGTGAAAGGAGTCACATGATTGTATCTCTCACAGAATTATCTTTTTAATTAACATAGGTATATCATTTTGCATAAAATAAATTGGAAATTATTTTTCAGAACCGGTATTAGATTAAGTGGGGAAAAAGGATAGGAGTAGTGGTTTGGCATACATAAGCAACTATTACACTCAATTTGTTCTAGCTCAGTATTAACTAAGCGAAACAAAAGGTAGAATGAGGTTTGAAAGTGGAAGATAAACATGAGAGGGACTTCCTACAGGCAAAAAGTTGTAAAACTGCTGCCTGATGCCAAGTTGCTGGGAAACATCATGGGTTTTTTAGATTGCATATGACTATGACATCTTGATACGTTACCTTACTAAATTAGCAAAATGAAGTAGTCACTTGAATTGCATTCCTCTAATACTGAAGATGTGCTTACACAGAGGTTCCCACCTGCACATGCCCAAGCCCTGTTGAAACTTAATAGACATAAGAAAGATAACTTCTGCCTTAACAAGTAGCTTTTCTGTTAGTATTTTTTAGAACGGTCTATATTCTTGACTCTAATAATCTTTCCTTCCTTCAAAATAACTTTTAAGCTTTTGTTTGGTGACCAATAGTCAATGTCTGCATACACTTCACTCACAGCACACCATGTTCAATGCCATGTCAATAGTTCTTTGTTTATGCATTGCATGCTTAAGTCATTAAATAAAACTTTTACATCTGTTATTGTAAAAGCCAAGCATCCTCAGAGTGAGTTACTTAGATTTACCTGATATCCTATCTCATGACTGAAGAACAAGGATGAAAATATGAAACTGAAAGAAATTAAAAAGTCCAACCTTGCAGAAACTCAATCAAGATGAAGAGTGCCTCTTAGAAGAAGGCTAACCCCTCTTGCTGTTTGCCTTCTCTCCCCTTTCGCACCTTAAATTAAGTAATCATCAGCCAACTGTACTTCATGGGTTTGTCTTTGACACGTTGCTATCTCTCTGAATAGTTGGATTGTATACTCCTGTTGTGTACAGGTGTCGGTGGCATTGAAGCAGAAGCAGTGATGTTGGGCCAGCCAATCAGCATGGTGCTTCCTGAGGTGGTTGGCTATAAGCTGCTTGGAAACCCTCAGCCACTGGTAACATCCACTGACATTGTGCTCACCATTACCAAGGTAATGAACATGTCTGCTGATTTGCCATTACTGCTGGAAGCTATGCATATTCTGTAGGACAGAGCCATGGTACTGCATGCTTAAGAGCCCTGTGTGTGCTTCCATGTAGTCATTTTGGACTTGTTTTAAGCTTTATCTCTCCGTGTGGGTTGGAAACGGCTGCCCAAGGACAACTGCAAATTTGCGAGGCAAATCTGTTTCCCAGAAGCCAGACGAAATAGAACAGAGAGCTGATATCTCATGGCCTGTTCAAATCCTCATGTACAGACCTGTTTTGGAACAATAGTGCTCATAAAAGGATCTTGTTTCTCTACCACCTCAAAACAAACATGATGACTTTCTTTTTTGAAGTCCCCACTTAAAATAAGGCAATGTAAAATCTGAAAACAGATGGTAAGTGCTGCAGTCTTATTTCTTTGATCTGCAGGTGTTTGGCTCACATGTCATGTGTTCATAATATGTTTATTCACTCTGTGGATGGTAACTGAATTAAGAGTATTACTGGGTCAGCATTAATGTTGGTGGTGGTCAGAAATGTAGTACACAGGTTCATCATGGGATGCTGTCTCTAGAGAGAACCTCCAGATGGGGAAAGCCAGTGGTTTTTTTATGAGTTCATCTGGATGTTGTGTGTGTTCAGTCATTTACAGTTTGATTCATGTACTTGGGTTTGCTGGCTAAAGACCCCACACTATTCTCCTCTCCTGAGGACGTCATGTTGAGAAAAATATAGTTGTTCTAAGATAGACTCTGGTTTAAATGAGAGTAAAAGCAAGTTTAGAAAGAATACATCCCTAAGTTTTACCTTATTGAACCTTTACATCTCTGTGTCGTCATCTTTGTGATTTAATTTACCAAACCTTTCCTGGTTTCAAACTTC
The DNA here is from genome assembly GCF_013368605.1 of Nyctibius grandis. Lineage (NCBI taxonomy): Eukaryota > Metazoa > Chordata > Aves > Nyctibiiformes > Nyctibiidae > Nyctibius > Nyctibius grandis. The sequence continues at coordinate 71,052,090 of NC_090695.1, read as the reverse complement.
TGTAGAAACCTTCGAAAAAGGTTTCTCTGAAGTGGAAAGCTGGATTTCATAACATACATCCTCAGGTTGTTTGACACCCAGCAATGATGAAGGCACTGTATTTTTTTTAACAGCACCTTCGCCAAGTTGGAGTTGTGGGTAAATTCGTGGAGTTTTTTGGTCCTGGTGTAGCCCAGCTGTCAATTGCTGACCGAGCCACCATTGCCAATATGTGTCCAGAGTACGGAGCAACAGCTGCCTATTTCCCAGTGGATGATGTTAGCATTGGGTACCTGGTACAAACTGGTGAGTATAAGAAGAGACCACAAGTTAAAGATGTAATTGAAAGCAAGGACTCCAGGTCTATGTGGTCTAGTCAGCAATGGGGTTGAGGCTTCTGAACTTGAGTGCTTTTTTTATCCATACTTGCTTATTCAGGCTGTTTCTTGCTCTTAGGATCCATGTTCAGGAAGAGTTGTGTTTTAGACTGTTTTGCAGCTAACTGCCTGCTTAGCCCTGCCTGAACTTAACTTGTCCAGATGACAGAAACAGGAACCTAGGTTTTTGTTCTGCAAAAGCCACTAAGCCTCTCAATCGCTTTGTTTCTAGTGAATCTCTAATATTTGTGCTGAAAAGGTCTTGTAGTGCAATGTACAGCGTGAACAGTGAAATAGCCTGTTACGTATTTTTTTCTTTTTTTGTCACATAGTAGTTCCTCAGTTTCATTTGTATTTTGTTTTTGCTATATCTGGCTTTCATCTTAGGCCGTGATAAAGAGAAAGTTATGTGCACAAAAAAATACCTTGAGGCTGTGGGAATGCTAAGAGATTTCAATAACTCTTCTCAGGATCCAGACTTCACACAGGTTAGAAACTACTCTGTCTTCTGGCTCCTTGCTTTATGTCCTGCCTCATTTTAATGTGACGATTGTCTGTTTTTCACAGAAACTAGGAAATAGTCAAGTCCTTATCCTTTGCTTGGTCCACACAGCCATCTTAACTTAGGGCTCAGTGGAATAAGTCAGCTGGCTCTCCAGGTGTGAAAACTTGGGCATAGATATAGATTGGCTCTCAGTTGAGCTCTGGCTGGTGCAGATTCTGCAATTTGATCCATGTCGTTTTGAGAAGTCTCCTCCAGACTCCAACACAGTTATGAAGATAGTGTGGATGTTGTCTGTGTAAGCCCTGTCCCAGCTTTACCCTTCTTCTGTTCAGCAACGTATTTTACTGTGTGAATCAGGACACTTAGAAGCTCTGTGTGGTAACTGCAGACCACACAAGCTGTTTTCTGTGCCGGAAAATCAAGATCTTACTCTGGGTACAGGAAACTCAAGAATATTCCTGGTTTTCTCTACAGTAAGAATTTATCTTGTAACTCATATTCAGGTTTGCATGATTATTCAAAAACCTTAGCATGGAAAGATGCAGCACACTATAAAAACAAAGTTTAAACATGAGTGAGGAGTAGGTAAATATGATAATCTCTGTTCCATAATAGACTGAACGTTTTCCCCAAGGCCAAGATGAATAGTCTGCTTTGGTTTATGCCAAAGGATTTCTTCACATCATTGTTTTCTGAAGAGGACCCTGCTGCTACCATGTGAAAGGACATAATTCTCGAAATCGTCTATATTGTTTAGATGCTTTATTCACACATTGGGTTTTCAATAACTGGGGTACTTTTTAGAGCCATACCTGGGGGCTGGCAGAGTCTAAAAGTAGAACTGTTCCTTTTCTTCTGGTCTTTCCCTTCTCATATATCTTTGACAATTTCTGCAAACAAACATAAAGATGTGCAGGCTTAGCCAGGTTCAACAGCAGAGGTGAGCATACCTGTGGCTTAACTGGCTTCAACTTGTTATGCAGTGCTGAACCACTCACTGTTCCTCTTACTGTATAGGTTGTTGAGTTGGATCTCCATACCGTTGTGCCTTGCTGCAGTGGACCAAAAAGACCTCAGGACAAAGTCGCTGTGTCAGATATGAAGAAGGACTTTGAGACTTGTCTGGGAGCCAAGGTAGGGACAAGGAACATTTGGGCATACAAAATAACGCATACTTCTAGAAGTTGTCTGGTGTGCAGAAACTACATTCTGGGGTTAACTTGTGTGTTCTTTGTTTGCCTGTTGAAAAGTAAATGAGGGTGTTTGAATGCAGTTTAGAAGGTGACATCAACAACGGGTAGTTTAAAATTGGGGTAATGCTTCTCTCACATGAAGGTGTTCACATCCTGTTGAAGTAGTAGTTCTTTCTGATTTTAGATCAGTCTTAGGCCTAACATGGTTTCGACATACACTAGGGATTTCCGAACTAGCTGTGGTGGGTGTTGTTAGTGGAGTGGACCAAGTAACAACTGCACTGAGCTCTATGCTAGCTACACAGCTCTTCAGCTTTCCAAGCAGGTTATGCCCTGAGCTCCACAATGTAGTTTTGCATTCAGTATTGAATCTATTCAGCAGATAAGAACTGCATATGTCTCCATAACTCTTTGATGCTGGTGGTAAAGACAGAAAAAAAAGACTTCTCTCTACATTATCCAGTCAGAAATGGTCATTGAAAGAAGAGCAAGATTTTAATTTGAATTAATATGCCCAGACACTTAAGTTTCCAAAATCAGTTTGAATCCTTACCTGATACAGTAACTGCCCTTGTCAAAGGCAGTACAGAACTCTAGTGATGTAAATCAAGAAGCTTAAATTACAGCAATTCCCAATAATTCTTGTTTTGTTACATGTTTCAAACTCCATTAAATGACCTTATGCTTTCAGATCTCTAAGTGTAATTTTTCATGGTGTGAACAGTGCCTTCTTACTCTTTGGTTTTTTTCAACTGTCAGGCTTCTGCCTCTCAAGTCAGCTCTTAGAAGTTCGAGCTGTTTAATATTCATGGCTTAAAAATCTTGTGTTACGGCTAAAATCTCAGGACTAGATTGTGTAACAAGACTATATGTGGTCAGGAATCTGGAGCATATGGGAGCAAGAAGCATTTGAGCAGTCTGAAGAAGGATACATTCATGCAAGAAGAAAACACAAATACACTTTGCTGCAAAGGCTGCCTCTTTTACCAGTAAACAGAGAATAAGGTAGACCCCAGAAAAATAATTTTTGTCCACCACTTTGAGTGACCAGAGATGCAAGGCTTCACCACCAGACCTAAAAGTGCAAGCAAGGATGTGACTGGATTTGTGAAATTCCCAGCCTATACTAATTTCCATTCAAAATACTTATATTATCCACATCCTTTTGATTCTTACTTTCTCCTCTTACAGCAAGGATTCAAGGGATTCCAAATTGCCCCAGATCGACACAACAGCGTAGTCAAATTTAATTTTGAAGGCTATGACTTCGAGCTTGCGCATGGTTCAGTAGTAATTGCTGCCATTACAAGCTGTACAAACACCAGTAACCCCTCAGTTATGTTGGGAGCAGGTAAGTTTATTTGCTTAATGTGCAGTAGTTTCTCTATGGCTCTGGCTGTGTGTCCTAAGACAAATACAACACTGATGTAATTCTACATGCACAGGCTGGTTTTGTCATTTGGAGTGCTAAAACTGAGCTTAGTCCCTAAGAGTAGCAGAAGGAATTCTGAAAAGGGTAGCTAGAAACATGAGTTGAAGAAAATGTATTTTTCCTGCACTGTCTTCTCTACAGGGCAAGCTGGAACTGAGTTAACCAGCACCTCTGACACTAGTGCAAATGCACAGAAGCTGTTATATAGAGCTGCGAAGAGGGTATCGAAAATCAGAGCTACAAGAAGAGGGACAGTGAAGAATGGTCTGTGGGTTTAAGTCTGAAGGTGCTCTATTCTGGCAGCAGAGTACAAAACACATACTTAGCTAGAGGTGTATTGAGTTGTTACAGCAAGAGTCTGAGGGCATGTGTGGGAGTGAGTAGAGGAGGAAAATTGTGTTCTCCGGGATTGCCATCTTTCAGAGCCTTGTCATTTACATCTGTGGTCAGAGATGGGCTTTGTATCCCCCACTTTTCTTGCTTATCACCATTCAAATACTACAGAACAGTGAGTCCGAGTTGGTTGTGTTAAATTTCAGGTCAGGAGGTTGTTCATTTTTAACCTGGCTAGTCTGGGCAGAAAATTTCTTATTCCCAGTGTGTGCTTCTGGCAACAAAATATGAATGAAGAGAGTCAGCTCAATGGGTTCAGTCTGTACTAGCCCATTTCAGCCCTCTTTCTGAGGTGCTTGGCTACACACTCACATTTTTCTCTTCTCCGCAAAGATGAACTTTATCTGTTGCTGTAAGATCATCACTGCATTAGGACTTCCTAGTCTGTCAGACTGTTTGTAGGATGCAGGCTTGTTTTCTACAATGGTTGGAAGGGTTGTGCAATGGGCAATGAAGGGGCCCTTAACCAGAGAGGATTGCTTACTGGCTGAAGTCATCTAATTTGTCTCCTTTGTTCCTGTGTGGTGCTGGGAAGATCTTGGCTTGTGGACAGCCTCTGACAACAATCACTTTGTGTTTAGTTTGTTGATGTAGTCTTGTCACCTGTTCTTGAGCTAGCATCTTTCTTTGGGTACTCTACAGTACCGGCAGCTCACCCCCTTCCCAGGCACAGAAGGTCTTTTAATTCCTAGCACCGGGGACAAAGTCCATCATAAACCAGGAAGCGGAGGAGAGACCTGCTCTATTTCTTACTCCTTTGAGAGCAACAGAATTAAACAAAGTCTCCCAATTCACTTGCCCTTGACAGGACAGCCAAATCAGCATACTTCTTTCCTCAGGTCCATCCTGATCATGATCACAGAAATACAGCTGTATTTCCTTCTTCTGGGGATCAAGAAGTAGGTTTCCTCCAGGCAGACTATCTTTGCTCTGTCCTATTCCCTTATTTCTAGGTGGGTGTATCCCTCTGTTGTGCCGCCTGCTTAGGATATAGTTCCTTCAAGTGTTTGGCTCCCTAATGGCATGCATTTTTAACCCTCTCTGTGGCAGCGGGGATGCTGATCTTTCAGCCTGCTTGGCTTAATAGCTCTATGGGTTTAAAGTGTAGAATGCTCTGCAGATAGAAGTAAAGTTGGTACGTTGAATGCGTTCACTACTACTTAATGCACAGCAGCCTGAAGAACGTAGTCCTAAGGTTCTCGGCGTATGCACTCAGTTTTAGTGGGTACTCTCACCTTTGCTGCCTTTCCATACAGTGGCACTTATGCTTTGACCTCGACAAGGAGGGAAAGAGTAATTCTGTCAGTCTCTGGTGACTGTACACTACAGTGTTGAGAACCTCTGAGATACCCACAAGAAACATGATAATTTGGCTTTCAGAGTAGGGTCTGAAATGAAAGTAAATAAAACATACAGTGCTTCCACACTAAGTAACCAAGCTAAAAGAAATCCAAAATATGAATAGTTCTTTCAAACTTCCACTGTATATCCTGTGCACTAAATGATGTGCAGGACCTATGTGTCTGTGGGGATAGTGAGTGTATGCTATAGTAGCCTTGACAGCCTAATCTGACTTTACAAAGGTGTTGGATTAAGGTTGCTCAAAACAACTTAAGTTCTGACATTTCCTTGCCAGTTTTTAGAGTTTGACTTTGCATTCTTTTCGGAACTTGTATTGGCAGGAAAACAGAAGCCAACACTTTCAAACAGGCTGTCAGGCTCTCAGGTCCTAGGATGACCATTTGTTCAGGGTCACATTTTCAAAAATATGCAAGAGCTCCAGTTTCCACAGTTTCCTCTGGCAGCTAAGGAGCCTCAGCAATTTCAGGGATAGGACTGCTTTTTTAAATTCACGTATCTACCTTTAGGCCTCCAAATCTATCGGTGTAGACCTTTTCATACAACACTTAAAAGTGGAAGTGTCCAGGTCATGTCTAACAGAGCTGCCAAACAACTGGCAAAGACAGAACAGTTTGATGACATCCTCCTGTTGGAGATCATGTTGGATCAAAGCAGAGCTGACGTATGTTTTCTTATCTAAGTGGATGCGTGAGAGGGAGAATAAGGCATGGGAATCTGAAGTTTTGCATAGTTTACATAGCTGCTGCTGCTTTTATATCCATCCTGGGAAAAGGCTGGAGGGGTCTTGTTTTCTGAACATTCACCTATGTACGGACAATTCGTTTAAAAGGAAGAAATTCAGGATAAATATGTTTCTGGAAACACATATGCTCCACTAAAACATCTCTGTGCATATTAGTAATCCAGGAGTGGTAAAACAGCACTCCTGCAACAAGCTGTAGATTGTGAAATAGCTTGTTTGTGACAAGAGCCAGAGTTGGTGCTTTCATAGCCATGTGCTTCTGAGGGCAGCAAGTCATATATTGGTAGTTATTTCAGCACTGGGTCACTAGACCACCATAAGTGGGAAGTTAACAGTTCTTCATTGCATTTTTTGTGAGACACTTGTCTTGCAAATACTGTTTTGAGTTTTGAATGTCTACGTGCTGCCTCAGTGTGAGTGCATCTTGTTGAATGCCAACTTCCAGCAATTTCCCAGTGGAGCAGAAATTGCAGACTGGATCTACAGTTCAAAAGAGCACTTGAGTTCTAGCTGATTATTCTGGGATTAGTGCTGGTGGCTCACTGTACCATCTCATTGCTGGAAATGGAGCCTTTTCTGTTTTCCAGTTATTTAATGGTACTTCTGTTAACCTGTTGGTCCACCGAACTGTCCCACTTCCAGGAAAAACTGCAACTATCCTTTGCATTTTTCAGGATTGCTTGCTAAGAAAGCTGTTGAAGCTGGTTTGACAGTGAAGCCATACATTAAAACTAGCCTGTCCCCAGGAAGCGGGGTTGTCACTTACTATCTGAGGGAGAGTGGAGTTATGAGTTACCTTTCCCAACTAGGGTAAGAGTGCTTTCCTTACTGTTGTCCTATGGCTGCTTAACTAAAAGCATTGATAACAAGCGATGCAATAGAATAACTACTTCTCTCTACAGCTTAAAAGATATGGCAGGTACCCTGTGGCATGATCCTGCATGAGTTAATGCATTGCTGTTGTGCTGGCTGACTTTGTACCAACAAGGGAGAAGGCCTGGTGCCTGCTGTAGCTTCTTGAAGACTGAAGTTCTTAAGCAGGAAAATGGGCTATTTTTCAAGACTAATGGTTTTAAAATAGCATAAATGACACTATATTGTTGTTCATTGTTGCTAGATAACATTTCCCAGATCTTCATTCTGTGGGCACAGACAGTCACTGCAATGATAAAAATTGAGCGTTCTCAAAAATGCTGTTTCTTGCAGCAGTTGCTTTGTTAAAATAGTACATCTTCTGAAAGTAACCCTAGGCAACTGCTAAGGGGTTAAATGTCTTGCTCCAAACTAGCTTTTGTTCACTGATGATTTTTGTGCTCTGTCTAGGTTTGATGTGGTGGGCTATGGCTGTATGACATGTATTGGCAATAGTGGACCCCTACCAGAGGCTGTTGTTGAGGCCATTACGCAGGTATGCAGTTTTTCCTGTGCAGCTTACTTAGGTAAGCTGTTCTCTATTGTGGGCTGTTCTGAGTTGTGTTATACTGTGCACTAACTCTTCTTAGCTGTGTGCGAAGTAAATTCTTTTTTCTGTGGGAAGTGCTTTGGGATTGTTTGGAAGGAGACAGTTCTGTGACTGTCCAGTCATTGATGTTGCAGCACTGTGCAGCTCTGCAGGCCTCCTGAGTGTGTGGAGTCTGCAAGCACCTCAACTACCTTTGTCTCAAACTCTCTTTTACAGGGAGACCTTGTAGCAGTGGGTGTGTTGTCTGGCAACAGGAATTTCGAAGGGCGAGTCCACCCCAACACCCGTGCTAACTACCTAGCCTCCCCGCCACTGGTAATAGCCTATGCAATTGCAGGGACTATCCGGATTGACTTTGAGAAAGAGCCTTTGGGTAAGACCATGTGAGGATACTTCTTCTCACATCTTATAAACTAACCTGGTTGGAATTAAGCTCTTCAGAAACATTGGTTCTAGAGAGATGCTTCAAATGACCGAGTACCTCTGGGATACAAAGTGTGAAATTGTTAAGAAACAGAGCAACAAGGAGTATATATGATGGAGAAAGGGAGAAGCCAAGCCTGACCAGTACTCTAATTCCACAGGGGCATCTCTTTCGTTATATCTGAGTGGCAGTCTGTCATGAGCAACCTGACCTAGCAGACTTTCTTTGAGCAGGTAGTTCAGCTAGACAATCCTCAAATTAGTTTCCAACCTAAATTATTCTATAAATATTCTGGAAGGACATTGGAAATCAGAAAAGAAGGCATATGTACAGGCATTATCAAGTTTATGAGGCCCTCTTCTGTCAGACCCTTGTAGGTGAAATAAAGTGTGTTTCATGAGTGCTGACAAGGTTAGAAGGAACACATAGCAAAGGACACCATGATAAACTTTTTCTTTCTTTCTTAACGGAAAATTTATGCAACAAACATAACAATACCATCTTCTGCAGGAATAAATGCTTCAGGGAAGATGATTTTCCTGAAAGATATCTGGCCAACAAGAAATGAGATTCAGGCTGTTGAGCGTCAGTTTGTTATTCCTGGGATGTTCAAGGAGGTCTACCAAAAAATAGAGGTGAATTAATCCCCTGGGCAGTAGTTTGATAGATGTACTGTGCTAATCTGAAGATGTTAAATAAGCTGGTCTTGATAATTAAACCAACCTTTTCCTTCTATTGCTGTTGTTCCTGTTCTGACAAGTGTTCAAATGAGATTTTTTTTTTAGATGGCTTCTGGTTAATTAATTGGTTCTTACACACAGTTGTGTCCTGAAAATTGCTCCTTAATGATTTTTTTAATGTAACATATAGGTTGTGTGTTTTAAACAGTCATCCCAGGCTGATATTAGAAAGTGAGATATTCCACCTTCACAGGTGTTTGTTTTTTTTCAGCTGACATAAAATTCATTTCCATTACTTAATAGCATTCACATCAGAAAAAACCTATACTTGGTAATGTCTTCCTGCAAGTCTTTCTCAGGTGTTGAAACAAAATATTCTTAAGGTTTACATGTTAGGAAAGCTTCTTAAGATTACTACTGATAATATACTTGAGCATTAGAAAGTGTTATCTGTGTACATAATACAGGTTATTGTCAGAAAACTGGATGAGCAGCTCTTCTTTTGTAATGAAGTGAGGGTTTTCGTAACTCTTTTAATATATAGAATCATTAAAAAAAAAACAAACGTAATGTATATTGTCATAAGAATTTCCCAAAGTGCTTGAAGAAATACACAAGGCTTTTGCTGAAGTCAACTTTGTAATTTTACCTGGATTCTGAAGTAATTCCGTTGCTTCTGAAAACTTAGAAATCAGTGGGATGTTTTTGTGTGTTTTTCAGACAGTAAATGAGTCTTGGAATGCCTTAGATGCTCCTTCAGATAAACTATATACTTGGAATCCCAAGTCCACTTACATCAAGTCTCCACCTTTCTTTGACGGTCTGGTACGTACTTTGGATTAAGCTTTCTCTTTGAATCAAGCCGAAGTGTGTAGTGACCTTGACTAATGTTAAAGGTGAAGCAAAGCCACTCCAAGGGTCCTGGGAGCATCCATCATCGTCTATTGAGGCCTTGTTCTCAAATGTTAGAATTACACTGTTGTATTCACTTTAATACAAAGGCATGAGTGAATCCGAAAATTATAAGTATTCCCTGTCACTTCAGGGCTTTTGAAAAGTCTCCTTGTCCTTTTGAGCTGAAATAGTTTAAAATATTCACAAAGCAAGTGAGGGAAAAGAACAGGAAATGAAACCCACAATTCTGCCTGCCTGCATTTTGCACCCGAGTAGTTCAGTATTCAGATTGCTATTTCAGTACTATTTAAAAGAAAATTCAGATTTTAATGCATGCAGATGTCTAGGAATCCTGGATTTTCATCTGCGTTCATGCGTGTACCACAGGAAGCCTCAGCTATTTTTTTTGCCTCATCTATTTTCTTCATGCATGAACTTGCTGACAGACAGTCAGGACATCATATTTTGTTCAAGAACACAAACACTTTTAATAGAGTTGGTTTTTTTTCTTTCTTCTAACTTGTATAAACAGAGAGACTTTATTTTGCGGTTTGCACTTTTGAGAAAGGTGAAGGAATTCTGTGTCATGTTTCAATGATTTTGTTTGTATTTATGATGGTTTAGACTTTGGCTCTTCAGACCCCGAAAACAATAGAAGATGCTTATGTCCTGTTGAGTTTTGGGGATTCTGTGACAACTGACCACATATCTCCAGCTGGAAATATAGCAAGAAATAGTCCTGCAGCTCGTTATTTGACCAGCAGAGGGTAAGCACTACTTCTTGTTCTTGTTATAAATGGGGAAGAGGAAACAAGCCACAATTACTATACCATGTTACAGGCAGATCTGCGGTCTGTTCAAATATGCTTGTATACCTTCACAGATGCCTGGAGAATATATAAAAGAAGAAAAAAAGGCATTTCTTTCTCTTCTGTTTTAGCAGCTCTCACCAAGTGTAAGAACTTGCATAGAGTGTGCATGTCTGTTACACTGGAGAGCTGAAGACCTTTGTATGGAGAGAGGGGAAGAAGAAAACTTTCAGGCTAGTTTTTGCAGTGGGTCTATTCGTAAGTAAGGGAAGCAGGATTTGTGTCCCTATCGAAGCAAAATGATCATGGTCCTTAATGCCAAAAATTGGTTTTATGCTCACTTCTAGCATGTGCAGCTATTTCCTAGGTCTAGGCTATCAGGAGCTACAGAACATGCAGAAGTTTAGGTTTCAGCGCAGCTGCAAAAACTGGAAAAGCTGTTGTGGTTGGATCCAAACTGCTGTAAAATGTTGTTCTTTTTCTACGGCCAGACTGTCAGTTTGGTACTCTGGGTTCAACTTAAGGCAAGGCTAGGACTTGCTGAGTTGCCCTATTCAGTCTTCACCGATAACATAATACTTTTATTCTCTGGTTTAGCACTTCTTACAACTTCAGTGGTGTTTTGGGGAATAGCACTGACATTAAAAAAATAAATATTTTCACTAGACCTAATAATTCTGGAGAGGAAATTGATTAAAACAGTGTGATCTACTGAAAACTGACTGCTCTGGACTCTTTGGCCCTCTGCTGTCAGTCACTTTGAAATCTAAATAGTCCCACACACATTGCAAAACAGATGATGTATGTGATAGCTACTGTTTGGATGTAGCCCAGTGCAGACAGTCCATTTTTCTGTCACAGTGCAGCACATTTTTTGTTTACTGGTTAGGCTGGAGTGTCCCCTCATTCCCATGTCTCTGTTTGCAAATGAACTTTTTCTTCTGTAGTTCTAACTTGCAGCAGAGGCTCTCTCTGCCTTTTAGATGTTTAGCACAGTGGTGTCTCTACCTTTGTTCTAGATGCTATGGTAATATAAATAACAAGGAGGATTCTCAGTAGCCAGCTATTAAGAAAAGAATTGTATTGTGTCTTCTGACCTAACATGAACTATATCCTTGCATGACTATCAGATACTGTTTTGTAGGGCAAGGGATGAGAATACTATGGAAGCTGCTTTCTGTGACCCAGCTGTAGACAGACTTCTATTTTTTTAATTATTTTTTTTTTCCTTCAAAAAATCTTAAAAGTAGAAGTTTCAGCTAACTGGATGCTACTGCCATGATGGGAACTATGTACATACCTGCCTCAGTTCATTACTTTCTTTTTTTAAAGCACAGAATGCTTCAGTCTAAAAACAGCACAGTTTCCTTTTTTTGTTTTCTTTTCTGTTAATAGCTTGACTCCTCGAGAGTTCAATTCTTATGGCTCCCGCAGAGGGAATGATGCTGTCATGGCCAGAGGAACATTTGCAAACATTCGCTTGGTGAACAAATTTATTGATAAACAAGGACCTCAGACTATCCATTTCCCTTCTGGGGAAACTGTAAGTACACATGCTGGTCTGAACTGAGGCTCGTTGACAGTAGAGTGGATTAGTACTGGTTTTCCTTCTTAAAGCTTAGGTCATTTACTTAAGTGCCTTTTAAGTAAAGCTAATGAGGGGACAGGAGCTGTTTTGACCTAGGGAAGCAGGTCACACATACCTACTTAATGTGGGTGCTATCAGGCGTATCAGTGGAGAGTATAATCACTGTAGAAGTGGTAGTAGAAGGTGCAGGTTTCTGTTGGGGGTAAGATCAGGCTAGAAGCCACAAAGCACTGTATGGTTAATATCCTTAAAGTGCTGCTTGGCGGGAAGTGTGGGCTTCAGCTATTTATGTGGGGACACTTTTTTCCTTGCTTCCCTGGAACTGTGCTTCCACCCCCAAAAAGTGTATAAAGTGTTCGGCATTTTCATTCCAGCTGGATGTGTTTGATGCTGCAGAAAGATACAAGCAGGCTGGCCATCCTCTGATTGTGCTGGCTGGGAAGGAGTATGGTGCAGGAAGTTCCAGAGACTGGGCAGCTAAAGGACCATTCCTCTTGGTGAGTGACTACAGTAAACTAGGAGGACAGTACTTAAAAGTGCGTTCCTTTGTCAGGAAGACTAGCTTATGACCAACATCCCGGGTAGCTCATTCTCACTTTTGGTAGCAAGAGCTGTTTTGAAATCTCAGCTGCCTCCAAGAGCCACAGTAGAATTGCAAAAGCTATTTAAATATTAATAGATCCTGTTCAGACTGAAAGCCTTGACTGATCTTCAGCTAGAAGTCCATAAGGCTACACCAGAACGGCCAGTTTCTTTACTTCTGCTTCCCATAACCTTGGGTCTGCTTCCAGCTGCCTCCTTCAGCTGACTTAGCAGGGAAGATAGAAAGTGTAAGAGAAAAGTAATATCGGTGAAAATGAAATTTAGCATGGCTTCACCATGCAGATTGCAGAGTTGCTTAGCAGTATTGTTATAGGAGCATAATAGAAATCCACGTGCAGTGAAATATCTATTTTGTTCTTTGTTTGTCCTGTCCTACACTGTTTACCAGCCCAAACTCTGATTCAAGCTTTCTTCGTGTGGAATTTGTGAAAGCGATAGTGTGTGTATTATTAAACAAAGTTTTAGGAGAGTTGGTGTTTAAGATTACGTTCATCTAAGTTTTGGGTGGTTTTTTTCCAGTGGTTTTTTTTTTATCTTAACTGTATTATAAACATGTAAAAATTTAGAAATTAATTAAACTGCATCCTGGAGCTTGTAGTGTAGGAAGGCAAGACTGAATTAGCAAAAGTTACAGAAATGACTAGTGGTGCTCTATGTAAGACATGTTAAAGAAATATGCAGGGTTCCTGAAAAAGTGTATGTAATTTTTTGACAATCAGACTTACTTTAAAGATGTTTGAAAGTTCATGTATAATCAAGTCATCCTGGACAGTCTGCTGTCAGACAGACCTTCTGACTCTAGCAGTAGCTGGTAAATGAAATGGAGGGAACCACAAACATACCAGTTTCCTTTCTATGAGCACAGAAAGACTATCCTGAACCATGAAGATATGAACTCTACCTGTTGCATATTTCCCAGGGTGTCAAGGCTGTGCTTGCTGAAAGCTATGAGAGAATTCATCGAAGCAACCTAGTAGGGATGGGAGTGATTCCTCTGCAGTATTTGCCTGGAGAGGATGCGGGGACTTTAGGACTCACTGGACGGGAGCGTTACACGATTATCATTCCTGAAAAACTACAACCGCAGATGAACGTCCAGATTAAGGTATGAGACATCTAAGGGCTGAATTTTCTGAATCACTGTAATTTCACTGAAAATTAACTGTCTCTTTAAACAATGTGCTTTCATATGGCAGTAAGCTTCTCTCACTTGAGGAAGGGAGAAGAACAGAGATGGTGAAGGGTATGAAAACAGTCACTGTAATAGGGATTTGCTATGATGGGGTATAAAAGCAGCTTGCCCAAACTGTTTTATTTAGCACAAAGTACTCCTGTATTTTGGACCAGTCTTTTGAAGTCCCTGTAAATTTTTCTGTCTCAGTTAAATGTTTGAAGCACAATAGAAAGTGAACTGTAAGTATTAAATTAATTAAACTACTTTATTTAAACGAATTTAAAATTAAAATAATTCATTGACAATTCAGCTGACAGAATATTGTACACTGCAGTATTCAAAGTGAAGTCTAAGCATACCCAGTATAAAATCTAGGTAATATTCAGTCCCTGTATTTGAAAGACTGCTTTTTGTCTAGCTTTGCCTCCTAACCTATGCCCTTTTTTGAAAAATATTAGCATCTACAATAAAAATTTGATTTATTCTTGATTGGAACATCTGTAAAACTGACTTACTTAACCTAATAGCATCGAAGTCTGCTTTTTTTAACTTGGTTAGCAAAACAGTCTACTTGTTTCATTTTCATTTAATGCAGGTGGTCTCCCTGGATTAGTTTCTAACAATAGTTTATATGTGCCTCATTAACTGCCATGAAATGGAGAAAGTATAGATCCCAAAGAGCTGGTCACCTTATTGGTCACAGTTGAACATTGTGCATTCATCTGGAAGTACCTGACTAGGGGAGTCTTCAGTAAAACACAACGATTTTCTTCACTTCCTGAACTTGCCTATGTGCTTTTCTGATTCCCAAACACTAAGCCTCAAAGAAAGCTAATGAAATTAGTATTGCTTTGTACCTAAGCCACAGAATGACTACACAGAACATCAAGAATTAGTATAACCACTTGAAAGGATGGTCAGCTTTCATGCCTCTAGGCGTCTATCAACAATAAATCTAAATGAGGCAGCAAAGGCAATGTGAGGAGACTCCCATCTGTGTTTATTATGGTTTGTTTTAAACCACTTTCCTCTTCAGCAGCTGGCTGTAGTCTAGTTTGGAAAGAAATACTGATGCTCAGTGCCTATTCACTTTAGCTTTCTATCACAATTTCTTTAAGATGGCAAAACTATCGTAATAGTCCTTATTTTACTATGATGTCATGTAACATTTGGAAGGTTCTGCTGCTTGAATGACTTTCTCTGACCCCAACAGCTGGATACTGGGAAAACCTTTCATGTCATCATGAGATTTGACACTGATGTGGAGCTCACTTACTTCCACAATGGCGGCATTCTGAACTACATGATCCGTAAAATGGCATCCTAATCAAAAACGTTAAGCAAAAACGTCCAGGTACAAGCCTGCCTCTGGGGAGCGCAATAAAACTATGGTAATAATAAATTTGAAAGCATGAACCATAAAGTGAACAGTTTTTGCGTGGATTGTATTAGAAGGCTTGTTTACAATGCTGAATTCTTCTGTGTATCAGGAAACTGGACACACTTGCCCAATTAAACAGCATTTATTATTTGTTTTGTATGGTGGTTGGCTTGACTTACCTTAGAATACAGTGCAAAAGTCATTAAAATACTGCGGGAATCTGTGGAACTGTTGAAGATCATGTGCTGGTTTCATATATTTGGTTCATTTAGTTTGAAGTTAAGTTCTATGCTCATATCAGTGGTCCAAAAATTAACTGACAGTATAAAAAAAAATTTTTATGCTTTCCTGATTGATTACCTGATATTGACTTGCTTTCTTATTCAGTTGACCAGAATCTGAATCTAATACTGAAATTATTATTTACTGTTTATTAATTTCAAAAATGTGAACTTTTTTGTTTAAGCCTTTGCTGAAAGGTGGACCTATTGGGGATACTATTTCTAATGGATAAAATTAAATTTATTTTCAAGAAGTTTGGTGGTTTTTGTCATGTTATCCTCAGTACCGAGATGCAGAACAAAGCTTTGACTTTAAATTCTTCTCACTGTCCCTGTAGGAGCAGAGTCATACAAGTCTTGACTTCTCATGTTTTAATTCTTCTTTCTTTGAATAATCTGCATGAGACAGGATGAATACAAATACTGTCAGATACTGGCAGTCTTCTGTAACTCAGCAGAATACTGCTGTGATGTACTTCCTTCTGTTCTGTGTTCTCAAGAAGACAATCTACCACATTTTCAAGATCCTTGTCAGCAATTTTTATGGCAGTTAACAACCAGTGATTACACTAATGCATTCATTGAAGTCAGTGACTGCCCAATCGTCAATACCATATGAATCTATTTACAGTGATAATATCCTCTTACTCAGAGATAAACAAGGATATAGTACTAATTCTTACTCTTAACTGTATTTAGAGCAACTGCCACAACAATTAACATAGTGGAGAAATTATTTCAAAGTAATCTTCTAATGTATTTTTAGTGCAGTTGGCTCCAGCTGTATCTGGAAAAAAACAATGAAAATAGTTCTAAAAGAAGTCAAGAGGCTTAAGGAGGGGACAGAGATTGCACTGTACCTGCAACAGGCTATTCTTGCTTGATTACAACAAACAGAGCTCCTCTAGTGAATCTAGCAGAGGCCCACTAAGATGTTGCAGGGTCTGGAGCATCTCTCATATGAAGATAAGCTGAGAGAGCTGGAACTGTTTAGCCTGGTGAAGAGAAGGCTCAGGGACATCTCCACTGTTTGTGTACAAGTATCTGAATGAAAGGCACAAGAAAGATGCAGCCAGGCTCTTTTCAGTGGTGCCTAATGACAGGGCAAGAAGCAATGGGCACAAAGTGAAACACAGGAGCTTCCCTCTGAACATCAGGAAACACTTTTTTACTGTGAGGGTGACCAAGCACTGACTGGAAGAGATTGCCGGGAGAGAATGTGGTGTCTCCATCCTTGGAGAGCTCATTTAGGCTGAACTGCGGAGTTGCTTTAGTCTGCAGTCCTTGCGTTCAAACAATAGGAAAGCACAAGAACCCCTCAAATCCCTTAACTTCCCTGTAGTTATTACTATAAGCTGTGAAACTTAAGACTGATTATTTTGTATGCCAAGAGTCCTAAAGTAGATGGCCCTTTCACATAGCAAACTGATACTCAAGGACTGTGATTCTCCACATACTTTTAATTTGAAAGTGCTAAACTGACCTTTTTCAAAATCTTTGTGCCTAGTATTTTTGGAGGGGAGGCATTACCCAACCATAAATCATCTTTATCCATTGTTCTGTGTTTCCTTTTTGGAAGCAGCTATAAGAACAGCAAATTTACTACGTAAAAACTAAGCACAGAGTAAGTTACTGTAGGACTGAGATTCAGCCCTCCTGGAGAGTGTATACAGCTTTCACAGTAAAAGGCATGGACTGGGGTGAAACATGAAGCAGTGCTTTAAAATTTGTTTTGCTTTTAATGCCATATGCTACTGTTTAAATGAACACCACAAGTCTCACCAACTAGGGTTTAGGTAGTTTAAATAACTTGGACTGAGTTAGGTTCCTGTTCAGGTGCTTAAGACACATAATTCTTCTGCATCTATACCTTACTACACTATCAAATGCATAAAGTGAACTGAAAATATATTGAAGATTAAGCTCATTGAAGATATGTAGAAGCAGCAGGTACTTTAAAGTGTACAAATTTAACAATGTTTCATAACTGTGTCTGTAGCATTTCTCTTTTTCTGAGAGAAGGCTGAGACCTGGATGAGAGGGAGGGATTTAAACACACTAATGCCTGGACTGTGTTCCAATTCTAGATTAGCTCTGACAGGAAATCTATAGCATTAATATTAGTGCCTTGAGAGATTTCAGTTGCCAATTCATGAAACAGGACATCAGGGTAAATGCTAATCACTAGCTAAATTAAGCGTTCACCCATCTTACAGGGCACTGCCCTGTCGTTCCACCGCCCCGCACCACCCAGGGGCTTGTTCAGTTAAGCAACACAGAGAAAGGTGTCCATTCTACAACTTCAGCCACAGCAACTTGGCAAATGGGCGGTGATAGAAGAAAGCAGTGCTACCATTTTAATCCAGAAGATGCCTCCTCCAGGAGGGCTCTGTGAAGCCCTACTGCTTTTCTCTATTAAAGATGGATTTAAAAGATGCAATATCTTCCTTACAGAAAAGTTACTGGACATTCGTCTTAATTTTCAATATACCAAAATGCCTAGAGCATTATAAGTAATTTTTAAAAAGTAACTGAAGTAATGCTTAAAGTGTCAGTATATATAAGCCATGTTGTCTGCATGGAGGTTCAATCCAACCAGAAGTTACCAGTAACAAAGAAGATTCTGATTCACACAGAAATGCCTGAAGTTGTGGCTGTCAACTAAAATTAGATGTTTAGTTAGTCATTCAAATTGATTTTGTTTTTTTCAGACCAACATCTTCATAGCAGCAAGGATTGAGATCTAGATGCTTAGGCATGCGTTTGTTCATGCTTATATTAAAACTTCTAGTAAAACATTTCATTAGATAGCAAGTTTTATTTAGTGGCCATACTAGCTTTTT
Organism: Nyctibius grandis; assembly: GCF_013368605.1. Taxonomy (NCBI): domain Eukaryota; kingdom Metazoa; phylum Chordata; class Aves; order Nyctibiiformes; family Nyctibiidae; genus Nyctibius; species Nyctibius grandis. Next base: position 71,033,968 of record NC_090695.1, on the reverse strand, counting down.
TTAATCTAGCCAGATGCTGATGAGGAGCCTAGCATATCAGACAGCATAAACAACCATTTTTTATACATGGAAATAGATCATCCACTATTTCAACTTACTGAAACTAGTGCAGTAGGATGATACACGCACTAAAATGCTGAGTTCAGCTGGATGTTTCTTCAACATCAAAATTCTTCAAAGAAAAATTAATATTTTTCCATTTCTGAAAATCCATTTGTGTCCCAGTTTCAACGTTCTCTACTACAAAGCTTTTGATTTTGATCACTGGTAGATTATCAAATGTCTTGTACTTCACTATGATTCCCCAGTCATGCTGGCAATTAGTATTTTGGCAATGCATCTTGCTTTTTTTCTCAAAACAATCCAACTGGACTGGTTTGTGGTGAGGCTTTGTTATGTAACGCTCCTTGAACGCATCTCCTAGGACAGTGTGATGAGATTCCTGAAACAAAACATGCCAGAAGTGCTTAGTAGTAGAAACACCATTCCTCATTTTTGCCTGACATTCCCTTTCCCCTCACAAATTCCATTTCCCTGGTGATGTGCTTCCTGTCATTCAGGAGGCTCAACTTCCAGCCCCCTTGGCTCATCTTTTTTTCCCCATTCATTAAATACCAGGTACTAGAAAGGTATATCAAAACCAAAAGTACTATATGTCACCAGTCACCAACTTATACATATTTGAACTTACTTTTAGCTTCTCTAAAAACCATGCCTGCAATATTTGAGCCTTGTGCATAAAACTAGCAGAGTCATCCCGACAACAGACAACTTGAAAGACTCCTGTTTCCCACTCATTTTAACTACAAGACCCCAGCTTTTCATGAGGGGTGATGCAATTACTTTAGAGTGGTAAAAAAAGTAACCCTAACAAGGTAAAGGAGTTGTTTATAACATATACAATCAAATATTTTAAAAATTAACAATTTAATTTGAAAGCATGTGTACAATTTGAGCTGGAGTCTGAAAACGCTAGTTTCTTCTGGAAATGCAACTTCCATTAAATATACAGGCTGAACTATGACAGAACTCAGTTTGTAGGGATTATTTAAAATATTGTGAGTGGTTATTTGCAGAGTACTAAGAAAAATCTCTTTTAGAAGAGTTTTCTGAACTCTCAGATCTATTTGCACAGGTATAGGTGATAAGCCAGCAGCACAAAATGAAGTAACAGTCAGAGGTGCATGTTAGATATCCCTTGTTATTTGTCAAAGATATGTAACTAGGTTTTCACAAGGCTGAGCTGTTCCCAGCTCCTCGCCTGTGGACCTTCTCCGTGCAGAGGAGTAGTGAACTCCATCTACATTCCCAAAACAGCTGGTAAAAACAAAAAAAAAAGATTTTCTTGATTAAAAACGGAAGTGCCTGACGGCAAGCACTCTGTGATGCTCCGCTGTGGCCTGAAGCCTCTTATCACATCACAACTGCACTTTTCATAGCAGCACAAACAGAAGAAGCTTCAAAAGAACAAATTTCAGACTAGAAAGGTTTGAAGTGCCCAGAAAAGGCTCTCTTTCATGATCAACACTTTCCATGTGTAGAGTATTGGCTTCTTGGGCCCACAGAGAAATTCTTCAAGTTCAGAAAGAGTACAATAAAAACGTCCCCATGAGATTTATAGAGGCAATGTGAACTACCTAAAGAATGGAAAACAAAGTAATATTGAAGAATTAAAGGGCTCCTCTTGTAAAACCATTTTGGTTTTTGGTTTGCCAAAACCATTTGGCTTGCCTTGCCTTTCCAAACTGAAAATTGGCCCATAAGCCAAAGAGCTAAACAGTGAGCTGATCTCAGTACTTTGTATGGATAATTTTCAGTCAACAGAAATGGTGGGAGAAATCTCTCAGCTGCAGGAAGACTTCCAATCTTATGCTAATTGGGAAAGTGAATATCCAGCAGTTACACCAGTAGGTTATGTCACTGAAGATCACACGGTTTTCCACAAAACTAATCAATTCCTAACAAACAGAAGGGTGTTCAGGAAAACTGAAGTGATTCCTGTCATGTCACATATTTGCACACCTTGGACATCATCAGCTACCATCATAACTTGCTACAGAAGTAGTTATGGCTGGTCCTGTGGTTTACTTACTGATTTACTCAGAATTTTTTTCTGCTCCAGCTTGCACAAAATAGCCTACTTTCCACACTGGTAAACAACGCTGTTAGCTCAATAATGCTGACTTCCCTGGTTTTCATGGATGTAGGTTTCCATACAGAGACATACCTTTATAACTCTGATGTCATCTGTACTGCAGGCGTATGCTTTGCATTTTCCACATAGAAGATTTTTTCTCCCTTCCACTACCTTACATCTTATTTCTTTCTTCCTGGAATCTCGTAATACTTTTTCCTTCATTTGCAGGTCATGTATCTTTAATAAATAAATAAAAATCAAGATCATTATGAAATTAAGAGAAACCCCAATGTCTGTCTAAACATGACTCAGGATGTATAACATCTAGGAATCTATTACTTAAAAGCAAACAAACAAAACATGACTTGTTCTAGCAACTCATACCAAAAAAAGAACATGGTACATTTGTCAGGTCAAGAATGCAAGGCTAGAATAAGACTGCATGATTGACAGCATTTGTGCTGTCTGGTCCTTCCTCCTGTCTACCCGCCCTGTGGCCCCTTTGGCCATAATGCTATTAAGTCCTTATGAAGAAGGAGTGAGTCCCCCTACAGCAGAAGTAGCGCTGCTGCTCTGGGAAGCAGACGGTTTGGAAAGAAGGCTCCAGAGACCACAGAAATGGCAGGCAGAGAAAGAGACAACAGCCACAGCCTGGAGCTGGGGACCTGCAGCTCATGCAGAAACACAATCCTCTGAGAAGAAGCAGGGGCAGCCAAACCAAGCCTCAGAGGTGGGAGAAGAAACTTCACAAAGGCTAGAGGGCCTTGGATATCCTTTGTTGCACAATTCAGTGTCTGAAAGGTTGCCTGGAAACCCGGGGTGATCTGCAAATCCACAGGGACATGGCAGAACTGTGTACGAAGCCTTTTTATTTGTAGTGGCTGCCACTGGCTTATTCCAGCCTTCTCTGGGAAATTTGTTACAAAGGTCTAGGAAGATAGAATCATAGAATCATTAAGGTTGGAAAAGACCCTTAAGATCGTTGAGTCCAACTGCAAACCTAACACTCCCATGTCCACCACTAAACCATGTCCCTAAGCACCACATCTACACAGCTTTTAAATCCCTCCAGGGATGGTGACTCCACCACTTCCCTGGGCAGCCTGTTCCGATGTTTGACAACCCTTTCGGTGAAGAAATTTTTCCTGATACCCAATCTAAACCTCCCTTGGTGCAACTTGAGCCTGTTTCCTCTCGTTCTGTTGCTTGTTACTTGAGAAGAGACCGACCCCCACCATGCTACAGCCTCCTTTTCTCCAGGCTAAACAACCTCAATTCCCTCAGCCGCTTCTCATAAGACTTGTGCTCTAGACCCTTCACCAGCTTGGTTGCCCTTCTTTGGACTCTCTCCAGCACCTCAATGTCTTTCCTGTAGTGAGGGGCCCAGAACTGAACACAGGTTTTGAGGTGCGGCCTCACCAGTGCTAAGTAGAGGGGGACGATCCCTGCCCTAGTCCTGCTGGCCACACTATTCCTGATACAAGCCAGGATGCTGTTGGCCTTCTTGGCCACCTGGGCACACTGCTGGCTCATGTTCAGCCGGCCATCGGTCAACACCCCCAGGCCCATTTCTGCCAGGCAGCTTTCCAGCCCCTCTGCCCCCAGCCTGTAGCACTGCATGGGGTTGTTGTGATCCAAGCGCAGGACCCATCACTTGGCCTTGTTGAATCTCATACCATTGGTCTCAGCCCATTGATCCAGCCTGTCCAGATCCCTCTGCAGAACCTTTCTACCCTCCAGCAGATCAACACTCCCGCCCAACTTGGTGTCATCTGCAAACTTACTGAGGGTGCACTTGATCTCCTCGTCCAGATCACTGATAAAGATATTAAAGAGAACAGGCCCCAATACCAAGCCCTAGGGAACACCACTTGTGACCAGCTGCCAACTGGATTTAACTCCATTTGCCACAACTCTTTGGGCTCATCCAGCCAGCCAGTTTTTTACCCAGCAAAGTGTACTCCCGTCCAAGCGATGAGCTGCTCTCTAGTGAGCCTGTTTTTTTCCCTTTCCCCCTTCAAATCTAGTTTAAAGCTCTTTCAATGAGCCCTGCTAACTCCTGAGCAAAGATCCTTTTTCCCTTTTGAGACAGGTGTACCTCATCTGTTGCCAGCAGGCCTGGTGTCGTGCAGAGCGACTCATGATCAAGAAACCCAAAATTTTGCTGGTGACACCAGGCTCAGAGCCAGGTATTGATCTGCTGGCTCTTCCTGTTTCTTCCCTCATTATTCCCTGCAACTACAAAAATACAGAACACTACTTATGCTTCTGATGCCTTAACCAGTTGTCCCAAGGCCCTGAAGTCTCTCTTGGTTGCCCTCAGACTTCTGTTGCAACTTCGCTGCTGCCTACATGAAAAATCAGTAATGGATAATAATTCGCGGACTGTACCAGAGTAGGAAGTCTTCTCTTTACACCTTTAACCCAGGCCCCAGAGAGGCAGCAGACTTCCCTAAGAAGTGGGTCTGGTCTGCATATTGGGCCTTCTGTTCCCCTCAGGAGAGAGTCTCCTATGACAATGACCCGTCTTTTTTTCCTTATGGAAGTGCTTTTGATGCAGGCCATAGGCCGAGTTAACCTTAGCGACACCTCCAATTGTCCTTGTCATTGTTTGGTTCCACTTGCACAGCCTTGTACCTGCTATGCAAGGGCAGCTGAGAAGGTGGGGTGGTCAGGGAGGAGACACACCTGATGTGCCGGGCAGGAACCTGCCTGACCAAAAGTCCATCATTGGCTTAGCCTGAGACACCTCTTGGATGTCACCTCAGCACCAGTTCTTGACACTTCTTTGTACCCTCCTGATGTTTTCTGATCTGGTAAGTGTGCAGCACATAGCAGGGTTAATGTAAAGCACTGAACGTGTGCTGAGGTGTTCTACTGGGCTTGTTCATCTGCCACACATTGCTTGAAGCAAAGATGAACAGTACTGTAGGCAGTACAAAAGAAGCCACCAGAAGAGCATGTACAAACCCAAATGTCATCCAGTTACTGTCCCAGGCAGTGGTTTCTTGAAATTTCACAGAAAGCACTGCTCTGAAATCAACAAGCACTTGGCATGACAACAAACAACTTTAGAAAAGTACTTGTACTGGCCTGCAGCAAAGATAAAGTACTTCTGAACATGAATATGGATGGATCTATTACCACCATCTGCATAGTTTCCCATTTCCCATCTTCCACAGCAATAGTTTTCTTCCAGTGGACAGAATAGTTTTATTTCTAAGATGAGAAATTTATATAAATTCTACGTCAACTTCTAAGTTTTTTAGAGTTACGGTACAGATGACTTTCTGCAAGCTAGCAGTACACACTATCCCTTCTCTGCTGATCTAGCCTTGATCTGAAACCAATGACAGTGAACACTTTCCTCAGGTTATCACTTGGTCCTAGATAGTGCCCTAGTAGATGAAGGCTGATATAGATTAAGCCTGTAGATTTGAGTAAAAAAATTCCACAGAAGTACAAACCTTTCTTGCAAATGTTGTTTCATCCCAATTCTGTAGTTTTTCGATAGCTTCATTCATCGTTTCTTCCTTATAACGGTTGTGTTTCTCATTCTCGACCACTTCTGTTTTGCTTGTCACAAGGATGCACTTGCTGTCTCTTGCCCTTCCACGACCTATACAGCAACACATTTATCCTCTTTAGTTACTATTAACAAGATGTGCAAAAACTGCAGCTATGCCATAAAAGAACATGAAGGAGTTTCTGTGTGGCTGCTTTTGTTTCCCATGTTCAGATTCAGATAATGCTGCTTCTAAACAGCATTCTCTCAGCTCTTTCTTCTTTGGTCACAAACAAGAACAAGAGGCCTCATTCCATGTACCCTCATGGACATCCCCCAGCCAGTGCTGTATTGCCTGCTTCTGTGGCCTGCCTCAGTTAAAGTCAGGGCATGCTTGACACTTCAGTTGTTGTACAGCATCTTGCTGCCCTTGGAAACAAAAGCTAGAGGAGAAAAGTTCATCTTAGTGTTTCTTACTAGTTTTCTGCCCTGCTAATTGGTGTCTATTAAAAAAAAGTCTATCACAAAAAACCTGTGGAACTCGAAATACAGTGCTGGCAAGAAAAGAGACAACAAGAGCAAATGCCATCTCTTCCACCTGTCTATGCCTTCTGCCTGCCTGCTTTTTGCTGCTGTGACACAGGCAAACTAACAACTACAGGGATCTCATACCAGTTTAGAACTATTTCAGTTAGAAAAAATGTTCACATTTGCTTTTGAGCTCTTATTCCCCCAAAAGCATGATTTTATGTGGTTTAAAACTGACACAACCTATTTTCTTTGCATCTTTAATGGCTTGTTAAGAATAAACAGTATCCTTTCACCCATAAATGTAAATTCTGGACCAATTATTTCATTATAAGACAAAACCACAAAATCACAGGACACAAACACTGAAGGCAGAGGACTAAGTACAATGTAGATCACTTCCTGTCAAATTATGACGTTAACTACTCAGGTGATACGATAAAATATTGCAGATGCATCCCTGAAAGACATAGGCAGTTTTATGACATTTGGGAATGTTAAACAGAAACCAGTATTTAGTGGCTCTTCATTCCCCTCTACTAGCTGTATTGTAAAATCACCAAGATTCAAGACCAAAGTCTTGACAGACTTCTTTAGACAAGCCAAGGCAGAAATGGGGTTTCCTGGGTTGTTTGGGGGTTTTTTTTGTCTTGAATGTTATTGGTCTGCACATGCAAAGGCCTTGGGTACCCATGAGTAGCTGGGTTGGGAATAAGCCACTCGGCAGAGGAAGGTCTTCAGAAGCCAAGGCAATACATGAAACTCCATTGCACCAGTCCTTTGTAAATTGTCACAGTCACAATGGTGATTTGCACTATATCTGACTACAGCTCTGCTAGCCACACTTGTGCTTATACGTGTAACTACCCACTTGAGGGATCAGTCCTCAACAGTTCAATAACCTTGTGCAGCATGGCTAATTTGTGTGGCAAAAGAAAAATCACACAACATCAAGGACTCAGTTCTGTGAACAGATTTGTCATGTCCAGTGCCATCATTCATCTGACTTCACTCGGGGGCACAGAGGAACAGCAGCAAGACATGCACATATTACTACAGTATTTCCAAAGTGCCATTCAGTAGCACTTTATGTCCATTTCTAGGCCAAAACAGGTTTCTAGAGTAACAGCTCTGAAATTCCATACCTCGGACTTGGATCATTTTGGTGACATTACCGAAGTATTCATAGAGCACAACAAGGTTGCACTCAGAAATATCAATGCCTTCATCAGCAACAGATGTAGCAATTAGCAGTCTGCTGGCTTTGTCGGTTTTGAATGCATCCAGTACACCTTTCTGCATTGGGAGGGTCATACCTACAGTACCAAGAAACTGCGTCAGGAAAAAACATTGAAGAGTTCCTTGAGCAAGATACCTGCATTTGCTCTTGCTTAAGTGATTAGAAATGAGCATGTCTGTCTGATCTAGAAAAGTACTTTCAAGCTTGCATATCCAGCTGGCCGCATGCTATACCCACTGAGCAGGAATTCCTGTGGATGTGCCACAAGAATTGTCATCCTGGGAAACACCATTTCAGACACAACACCTAGCTGATCTTTATTGGAGAGACCCATACAGCTCAGTTATTTTAAGCCCAAGCTAACTCTTAACTTAAGCCATGCATAATTCACTTCAGCTGTAGCTTCCATTCTACCTTAAAATGTCTGTGCCACCAAACACAAAATAAGAGAGGGATCTGTAAAAGGAACAGGGAAAATACCACTATAAGTAATCACAAGAAGCCATGATAGTGAACAGTTTCTAAACTTGTTTTGAACTAGCAAAAGAATCCTGCAGCAAAGGGCCACTAAGAGTGTTACTGCTGCTTCAACCACAGATTCTGGACAGAAAAAGCAAGCATCTCCTTAGGACTGGTTAAATGTCTTCTAGATATGGAAGAAGGCATAGCGCAAACTTGCATGACCTTCCTCTGTTTCAGAGCACAGAAGATGAACACAGAAAGAGCAGAACAATTTTAGCAATCTAGCCACCATAGGTCTAGCAACTGGTATTCCTCAGGGCAAACCTGCGTACTTGTTTTTTGATCTCTTCTTCCACGACCCATCAACATGTCTGACTTTATGTGGCTAAGTACAGGGTTTGCTTCTATCCACTTCTTCAAGGCCTAGAAAGCAAATCAGGGAGTTAGGTCCCTGTCCAGATGAAATGCTGCTTTGGGGTAGTTAGGTAGATCCTGCCCATGCTTGCCTAGACAATTAATATTTTCGAGAACCAAAAGCAGAAAAGAAGGTGGAACTTGTGCATCAAGAGGGAACATTAATAATAGGTGAAAAAGCAAGGGCCACAGCCATGATGCCAGATCCAACCATGCCACAACTTTTCCTACCCCTGCAACTTAAAGGCTGGCTAGAGAGCAAGCAGCCTTTCACTGCTAAAAAGTATGCCTTTTTCTCTTATAAACCAACAGATCACTGAATGCTACGCTTCTGGGATCCAAAGGACAAGATTTGCCATTTACAAACCGCACTTTCTCACTCCACAGTTGAAGTAGCGCCTTCAAACTGCTCTTACATAGAACAAAATTCAGCCAAACTCCAGTAGGCTTTTACATCTATAATGAAAAATTGCCAACAGATGCTTGGTGTTGTTAGTTTGGACTTTAGCCTGCCTTTAATTTTTTTCTTGTTTGCAATTCATCCAGCGTGTCCATACCCAAGGACAAAATGGGGGTTGGGACTCTCAGCTGATAAATCTGTTTACAGCAGCCATGCAGTAAATGTTTAAGAACTACTGAAGCTAATGATTAGCAGCACACTTGCTTCAAGCATGAACTTTTTCTGGGAACAAGGTTATTGGAAGGGAGAAAAAAGATCATCCAGCCTAGAACCTTGATCCTCGGCAAGTACGAAATAGACTAGTGCATCAGAAGGGTCCAGAGAAATCTGCTCCACAAAGTCTTTCCTTTTTCTTGATGAAGAACACATGCTAGGGCACAGATCTCCTATGGGCCCATAGGAATCCTCCGGGAAACCTATAAATACCTCCTGATGTGCAGTCAATAATAGAGCAGAGCTGCTGGTTTATAACACTGCAACATTAAAGCCAAAAGCTTTGTAATACATCTTGTTAAAACTGACTTCAGACCTAAAGTAAAAAATCTGACGGCTTAATGATCAACTATGACACATAGCAAGAAGTAATGATGAAGGAAGTAGTGATAAAGAATACCACCCCTGTACTGTAGTTTTTAGAAAAAGAAAAAAAAACTCATCCTATCTCACAGCATCAGTGCTTAGGAAGATACAGAAAGATAAATATTTTTTTTAGAAAGATCAAATACATGCATATTTTTCTATTTCCAGGTCAAAATAGGAAGGGTAATAGATGAGGCATTATATTTTCTCACTTCCCATTTTAGGAGCTTTAAAAAGAAATGCCTTACAGCTACTAAGGCTCTTGTCTTGGCAAAGAGAAGAGTGCGAGTCTGTGGGTTATAGCGGTATGCTTCATCCAGGATGCAAGCAAGCTCTTCCAGCTTGGGATTCTCATTTGATTCATCTTTTGAAAGTGCAGTCAGTTCTGGTTCTTTCTCTGGAAGAAAACAGCAGTTTCTTGAATAATTTACCTTCTTTAATGCAGAAAACAGAATTCTCACCCAAACCTACTTTCAAATGCCACCCACATTCTTTTTAGCATCTATTTTTATTTTCTATACAATTCTTTCAGATGCAAGAAAAGAAAGCTATTGGTTAAATGCAGCAAAATCCCCAGAAAAAAAGAATTTCTGAATCTCTCGTATTTTGTAGCAAACTGACAGGAGAACCTCTGTGACATACTGTGCATCAAAAGACAGCAACAGAACAAGCAGTTCTTGCGAAGCGCAGGGCCATTTCTTAGGAAACAACTGACGCTAGAGGGCAGACAGCCCGGTGATTTAAGATTGCAGTCAACACTGCAACACACCAGATCACAGGCTGGTTTGCAGCAAACTGCTACTAAATAAGAAGTTAGAGAACAGTGCAACCTCTAACTTTTAATCAGAAGGGTGCAAGGGCACCTGCTTCTTCCCAGGAGTCTGGGATTTGTCCAGGAGCACTGGGCAGGAGGAGGCTAGGCAGCGCTCTGAGCAGTATGTTGCCTCATCCAATGCTGCCAGCACACATGATGGTAGACCATCCCCCTACTTGTGGGGCACACCCTTAAGGACACTGCTGCCTTATCAGGCATATAAGAACCTACTACAGCATCTAGCTACAATTACTACTACTTCCTTAGCTCCTGCACTAGAAGCTTGAAGTCACAGAAACTAAGTTCCCCCCTGCCTCCTCTAACACTACATTTCTACCCACACAGACACTAGATCTTCTGAAAAGTGCCAAGTTTCTGGAAAAACAACCGCACTTACTCTGAAGAAAACACTTGGTTCGTTCTACCATAAGCCCTCTTCCCCCCTGCAACTGTCACAGGTACTCTGTGAAATACCTTGAAATTTGGCTGTCAGTTGCTTCTCCAACTCTGTATATGGTCCATTCTTGACATTTGTGAAAAATTCAGTTAGGTAGGCTAAAGCATCTTCGATGCGGGCATCTTCACTGATGATGAGAGCATCGTTGAATTTCTGCTCAGAGAGAGAGACATACACATTTAAGCCTCATTTTCTGTGGGACAGGGGATGAATGGTGGTGTCCCCCAGGTCTCAGTCTTGGGGCCAATACTGTTTAATATCTTTATTGATGATCTGGACGTAGGGATTGAGTGCACCCTCAGTAAGTTTGCAGACGACACCAAGCTGGGTAGGAGTGTTGATCTGCCTGAGGGTAGGAAGGCTCTGCAGAGAGATCTGGACAGTCTGGATCGATGGGCCAAAGCTAACTATATGAAGTTCAACAAGGCCAAGTGCCAGGTCCTGCACTTGGATCACAACAACCCCATACAGCGCTACAAGCTTGGGGCAGAGTGGCTGGAAAGCTGCCTGGCAGAAAAAGACCTGGGGGTGCTGGTGGACAGCCAGCTGAATATGAGCCAGCAGTGTGCCCAGGCAGCCAAGAAGGCCAATGGCATCCTGGCTTGTATCAGAAATAGTGTAGCCAGCAGGATGAGGGAAGTGATTGTTCCCCTGTACTTGGCCCTGGTGAGGCTGCACCTCGAGTACTGTGTTCAGTTTTGGGCCACTCACTACAAGAAAGACATTGAGCTACTGGAGCGTGTCCAAAGAAGGGCAACAAAGCTGGTGAAGGGTCTGGCACACAAGTCTTACAAGGAGCGGCTGAGGGAACTGGGGTTGTTTAGTTTGCAGCAGGGGAGGCTGAGGGGAGACCTTATCGCCCTCTACAACTACCTGATAGGAGGTTGTGGTGAGGTGGGGGTCGGTCTCTTCTCCCGGGTAACCAGCAATAGGACAAGAGGAAATGGCCTCAAGTTACGCCAGGGGAGGTTCAGGCTGGATCTTAGGAAGAATTTCTTCACTGAAAGAACCATTAGGCATTGGAACAGGCTGCCCACGGAGGTGATGGAGTCACCATCCCTGGAGGTGTTCAAAAAACATCTAGATGTGGCACTTCAGGACATGGTTTAGCATGCATGGTGGCATTGGGTCGATGCTTGGGCTTGATGATTCTGTAGGTCTTTTCCAACCTTAACAATTCTATGATGCAAATTTTAATTAGCTAGATTAAGTATTGCAAACTTGTGTTGTTCTTCCATTTGCATGACAAAACAAGCAGTACAAAGTCTGCTCTGCACTATACTGTTCTTAGTGAGTATCTTAAGACACAACTCTTAACACACTATGCTGTAGCCTGTGTCAAATAAAAGGATTAGATTCAAAACCTGCTCCTAGGTGAACATACCTGTGTCAGAAGGAACAGGACGGTTCCACCTCTGTATGGAAGAGAAGAGGATATACACTTACCCGCAGGTGTTCAGTGCAAATGAAAAGGTCTCTACAAATGCTGCTCTCCTTCTCCTTATCTGCCAGTTGCAACAGTCTGCATTTCTTCTGAGTGGCAATTATCCAGTGTTCATATCTCTGTGTTCCAAAATCATTCTTGTTGATTTGAGAGATAGTATCTAGTAAAGAAGGAGGAAACAAACATTTGTTCATCTTGACTAACAAATAACCAAAACAGTTAGCTAGAAGATAATACATTTTCCATGAACGTTAGGTCTAAAAAGCCTGTTCAGAAGAACACTTTATGATACAATCACAGAATCACTGAGGCTGGAAGGCACCTGTGGAGGTCTTTAGTCCAACCCTCTGCTCAAAGCAGGGTCACCTAGAGCCCGGTTGCTCAGGATCATGTCCAAACGGATTTTGAGTACTTCCAGGGATGGAGACTGCACAACTTCCCTGGGCAACCTGTTCCAGTGTTTGACCACCCTTACAGCAAAGAAGTTCTTCCTGTTGTTTGAGTATTTGTTTGTGCCTTCCTCCTGTCCTGCCTCTGGCAACCATCTGGGAAGAGTCTGGCTCTGTCTTCTTCACTCTCTCTGTTTCAACGTATACCGAGATGTTAGGCTAAAATTAATCCAGTACAATTCAACTAAACATTTGTGTACATAACACACATCTGCAAAGTCTTCAGCAACAAAATTAGAGCTCACTTATCCTACAAGAAGTCTTGTGCATTGCTCCTTGAATTACCAGCTACTCAATAGTTAAGTATTCATTTGCTAAATGGTCCATGGTACTTAAAGGCATATTATCCAAGGGCCTGTTCTTGAGGCAGAACTAGTCAGTACCTCTTTGTCACATACATACTCTGTCTGACTGCTTCACAAACTTCAGTAATCAGAGGGTCCGCAGAAGGCAAGCCAATAGCATTCATGCAAGAGGAACCCTGATGCAGAAATAAACTTCTGAAGTGTTTGCTTAATTTAGTGTGCAGTTTGAAATTCCCACTGTATTTGTTCTTTGTTGTGTTTCTTGGGTTTGGGGTTGGTTTTTTTTTTCGGTTGGGTGGGGTTGGTTTTTTCTAGGTGTTCTTTTTTTATTTCTCTCTTCCTGCCCCAGAATATAGTTCACTCTCCAATATCTGGAAAATGGGGGGAGAAAACATCTAGAAAGCATAGAACTGAGGTAAACAGGCTTAAGGCACCCTAGTCAGTTTGCAAAAGTCAGTCTAAGCCCAAACAAAATCCCTTATTCAGAGCTGGATAGACTAAGGCTGATCCTGAGCATAGCCATCCATGGGTCTCTGCTTTGTACCCCCTGTAGCTCTCAATTTGTTGATAAGAGCCACTTACTGGACACCACTTAGGAACCCTGCAAAAGCAGAAAAGATCAGCTGATTTCTGCAGGGCTGCAGAATTAGGTCTCATTACCATGAGACACGTTCTCTCTTCTCACAGCCATGCATCTCCCTCTCTGCAAACCTTCACACCACTGCAGTTCTTAAGGATGGAACCCTACAGACAAGTGTTTCCTTTGTTAGGCAGCCACATCCTCTTTCTGGTGGTGTTCATGTTCCACAGATTCTCCTCTGTAAAATTACCTTAAATGCTTTTCAACAGGAAATAATGAAGACCTGGTAAACAGTAGAAATAGGGGTACCCAGAGGTATAAAGAGGACAAAATGCTGACCAGAAAAGGTGGCCAGGGCACCCCTAGAAATAACTCTGAGTGCAACTCAGAGAGGCCAGGGAAAATATGGGAAGAAGTGTCAGAGCAGTAAGAGTGAAAGTAAACTTACACTGAAAGGAAGAAATTACAACATTCAGAGTAACACTGTAACCGAGACCCTTCCTGTTTTCCTTAACAGAGGCAGATTTAGGTATGAAGCATTTGGAGAAATGTTTAAATGAGAACATACAGGTATCTCTCATCAGTGAAATCCAGCTCCTTGCATTGTGAAAGCAAGTCCTTTGGTAGTTTTGTTTAGATTCGTTAAACATTTCAAATTATTTGACAGTGTCAAAAGCACACCATTCTTAGCTGCAGGAAACACGGGTTGAAATCCAAGCAAAAATACTGATGATTATAAAACTAATCACGTATAACAGGAAAATAGTTGACTCTTCTATCTGTAATCTCTTATTTAGGAAATACGGGTTAAAGGCAAATAAAAAGGAAGGAGGAGAAAGGAAGTGGAAAAAGCAGTGACTGTTCTAGCAGCCATGAGGATTCACACTGATGTAATGAAAGACTGAATCCCCGTTACAGGCATATTACAGTATCTTACCCACTGAGTAAATCTTCCTCATCAACGCCTCTGTCTCAGACATCAGACCTGAGATAATGTCTGCAAAGTGATTGTGAACTCGCATTTTAACCCATCTGACATCTAGAGACAAGAAATGGAAGTCAGTGGCCCGAATAAGCAAAACATTTTCCTGGGCAATGCAGAACAAATTCTTGGCTAGAAGAATGCTACATATGGTGGTCTATGCAATCATAATTATATTTATTGTTAATGAGCATTATAGTTGCACAGAAGGAAACAGCCCCCAGTCTTCACTGGCAGAACTGCACTAGCTTTTCTGCCTTGCTAAATAAAAAACAGAGATTCTGGAGCTCAGCAGAAAGAAAATTTGCCCAAATGGGCACTGCCTTACTGTGGGGCAACAGTGAAGTGCATGCTTAAACTTCTTTCAAGCCAGCAAGAAGCAAAGCTCCAGCTTAGTTTTAAGCTTTTAACTTCAACTGACCAAAGGAGAATTGAATAGCTGCCTTAATTATGGTGCTTTGCATCTCACAGGAAAATAAGAAGGAAGCATGCTTACGTGTTTCTGGCTTGCTTCCGAATCTCTGCAGATCCTCTTTGTTCTCTCTGACAGTGGATATGGCCTGTATGTCAAGGTAGGAGCAGAGGGTACAGATGTGCTCTATCGTTTCGTTGATGCTCTTGGCATTACCAACTCCAACAGAAGCAGTTAAACCTACAATCTGAGCACACACATGAATAGCAGTGGTTGCTCCTTTGTCACAAATGAAAAAAACCCAGGAGACACTGTTACCAATTGACAAGTTGTCACTGTCTCCAAAAACAGGCAGCTGAAGTAAACATGAGCGCAAGGACTAAATCTTGAGAGCCAAACCTTGTCCCCACTCGTTCCCTCTCCAAGGCACTTAAGCTTAGAATATTCACACTGAAAATAAATTATCCACTGTCCTGGTTTGGCCTAAACCAGGCCAATTTTCCTTTCAGTGATTTTTACTTTCAGCTAAGTCTCCTCTAAGTAACTGCACTTTCTGAAACTAACTGCATGTTTTGCAGACAGTGTCTGCTTCCAGGACTGATAACGCTCAAAGTTTGTAGTTATCACTGAGGCACCGGTAGGGATGTTATGCAGAAAGGCTCTTGCTGTACTTATTCTTAGAGAAACCAAGGTCACTGCTGAATTCCTCACTGCTTACGAGTGAAGAGCCGAAGAGGGGTCGCAGCTGCAGGGGGGAGCGGACAGGGCAGGTGACCCAAAATTGACCAACGAGGGTATTCCATCCCATACACGTCATTCTCGGTATAAAGCGGGGGGATCACGAGGGTCTCGCTCTCTTTCTGCTATGGCCGGTGTCCAAGGAGGACTCCGTCTGTTTTCCTGCTGCCCCCGATCCCGATCCGTGCATCCCTGAATCCAGCTCTCGACCGTCGCTAGGCCCAGCCTGGGCCTTCCCGGAGCCTGCCCTGCAGTGCCGGTGGTGACGTGGCTGACTTCAGGGGAGCTCAATCTTGGTTTTGTATGTATATTTGTATATATTTGATTATTTCTGTTATTGTTATTATACTCTTTTTCATTATTATAGTTTATTAAAACTGTTTTAACTTTCCAACCCAGAAGCCTCTCTCCCTTTTCCCTTTCCCTTTCCCTTTGGGGGCGGGGGGAGGGTTAACAGAGAGCATCTGCCACAGGTTTAATAGCCGGCCCAGCTTTAAACCTTGCCATCCACCCACTTAAATCCATAACCAGCTGTATTTGTCAGTGCCTATCCTACACAGAAACAGCAAATCTACCCCCCGAATTGTCCTCCACGCTCATTTAGAGATGTCTTCTCAGATGGACCAAAGCCTCCTGTCAGTGGAGGCAGTGGCCCCGTTTTATCATTGCAGAAGACAGCAACAGAGAGGCAACAAGGAGGTTACTAAGTTCTGGGGCACATGCTTTCTTCCCAGCCCAGCAATCCTGTTTGCTCTGAAGTACTCCGGTCTCTGTCACGCTTGATCAGTCCTTCTTGGCAGCTGGAGGGAGGATGTAACATGGGAAAATAGCCTGGAGGTGTCCAAGAAGAGGGGAAAAGTGTTCCAGATGCTACCGTTTCAATTTGCAGCCATTGTTAAATGGGAGTTTGAACTGGATTAACACAAAAGGCAAGACTTCAGGCTTTGCTGGCTGCACTGCAAAATACTTTTCTCTAATGTCTTCACCAGTGACAGGCTGGGCCTTACCTGAGGCAGCTGGTCTGCAGAAGAGTCAAATTTTTGTTCCAGGTATCTGGTCATTAACACATTGTAGGGGTGGTTGCCCGTAGTGTTGTGGCACTCATCAAATATCATCAGAGTGAAGATGGAGAGGGCGCTGAGGATCCCTTCCTCCATGCTATTCACAAGAATCTGGGGCGTCAGCACAATGATGTCACTGTCCTGTATAACCTTTTCTACAGAGACATTTGCAACTGTTTCACCACTAATTCCTTGAACAGAATATCTAGGAAGAAGAGGCAAAAGACAGGGTATGAAAAAGGATGTCTTGCAGGGCAAAGAAAGCTAGGATGGACTTTTCAGCAAGCCCGAAGGGTAGTGACTAAGTTCAAAAAGTCAAATTGTTGGGGCTGGCAGTTTGACCCACAAGCTGAGGAAAAATACTGCTGAGGGTAAACAACTGGATTTTCAACTCCCATTAACTAAAATATATTAGATTTGAGGGGTGGTGATGTTGTACATTTAAGCTGCATCTGTCAGTTCACATGTAAGCTGTGTTTGGAGATCCTGCCCCTCATCCCTTTTCTGTATATGGCAGCATGGGACTGTTTTCTGTCCAGCAGCCTCATTTTCCCATAACTATAAGGATTTATATGTGGTGTGCAGTAACCAGTTCCTTCGAAATCGGAAGCTATAGGTTGTCAAGACTCCCCTAAGCAATTTTCAGTCCCATCTGAGAGGCGGACCGTCATATTCTGACTAGAGGTTGAAAACCCAAAGAAGTCTGAGTCTTTCCATTTGGAGAAGAAAGAGACACTCTGCCATTTGAGAATGGCAAGAGGAATCCTACTTTTGCTGCCTGGAACTGCCTTGTCTTTGGAAGCAGGGCTGAAAGGAGTCTCAAGAGAAAACACACTTCACCCTTTTTGAGAGGCAAGCACAGGTATACTTTGGCCATTTCCATAGATGCTGCACAACCAGTGCTTAAACCCTCCAAAAGCAAACTTCAGACTCTCCAAAGTCTACCATAGTAACTTGCCATTCTTACCACTAGGCTTCATCCTTATGTTAATGCCAAACACCCTTGTCACAAGTACATCCATTACATTTTGTCCTGGCCACAGCTGACCTAAAAGGCAGTTTATTTTCTGTGGAGGAAGCCACCAGGTAGAATTACACTTACCCACTTCTTTCAAAATGCTGCTTGAATACAGTTTTCTGTTGTTCGTACACTGGCACTTTAGTTGCAAGAAAGACAACTTTCGCCTTTCGTTCTGCAGGCATGTTTTGGAAGTGGTGTTCACAAATCAGAAGTGCCACAAAAGTTTTTCCAGATCCTTTAAACAAAGAATGTGAAAGGTAAGCCACTAGTATGAAAGGGTGTATTTGTAATCAGGAGCCTGTCTCATGTGGATGCGCTGTAATAACAAAGAGCTGACATGGGAGCTGTAACACTTCCAGAATCTCTGGGGACAGATTTGAACACATGCTTGCTGCTTACTCGGGTGGGTAATCATCCCTTTATCTCGCACAGTCTCAGGCTGTAAAGACCATGTGGAAGACACTGGGAAGGAAAATCCATTTGCAGTTTTATTTGAGTTCTTTGAAATCATTGAGTCTATTTCTGCTCTTAGAGTGTGCTCCCATATCAAATCAGACTATGGTACAGGCCCCAGGCACTTTCAGCTTCCATCCTTCCCCATGCAGCCTTGCTCCTCTCACATTTCTTTTCCGTCAGCACCAAGGCTCTCTTTGCAGGCCACTCAGAGCTCCTCTGTGTCCCTGCCTCTGCCTCACCAGGGCCCAGGGGAGAATAAGGCTAGTAACATGGAAGACACAGGTGGAGAGAAAGAGCTCTTTTGCTGCTGGACTTCGATCTTCTTAACTCAGTCCTAAGCTACCGCAAAAGTTCCCCATGCTGTTTTGATGTTGTAGGCATTGCAGTACAGAAGACAGGGGAGTCTCAAGGCAACTCATCCTATTTCTCCTTCAAGTTGCAAGCCAAATTTCCGAAAGATCTGCAGAGATCAGTGAGTGATTTTAACTCAAAAATCTGCACCAGGGAGTGAGAAAGCAGAGGTCAGAACATGGAAATCTGAATACAAGCACTGAAGTGCCAAGAGAGACATCTGTCTTGCTCAGTCTTTGTGCTCCCCTTGGTCATTAATTTCAGGTTAGATCTGGATCTACTCCTATAATACAACTGCTTTTAAATAAACAGCTGGAAAAGTTTGACTCAACCTTTACCCTTTCCTGTCCTTCATGGCCCTCTCAACCAAAAGAATTTCTCTAAGAAACATGTGTTTTCTTACCTGTGGGGGCACATATCAATGTGTTTTTCCCATTGACAGCAGGCTGTGCAAGTTCAGTCTGGTAGCTCCGAGCCTTCTTTGGTTCATAAACAGGTGAAGACTGATAGATCCCTTCTAGGAGAGAACCATGTGTTTGTGATGAGCGTTACAACAGATATGCATAAAATACATTATGCCCCATACAGTTGCTATCTAAAATGATAGATGTAGAGTCCTTGCAGTCTACACAGAGCACTCTCTGACAGGCAAGACTTTTAACAGGACATATGCACCAGACAAGAATTTTTTGTAGGTTTGATGGCATACTTTTCTTGCCACTTGACTGTCCTTCCTAAAATGAACTCATTTCAAAGCCTTGGCTGACAACTCTCACCTCAACTGTTTTTTTTCAACTCAGAAAGAAAACACAAGGGCTTATTTTCCCGCAAATATATGCACAGTATTCCTTTCAGCCTTCTGCTCTGCAGGCTTTTGAAATTAGTACTCTCTTAAATTGTGGTCTTGTCAGAGGGTTTGCACTTAATGCAACAGGAACTAGAAACCACTGGTGCAGCAAAATTTGCTGTATGAGACATGACAGCCACTGCACAGATCGTTTGCAACCACATTCAGCTCTCTAAACTGGTTAATATCAGGTCACATGTGAATCCCTTCTATCAGAGAAGAGATGCATCAACAACAGTCTGGTGTTCGGAGACCTTTTTGATAATGTGCTGACAGAACAACTTTGCACTAGAAATGTGGTAAATGAGGGGCAACCCCTAACATGTGCAATGCCCAGCATGTGATCCTTTAAACATTAAAACAGAAGACAGCTAAATCAAGTCAGAGATTCATACTAGTTCCTCAACACCTTCCTTTGTGGCACACCGCATCTGCATCATTCAGGAGTCTAAGGAAAGGGAGAATTCCAGTCACTAAGTTGCTAAGGCTTACCTGAAGCTGAACTGAGATTTTCACTGAGATTATCACATTCTGCTTCTTCAGAAAACGTCATCGTGGTTTCAAAGCTGTTCTCAGGGCCATCTGTCATTTCACCATCAATATCTTTGCCATTATCTGTACAACCACATAAAAAAAGGCATGTTATTGAACCTTTTGATTTTAAAATGTTGTATTTGCTGGGATGACAAGGTGAAGTAGTTGGTTGCTAGCATGGAAAGACTACATAAAATGATGCTGCATCCAGGCTCCCTTTCAAGCAAGATGGATAGCACTGAGAGTCTTGGGTTTAGAAGACCTACATACTCAACACACGTTTATCTATCCCTCAAAAATCAAGCAACATGATAGACTGGGAGGAAAGCTATATCTTCTGTGTTTAGTGACATTACAGATTTAACATGGACATTAACCATAAGAGTGAAAAATACGTAGGAGTTCAAAGAAGCTTTGTAAATTCAAGACCTTGTTCTCCCTTTCCCCCACCTTCTGGAAGGACCTAGAAACGGTAAGACTATCTCCAACCTTTATCTTACATGACAATTAAGAGAGGTTCCAAAGAGGTTCCAAAGATGCTTGCTGAAATTTTCTTTGGCCCCATAATTATTACCTTCTCAAAGAACTGGGCTTTGCATGAAGAATCTCATTGCAAATAGAACACGTGATCACAAAGCACTGCTTTTGGAGAGGGAGAAAGAGCACATTTGCACCCTAATCCAGTCCAGAAAGCACATAGTATCTGCAATTAACTTCTACTAGCAACTGCTAGCGTTAAAATGCGTCCAAAATGGACAATGGTTCTTCAGTAGGCTGACTTTGGCTTTACTAAGTTGTATGTCAGCAGAAGCCTCCCCAAAAGACAGTGATATCTAACCTATTAAATATAACTGTTAACCAAATAATATGTATAGCCATCAGCTACATAAAATAATATCTATATAAGTATTATTCTTATATATATTTATATAATTATTTATAAATTAACTACATATATAATTTTTATATACATAATAATTAAATCTCCAGAAAAGAAGTTACACACATTTGACTACAGCAATAAAAACAATTCAAAATAACAAATATTGTTTAAGAAGCCACTTGAAAGTAGCTTGTCCCAGTTGCTAATTAAAAACCACTAAAACAATCACTTATGGTTTGGGAGAAAGCAAATGTAGATATAAAGAAATACAATCCAGTTTATCTAAAATCACTTGTCTTGCTTAATTATTTTGTAGAGAAATACTGCATTCTGCTCTAAATTCTCCCATGCTGCAGCATACTCATATAGGTATTTTTCAAGTGGAAAAAGGTAAATTCAATGACAAAAGCAAAATCTGATTAGAGGAAATTCTGCATTTTTACAAAAAATGAACACAGTCACTTGGTAAATGCTGCTGATCAATTTCTCAAAGAAAAACGTATAAGATCTGCTCTGTGGATCACAGAAGGGTATCACTTTCTAGAATATCGAGTTACTAATCATATTTTATCACAAAACATTGCATCTGTCATAACTCAAGCAACCAAAAAGATGGCAAAAGGTAAATTACAGTAGAAGGGAGGGAAGAAGATATACTTTTTGTTAGTTTTGTACCTTCTGAGCCTTGTATGCTGTCCAATTCTGTTTGCCAAAAAAAAAGACATCATTCATAACCATACAGAAGGAAAAATACTCAAAAAATAATTTCTGACGGTTTGTAAGGTAGTACCTATATATTTTATTTTCTATAAAAGACACTTTAATTTTTTAAAAAGGGGTTTATTTTCAAGCAACAATAAGCAATGCAGTCTGAGAGTATCCTTTTAAATTAGCCTTATTCTCCTGAAAAAAAATTACTGTCTGGTACAAGAATAGGAAAAGACCATCATAAGAACAATTCACAGTTTACCTTCTCTCATATCCCACAGTTCACTTGCGTTGTAATATCCTGCATTATCTAGTGCCAGCTGAAGGCTTTTTGGCCAGTTTTCCTTATCCGATCGACAGAGACATTCAATGAGTTTAGTTATCCCGGCTGCTTTGCTTCTGTATTCACTAATCTGCACACACAACAAACAGAAGTTGTAGATTCTGAGTGATCAAAACCACTGTTCTTTGATTGATATTTTGATTTGTTTTCATTGATGTTCTGTTGAAAATTGCATTTCTTTCTCACAGTATAAGAGGTTTCCAATAAAATTCAGCCATTTACGTACTACTGCTGCAATTCTGCCAGCCTAGGCGTACAGTGAGCTTAGCTGGACTACATCAACAGGTAGGCTATTTGCTTAAATATTCTGAAACACCATAGAGCTATTCTGTGATTTTTCAGCTGGCAAGGTTCTTGTAATAACCTGTATCTGCCATAAACCTCTAAGGCCAAACTTATCAAAAAACATTCCAGAATAGAAAAATGTGAAAGTACAAAATCTATGGCAGGCCTGATCTTTGGTCAGATGCAATAGCTTTCCAAATGTTGTGTTTTTCCATAAAGAAATACCACTTTAAAAATAAAATAGCCGCAAACAATCCTTCTCAGGAGTCACAAGGAGTGAGAACACCTAACAGACACCTTCACACAGCATCAACAACTTATTATTCACCAGTCATAAATGATCAGTGATTGGTAATGTCACTTGTTATGAGTCATCAATAATGACACTGAGCTAGAACTGGGTAATGGTACAGGAACTTCACATCCAAAGGCAATGAAAATGTTGTCAGCTCCTGTGACACAGCATTTAACTAGTGACTTCAGACCAGAAGTTTCATTTCACCGTATGACCATCCCTTTGGGTGCTGACAAAAGCCACACAAAGTTTCCAGGGGTTGCCACAGTTAAGGTAATAGACAATGTCAAATCCCATGACAAGCAGGAATCAATTTAGGCAACATCACTTTGCCTACTCCCATCTTTATTTTTAGGAGCAGTGTGAACGCTCCAGAATGGGGTCTATTTCAAGGCACCTGTTTCACTGTAATGTGGCACCTTCCGGAGCCCCTGAGGTCTCTTCATGGGCTCCACAAAGACATACAGCTGAGCATGGTCAATGCCAAAGCCACCCCATCCTGCTTTCTGGCCTGCAACCCTTTTGCACACCACCTTATCCACCGAGCTGGAGGGATGAAGAACAAGATGTGCAGGTGTCGCAGCTACACAGCAAAGCCTCCTCTAAGCAGCAGAAAGCAGAGACCCTCCCCAGGGGACCGTGGCTGGCCATCCTCCTCACTCAGCAGCCTGACGGATGGGCACCAATTCACCCTCAAGCGAGGCAGCCAGCAATTCTCCACAGCAAAACTAGACAAATACTGGGATTTTACCATTAACCATACCTGCAGGATCTCATCGCACTCCCTCTCTATCAGGCACGTGTTTATGTAGGGCATGAGCGCTACTGGATCAACTTCTAGCATTGTTGCTTCTATTCGCTTCAACAGCTGCCGGTGCAACTCCAGTTTTTCCAGTTTGCTGAAGTCCCAGTTTTCAATTGCTTCTGCCAGTCCAGTGTAACCTTTCAGAGAAAGAGACAAATTGTTACTGTGAATTCAATCTCTAGCTGGAATAGATAGGAATAAACTGGAAAACAATATTTTCTCAACCACACTGGAGAAACTAAAATTATTTTGGCCTGTAACTGACAAAAATCTCGGTGAACCACAAACAATTTTTACAGATTAAGTGACTGTTTTCCTTTACAGCACTTCTATGTATAACACGAAAAACTCCATACTAGAAGATCAGTAACACTTGCAAAGAGAAAAAAAGAGCTACACAATGTCACAGCTCACATTACCCAAGCAACTGTAACAACCCCCTTCCTTTGATCCATACAGTCCCTGGATCCCTGCAGACTGTGATGCTCTTCCACAGGAATTCCCAGAGCACAGGAATCACAAATACCTTTGGTCCCCTTTTCTTTTATTTACCAGCCATTTACCTTTAGTCCTGTCCTTGGCTCCCCTTTCCTTCAAAAATCCTTATCATATGGGATTCAAGTCAGTCCCTGACTGAAAGCAACCCAGATGCCTCCAGCCTAGACAGTCAGCAAACAGCTGGAAATATTGTCCTGGAACAGACAGTGGCAGGGAATCATACTTAGAGGACTTGTGTGATTTGCTGTGTAGGCTCCAGAGGTGGAAAAAAGCAGGTCAGGGTCCCACAGGAACTGTGGGCAAAGAGAAGGAATTTGCCTAACTTTTTATTTTCTTTTGGAGGAGCAGGAGAGAAGTGTGAATACTTACCACCACAATGTCTTTCTCTAATTAACACCTGTCTCTTCATCTGCCAGCTACAAGAGTAATGCTATATGCTAGTCTCAGGCCCAATCAATAACTAATTGGGATAGCACTTGGAGTCAGCAGGTGAACTTTTTCAGTTTTCTGCTTCTGTTTTCTGAAGATAGACCAAACAGAACGCTATGGACATGTTTAAAGACATTTTTGCAATTCAGAAATTAGGACTACCACAGGCTGGTAAAAAGTTGCTCTGGACCTAGTATTTGCTTTAAGTGGAGAGTTGGCTACATCCAAATTATAAGAAATTTTGTAATAACTGCTCACTGTAACTATCTACTGTTAATAGTGAGTAAATGAAAACAAAAATGGCTTATGGCATGAGATTTTGGGTTTTGAAATATCTAACAAATCACCAACAAGAATCCATGATAGAACCCACATGTATAGAGGAAAGCTGGCAAATCCTGGCGATTTTACACCTTGACAATCTCTTCTGTCACATTTTGGAAAGGAAATTGCATTAGGACCTCACACATTAAGCTGTCATAGCTACTGAAAACCAATCATCTCATTTATAAACTATTAATTGTTACTTACTTCTTGAAACATAAGACTTTTAAGACCTCTGAATAATTTTTAAAAATCAGTTTCTAATTTAAGACTCTGCCCTTGAATGCATTTAGCCCATGCTACCGGTTAACCCTCACGCACACCCTGAAACCCATTTAGCCTTCTCTTTCAGAGGATTTAGCTTCCTTTAATTGTATTTGGTGAGAACAATGGCTGTCTTATTTCTTCCTTAAACGCCCCAACACAGACAAGTCTCCTGTCAATGAGGCTTTATTCTGCATCCCTTCGACCTTCACTGACTTTCTCCGTAATCGAAATTGTTCCAGCTGCTTCTCAGACGGGCGCTTCCCCGTGCCTTCCAAGAGCTTTATGTCCATCCTCTGTCAACCAACTTTTTCCTATGGCATCTCATCCGATGTGACAAGACTCGACAGCAGCAGCCCAAGGATAACGGAGCGATGCTTCGCATCCCGGGTGCGCTGGGCTGCTCTGCCCAGCTGAACGCGGGCGGCGGCGGTGGAAAGGACAAGCAGCGGAGACCGGGCTTGCGAGTGGGAACCGACCTGCTGCAACCAGGGCGTCCAGGAAGGCCCGCAGCCAGCCCTCCGCCTCCAGCTGCAGGACGGCATCCAGGAACAGCGCGGCGGCCGCCGTCACCCCCTTCTCCTCCTCCTTCCGGACTCTCTCCTTTACCTCTAGCAAAAAAAAAAAACAAAAACCAAAAAAAAAAACAAAAGCCCGAAGCAGGCAAAGAGTGAGGGAGGGGACCAGAAGCGGCGGCGGGGAGAGGGAAGCCCCCGACCCGCGCCGGCAGCGGGCAGGACGGCGGCGCCGGGCAGCGCCGGGGGCAGCGGGCCGCGGCCGGCCCCTCACCGTCGGACAGCCAGTCCGTCATGTTGCTCAGGATGTGGACGGGGTTCAGGCTCCTCTCGATGTACCGCCTGTAGCACTGCAGGCTCCTCTTCTCCGCCGCCGTCATGGCAGGGCCGGCTGCTCACCGCTCCCGCTGCCGGCACCGCTCCGGCTCCCGGCCCCGGCTGCGAGCGGGGCGGAGGGGCGCGGAGCCAGCTCCCTGCCCGGGCAGCGAGAGAAAGCCCCCCCGCCGGAGGGCTGGAGGGAGCGGAGAGGGAAACGAAACTTCAGGCCAGCGGCAGAATCGAAACGGAAACCGGCCCCGGAGGACGGGGCCGGGCACGGCCGGGCCGTCGGCGCAAGCACCCTGCTGGCGTCTGCCTGAGAAAGAGGAACAGAAAAGAGAAGAAGCGCGGGGGGGGAAAAGGCAAGCGTATGCGCATGCACGCGGTTGGAGAGCCTGTGACCACCCGTCAGGGTGAAGGAGGGCGCAGTGAGGTGATATGAATAAGGGCATCGCTATAGCCCTTCTTCCCTTTTGCCCCAGAAAACCCTGAACTGGATTTACAGGTCATATCGTGTTTTTTAAAAGACTGGAAAATAATTTTCTACAGCAAGGCAAGACCCCTACATGCTCTGAGCAAGTGCTTGCTCAGCTGCTAGCATTTGTATAGCTTGGGAACCTCAAAATGAGGAGCTCTGCCTGACTACCCTGTAGCAGGGAAGTGAGCATCAAAGGATAAGGCCCACAAAGGGGCCAGCACATTGCAGAGCTGGAGGCACTCACGGTTCAGACGTGCTGCTAAACATGACAACTCCATATGCAAACCACCCTCTAGCCATTAATATATAGCATGGATGCATCCAGCTGTTTGCAGCTTCATAAATCTCATCTTCAAATAGACGACTAACAGGTACTGGCCCAATACAAGATATCTGCTTTCTAAAGCCATGGCAGCACAAGACCACTGAGTGATGGGCTTGCACTGGAAGGGCATGTGAGGGGAGTCAGATGGAAGCGCTACCATTGGCATGGCATTTTCTACTCTATTCTAGTCCATCTTTACTCTCAACTATTTAATAATCTTTATTTTCTTTCTCTTGAGTCTTCTCTTTTGTCTATTCCACCCAGATCTTAAGGGATTATAGGAAATCTCGTTTGAAACATCCCTTGTACCACCATGATGTAGTATTGTTGGCCATCGTCCTCTCAAAGGACCCTAGGATAGGAAAGACTTGCGTTTGGACTTTTAGTATTAACCCTACAGAGTGAAATGGACCAGGGAAATGTCACACTTATCTGAAGGTTATCCACCCCTAGCTGGGGAAATGTCAAACAGGGAGAGGGCAGCTTCTATGGCAAGAAAAAAAAAGGTGAATAAGCCCTAAATGGCAATATCAGTCACCTCACCATTCTTTGTACATCCCTCCTGTGTGTCCCTCCTGTGCTGTGAGCAAAGCAGGAGCTCCTGGCCCTCGCTGTGCCTGAGCTCAGCTTCCACAGAAAGCCACATCAGCCCTCAATTACAGAAGAACAAAAATAACAACTGGTGAGTTTAATATTAAAATGAGCAAACAGGTAGGTTAAATTTTTCCCCTTGATCATGCCTTGTGCCCTCCCAGGAGAAACTGGATTTCCCAGAACTGAGAACTCAAACCTCCTCCAAAACCCCCAAAATTATTCTTCTCCCTCCAATCACCTGCAGAGCCAATATTTCCAGGCAGACACCCAGGTCACCACCCCCAAACACCACATCCAAACCTCAAGAGCACATAAATGGTTCAAAATAAATTACATACACAATTACGAATTTGTCCGGTAATGAGTCTGGGGTTCTGGTTTGACATTATACCCTCCAGCTACTTATTCAGTATGGAAAGGGAAGACACTGACTGTTTCTGCTCACCTCTATAAAATAAGTGAAGTTGGTTAATTTGCAGCCTATTGATGTGGCAAACTGCTTTGACTTCTCAGGGATCACTTTTGGTTTTGTTTATTCAGTCTGCTGCAGTAGACTATCCCTTAGGGCCTAATTTCCTTGTGTGTAACAAGGTGGAAGTGTCAGCCTTCATGCTAGTCAGCCAGCTGCCGCTGCAGAGAGCAGCTATCAGATGAGCCAGTAACAGACAGCAGAGAGCATTTCGTGCGCAGAAGCTGACTTCACAAGTGCCTGTTACAGCTTCCACTCTACCAGTGACAAGTGATTTTAGCAGTCAGGCTCCATCTAGCACAGAGAGCGTGTGCTCAGGGACTCAAAAATCAGTGTTGCAGCTAGGTAGGAAACACCCTGCTGTGCAGAAACCCAGTCCTGTGCTTTGTCTGAGAGCAAGAGGGAAACAAGCTCCTTGCCTGTCACTTCTCCAGCCCCACAGATTGACGCACTGCTCAATGTGCAAAGCTGGCAGAGGGAAAAAGCACCTGCGTACAGGAGGTGGGATGGCACCTACTGAGCAGGGTGGCTCCAGGCTAGGTCCTGCAGCGAGTGGGTACCAGTCCCACCAGGCTGGACATGCACCTGGTGAGAGCAGGCAGCTCTCCCAGGCTTGTGTCTGCCTTTATATTTGCAGGGCGGCGACGCAGCGAGCTGGACTGTGGCCTGTTGAACCTCTCATGTTGATGTCCATGGTGGCTGTTTTATGCTGCACTTGCACTCGGTGTCTGGGTGCTGCAGCACAAGAGGTGGGTTGCGGCAGCTGGGAGGCTGGTGCGTTGTGTCGTGTGAGAATAAGCCATGGTGCTGGGAATGCCTTAACCTGCTCATACTGCTGCAAGTCATGGGGCTGAGCAGTTTCTTTGAGATCTTTTTAGGCCAGGCTGTAGGAAAAGTGTTAGTTTTTCCCTTTGAAACTCTTGTGGTGCTTGAAAGGGTCCACAGGTGACACATCAAATCCTGCTTTAGAGTGCACTCAGCAGCTGATGGGGAGAATGCTGCTGCTGTGGTCCGTGATCTGCTGGAGGGTAGGAAGGCCCTACAGAGGGATCTGGACAGGTTAGATAGATGGGCCAAGACCAACGGCATGAGGTTCAACAAGAACAAGTGCTGGGTTTTACACTTGGGCCACAACAACGCCATGCAGCGCTACAGGCTGGGGGAAGAGTGGTTAGAAAGCGGCCCGGCAGAAAGAGACCTGGGGGTGCTGATCGACAGCTGGCTAAACATGAGCCAGCAGTGTGCCCAGGTGGCCAAGAAGGCCAATGGCATCCTGGCCTCTATTAGGAATATTGTAGCCAGCCAGTCTAGGTAAGTGATCGTCCCTCTGTACTCAGCACTGGTGAGGCCGCACCTTGAATACTGTGTCCAGTTCTGGGCCCCGCACTTCAAGAAAGATGTTGAGGTGTTGGAGCGAGTCCAGAGGAGGGCGACCAAGCTGGTGAAGGGTCTGGAGGGTCTGACCTACGAGGAACGGCTGAGGGAGCTGGGGTTGTTTAGCCTGGAGAAGAGGAGGCTCCGAGGTGACCTTATTGCAGTCTACAACTGCCTGAAGAGAGGTTGTAATGGAGTGGGAGTCGGCCTCTTCTCCCAGGCAACTAGCAATAGGACAAGAGGACACAGCCTCAAGCTTTGCCAGGGGAGGTTCAGGTTGGACATTAGGAAGCATTTCTTCTCAGAAAGGGTTATTAGACATTGGAATGGGCTGCCCAGGGAGGTGGTGGAGTCACCATCTCTGGATGTGTTTAAGAAAAGACTGGACATGGCACTTAGTGCCATGGTCTAGTTGGCATGGTGGTGTCAGGGCAATGGTGTGACTCGATGATCCCAGAGGTCTCTTCCAACCTGATTGATTCTGTGATTCTGTGAGTCACATTTTTCTGCCATTTTCAGAGTAGAGCCTGTGGTTGTGTTCCTCAGCTTTAGATTTTGCAGGTCTGACTTTTTGCAGGTTGACAGCTGTAGATTTTTTCCCAGGATCACCACCTGGAGGGTGCCAAGCAATTGTCCCCGTGGCAGAGAGCAAAGCACCACAGGTGGTCTTGAGGCCGATGGCCAGCCTTAGCCCAAAGTTAAGCTGATGGGAGCACAAGGAAAGAAACTCCCAGGTGTGGCAAACAGGTGACGAAAGAGTGTTTGGGTGTAGAGTCAGCAAATAAGGGTGCTGAGTCAGCAGGACTGGGGCAAATGAAGAAAACATGAATGAGGCAGGTTGTTTATTTCAGAGGGCAAAAGTGGGGAAAAGGGAATATTAGGCCAATGACGTCTACTGGGTAGACTGAGCGTGTAAAGCCAGTTACTGTAGGGACCTACAGAGTGTGTGTGTGTATGTACACAATAGCCTTTATCCCAGCCATAACTGCCCACTGAGCACATGTTTAACTACATTTAGGAATCCTAATGATTCCTAAAACATCAGAAAATTAAGTAAAAACAGCTACTGAATCTTCTTAAAAAGTTTTCACCAAAAGACCACACCTCATCCTTAAAGCATACTCAAGCCTTCCACTGCAAAGAAATTGCTCCATACATCAGTAAAAAGAAATAATTTTTTTAAATGGAATTTAACAAGTACTGTTAAATATAATCTTTTTCATAACTCATTAATGCTTTCCTTTTGCTTGACTGAGCAAAATCCTCAGTGCTTAATGGAGATACTAACTGTCGACTGTTAAAAACAAACAAAATAAGTGCTGGTATTTATGGAAGCTTTTACTCACACATACGCACCCACACTTTTTCCTCTACTTGGAACAACAAAAGCAGCTTGAAAGTACAGTGATTGCTGAATGCTTAACAGCCCTAGGGAGGACACAGCTTTGTGTCTCCAGTCTTGTAACAGCTTATGAGCATGCAACTTAGCTCACAGAAACACTTCCATGACACAGGTTGAAGCACCCCACCTAAGAGGCATTTTCACTAGCTACAGGGACCTCACCCAAGAGCCTCACTTCAATGGTATATTATGGAGAAAAAGGAAAAGGCAGCAGACATGAATCCTTTGAGTCAACCTTGTTTGCTGATAATTATGCTCCTTGACACTTGTTTTTGTATGTAATACAACCAGTCGCAACTGTGAACTCCGTAACTTAATCATCAAAGAAAAATTTCTAGTACCAGTGGAGAAGAAACCCCTCCTCTGCAGGTAAAATAATCCTTACCAACCAACACAGCTAGTTGCAGTGAACCAGAATGGGCAGGAGATGGTTTCTGTAGGTCTTCCCATGATTTGACTACAATCTGATACACAGCATGAAGTCTAAAAAGAGAAATGCTTTAAAATGTTGTACTGGCTAACATTATTTAATAGACAAGAAAGAAGCCTAAAGCAGACCTCAAAGTACAACTTCTAACCAAACCCAATATCATGGCTGTTCTTCAGAAACCGAGATTTCTGCTGAATAGCTGCTGTATAAGTCCTAGATGTCAGATACCAAATATTCTTGCTCAGAACTGCAATCAGCCCTTCCCAGGACTTGTCTGAAGCAGCCAGTTTCATAGTTAACCCTTTTCTGACATCTTTTTTCCTTCATATACTCCTGGTAAAGTTCCATTGACTTATCAGAGCTGAGGGCCAGCTCCATAGTATTTTGTCATTTTGCCTTTTGTCATTGGAATTCAGGTCAGAATCAGGCCTGAAATCAGAATAGTTGGGTTTTTTTCCAACTAGACCTTAGACAACAACAAAACCCTGATGGAACTCACTAGTGTATTGTGATTATGGCCAGTACAAACCTTAGTAAAAGATGGGAATAAGAATTAAGTATTGAATCAGAAAGAAATATTGGTAACTTTTTCCCTTTCTGGATAAAATATGACAAGTTTGTAGTCGTATGCAAGGAGTCTTGCAACTCAAGACACAGTTCAGTACTAGAAGGGGTTAAGTACGTTCTGCAAGTCTTTCCCACGCTGCTCAAAATGGGAAAAATATCCATCTTGATTTGTTATTTTCTAAATCAGGTGTTTTTGAATAGTGAAGGAAATGGTTCTGTTCAGAAATGGTATGTACAAAGGAATGGATGTATTCTCTGAGTAAAAAGTACTTAAAGTGGCATGAAGGAATTCATTGCTTGGAAATATGACTTAGATAATTTTATACATTTGAAAAAGCTAAAAATCTTAATAGAGAGACTATACTAGGAGCCCACAGCAGAAATAAGAAACAAAATCCCATCTTCTAAATTAGAAACTTTGAAAGTTAATTCTGATGCTTCAAATTTGACAAGCAAACAGAATCTGGATGCTGGTGTTGAGAAAATGCATCTTCACAGCTTTGTGAAATCTCTTGTAGTAGACACCCAAATCATGGCAGCCAGCCTTCCTAATGCCTTCTCCAAATCTTCACTCCTGTTCCTCAGCCTTGAGGTTAGCTGTGTCCCCTTCTCAGCCCCTCAGATTATTCCTGTAGATTTTTATAAGACAGCACACCACCGAACACAGAAAACTCAGGTTTTCAGTGTACTTATTTGGACTGACAACATTTAAAGAACTACATGGGGGGGTATAGGTTATCACTAAAACTAAATGAAAGTGAGGATATGAGGAACTGGAGTGAACTAGGTTAACTTAGTTCAACTTAGTGAACAAAAGCATTTGAACAAAACTGAAGAAAATGTTGACAGGAGTCTCTGAAAATTAGCCTGAAAATTCATCCTGATCTGCCTGAATCATTTGAAGAGAACTGGATTTTAATAAGTGAACTGTTCTGCTTTTTAAAATGAAACTGGCTTGAACTAGTACTTAAAATTTCTGTTGATCGGTAATGAAGATGTTGACAAAAATATTCTAATGTGTGACTATGGAACACACCAAGGGAAAAAAGGACCAGAGGAAAAAAAACAATACAGAAACAGATTAGAAAAGGCCTGAGGCAAAATCTATCAAAAAAGCATACTAAAACTTGCTGATTTCTGGTGGGAAAATAAACTGTTCTTTCTTGCTTTCTAATATCTTAGGTAAACTAAGCATTAAAAAATGCCGCTATCCAGAAGACTATTCATCTGAAACGTTTGAGTTTTGGTGTGGGAAGTAGGAACTTTACACTTTCTGCAGCCCAGCACTTGCCTGCAGATGCTTATCACTTGTTTAATCATCACACCACAAATTCGCCATCATCATTTGGATTCCAGCTTTTTGCATCAACATAATACCAGCTCAGGAAAGCTCCGGTTTTCCTCTGGTGAAGTCCCTGTTCACTTCAGTGTTGTTGATGACAGCAGCCCCTGCAGAGAGTCCCCAGCATCCTCATCCATCCTCAGCTGAGAGGGGCAGTCATTCCTCTGGTTTTGTAAATGAAAGGGAAGAAAACACCTGATCAGGAATGGAAATACACTGTTGGAAGGAAGAAATTCCTCCTCCAGCTCTATGTCCTGCCAGCAGAAAATCATTCGTATGAGCAATGCATGAGGCAGTTTGAGAAGGGTAGTTCTTCTAAAGCCTGCAGTATAAGAAAATTATTTTCTTACTAAGCAGTGAAAGTAGAAACCACTTTTCTTTATTGGAATACAAATACACTCATACATGGAGAAATATGCATCTTTTAAAGTCTCCTTATATTTTAAATCTCCATAAACAGGAAGCAGCCACTGTAGCTGTATGGCAACAATGCCTGTGCATTTTCCTATAAATCGCATTTCTGTGAGGTTAGACTTTGCTGATGTATGAGAAGAGGTGCTTGAATCACAAGGCCTTTCAAACTTAGCAGCCCATTGCAGATGTCAAACGTAAGTGTAAGATAAAGGCAGCCAAACAGTGCTACCTCTCAGGTATTAGTCTCCTGGTTTCCAGTCACCTGCACCTTGGACTCCTTTGCAAGAGGTGGTGTCTTTATGTTTTATAGTCTTTAATGCTTTTTTCATTCATGAACTTGTCTAAAGCTCTTGAAAAATTGAAGGTGGATTCTGACCTGCAGTAGGGCAGACAGAAACTTAAATGCCTGTAACATGAAATACTTTTTTTTTTCTCTCTCAGCGGTACATAGAAGGAAGATGAACTGGGGATCAGGGAGCTCAACGAGGCAGAAGGGATTTCCTAGGCTGTTACCAGTTTTTGCTGAGGGAGGTTATCCTGCCCCTCTACACGGCCCTGGTGAGGCCACATCTGGAGTACTGTGTGCAGTTCTGGGCCCCCCAGTTCAAGAAAGATAAGGAATTACTGGAGAGAGTACAGTGAAGGGCTACAGAGGTGATCAAAGGACTGGAGCACCTCTCTTATAAGGAGAGGCTGAGGGAGCTGGGTCTGTTCAGCTTGGAGAAGAGAAGACTGAGAGGGGATTTTAACACTTACAAATACCTTAGAGGTGGGTGTCAAGAGGAGGGGACCAGACTCTTCTCAGTGGTGCCCAGTGACAGGAGAAGGAGCAATGGGCACAAGCTGAAACATGGGAAGTTGCATCTGAATATGAGGAGGAACTTCTTTACTTTGAGGGTGGCAGAGCACTGGAACAGGCTGCCCAGGGAGGTTGTGGAGTCTCCTTCTCTGGAGATATTCAAAACCCACCTGGACGTGACCCTGTGCGACATGCTCTAGGTGAACCTGCTTTGGCAGGGAGTTGGACTAGATGATCTCCAGAGGTCCCTTCCAACCCTTAACCATTCTGTGATTCTGTGATTCTGTGAATCCTTTTAGTTTCATCATCCACATTTTGTGGCAATCACTTCCACATATTGACAACAAGTTGTGGGAAAAATTGTTTCATTCCCTTTTGAACTTGACACCTTTTGGTTTCATCTGCTGTTCCCTTGTTCCCATACATCAGAACATTTTTTTTTCTTTTCTTTTTCCATCTTGCTCATAATTTTATATATTCTTACCGTATTCTTTCTTTATTCTCTGCTTTTTGACCATAGTCTGCTTTTCCCAGGGGAAAAATCCCTCAAATTTGAGCTTTCATGTTGCCACTCCAGAACTTGAATGAACCTTTTTTATTCCTGCTTTACCTTTTTGTGATGGGGTGAGGGGGGCGGCGATCAGACCTGCCTACACCATTCAAGAGGCAGGCATACCATGGAGCTGTACAAGGACATAAGAAATTTCTCTGTTTTATTCTTTCCTCTTTTCCTGATAATTTCTAAGATCCGGGGGGGGTGGTGGGGGGGTGGGTGTTGATTTTTGTCCTAGTGGACACCTAGCTACTGTTTTCACATTGCTATTTATTAGGAGGGAGATCCTGACATTCCCATGTAGTTTTGGTATTCAGTCACAATTTGCTAGCTTTAGCCCTGCACAAAGAAGTGGTCTGAGCAATTCAGCTGCCTCCCTCAAGACAACATTGTACATTTTGGCATCACTGGCAAACTGGTGTGGAGGTTGCTGGGCTGTGCAGATACCTACCTGTACACAAAGGCAGGGGCTGCCAAGGCTGTCCTTGCTGGGCAACCCTGGAAACTGAGCATTTTTTAGCCCCCACACTCCATGGGAGCAGGGAACATAGTGTGCCCCCGAGGTTCCCCTCGCCCCAGCACTCCCTGTGGTGTGAATTTGTCAGGTACCTCTGAGCTGTATTAGGAGGTTGCAATCATGGTTATCGGCAAAGGGGATGTGGACAGCTGTTTTTTGTAACAGTTAATTAAAATAACATGACATTAGAAATTCCAACACGCACATCAGCCTTTGGCTGGTTTACATTTCATCCTCATGTCATGATCTAGCATTTCACTGGGACCTCAGGAGACAGTCAAGGAAACTGCACAAAAAGGGAGATTTCACAGCAATTTATCATCCTGGATTTGCTAAAATGTCTCACTATTTTCCAGTACAAATTGAAAAGAAAACCTTCTGTGAAAAGTTTTATATTTGTTTTTTGTTTGAAGACCCAGGCAACTGTTGTTTAACTCTGTGAGGTAATTATGGCTGTATGCCAACAGAGAGATGTTCACCGTCAATGTATTGTTAATTGGAAGGAAAGCAGAGGTAGGGGAAATGAAACTTACCTCCTCCCCCAGGCTGTACGCAGCCATTGCTAACAGCACAAAGGCAAGTACCAGGATGCAATAGAAACTTCAGGCTCTAAACACATTTAATGCACCTGACATGTTTTGGTTTTTTTTTTATTCATTACTATTTGCTTGTCCTAAGATGGTAAAGTGTGAAGTATTTAACATGACTGACAGATATCATACAAGGATTTGTGTTCTCTATTAGTAGCTTTCTTTGGGGATGCTGCAGAAGCCTGGAGAATTTCTTAAATTGATTTTTTTTTTAAAAAATAACACCTTTATATTCTTATGACCACTGCAGTGAAAGCATTGAAATCCTGATTTGTAAAATTTGTATGGTAGCTATATCCTGCCATCCAAATAAAATACATGGACAACTGTCTGCATTAAGAATGATGAGAAAGTGGGTCCAAAGATAAGAGCTTTAGGTAGATTTATTGAAGTATAACAAAACACTGTTGTGAACACTCTTAGTCAGAATTAAATGGCTTTGATTTGATTTAATTTACCATACTCCAGAACTAAGAAAATTGAAATTAACACTGAATGGGAGTCCACACAGAGGTTTAATAGCCAATATATTTGAAGAATTCACTTAAAGCAATTTCTTTTGGTGTCCCTAGATACTTGGGACCATGTATTTACACTTCCACTGAGTGTAAATAAAGCTGAATCTGCTTAAGTAAAATAACTTATTGATTTTCTTTGTCTTTTAATTTTTCTTGCCTGGGCTAGTGTTATTTATTTATCACTAGCTCCTGCCACTTGTCTTCTATCTCCCCTCTCTTCTCTCTTCAAGCTACACCTACCTTTTTTATTCCTTCTAAATTACACTGCCTCACAAACTCCTATGCATTTAAAGAGCCTTGTCTAGGGTAATTGTAGGCTTACATTTTAATTTTTTTTTTATCAATAAGCACAAGAACCTTTTGAAAAGAACTGTAGTTTCCCAATATTTTGTGAAGAGTCTGCAATCTATTATTGAAAGGAAATTTTTAATAAAAGAGCATACTTAGTAATATTAAGGTTATTGCAGTTTGATGGAGTAGTTGCAAAATGATTTGCTGTTGCATGGGTCTGTGTTAAATACAGCCCCACTGTACACACTGCTACTGTTCATGTTCTTGCAGATGTGCAGTCATGTCTTTGCAGGAAGAGGGGATTTGGTTTAAAATTTCTTCCCCTGTTCTAATTATGACATAGTTTTGTGGTTGCTATTTTAACAAGGAAGGGGTAAATGAAATAACAAAATTATGAAGCGCAACATTTATTTTATGACTTCATATGCTGTTTGAATGCAGAGTTCTGGAGGAGGTTGCTTTCAGAAATTCAGTGTTGGTGATTTTGGTTTGATTTTATAAAAGGGAAACCAGTTATTCTGCTTTTACCAGAAGGTTTTACCTTTGGGTAAAATTCCACCTCTTTCGAAGTTAACATGAATCACATTAGCTGTTCAAGGTTTTTCCCACTGAATGTAAGTAAGAGAGACAAAGCACAGCACAGTTAGGAGCACTCCATAGCCTCACAGGAGTACCTTGTCTACAGAAGAAGACATCAGTCTTGCCTAGCACCTCTTCTTCCTCAGAGAAGAACAATAGTTTGAGCAGCTTGCTTATTGCAGGCTGGACCAAAACGTGAGCTACTTTCTTTAGTTTTGCTAGATAACAACATCCAGAAGATGAAGATTCATGATAACAGTGGTGTTGGTGATGTTGCTTTGTGTACTGCTCGCCTTGGGACCCTGATGAACAGTCACTTGAGCAGGACGTTATTTCCTGCATAAAAAGAACACTCTTATTATTCTTACAGCAAAACCCAACTATGCAGCTGCAGAGAACAGATAGATGGGGTAACAGCCCAGCTCCTCTTGGCATCTCTTGATTGAGTTTCTTCACGTACTTTGTTGTCTGTCAGTGCTGAAAGACATACAAAATAGTCTTAATGGCAAAAGTAATGACATATTTGACCCTCTGCTATGAACTCCTAGGACTTTATGGGTTCTTTTTCCCCCTGAGTGAATGTGAAGCTTTCTAAGTGAAACTCTTGATTGAATATGGCTCCAGTATGGTTAACAAACATACTGTGTTACATTTATTAGGCCCAGTCAGCATGGGTTTATGAAAGGCAGGTCCTGCTTGACTATCCTGATCTCCTTCTATGACAAGGTGACGCACTTAGTGGATGAGGGAAAGGGTGTGGATGTTGTTTTCCTAGACTTTAGTACAGCCTTTGACACTGTTTCCCATAGCATTCTCCTGGAGAAACTGGCTGCCATGGCTTGGACAGGCATAACTTGGTGATCTTACAGATCTCTTCCAACCTAAATGATTCCACAATTCTGTGATTCTACCTTAAGCTTTAATGACATACTTTCAAGAGAATGTTTAGACGGTGTTTAGAAGATGATCAGGGATCTGGAGCACCTCCCGTATTGAGAACAGGCTGAGAGAGTTGGGGCTGTTCAGCCTGGAGAAGAGAAGGCTCTGGGGAGACCTCATAGCAGCCTTCCAGTACCTGAAGGGGCCTACAGGAAAGCAGGAGAGGGACTTTTTACAAGGGCAAGTAGCGATAGGATGAGGGGTAATAGTTTTAAACTGAAAGAGGGTGGATTTAGATTAGATATTAGGAAGAAATTCTTTATCGTGAGGGTGGTGAGACACTGGAACAAGTTGCCCAGAGAAGCTGTGGATGCCTCCTCCCTGGCAGTGTTCAAGACCAGGTTGGATGGGGCTTTGAGCAACCTGGTCTAGTGGAACATATCCCTGCCAATGGCAGGGGTGTTGGAACTAGATGATCTTTATGATTCTTTCCAAGCCAAACCATTCTATGATTCTATGTTCCAGAGCATAATTTGTTGAATTTATTCATTTCCTTGTATTAGAAATAAGAACACTTGAAAAAATAAAGAGCCAGCTAGCATTCAGTGTTGCTGAACAAGGAATAACATGACATTAGCCAACTACAGTGGCACAAGTGCTCCATATTTAATGTTCAGGTCTCTGTAAACCCATCGGTGACAGTGATTTTACTCTTGTTGTATGTTTCAGCAGTCTTCAGGTGAAATCTATTGGAAGTTAGGTACCTAAATAGGACCCAGTATTTTTGCAGACTTTGGTCTTCGCAGCTGACTGATTTACAGCTGACTTTGACTTACAGCTGACGCCAATCTACATCTATACCAATTTTGTCACAAACTGTGATTCGGTTTTATAGCCATGAGCAATTCTGCAGATAACGCAACACGGGAGTCCTTGTGCTGAACACTTGCCACTGAGACTCTCTGCTCTGCCGTTATCCTTCCTGCTTTGTGGACACAATCATCTAATCTGCTTACCAGCTCTGCTGAGAAGAGGTGCACCAAATGCTCCACAGAAGCAGCCTTCGGTTAGATTGCACAACAGTCAACTGCCAGAATATTGCAAAATGAGGAGGAAAGAGCTGCTTCTGCTTTTGAAACTAGCACTGCTCACTCTACAGATCAACCCCGTTTCCCTCGGGGCTGAGCAGAAACAAAAGATCTAGAAAACACTCCATCTATTACATCGAGAAGTTATATCCTTTATATATACGTCAACCTTCATCTAAGATTTGCTGTGACACCATTATGCATGAACTAGCGTGAAAGACATCTCCCTCCCTTGTTCCTAGCAAACCTTAATTAAACAAACACATATTCATAGCAGAAGGTGGAGAACCTGCTGTTTGAAACACTGCAGACACAAGCAGGAGGAGGAGGAGGAGAGAAGCGTTCTTTCACAGTTCATTCACAAAAATGAGGAAAGGGAAAATATGAAGAGGAAAGGAAAGAGTTCATTTAGGGACAGTGAGTTCAAGAAGGATTTATTAAGGAACAGATATATAACAGTAGATGTAAAAGCTTAGCCTTTGGGCCGGATTACCTTCAGAATACCTCCTCCAGTTATATGTGTTCAAGATTTACTGAGGTGGGAATGTTAAGCAAAAAAAAGAACAATCCAAGATACAATTTATTCTTCAGATAACATGATAATATCTGACAGAAAATTAACTGTTGCTTTCTAAAACATACATTTTTTTATCAAACACAATGTGTTATTTGAAA
Organism: Nyctibius grandis; assembly: GCF_013368605.1. NCBI lineage: Eukaryota > Metazoa > Chordata > Aves > Nyctibiiformes > Nyctibiidae > Nyctibius > Nyctibius grandis. The sequence goes on along the minus strand of NC_090695.1, from coordinate 70,994,641 downwards.
GGCTGTTTATCTTCCTCTTGTGTCCCTATTATTTTCTTCCTTTTACATCCTTTGTGGTCAAAATTTCCCATAGGTCAGGTCTAAAGCAAGTACTCCATATAAGCCAGTACAGCTCATATGTGTCCTCAGCTTCACCCGAAGGCCAGGAGCTCTAGGGACAGCAAGACACAATGTAGCACTTAATGTTACATGACCTGCTTGTGGCATGGGTCAGCTGGGGAAGATGCAGCTGATTTTCAGACAATGACTGCGGACGGGAGTGAAAAGCCAGATGATGAGACAAGCCCTAAACCCTGGACAATATGTACAAAAGCTCAAGGAAAGGAGCACGAACATCATTGTTCCACATTCTTGCCACAGAATAATGCCAGTGTGGTTGGAAAAGCAAGCAGGAGAGGAGACAGAAGATAAGGCAGAAAGATTTGCTTCTAAATGACTAAAAACTTGTCTCCTCTTACAAATACCGACTTTATTACACCTGATAGCTTTGACTAATCCAGCCTATTGTGTAAGGGTAACTACTAGGCTCCATGGAAATGCACAGGGTATTCTTCCTACCATAATTTTCTGCGTGTCCATCCTCCCCAGTAACTGTCTGCTCCTTCAGATGAAGATTATACAAAGACTAGCCCCCATTTTTATTTTATTTTTAGTTTTGGTTTATTTAGGCATGACAGTCTCTTTTCCTCTGTCACAGTTTGATATCGGCAGTATATTCACTGGGGTACAGGTATGCTTTCCAAATTTCTCGGAAAACACATGCACACCTGGTTACGTGGGAGAAGCATCGGTCAATTTGTTTAGTTACAGATTAGTGCATAAGTAAAATGAGTTTGGAGACTGAAGCTTAATAGCAAATTTTCTAGAGTTGCTAAATACAGTTTCTAAGTACCTTCAGGTACCAATTGAGTGCCTTCAGTTACCTCCTTGCACTTTGAAGGAATAAACAGCTGGGCATATTCTGGAAGAAAAAAATCCAACCAAACCCAACCCAAAGCCCAAACCTTACCATTTCAGTATATTTAATATTTGAATTAATATCTACATATCTTACTTGGGCCACCAGAATACAAGGATGCTAATGTAATTTCCTTTCATAAAAGTTGAATTGTAAGCTGTTCATCTCTGGGCAAGATACAGAGGAAAATGCAGAATGCATTTTTCAAAGCTATATAATGGAGTAATGTTTTACCATGTTTTATTTGTGTCTCCAAACAAGTGATACTAAGTCAGACTCAAACAGATTGAATTTTTTCTAAACATGTTGCTTGTTTTAATTACTCCAAGCCATATTTTCTTCTCTATTGCTTTTCAACATTAACTACAGTATTGAATTCCAGCCATTTTTAGCATTTGCATTAAAAAAAGAAGAAAAGAGCATGCAACAGGCACACCTCTGTAATGGGAAGAAGGTTAACCATCCATCATCAGGAACTTATTCTTGCCCATGCCCTCACTTCAGGATCCCAAATGGAACAAAGCACCCAAATCCCAGTGAAATCCCGTGGGAACAGGGCACCCACTAAATTGCATTGAAAGTCCTCTCTGTAATTACCATTTTTAACAGTGAGAGTGAGGTGCTTATTTTGCAAACTGACTTTGTCTGAAAAAAAAAAAAAAGAAGAAAAAAGGGAGAGGCTGTTGATCAGAAGTAGCGCTGTGCCAGGATGTGCCCTAGACAAGTAATGCTCATGAATCACATGTTCCCCGTACTACATCTACTTGAAGTAAACCAGGCTAAAAATTACTCAAACCAAGAAAAACACCCATTAGCTGAAGTGGCTTTGTGTCATCAAGCTCCTTCAATGGCTGCTTGGGTACATTAAGGACACACCATGCTTACATTACCACTATGAAGCAAAATTCTGATTTGCATTGCCAGCCTAACAGCATGAGTAGGTTACCCAACTACCTACTATTACGTCAGCTGTTTTACAACGTGGTACAACTGAACAGACCCATCACTGTATGAGTCTGAAGAATATTTTCATTTCATAAGCCCTCACTGGCAAGCTGTTAAAAAACACGATTAAGAGAATGTCTGCTTTACCATGCTAACTGTCAAGGACATCCATGTAATTATTGTCTTCATAACCAGCAGTGGGAAAATCTAACACTACTCCAGTCCTACAGCAAACTTTAGTGGCATTAAAATGCTAAAGTTTCTTTTTCTTCTTACAGATTGTCAGCTGCTGGGAAAGTATCCCATTTTGTATATCCCAGGTATACACTACCTGGACAATGTAAATAAGCTTTATGCATATGAAGAAGAGTACTCCTTAGAAACAGTGAGGTATGATACACACTTCTGCTTCAAGAAACAGGTTTCATATTGTGCCATAGGGTTGAACAGTCTTTCAGATGGATGTGCTATAAATTTTAATAACAGTGAATTGAAGAATAAAAAACCCCACTGGAAGTAAGGAACATGTTTTTTAACAATAAGGTCAAATGGAAGAGTTTACCAAGAGAAGAGATGGATCTCTCATTACTTTGAAGTCTTTAAACAAAGTTGAATATCTCTCTCAAAAGTCAAGTTTGTAGTTTAAATAAAAAGTATTTGACTTCAAGGGAAAGTAAGTGGTTTGTGTTCTTCAGCCTACATTTTACAGAATGTCAGATCAGATCAGCTTAATGGCCAGTTCTGGCCTTTGCATAAAGAGCGTGTATAGTAGCCTTACATTTACTAAAATCATCAGTGAAATGCAAGCCTCTTGATTATAATTTGGTGTCTGCCTAACAGGAACATTTTAATTTGCAAGCTAAGATGGAGCAGTGCTCCAGCTGACGAGCACCAGAAGTCTTAGGAAGAACAGAATAAGCCAAGGACTGAATTTTGGCCAGGACAGTTAGTTAAATCATTCCTATTTAGGTTTTAAATACCCACATCCCCTCAAGAGCCAGTTCTGATGTCTCACCTAATCAATTACACATGAATCATTTAACTCCCATGTCAGTGCCTCCGTTTGATCAGATCTGGCCACCACTGGGGATATGGAGTACATTTCCATAGAAAAAACGCTCTTTTAAATACGACTTGTTTTAACATGAAAGATAGAGAGACACAGAGCTAAGTATTTCCTTTCAGCTCTTTCCGTCAAGGTAAGTATCAGGCAGACACATTTTGATTCAACACAGGAACATGTCTTTCTTCCAAAGCTGTTAAGTCTGTGAATTACTTCTGCTTTGAGGTTACAGGAAAGGGAAAGAAAAGGACATGTTTTCTCTTATGGAACCAAGTTATACAGGAATGCTCTTAACAAAAGCTTTTAGCAGAATTACATCATTTGTTAATTTTTAACTGAGTTAGATGCCACTTAGAGAAGGGAGATTGCTTCAAGGAAAGCTTCCTTTCAGTGTTTGCTCAGCACTAACTTGAAAAATACCCCACAATACCAGAAGCCAGACCAAAGACAAATTACATGGTTGTTGAGCAGCTTGTTTTTCCAAATGGCCAACCCACAGCTACAGGTCATGGGCACACAAAGTCTAACTCGTACGGTGAAAAAAAAAAAGCCCTATAATGTCACCAAGTCAATTTGATATTAAAAAACCTCACAAAATGTGTTCCTTAAAAAATTATTTCAAAGTTTGAAAAGTACTCTTAGGTGTAATGTAATGGAAAATGGAATCACGTCAGTAGAGCTGAACAAAATACTCTGTTGCTAACAAAACAAAGCTGTAAGCACTTCTTTCCACTGACAGATCTGTCTTTTGTTTCACCATCAGTGACTCACAAATGACAATTATTCATCACACCTGAAGACAGTGACATGGTCAAAATCTCTACCAAATTTACTCTATTAGGATTTTTCAAAACAACTTGCATTTTGAAAAGTAAAGTACTTTACTGCAGGAAAAGTTCTGTGCCTTATTTAAAAAAAAAAAAAAAAAAAGCAAAGAAGGATTTTATCTTCATGCAGAACAAACCCCAAGGAGCCATGTCACTACAACTGAAATCAACCTTCTCTTTTTTTTCTGCCAATTCCCCTTCTGATTATCCTCACATTTCTGTCAAATCAAACAAGATCTTGCTCTTTTTTATATTTGGGATTTGTGGCACTGAGGGATTATATTAGCAGGATGGACATTGTGTGATCTTCTGGTGAACTGTGCATCATATATGAAGTGAAAAACTACACACAGCTCAGACTTTGTAGTGCTCTTGTCCCCCAACACCATTCCTTACGACAGAAAGACAGTAGTGCGAGCACTGAGGTGTCTGGAGTTGCTCCAGTCACACAAGTACTAACACAAGCAGCACAAAATTCACTTACTTATTATCTGTAATGCACTGTGCCTCCTCACAGTAGTAACCTGCTCAGCAGTGCTGATGTGTAATGAAACATGGTTGCTCGTTTCAAAGGGCCATAGATGGACTCAGCGCCTTCTGTCAATGGGAATGCAAATCTAAAAAACAAGCAAAAGCTTTGCTTCATTTTTCCAGGATTTAGAAGCCAAACTACATAATTCAACTTCAGCTCAAGCAGATATTGAACAGCAACTACAGCATCTGTAAAGTTTGCAACATAGCATAATTTTTTAAAATTAGGATACACAGGAGACGTAGATATCCTATTTAAGTTATGTTCTAAGTATAGGATAAGTTTTATGAGTGTTGTCGTAGTATTTCTCATAAAACAGCTTATATATATATTTATATAAAAATAAACCCCCAGTTGTTTAAACACTCATCCTATTTATGATTTCCAGAGATGTCTTTCTCACTGGTTAATGGGTACATGTATTTAGATTCACCGTGAACAGAGAAAACATAAATTTCAGCATCTCATCCTTTCTTCCAAGAAATTTCATCCAAGAAATGTTAAGGTCAAGTGTTTAAAATGTCCTTCCAAAACCTTCCAAAATAATCAGCCTGCCATCAGGAGTCTCCATACAACGTAAACGCACTTTCCCTCCCATAGGAGAGAACTTACCCTCAAGAATAAGATCTTTAGTCTCTCAGCTACAGAGAGATGGTGACAACTACTAAACCATTATTCACATTTAAGATTGTAGAAGACTATTAATTATGCATCAGCAGCTCTCCACATTCAGGTGATCAATAACTGTTAGGAAATAACATCGTCCCTGCTGTAGATGGAGAAGTGAGTTTGTGTTTTGTGGAGACAGTTGGCTTGAATGGCCATGTCAGTAATGACAACATATGGCAGAATTCATTGTGGACCTGATTATGTCTACCTAGGTCCCCAAACTGCAGAGGGCAGGCTAAAGCCTTTTGAAAAAGGAATGGCAAGCATCTTTTTCCTATTAAAAAAATGGGGAAAAAAGCTTGATATAAAACTTTGTGTTTCACTTTCTTCTTCTCAAAAGTAAAAAAAAAAAAAGAGAAAACTCAGCATTTCCTGATTTTCCTAATTTTCTGACAAGTTCATTAGGTATTATTATTTCATCTCTGCTGTAGTATATACACATGAGCATCATACAACCACATTAAGGCATGGATTACTGAAGCCATTTGAGCAACTATTTCTATACTAAATACTTTTGTACAATCCACCAAAATCTAGCAAATAAATTGCCACTTATTTTTATTTTGAACTAAATAGTAGCAAAGGCAAAGATAACACTGAACTTTAAATTCTACACTGGTACAAAATAGCATATGGAAAGGTGTGCCTCAACACGCACCAAGGAAGAAAGAAATAGTTTTCTGGAAAGGAAATAAAGTATCTGTAACAATTCTACACAACCACATATTATTCTTTCTTTAAAATGATTTTTTTTTCTCTAAATGAAACTCATTTTTCTGCATTTGGAACTGGACAGTGCAAGTAGCTATGTCTACTGCCCATTACTCAAACATGTGCCAGTCTACAAAGTCACTCCACATGCTTTTCAGATCTGTTTAACCTATCTTCAGTTGCAAAAGACTTTAAAAGAAATGCCTGCACAGTTTGGACTAGAAATATAAACTTGTGCTTGGTTGCCTTAGTGATTTATGAGTCCTAAACCACTTTAGCAGAGCAGACACACACCCCATATATTTTACAAGTGCCATAATTCAGGCCTGTATAAATAACCCCACCTAATGGTAATAGTTCGGAGACTGTCTGAGTTTATTCATTCTCAGTCAGTTCTTGTCTCAGTCACTTCTGTTTGCATAATTACATCTGTTCTGTAGGTATGATAAAGTGCAATGTGCACAGGAACGGCTATTGTAGTCCTAGGTTGCCCAGGAATTTGTACAGTTATATTCTGGTGTATCTGAGCAGAGCCAACTCAAAGCTTCTCGGCAGAGTAGGTCAGACTGAATTTTGTCACCTCCGGCATGAAAACAAAATAAACTCTGCTGCCAGACACTGTCTCACATGTGCATTGAGTACATTCTGTCAAAAAAGCACGCAGAACCTGCATATATACAAAGACCACCACTCTCTAATCAATAGAAAACAAATCAGGCTTCTTTGCACGTTTCTTTCATAATGAACTTAATACCTGAAGTGACACCACCATTTCAAAAAACTGGTATATAAGGTACCTAAAAGAAATCACACTGGAATAAACAAAGAGTGTCTGTCTAAGGAAAAGATTTTTTTTTTTGTAAGGTATATTCAGTCATCCAAGCAAATGACCAAGCAAATGGAGAGTAGAGGAGCTCAGGTTTCTGTAATTTTTACGTAATGTCATGCTCTTGCCCTCTTCAAATCCTGCCAGGTTTTAAGTTCTTGAACTTGGCTTTAGCCTCTGATTTAAAAGAAATGGGGCAGCAGGTTTTTCTAATACAAAATAACACACTTACTTATTATATCCAGATCTGTGTGCTGCCTAGGGACAGTCTGCACTGAACCACATCTGACTGGCCAGACTGAGCACATCTCTGGGAGACTTTTACTTCAGCACCAGAGATATATGATGGCAGGTATTGCCCAGGCACCACACTCACAGCCACAGGCACCATTTCAAAACTCTCTGTTCTTGTGGTGTCATGTAAAAAACCCACACAAGGAGGAGGAGTTACATATTACGTGAAAATAGCATGATATGTTTCATTTTCCTTACTGATCTGCAGTTAAGATGATGCATATTGCTACCTTTTATAAAAAAAAAGAAAGGCAAAAAACCTCAGAAAACCTAATGCCATAACTTTTCCTCCCATAGAAAATACAGAGCAGAAGACACAATTTACTCCTTCAGAAAAACTGGGATAAATTCTGTATGGGATGTATTTTTTGAAGGAAGGCTGTGCTAGCTCTTTTGTGTGCTGAGCCTATTTGAAGGTTTACTGACATTATCTGTCCTTGAGTTATGCTTTGTTAAACAAATCAACATGCATTACAAGTTCCAGAGCATAAATTTTTTGGTAGATGCAAACAATGAGGATGTAATTTCAACTGGGAAACCTCCAGATATATCTTATTTTTCTGTAATATAGTATGAATGGACACACTGTAGAACATGGCTTGCTGCTGATGTTTGTTTGTACAACACCTCCAGAAACTGTACAGCCTTGTGGCAAGAGACAGATACTGCCCCGGAGAATCACAGAATCACAGAATGTTCAGGTTTGGAAGGGAGCTCGAAAGCCCATCTAGTCCAATCCCCCTGCCGGAGCAGGATTACCTAGATCATGTCACACAGGAAAGCATCCAGGCGGGTTTTGAATATCTCCAGAGAAGGAGACTCCACAGCCTCTCTGGGCAGCCTGTTCCAGTGTTCGGTCACCCTCACCGTAAAGAAGTTTTTCCTCAAATTTAAGTGGAACCTCCTGTGTTCCAGCTTGCACCCATTGCCCCTTGTCCTGTCAAGGGATGTCACTGAGAAGAGCCTGGCTCCATCCTCATGACACTTGTCCTTTACATATTTATAAACATTAATGAGGTCACCCCGCAGTCTCCTCTTCTCTAAGCTAAAGAGACCCAGCTCCCTCAGCCTCTCCTCATAAGAGAGATGTTCCACTCCCTTAATCATCTTCGTGGCTCTGTGCTGGACTCTCTCTAGCAGTTCCCTGTCCTTCTTGAACTGAGGGGCCCAGAACTGGACACAATATTCCAGATGCGGCCTCACCAGGGCAGAGTAGAGGGGGAGGAGAACCTCTCTTGACCTGCTAACCACACCCCTTCTAATCCACCCCAGGATGCCATTGGCCTTCTTGGCCACAAGGGCACACTGCTGGCTCATGGTCATCCTGCTTATATTTCGAGAACTTACATTTCGAATGCACAGAGGACCTTGCTGATGCCTGTGTTTAACGTGCACACGTTCCTGCGTAGGCTTTCCATGCCCTTAAGCTGATAAACGTAAAGTACACAGGAGCAAGTGTTTCTTTTGCACTGAGACCCAAAAGAGTTCTTTGATGTCGCTGAGTGCATAATATTACATGTACGGTGAGTAGTTAAGAAACATTAACTATGAATATCAATACAAAATGAATTAGAGCTGTTAAGTACTTCGTGTTTAGTGTGGAAGACTCGAACTGGCTGTATACCCAAGAAATGTTTTAATAAGTAATGCTGTAACTCCCTCTGGTGACAAGACTTGTATCAGACCTAAAAGTCAAGTTAATAGCAACTTTCTGAGCATAGTTTCATTTCTACGGAATGTATCTAAGGTGATCTTTAAAACCACCCATTTTCATAGGTTCTTCAATATCTGTCCACTATGTAGAGAATAATTAATTAGTAAAAATTAATTAAATATGATCATTAAATAGTAATTAATGTCATGTGAGACCAGCTGTTAGATTCCATTGTGGCAGGAGAAAAGCATAAAGTTTTTGATGGAGGACAGCACACGAAGAGGTCTGCAAGTCCTAATCCTTTCATTACTGCAGAATGCATGGGTATGTTTCAAAATAAGATGAGGTACCTGGGCTAGGTGCATCGCCACAGTATCTCATGTCTCTCTGGCAGCCTTCACTTGCAGGATCCTCACAGGTCTCTGGCTCTAAGCCAAGGCTCCAGAAAAGCATTTGGACGAACACCGTCGTTCTCCTTCCTTGGTGACTTCTGTGTTTGATCCCATTGAGCCTCCCCTTGGGTTAAGAGAGAAGAGAATGCCAATGCCCTTTGAAAGTGATGTTTGGCATGACGTTTTATGTTTCATGGGAAAAACATGGTCTCTGTTGTTTAAAATTGTTCTCTCTACCTTAAAAAAGTGTTTCTCTTTTCTGAAGATTTCTATATCCCATCATTCACAAAGGCATGAGAAGGCATCATGCAAAGCTCTCAGAAGACAATAAAATCATGCTAGAGCCTATTTTTACCCTTGGCAAGGTAAAGGATGAGAAATGGAAGAAACAATAATTTAAATTACCTTTGCCTGTACTATGTTAGGAACTCAGCACAGTTTATAAGTAGCTTTGTAACAGAGAAATGATCCTTGTTGCACTCGTCTATCCTTGGCTCCAGGAAACTCTTCAAGGTACTGTCATTTGAAGAAGACCTGTATCTCCTCTAATGCCTCCAGCATTCCCCAGTGAAATTAACATAATTTTCCATTCCAATATATTTTATCTCAAGCCCTTTGTGTCCTGACACAGTGAGACAGAAACTACACCTAAGCTGGGGAGTTTAACATACAAAAAAAACAGAGGCAGGAGCAGAAGGGCTGACCACTGCCCTTAATGTTTGTGGCCTAAGGAGCAGACCTGGTTAGTGCTGCCAGCAGTGCTGCTCAGTGCTGCTCACTGAAAAACTCTGCCCTTCTGGGAGCTAAATTTATTTTTCACAAGACTTCTAAAGCTTTTGTGTCAACCAACGTGTATGATATTTCAGTCCTATTTTTCAACAGGCATTTGGTACTCCACAGTCCTGTCCTCCAAAGTAGTGTAGAGGCTGTCGGTCTAATGTATTTTTTTAAATCCCGAAAAGTAGTGCAATAGAATGATAACAGGCATTTATGACTGACAGCAACTGAAGGACCCCAAATCTTCATTATCTCAATTATTTTATTGTCAACTTGTTCATTAGAAGGCTCGTGCTAGAAAGTAAATCTCTGGGATAACTGTGTGCATTCCCCACATTATTCAGTGCACACATGTCCCGTAGGTAAGAAGCAGCGATTATATTCAACCGATTAATGTGCATTAAAGAGTTTACAAGCTCGACTGGCCAAAAAGGCTCCCTCCTGCATGAGGTAATGAATTGGAAATAGTCAGAATTATCAGCCAAGTCAGACCTCATGGACTTTACCTGTGGCCTCAGCAAAAATGTAAAAATAAGTGTATAATGCCTGACTTGCAGATGAGCAACAAAACCAAGCTTCAGACAACACACTGGGCAGGGTTTACTGCTAACCTCATGGTTAGCTGGAATAAACTTTAGAAAGAGAATGCCCTGTTTACTGATTTCTCAAATACATGTATGTTCACACAGTGGGATCTACATCCAGGTCAGTGTCTTTGTGGAGGAGCGTCTGCTGAAAAAAGAAATTATTACCACTTCTATCAGCTTCTACCTAGAAGCACATTGGCAGGAACGACCTGTAATATTTCCATGTTACTACCTTCTTTCTTTTTTAATAAGAATTTGAATTAGTGTAAAAATTATGACACATTTTCAATCTAAGCACAAGAGCACATTTAGAAAGTTCTATATTTCCTCTCACAGTGCAGACTGAGGCTCCTTGAACTCTGACAGACTTGGTGCCATGACCGCTTCCCTGGGGAGCCTGTTCCAGTGACTGACCACACTCTCAGTGAAGGAACTTCTCCTGATGTCCAGTCTGAACTTCCCCTGACGCAGCCTCATTCCATCTCCTCGTGTCCTGTCGCTGGTCACCAGAAAGAGGAGATTGGCAACTCCCCCACCACTGCCCCCCTCGAGGAAGGTGTAGACTGTGATGAGGGCATCCCCTCTCAGCCTTCTCTTCTCCCAGCCAAACAAACCAAGTGACCTCAGCTGCTCCTCGTAAGTCTTCTTAATTCCTTTTCCTTTAATCCACATAAAATTTCCCACTTACCTTTTCCATTCTCTGATTTATGCCTTAGATGAAAACAGTTCAATCAAACTATGCAATACATTTCACCCCATGGTACATTCAGAACTTCAGCAAACTCAGGCATTGAGGGGAGCTGCCCTGGGAAAGGGCAATATTGTCCTGTTCTTGCCAGAAACCATTAGCAGATTTATGGAAAACAAAAATTAATCGTATCATTTAAAATACCAACAGTAGCCATTTAATACAGTTAAACAGATGCTCATTTATTAACTGATCATTGGCTAGTGACCTGAATACGAAACTGAACTTAACTGCTTTCTATGCTATTCAGATGAGGCTGGTTATTCCTTCAGCCATTACCCTGAGTATCTAACTTTTCCCTTCAATATTTATCACACAATGGTAACAGGTTGTATTTCCAAAGTGCAAGGGAAAATATTCAATATGCCCAAACCTGTCGTCAAGTTTTGTGATTTATTCAGAGCCAAGAATTTCTGCAAAAGTGGGAATGGGTGTCTCTGCATCTGTGCTTAAAACACAGTAAAGGTAGTCACACTGGAAAGCACGAATGAGTCAGTGGACTAAGCACAGGATGACTCACGTGGGTCTGACAAATCCTTTAACCTCTGACTATCCTCTCAGGCTACATTTCACTGATGTGACCTCAGTGGATGTACCCCTGACCTGCAATCAAAGCAGCAAGCCGTGAAGCAGTGCCAGGGTCCCTGAACAATGACCAGCGTTGTGGTGAGAGTGTACTTTGTTATCGTCCAATAAAATTTCTCTCTGTAAGCATAAATGTACAGTTCTCATTAAATGCACGTACCCAGCAACTTCTCACGTTTCCTGAATTCCCTCATGTGATCCTACTGCCCAGTCACCCAAAGGTGGCTTATGGAAATGCAACAGCATGAAGGCTAAGTTCCCCGTGAAAAACGGAGTGCCAGTCTATTAAAACGTGGAATTTTGTTTTTGCTGAGATTAAATTGTACTTGCTAACCCAAATCTGCTTCCTGGTACATTTTAGAAATGACTAATCATCTAATTCACATTCACAGTGGTCTGCTGGACAGAAATCTGTGACATGTCATGGATTATGGTCTAGGAAACTAGGAAACCAATGGTATCTGCTGGTCTCAGTGGCTTGTACACGACTGATTTTAATGTATGTGCTAGCCTCCCAGAAAATGGGCCAAGAAATTGGCTGTAAGCACAGAAGATCTGAAAGACCTGGGAGGGAAGACAAGGCAGCAGTTCCCACGCTGTCCTGCTCCCACAGTGCAGGCACTGCCTGCCCATGCCTCACCAGGGGTGAGGGCCAGGAGCACACCTGCGCCGTTTGGCACAGGCTCTCCCTGAGGCACAGGCTCTCCCTGAGGACGTGCCTGCCCAGGGGTGATGGACCTCCCTCCACTGGGAACATGAATTAAACAATTAAATATTTCTAAAATTTTCATGTTTAAGCTACCATGTTGCTCATACTGACACTGCTGATGAGTATGTATCCCACGGCATTGAAGCAGGGGTCTTCTTCAGATGTAATACTTCTAACTACCCTAAAAAATGTTGGAAGTTATTTTCCAGCCAGTATAAGTACTTTGAACTTTGAATCCGTGACATCATTGCACAGAGCTCTTGTTCAGTATCACAAAGACATAACTGTACATGGGAAAATACCCCCTCGCTTTGTAATTCTGTAACTAAAAGAATTATTAATGTGCTGAGTGGACATCATTGAGTTTTTAATGGAAAATGAAATTAAGGAGTCAGTTTGTTATTCTTCTGGGAAAACACATCTAGAAGAAAATGTTGAAATATAATAAATCTGACCCTTTTGGCTGAGCTTGTGGCTGTACAAGCTCTTCTGAACAAATCACGAAGCTCAAAGTAATCAGCTAATCTTTCATATGTCACAACATCAGGTGATAAAGTGGTGTGGGGAGAAATGGCTTTGTCAGTTAGGACTGGATCCAGTAGCTGTTTATGCTTGTGGGCAGCACACCAAGCCATTAGAGCATGCCTGAAAAACGTGCGCCGTAGTTCAGAGCAGAACTTCATTGTAAAGACCAATTCTCATGCAACTCCAGGAAAACAGCACTTCTGAAGTATGTTTTTTCAAAATAAGCTAGGTGATCAAGCAGCCAAAGTCCAGAGTTGCAAACTAATACAGAACCAGATGGGGCACATGTTGAGCTCTCAAAACAGGTTTCTGACACTTAGGTCTTTGTCGTGGTTTGACCTGTCAGGCAGCTAAATACCATGCAGCTGGTCACTCACTGTCCCCACTCTCCCCCGGGGAATGGGGGAGAGAAACAGAAAGGTAAAGGTAAAAGGACTTGTGGGTTGAGATAAAAACAATTTAATACTTGAAATCAAATATAACAACAGCAGCAGCAACAACAACAATAATAATAATAATAAAATATATATACAAACAAGTGACACACAGTGCAACTGCTCACCATCCACTGACCAATGCCCAGCCCGTCTCTGGCTACTGATCCCAGAGGAGAGAAAACCTGAAATTACAATCCCAGAAGAGAGAGAGCAAGACTTCCCAGCCAACCCTCATCTATATACTGAGCATGACATTGCATGATAAGAAATATTCCATTGGCTACTTTGGGTCCGTTGCTCTGGCTATGCTCCCTCCCAGCTTCTGGTGCACCTGCACACTAGCAAAGCATGGGAAGTTGAAAAGTCCTTGATTTCTTTAGCAACAACTTAAAACATCAGTATATTATCAACATTCTTGTCATACCAAAATCCCATGATAAATCCAAAACATGATGCTATTCTAGTGACTAAGAAGAAAATTAGCTCTATCCCAACTGAAACCAGGACAGTCTTAAAATCTCAGTCATACATTTTTTAATTTTTTAGGTTCTTAATTAATTGCCTTGACAACTTACTATCAGTGTTTTGAGTGTTCTTTTTTATTACCGTGGTTAATCTAAAATCATAAAAGTTATTCTATACGAAAATGTATCTCACAGAATGACAGAATGGCTGAGATTGAGAGTAACTGTGGAAATTGCCTAGTCCAGTTCCCTACTCAAAGCAGGGTCAACCAGGGTAGGTTGTCCAGGCCTGTTTCCACTCAGGTTTTGAGTATTTCCAAGGATGGAGGCTCTACAACCTCTCTGGGCAATCTGCTCCAGTGCTGAATTACCCTTACAGTGAAAAAATATTAATTGCGTTTAAGTAAAATTTCCTGTATTTTAGTTCGTGTCCATTGCCTCTTGTCTTTTCACTGGGCACTAGTGGGCAGAATCTAGCTCTTTACTTGCATCTCTAACCAGGCATACCTGTAAATATTTTATTTCTTTCTCTTGAAATCACACAGAGAAACAAAAAGCAACGTATGGGACATTTTTAACGAAATATTGCCTTTTCCCTGTTGGCTTTTTTCCATTTGAGAATCCATTGTAACAATCTGAAAGTGCTTAATATTTCTCTTTTATTCCCTCTTTGTTCATCTAACTTTTGGAAATCCAGATGGTAAGGCCTTTCAGGCCTTTAAATGAGTCACTGCCTTTGGCATGGTTGTATTCAGAGAGACACACACACAACTTCTGATCATTCTTTGATGATTTTTTAGAATATACATCTATCCCCTGTTATTAAGCCATACATTGATAAGCCAAATCTGCAAAAACATGGACTGAAGAGATGATAGAAAATTAGTGAAAAACCTATTTACATTTGTCCCACTCTATAAAAAAAGGAGACCACCTCTGGCTCTCCAGAAGACTGTATGACTAGGAACATTTCACTCATTTCGATTTGTCCATGGCTGATAAGCCTGTCTTTGTGGACCTGCACAGAACCACCAAGAACAACCCAAGAGTTCAAAAGACAGGAAGTGAAGTTAGTTTCAGTAACTTAGGCCTGGAACTGCATTTTTCCCAGGGTATGAGGGTAATATATGGGGAAAATTTTCAGCACAGCAGAAGAGACACATTTTGCAAATACACCTAAAGCACTTCTTTGAGCCCTATTAGTATGAGAAGTGAGGAGCTTACAATTTTGGTGTCAGACAGGGAGGACATTCTGTTTCCGTTCTCTTGAGCATGAAGTCAAATGATGCTGCTATGTTTTATAGCCTCAAATTCAGTTACAGTTTTTCCCTTTTGGTCTCTGTTAGAAAAATGAGGTATTTCAAGTAGTTGTATAAACAATATTCCATGCATGGATGAAGTTGCCCATCTTTCATGCGTGAGTCATCTGTATTCTGAACCCTTTATAAAACAAAACCTTATTTTGGAATTGCCCTAATCATAACCATCGTATACATATTTAGCAAAATAAGCCTTTAAAGTCTGTTAAGATATTTTATCAATCGAAAAGCTGGTTCAAATTCTAACCATAAAAAGTTAAACAACACTTTTTCCAAGCAATTCTAATCACAACATATTGATGCTTAAATAGTGCTATTGTGGGTAATTAATTTCTAATGATCAAAATGTAACACTGTATTCAAAAGCATGACAAACATAACACCTGCGGGTGTGCTGGTGACTTACAAAAGTGAAAAATGGAAAGGTTCAGTGATCGATGTTGTGTGATGATATAACCAACTAGAAGTCCAACAAAGTTCTTCTAATGATAATTTTCCTTGCTTGTCCTACCATATTTGGTTTTATTCTGCTTTGTAAGCTTTTCTGAAGGTCTCTTCAAAACTTAGTGCAACGTGTAGTAACTCAGACTCACAAGTGCATGTCTTTCATGTGTGGTACTCCTAATGAGGTGATTAATGCATCTGCTTACTGTTAGAGTGCTATATTTCCACTAGCATAATAATGTCTACAAGCCCCATGAAATAAGCAGAAAAATAACAGATAAAAAGAGAGAAATTGTGTGCAGCACTAAAACTCACAAATTTTTTCCCAGTGAAACCCTCTAACAGCGAGAGTTTTCCACTCAGTTTCCACCAAAAGAATGGTCACAACAGGTCAAAAAACAAGCCTCAAACCAGCCACAAGCAACATCTGAGACACACTCCTGCACTAGTTCCGTATTTTTTCCTTTAATAGATCCTCAGCATAAGAGTTTGGCCCAAATGTAACCACCAACTGCAGAAAGGAACAGCAACCAGCAAACTCTTTTAGGGAACAGACGTTAAAAAGGGCTGCTTACCCCTTTTGACCACAACACAGACCTTTCTCAATGATGTCTGATGCTCATTTAAATTCAGCTTTGCAAAAGCATCACTGAGGGCCTGCTGAGTTGGCTCACCCCAGAGAATATCCTGAAGACCTTCTTTGGTGCCACTCCTGAAATTGTCCGTGTCCAGCTATGTAAACACATAATACCCTATATCGATGTTTTTTCCATTCTAAATGCTAAACCTACCCTAAGCTTAACCCATTAAATAACCTGTTAGCTCCAGAAGGGAACATGGCAATTTGTTAAGAGCCATAAAAGGGAAATGTCTCCCCTGCCCACACCACACCACCATCACCAGGATACCTTCCAGCCCTTTCTTGCATCTCCCTACAGTCCTCCCTTCCAAAGGAGTAGTAGCTCACCCATAGTGAGCTATTTCAGCCCAGGTCTGACCATTGCTCAGTGATCCTAACTAGAAACAGTCGTGAATTAGGGTTCTCTCCACTTTTCAGAGCACTTTAATAATCCAAACTGTAATCCCAGCCTTAGAGTTTACCTACCATGCTTACTCAATTGGAAGAGAGGGTAATAAGGAAACAGCTTTTTGGTAGGAAATGAAAGTGGAGCCTGCTTTCCTCTTCCTTTCATGCCTTCCCTCTCCCTAAAGTAGCTGCCAGTCCTTACCGACATCTTAGCATAGTCACCTCCTCCAAGACATCAACACCTTCTAATTCCAAGTATGCTATGATCAAATTGCATTGCTTTCCCAACATTAATCTGACTACACCTTCTAAAACTAAAATAAATAACCCAGGTTCACACTTTCTATCTTCCCAAAAAATCTAACCCTAAAGCTCATCATGTCCTTAACCTTAGAGATATAACCTGGCTGTAGTTGCTAACATCAGTAGTGAATGCTGTCAGGGGAAGCAGCTGCACAGCCCGTTGACCTCCTCTCCTTACAGCAGTTACTTCATCTCCCCTTGAGGTCCAGAACAATTAGTTCATTCCAGTAGTGCTCATGGATGGAGTTTAACCCTGGAGCACCAAGAGCGAGGCTATGTGAACAGCAGGAGGGTTGAAATGAGCTGGCACCAGCCCTGGCCTCAGCACGGCTCACATTTTGAAACACTCCGTGACCACAAGCAGTTGGGGCATTAACCACCCTTTGAAGCATCTGGCGCAGGCATGCAAAAGGTGTGCCTGGCCATGGTGCGTGGGAACAGGAGGGGGAACCCTCAGCATGCCAGCCAGGGAAAACCACACACAGGGACAAAAACACACCCAAAACACACCCGATCCGACTGCCCACCGCTGTGTTTTGTGGGCACTGAAGGCACAATTTTTACCTCTCGTCCAGAGGTGTCACTCAGCCCCCTCACTGCACGGTCAGCAGATGATGCTCTGCAGTTTACAAGACAACTAGAGAAAAGCCCATGAAGATGCTAAGGAAAGTGCAGATGTGCCATCTGTTCTTCTGGCTGTAGAGAGCCACTGCTCAGGACCTACCTGTGCTTTAACCTCTGTTGGTCTCTTCCCATCACTTCCTTCAGGGCTGTGTGCGGGCAGCAGAGAGAGCTCCCAGATGAATCAGCCAGACTTGCAATGCAGTCCTGGGCTGATCCAGCCTCAGCTTTAGACCTTGCAGGGTGCTGCAGGAGGTACTTGGGGCCATTTGGCAAAGGTGGGGTGAGGTGTTGGTGACATAGCAGGCTGCAAGGGGGATGTGAAACAGTATAGCGCTCACAGTACATCGGCTGCCAGCTACTGTCTTTCAAATATTAAGAGGCCTTCCAAAACAATCATGAAAACTTGAAATGATCATTTTCTTTCTAGAAATTAACTAAATAGGGGAAAAAAGAGATTATGTCACACTTTCCCTTTTGCAGGAAGTAAGGCTTGAAGAAAACCTCTAAGCACACCATCTTGCAGAAAGCCTGAAATACTTGGCCACAAGACAACACCAGTTACAGTTCTAGTGCACTAGCAGACAGTAAAGCCTAACATCAGTAACAAATATGTCCTGTGGTGAGTAGTTGGGTGTCAGTCATTTCACCTCGGTTTACACACCCACTGAATTACTTCATGCCAGCTAAATTAGAAACTTGTCTTCCTGGGGCTCCCCCCTTGTACTCAGAGGAGTTAAGTTTCTCCTCAAGATCACCTGCTGGAAATGTTTGCCTTCCCCAGCTCATTGTCTATACAAGGAAATCAGCCAGTTGATTTTTCTGGTCCAGGTGGAGTGCCTTGAGTTACGGGGGGTGGATTTTTGCAAGCATTTACGACTGAACTGGCTCTTCTTTAAAAAGAAGATGCTTCACTTTTAGAAAAGATGCAACAAGAGTGCAAGCTCAATGTGGATTCCTCTTTTATCCACACTGCAACCTGTACATCGTCCTGCAATTTCCATGCTGCTTGCTGAACACCAAAAAAAACCCAAAACACCCTAAGCACTATAAAACCAGGGTGAAAAATCCTTCATATCCATATTTTCAGACAGAAGCATGCCTGTGGATTTTCCTCTCACAAATGAAGTTTTGTATGTTTTGCTCAGGTATGAGCAGAACCAAGTCTTAAGTGTGTACTGCCGTGAGATTCAGCATGGTGTCCAGAAAACATTACATTAGAAAGACATTTGTGGACATGCAGGTCCCAGTCTGACAAAGACACATGCACACAAACACTGCTATGAAATTCAAGGAGGCAACTTGCATTAGGAGAGCTGCCCCTTACATGGAGAGTGGTCACTTGATGGGGTCCAGAACTGCTAACATCTGTCCTGTCTTCTGAAAATATCATTAACATGCCCTCAAACCAACCGTCCTCCAGTTCAGTGTGGGTGTTTGGGGAAAACAGCAAAGGAAAAGCATGTGCCTGCTTAAAATAATTATTACCAGGGACTAACAGAGAGAGTTGTTTCATGTCATTAACGAAGCACAATAAACAGTCTGTGGGAGTTAAAACACACACCCACCCCCCCACACACCCGCCCCCCCCCCCCAAACACACACCCCCACACACACCACCCCCCCCCCCCCCCACACACACACACACAAGGCATCGCATCGCATCGCATCACTCCACTCTTAACTGTTTCTGAGGTTTCCAAGCCGAGACCAGGCTGAGCGTTTTTTCGGGAAGTTTAGGGACACCATCTAGTGTCGGCATTCGGAAAACGCACGATGTGACCGAGCACGGTAAACCCTTGTCCCACCACGATTATCTACCAGCAGTCCTGGTTAACTGGAGAAGTTCCAGCTGACTGGAAATTAGCAAATGTAACGCCCATCTACAAGAAGGGTCGGAAGGACGATCCAGGGAACTATAGGCCTGTCAGCCTGACCTCGGTGCCAGGCAAGGTGATGGAACAGATCATCCTGAGTGCCATTACATGGCACATGCAGGACAATCAGGGCATCAGGATCAGCCAGCATGGATTCATGAAAGGCAGGTCCTGCTTGACCAACCTGGTCTCCTTCTATGACAAAGTCACCCGCTTAGTAGATGAGGGCAGGGCTGTGGATGTAGTCTATCTAGACTTCAGTAAGGCATTCAACACTGTCTCCCACAGCATCCTCCTAGACAAACTGGCTGCCTGGGGCTTGGATGGGTGGACTCTTCGATGGGTTAAAAACTGGTTGGATGGCCGAGCCCAGAGAGTGGTGGTGAATGGGGCAAAGTCCAACTGGCAGCCGGTCATTAGCGGTGTTCCCCAGGGCTCAGTTCTGGGGCCAGTGCTGTTCATTATCTTTATAGATGATCTAGACGTAGGGATTGAATGCACCCTCAGTAAATTTGCAGATGACACCAAGCTGGGTGGGAGTGTCGATCTGCTGGAGGGTAGGAAGGCCCTACAGAGGGATCTGGACAGGTTAGATAGATGGGCCAAGACCAACGGCATGAGGTTCAACAAGAACAAGTGCCGGGTCTTACACTTCGGCCACAACAACCCCATGCAGCGCTACAGGCTGGGGGAAGAGTGGTTAGAAAGTGTCCCGGCGGAAAGAGACCTGGGGGTGCTGATCGACAGCTGGCTAAACATGAGCCAGCAGTGTGCACAGGTGGCCAAGAAGGCCAATGGCATCCTGGCCTCTATTAGGAATAGTGTAGCCAGCCGGTCTAGGGAAGTGATCGTCCCTCTGTACTCGGCATTGGTGAGGCCGCACCTTGAATACTGTGTCCAGTTCTGGGCCCCGCACTTCAAGAAAGATGTTGAGGTGTTGGAGCGAGTCCAGAGGAGGGTGACCAAGCTGGTGAAGGGTCTGGAGGGTCTGACCTACGAGGAATGGCTGAGGGAGCTGGGGTTGTTTAGCCTGGAGAAGAGGAGGCTCCGAGGTGACCTTATTGCAGTCTACAACTGCCTGAAGGGAGGTTGTAGTGGAGTGGGAGTCGACCTCTTCTCCCAGGCAACTAGCAATAGGACAAGAAGACACAGCCTCAAGCTTTGCCAGGGGAGGTTCAGGTTGGACATTAGGAAGCATTTCTTCTCAGAAAGGGTTATTAGACATTGGAATGGGCTGCCCAGGGAGGTGGTGGAGTCACCATCTCTGGATGTGTTTAAAAAAAGCCTGGACATGGCACTTAGTGCCATGGTCTAGTTGGCATGGTGGTGTCAGGGCAATGGTTGGACTTGATGATCCCAGAGGTCTCTTCCAACCTGATTGATTCTGTGATTCTATTCTGTGACAGGTAGAAAGGTGGCAGGAAGAGTTACCGGCTCTGCTACTACATCATTCATTAGGACAAAGTATAAAGCAAACAACCTGGATGACAATAAATGACACATCCTGGAGCCCATCTTTCCAGGAAACGAGGTACAATGCCATGGCAGTTTTAGTTTTCACCTTCTAGCAAATCAGGCAGCTGCCAGGCTTGAACAGCTTTGCTTTGCTAAGCTTCACACCTACTGTCCAGACTGGTCTCGATGAAGCCTTTGGTTTAAGGATAAGAGTTTTCTGTCCGCTTTATTTATATTACTTAGAAGAAAAGAAGGGAGGAGGTTTGTTTTCATAATTTCTGAAGACTAAGCATTAGAACAATGTCTGAACACATGCATATTTCGCAGCTAAGTCTCACAGGGGCGTTGTATTTCATATGTGCATTTGTGCTCAGAGCAACCACAATTACAGCAAGAGAGAGGTCTTTTTCCCAGCTCCAGTCTGCCTCACAGCAGATAACGAGTCTGGCAATATCACTACTGTCCACTACTGCGACCTCAGAGGGTCCCACCACAGAGAGGCAGCCCTGCAGTATCGTTACTTTGTTAGCACAGAGGTCTGAGGGTCGAAATGACTCTGTTAGGAAGAGAAATGAGTCAAAGCAGAGAGCCTCCTGCTCCTGTGACAATTCTGAGTAGAGGCCCTTGAAGTAGCTCGTTCCATTATCTCTCCACAGCCTGGAAACATGCTATGTAGTTTGATTTCTCAGATATCTCTGTCCCAAGCAGTCTTGAACAAGGACACAGAAAGGCTCAGAGACACACCATAATTAATACCATCCGCGGTTTTATTTCCTTTGTTGATAGATGTGCATAAGGCAAGATGCTCATGATCAGGGATTTAAAAAAAAACCCCAAGTGCCAAAATTAAAAAAGAATTAGTATCATGTATTACTACATCTTTCCCCAAGAGTTTTGGGAGCCTTTCCAAGCACTCTAACAATATCTATAGTCTAAACACAAACACTCAAGGAGATGAAGGCTTGGAACATACCTCCACCAACAGGCATCTCAGACAGAGGTCAGCCTGGTTTACTCTGTGTCTACAGAAATCTATACGAGGGATTCAGACATGCATACACAGGGCCAAGAAAACTGTACTGCGCACATAGCAGAAGACAACACCAAGCCAAACAGGAAAGTCAATGACAAATGCACAAACAAGTATTCCTTGTGGCTAAAATACTTAAGTAGTAAACGAGCATTATTTTAAGCCCTCACATTCCCTAGATACATGCAATTAGCTCCTGCATAATCCCAGTAATATTTTAGCACAGAACGTTAAACTTTTCTTCCTTAAACATATAGAACTTAGGACTCAAACATAAGAGGAGAAAGCTCCTTTTATGGTTAACATCATTCAAATCTGACTTGCTAAGGTTAACTTGGCCCATTATTCTCAAAATGTGCCAAAAAATAGTCATTTAATATTTGCTACTTTTATTCCTGAATATATAAGTGAACACTTCTTTTCTAACATTTAACTCGACATATTTCAAGCAGACTGCAGTGAATTCCAGCCCTCACGAGGACAGATTTTCATCTAGAGTCAAAGTTGCTATCTTTCGTACGTTTTCAAATCCCTCACATTTTAAAAAGTTAGGTGTGATTACAGACACATATGTGTTATTTGAGGGCAAACGAGTGAGTTTTAGCACAGTTCTCAGATGGACTGCAACTATCCTTATACTACTGAAAAACTGAAAGATAATGATTATGATCAATTGTGTATGCATGCAGGATTTCTTGTTTTTTAACTTGATACCAAAATATAATGAGACCCGTTGAAAAAAGAGCCAAGTTTGAAGTTAGCAGGGAGTAAAAACAACATAATACTACATACATGCTTACTTTTGGAGATGTGGTCAGTCCTACTTACACCAAACTTTGGTGGGAAATGGACTTCTCCTTTCATTATGATTTCACTTTTGTTCTAAATGCATGAGCAAATAAGTCGTGCACCTACATTTTGCCTGAAAGAGTTCCCACTCCTGCTGGATTGTAAAAACACCGATACATTTATTTATTTAAATATTTGAATAATCATTTTCTCTCACTGTAGCTAATACCTGTCTCAAGTACAAGGCTGAATAGGTAAATAATCTGAAATCCAGAGATGTCATGGACTGGTTTATGGTATGCAAGATATGTTCTGGCAAAGTTTATTCCTATTTCTTTTTCCACCCTAGTATTTCTAAGACAGATATACTGTCTTTTGGCAATGATTGAAAG
This sequence comes from Nyctibius grandis, assembly GCF_013368605.1. Classification (NCBI taxonomy): domain Eukaryota; kingdom Metazoa; phylum Chordata; class Aves; order Nyctibiiformes; family Nyctibiidae; genus Nyctibius; species Nyctibius grandis. The sequence continues at coordinate 70,971,681 of NC_090695.1, read as the reverse complement.
TCAGCATTTCCAACATGGTTGCTGTTGAAAAACAAACTAGCAATTACCCACTACATGTGAAAATATCTTCTCTGGGTACAGCACTCTTTTCTGCTGCATTTTAGTGAAATGTATGTGTGCATAAACATGCCATTTCTTTTAGTGGCTTGGTGAGCTACTGGAGGCGGGACTAGGCACTCCAGGTGCATAGGTGGGAGACCTGTGATTCCTGAAAGCCAGAGCAAACTGCAGAACAAGGCTGTTCTCCTGCTGTATTTAACCAACAAAGCAGACACAAATCCACTCTGTAGCCCAGTGCCCTCAGTTTTACTTGAAAGACCTATGTTGTTAAATATTTTGTCCTGAAACAGGCTGACTACACAGATAGATCTCAAACAACACACTCAGGCTTATCTCTAATTTGTTTTGTTTTAAGACGTCTCCCTAACTTTATTCTCTCTCCTACTTATCTTGCTAGAAAAAGTACATTTATAAAATGACAGATTCACTTTATTTTGTTCTCCAGTACTCCTCGTTGTATGGGAAAAACGAAAGCCTTAAACTGTCTTGTGAATGCCATTTTAATAAAACAGTTTGTAAAATCTGCTTGTGTTCCTCCCACTTCTATTGTTTCAATAATTCTATTTATGGCCACTCACTTGCTTAAGCTTTTAAGTATGATGAAGAAGCTGGAGACACCCGACAGCATGTAAAACACTTTGATCCTTGTTTTTCTGCAGCAGACTGGGAAATCCCCATGAATAATAGGAAAGGAAATGTAGGGGTTTCCCTGAAGATCAACAGTCTGTATGAGTATCTTCTAAAGTACTGTGCAGCAGGAACACTAAAAATCGAGCTGGGAATAGCACATACAAGTAGGAGTGGTTCAGTGGATATGCTTAAGACAAGGTTTTGCAGGAAATTAGTAATAAATAACACATAGCTCTTCAAGTAAGGTTATTTCTCTGCACTACATTCAAGGAACAAGGAACCACAGAGAATACTCAAGTGGCTTTCAGCTTCGCATGCGGCAAGAAAGCGGATGGAACAGAGCTGGACAAAACATTCAAATAAATTGTCACTTCACTGGAAAAAGAAGTAGCACGGGGAGAAAAACTATTCACAGATCATGAACAAATTTATCTAATTGTTTTTTAAAAAAAAAGCATAGGAAGATTTTTAAAACTTCACAACTTGCTTTTTCAGCACGTATTCCATTTGGAAAAGGTTCACATTTTTTCCCCTTTTTCAAAACAGAACACTTTTACTCTTAGCTTTGAAAATGCATTTTTTTCTTTAATGGGACCTAATTTAAGAAGGAAAAAAAATAATGGGTTTAAATAATCTAGAAATAAGGAAGAAATGGTAGCGATGAATATGAGAAATGTTTGGTTTGATAGAGAACCCAAATAAATCTGGGGGTAGTTCTTGGTTTGCTTTGCAGAAAGTAGTTCTGTTTCAGTCAGACTTCAGTTAATTTCCATTCTTTGTTCAGTCAGCGGTTCCTCCCATTCAGTCAGCATGACAAAAGTGAATTAATCACCCAGCCCTAGCCTGGAATAACCTTTCTAGTTACAACTGATTTTTTTTGTCACACCTAAATGCAGGGATCCATGCCCTGAGGAGGCAATAACTGATATTGCTACGTCTCCCTGACTTCAAGCCCCATGAGTTCTGGATGCACTTCAGGTTCCCACTGAAATCCTATAGGGGTGTCACACAGCCTCCATCACACCACCTGCATCTGCATTTCAAGCAAAGATTGTCTTTTCCCTTACTAAGCAGGTTAAAAGTTGTTAGCTAAGGGGAGGGCATGTTGTTGCCTCATACTGCTGCCAGGCAGACTGTATCTGATAAAAGCAATAAGAAGACTTACATGTTACAGACAAGCTGGCATGAAAACAAGAGCAGATGAGAAAGCAAAGTGTGGCATCATACAAAAGACTATTTGTTATATGGCTATTTGAGGACTTGTGCCAGTAAATACCGCCAATAGCAAAACCAATGTAAATGGTGAGAAAGAGTTCAGTGTGTTTTGACCAGCTTCACCAACACCAAACACAAGTCAAAGACAGATGACACAACATTTCAGTCATGAGCAGTGGAATATTGCAATACCTTGTTTTTCTAGTGCCTCCAGCATCGTAATGAAGATGCTCCCTCAAAACAGTTCTAGTGGAAAATAAAGAGTACATAACTGTCCAGTAATAACTCTGTGTCTCAGCCCTGATGCAATAATAATTTTCTTATGCTACATTAAAAAGATTTGGAATAAAATGGACAGTAATTTTCGGAAGAAGGTTATGCCTTCTTATGCTGTCTGAAGGCCACACTCATCACGTCCCTTTCCCTCTTTCCTCATGCATACCCTCCTATGCAATGGCACATTGTTCAAGTGTGTTTTGAGAGCATCTTCTGAATCAGGATCCCCCAGGAAAGTAGACATGCCCCATTTCTGGACTTGAGTGAGGTGTGAAATACATGGAAAACAGCTCCTTCCGCATTAGGGTTGGTCTTGGGCTGCTCAGAGATGCAACCCCTGGTTCCTAATAACTTTCAGGTAAAAATATACAAGAAACTTGCAGCCTTGGTGCTAGATGACAGGACTATGCAAGTGACATCTAGTTCTCACTTTAGCTACCAAAATAATTCTTTTGGACCTGACACCAACTTCCAACTGCAGAATCTTCCTTCTTTTCTTGGGAGGAGTTCATCACGGAAAATGAGGACACTGTCGAGGCAGAATCAACAGCTAAATTTGAGAACAAAGAGATTCAAGAATGTTTAAAGTTTAATGTTTATTGAACATTTGACTCAGGTTCTCTTGTTATACTGCAAAACTTAGTGCTTCAGGACACAACAAAAAAAAAGATAGATTTATACAGTTTTAGATTGACATAAGAGAAGACAATCTATGGTTATTAATCTAACACACTGCAGGTAGTTTTCCAGTATTTCATAATCTTATTGTACTACCCTCCTGAAAATTTCTTTAATGAATTATTTCTTTTATATTCTTTTCACTTGAGTGTCTGTGTCTGAACTTATCTTCATGGAAGTCATCTAGATTTTCCAAGCTTCTAGGGGTTGTGGTCAATAACACCTAAGTTAATGATAAGATTTAAAACTTGCTAAAATTTATTCAGTCATCTGTTGCACCAATTAACATAGCATTAATAGCAATACTATATTATTGTGAATGTTAGAAGTTCAGACATTTAAAGGACGTGTGCCCTGTATTTTTAAGCCAAGTGACTGATCTAATTTGTATCAACTTACAAATACACCTCAAATTGTTATAAATACCTTTCATGTTTGTTATTCATAAGAATTATCTTCCACAAAAATCTACTGCCATTTACCAAGCAGCACACAATAATCCCCGTTCATGGTCACCGGACTGTATATTCATTTATCTGTGACCTGTGTGCTCTCTCACACAACCTTTTGCCTCCTTCTGTACAAGGAAATTGATCCATAATTTCAAGACATGCACATCCATATGTGCAGATATAAGCTGGACTTCATGTTGTTGTTGGACCTCCTCAATGTAGAGGAATTCAGGTCTCAGGGTATTGTTATCTTATACTATGCAGTGGGAATTTACAAGCTAACCGCAACAGACTCTGATTCATCTTTCTACTGCTGAATTTCACATTCCTCTCTCAAACACCTGAAAAGAACATTCTTAATCATAAAGCAAACTGATTTTCACTCAGACACCCAGGGTAAAAGTGGGAGTTTAACTGTTTACTTTCCTTCACAATAACCATGTTGACTTGGTTTCTCATCTCACACTCAGTTTGCACTTTGCTGCATTTCCTTGCTTCCTTTCCATGCTCTTACAGAGTGTATATGGGCTGTCTCTGCTCATCTCTCTGGACATTGCATGTCTCATGCAGCACTTAATTGCAAGCTCTGCTCTTGCTCTGTCCAATGCACAAATGAGCAGATTGGAGATGGTTTTTTACTGAGGAAGACTGGTGCTTTGGGAAGGTTGAAGAAGAGCCTGGAGAAACAATTCATGTGATGGAAGGGAGAGGTATCTCCTTCTGTGGAAACTGGTCAGACACCTAGAAGGAAATGTGGGAAAAGTCAGGAAAAGGAATCCATAGATTCATGAATTTGGTATGTCTGGTGAAGAGAAATAATATTTGAAGGTCATGAGGAGGACAGATTATCCAAATCCAAGTCAAGAGATATTCATGGCCCTGGCTGTTGTAGGACTTTCTATATTTGACAGATTTCCAAGGTGGGGCATAAGAGGGATTCACAGAGGATCATGACCAAAGAAAGATTAAAGATCACTCTGTGGATAAAGCTGAATGACTACAAGAAGATCAGAAAAGTCTGAAAAAATCTTCCATTGAAGTTTGCTTTTGTTATTGACAGGAACATCAGATGTTCCCCAGGTAGCAGGTAACAGTAAGAAATGCAGAAATTAAATGCATCTTCTACACGCAGAGCTAGCAGTCGTGAAGGCCAGAGCAAGTTCTGTGAAATAAAAAAAAAAGAGGAGCTTTACCATTGTTTGCTGCCTTGAATTTATGAAATAAAAGTAGACTTCGAGCAGAAATTTAGCTGCAATACTTGCCAAGTTGAGGAAATATGGAGCGACAGGTATGTCTGAGGATGAGTCTGGGCTTAGATAGCTCTCTTCTTTATGCTTATTACTTTTACTGTTCATAAAAGCTATACGGATTGTTTTTATTTGATAACCTATTGAGTTCAAAGTTTAATGTCACTACTAACACACACAAAAATCTGGTAGATTAAAGAAAATAGTAATCTTAATAAAACAACTTTGTGCTAAGGTAGCACTAACCACATTCCATCAGAAGTCTGAGCTACCAGCACAGATAATGAAGTGAAGGGCCAGTTAGAAGAAAAATTAAACAAAACCCACATATATCTATATATAATATAGATATACATATTATATATAGATATATGTGCCCTGAAGAATTGCTGCTCTGTTTGAGATTCTTTCAAAATTAGTGGGATATTCTTATTGCTACATGCTGTTAATTTTTTAAAACATCGGAAATTTAGCTTTTAAGCAACACTTCCCATTTGCAAGGCATGTTGGGAAAAGCACCTTTATTGGTAGGGGGAATCTCATTGTGAAGGAAATCCTCCAAAAGAAATGGGACTTCGTATGTTATGGGATCACAAAATGGTGTACATGAAAGTGAGCATATTATAACTACCAGAAAAAAGTACTGTCCTTCTGAACTCCTATAAAGACTTCTCCAGAAGCTCTGCGTCAGCTGGCAATTGGTACCACTTTTCAACTGCTAACAATAAAACCGTAAATGGTGTGTTGCAACATCTTATCGGCCAACAGAAGACCTGAGCAATCCTGCCATTCACTACAGGCACTTTTGTGCTTTACGTCATCTTGCTTGTAAAGAAGGAGAGAGCTTGGAGTCAAATCTCGTTCACCCTATTTCAGTAAGACACTTGATGTCTGTAATTTGCCTTGTAAGGTTTTCCACTAGGAGAAAATTTACAGAACAGAAGTATATCCTCCACAGATATTATTTCTGAGTGAAATAAGAAGTCATTAAAATGTCAGTCTGGTAGAGGTAGGAACAAAAAAGAACCCCACCAACATACGTCAGCTGTTTTGGAGCAACCGCATGCAGACTAGTTCTCACTAATGTTTGAGACAGTCAACAAGGAGGCCAGTTTCAATAAAATATCATGACTTGATACAATATTTACTGAACCTGAAGCAAACATGTCTGCTCTCTCAAATCAGCACACAAACAGGTTTTCTAATTCTTCTGAGATATTCTGTTATTTAATTTCCTACAATGAAACAAGTGCCATGTAGTGAAGAAAACATCAGCTATGTTTTTCTTCTGACTTCACTCAATACTTGAAAGAGAATGTAGGAAAATACTTTGTGCAAAATAGGAAGGAGCTCTGTGTTTTGTGATTCAGAATGAATTACATGGCAATAAAATACTACAAGATCAGCCACAGTCCTTTACACCCATATCAAAGGCCTTAATTTTCTAGGGCTGTCATTTTGCTTTTAACTTCAAATTTCTCCAAAATGTAAAATAGATTGCAAACCACTTCATGTCAAATTCCTGACCAATGCATGTGATGCAGGTGATTAGCAATGGCACAATATTTCCAAATCGTTTATAAGACTGCAAAAGTGAGCCTTATATTTTTAGAAGAACAATAAACAGCTAAGCCACTTCAAATGCTGCTGTACATTTCAAGTGCATCAGGCTCTGTGTGGGAAATTAAACATTTAGTTACAGTTCCTAAGGTTACTGAAGAAGACTCTATAACACAGCATGTGACTAGTTTTCTGTGTATGCCTTGGGAGGTTTATGGAGAGTCCCTATCAAATTTAAGAATGAATCAATATCCTGTAGAAATCTGTACTGTCCTCTGTAACGGAATCCCAATTACACAAGATCCTGGGTTAAACAGAGTTCAACTTCATCCTCCCAGCTAATGCCTCCTACAAATTTTTGTCTTTTTCCAAACTAACCATCTTTTCAGTTTCTTTTCCCTAAATTGCTGGGTTCAGAATTACAGTGAAACACTGCTCAAATGAAAATCAAAGGGTAGTCTGCCATTTTTACCTCAGCTGAGAAGAATTTCACCAACTGTACTTAACTTTGTTATTACTAGTATTTTATTGGCTGCAACTGTCTTCTTCATTGTAATTCTATTTAACCAATGACTTTGGATGTCACCCAGATGTTCACATAAATTATATTTTACTTGAATCGAGACTGACCTCATTTATGTCTTATGGCCTCAAAAAGATTTGGCAGTCTTTTATAACCCTTTTCTTTCTAAGATCAGTAGAATCTGTAATCATATTTTCTAGAAGCGACGTGCATTCTTATTGTTATTGATAAAGTGACTGTCAAGATAAAGGTCACGTGGAGACTAAGCTGCTGCTAAGGCACAGTACACAAAGACAAACATTTATTATTTCACACCACAACACACTTTACTACACTGGGTAGGCCATTGGTCTTATTCATAGGCTAAAAGACTCCTACTTAAATAATATAGCACACCGTAACTTTACTCCAAACTTGAATGTTATGGACTTGGTTATATTGCTCCGAATACCTCTATAGGCATTGCATACAAGACACAACAGAGCGGTGGTGTGGTCCATAACACTGCAGCACTGCTCCAGTTGTCAGCTCCTTCACAAATTTGTTGTTAATGCTAGTGTGCCTATGTGCTTCGGTGGGGGAGAAGAGGGTGCATGCACACATTCTGTAGTGAAACAGCAACCTGGTTGCTATCTATAAGGAATTCTTTTAAACACTGGAAAAGTATCGTAGGAACATCACTTTAAGTTCAGCCTACAGACTCTGTAACTCATCCTTCAAATATTACACAAATCTTGGTGTTCCAGGCACTTCCTAGAATTTGGATTTTCTCTAAATTTTCAGAAGGTCTGCTTCTGTGGGATGAAAGATCATTGAAAAGGTTACAAGACTGTTTAATTTTTCTAAATACACTCACATACCACAATTCTCCAACATGTTGTTCAGCTTTACAAGCTTGCTGAACTAGTCAGCAATAATTAGTTCCATGGAGTTATTTTATGACTCTTTTTTCCTCTTTTTTTTTTCCACTGCCAGGAAGAAGGGAGTTTTCTTGAAGGGCACTTCTGTTCACTCAATGAGCAGCCCCTCAGGCATACACCCCAAACACATCAGTGAGAGCGTTCTCCTAATGCTCTTTTGTGAAATAGTTTTGTAAAATGTTGGAGATTGCACATAGCGAAAGCTTCACTCTGGGCATAACAGGAGACTAAAAAATGTTAGTTTTAATTCTGCATCCCATTTGCCAATTTTGTTAACGTGTTCTGTCACAACAATCTGACACATTGACAGGACCCTTAATGACCCCTGATTGACAGCAGGGTAAAAAGACAAAGAAATCAGTGGCAATTGCTGATAACCATCTTGAGAAAGCACCACAAGAAATCCACATCACTTTGGGGAAACGTATTTGGTTTAGTCTACTTATGTGTCATTAAGGGACTAAGAGAAAGTCAGTAGCATCTTCCCATCATGTCTTGTGAGGTAAGACGCACCTTGACAGCTACTGAACAGTATCACACAGTGGCACAAGTCTGCACATCAGTTCAGCACATGGATAACGATTTATGATGACTCCATTGTTTCAAGGAGTCTTATTTTCTAAATCTTTTTTTCTTCAGCTTATATGGGGAGCCCCCTTCTAACAACCAGTGGCACTTCTGAAAAATGATATGTGCCTGCAAAGCAAAACCACGGAGGACTGTGTACACTCACAAGACCTCCACAAAAAACAGTAAAAAAGCCATCAGCAGACATTTCCTATGAAATAATGAACTTCCTTATCATTTTATTTTCAAACTGCTACTTTTCCATGGTGTCTGATAATCACAGAGAGCCCTTCTCCTCTCAGGATACACAAACCACAGGATTCCGATGACTCACATTGAAAGAGCTTTCAAACACACAGAGGACGGAAGGACATGCTGTTTTTGCATTAAAGCTTCCTGCCAAAGCCCAAAACTAAGCATACATAAATATATTTGGACACAGTTTTAACAACAACGAGAAATTCACCTCACTGTAACCCTTCCGGTGAGACAGTCTTGCCCATCTTATGAACTGCCCGATTGCATCCTGTTTGCCACACATTTCCTTTTTGACAATCACAGCTGAAAGCAAAATACTTGTGAAAATGTTGTTTGCACACAAAGGTGCAATATTGACTTTTTGATGCAAGGAGGTAATGCCTCTCTTGTCTGATGGTCAGCAGAAAAGGTGACTGGGCTGAAATCTTGAGTATTCTTTGGTCAGGACCTGTAATTTATTATATTTTTGTATGACCTTTATGACAATAAGCTCCTAAATGGTCAAGCTTTTGGTCTAACGTCAAAAGTATATTAAAAAGTAAAGTGAAGTTCTTCTGTCTTAGAACTGTAAAGATAAATCCTACAGCTGTGGCAGCATCTCCTCTCCAAAGAGAAGTACTGAGCTCAATGCTCTCTACTGTATAGGAATAATTATGGGAAAATCTTAAAGAAAAAAGGTCTGGTGAGACTAAATATACAGGGGGGGTGAAAGTACAGTCTGATGCTGTTGCTGTCAGTAAAGCCTTTTGGCCTTTTCCACAGTGCTTCTATGGAGACATGCCATTACACTCACCTGCTGTTTAACACCTGGATAGCACTGCAGGGGAAATAATGAAGTCTGTACAGCCACATCTTTCTCAAAGCAAAGGCTGAGCATCCCTGAAGTACATGTTTCACTGAACTTAGGTAATTTCTCAGTCCATGGCTTGGACATTGACGGAAATGAGCCAGCAGAAGCTCAAGCAAGATAGAACAGGTAAGTATGAATGGTTTGCAAAACAGTAAACTTCAGATTCAAACAAACACCGGGGGCCAGCAGAAGACCTACATTCACAAATTCTTAAGATATATTTAGTTAATGTCCTGTACAAGAGTGAATACCTGCCTTGAGGGAAAGGTGTGAATGAAAGCCATGCAAAGCTCTGAGCTGCTGAGCTATTTCTAGAAGTGCAGAGCAAGATATCAATGGGCTTATAGAGGACATCAAGTTTTGCAACCTGAATTGCATTCTTTGCAGCTCCAAGTGCATTGCTTTCAGTAATCTGAAATTAGTGTATGCTACAGTCCCTAAATCCCAGGTGCCAACCCCTTACTGAGGTCCATTACTGAGGACAGAGGTAGGTGCTGTAGCACCCTGACTACACCCTTCATGTAGGCACAATTTCTTAATAGGGACAGAGCAGTAGGGATCCCAAGCAAAGGGGGTTGGTGATTTGTGGGGTAGGATGATACATATTTGTTGGAAACCTCTGGGTGGCTGACAGGAAAACTGTGTGGATACAGTACAAGCATTGCAAGGGTATAGTGAGAACACGAGGCAGGAGGTCTCACACTTTAGGAGGATTATAACCATCTTCTTTGTCCACCCAGTTCACAGCCCCATTATTATCAGTGTGTGGAAAGCAGATGACAATTTCTCTGGGGTGATGAGTACATCCAGCAGTTTATGCTTTTGTCACTCCCACAGTGAAGTACTGTGCTTGTTCCCCTCCTTCTATCAGTTGCATTTGCGGCTGATGGAACTGCAAATAAAACAGCTTTTTATTATTCTTCTCCTAAGATACCAATGTAAAATTCAGGGAAGACAGAGCACCATATATGAAAGATCTAATGGGTTTTTCCTGTGGCCATTCTTGCCTTCAAATCTTTCCAACCCATTCGAAGTTATTATAGGATATTCTTTCTCTTTTATCCATGTAGATCTAGGCATATTTTGATGCAATTACTATATAAGATATGTAAAGGACCTTGAAGAATATAATTCTATAAATGCATAGTATTATTACTGGAACATTGGGTTTCTTTATCCTGTTTGTGTTAAGCTCCCATCCAAACTATTCCCTATAAGAAAGTTTTCCTAAGAAACCAAATTTATAACCTGATTTTCATGTAGATAATGAAAAGCAATGGTTGCAGAGCCAACTGTTTTCTGTTCCCTGTTTTCTGTGTCTCATTTGGATCTACATAATTCTGGATATCCGAAGGAAGCATAAACTTAATATCAAAGGAAAAGGGGGTATGTGCGTGACATAACAGGGCAACAGGTTCTGGAAATAAAGGAAAAGCATGGTGGGTGTACTGTGGTATGCATTTCAGGTTTTTAGAGGTCTGGATTTAACTAAGACTTTTGAAACACAGTCCTATATGACATTCTCTTAAGTGAACATGGTTTAGATTTTACCATTCTAAGATGGTTGCTAAGCATTTTGGAAAAGCACAATTCAAGCAATGATGACACAAATGTCAAAGAGGACATATGTATCGAGTAAGTTTTCCTGGGGTCTACCCTGGGGTCTACCAGTCAGGTATTCAATATTCTTGTTAACAACTTAGATGATGGAAGAGTGAATGTGTTTATTGCACCATCAGTGTGATAGGAGCTGCAAGATTAGATGTGATGGAGAGCAAGGTTAGAGTTCAGCTTAATTTTTAAACATTAAAGAAAAGGTCTGGCAATACTGGGTTCAATTTTCAGTAATGACAAGTGTAGAATTCTAGACAAACAATAGCAATCGAATGGTTCAAATGCAGGGTGAGAAATGATAGGAGAGTGTAGCCCTGCAGAAGGGCATCTTGGGGAAGGTGGTTTCCAAATCAAACAAACCAAAGTCTTATATTGTGGCAAGAAAGGCAAAGAGCTCACACTGGGACATATGATCAGATGTCTAACCTGAGAGACCTGGGAGAAATTGCTTGTGCTCCACAAGCTTGATATGTCTTCAGATTATTTTTGTGCTCAACTTTAGGCATCCTCTCTTAAGGAAGGTGAAGTATACCTACAATTACATACATTACAACTGGAGATCCAGAAGAGAAGGATGAGGATGATCAGAGGGCTAGAAAATACAGCTGATAAGGAAAGACTGAAATAAGTGAAGTCATCTGCTCGAGAGAGGACTAAATGGAGGCTAGGACAAGAGTAGGAGTGACAAGCTTAGGGAACCTGCACTAAGGGAGGTGGAGATCAGACACTAATGGCATGGTCTGGATGGCTCAGGTCACCTGGGGAGTCTGTGGAGGCTCCCCACCAAACGTTCTTGTAAACACAACCAACAAATAATCCTCAGGAATAACTGTCAGAAAGAAGGAGATGAACAAGATTTGTGTCTGAACCTGCTTCATACCTTCCAACATGTCACAGGGGCACCACACTGTAGAGAAGTGGCAGAAAATTTTTTAGTGCTTCTGGAAGGAGTAGGGGGGGATTAAACAAACAAAGATAAACTGCAAGGATATCTTAATTTGGCCAGTCTTGAAGGCCATGTGCCTAGACCGTCATCCAAACTTAGATCCTCAAAAAAGACAAATAATCAATTAAAGTGAGGAAAGCTTAGTTTTAATGGAACTACAATTAGAACATTTTACTTCATTAGCTAGAAAACTCTAAGCAACTAGGTCAGACAATCTAGAAATAGAAGGGTTTATACACATTTCTTCCCCTGCCCACTGTGCCTCTGGAGGCAGATCCTCACATCCATGGCTGGTTGCAGCCAACTCATTGACTTTTTGAGTAGCAGTAGATATTTCCCAGTGCTCTCTAGGAAATTCCCTTTCCAACCCTCTGATGCTTGGACATCTGGTCCCTACCTAGGCAACAGCAATCTACACTCCTTTTCCTTCCAGAGGGTTGAAGCCAACCTCCTCACTTCTTAATGGAACACAATGAAAACTGTGTTCTATAGAACTGAAAACACCCAAGCAACATAAACACCATCCACGGCACCTTAATGTTGAAAAGCATACTGAATTAATATGACAGTAAACAAGGACCAAGCATTTCTAGAGTGTAAGGCCAAAGGGAATCACTCCTGTCATACAGGCTAGCCTGTTAAGTAACACAGATCACCAAATTTCTCTGCATTATTTTTTATCTGACAAGAGCAGATATTTTTTTAAGCACCAAAATTCCAAATTAAAACTTTCAGCTGAAGAACCTGCCACATTTTTAATACATTGTTCCAAAGATTATTTAGCCTCGCTGCTGAAAATCTATACTTCATTTCTAGTCTTCATTTGTCTTGCTTCAGTTGTCATTCACTGGTTCCTGAGATATTTTTATCTGCCAGGTTTAAGAGATAAAAGTCAAAGGTTTGCTCACTGTGTGAGTGCTGACAGGCTGTGATCAAATCATCTCCTAGCTTCCTTTTTGGTAAACCAAATATTTTGACTCTCCTAGTATGGGACATGTTTTTCAAGCCATTACTCATCCCTGCGGCTCCTCCATGAGCTCTCTGTACTTTATCAACCTCTTCAACAGTATTGCAGAAATAGTTGCATCAACAGCACATATAGGGGAAAAAATAAAAGGCAAATCTTCGTTTCCACTTAATACTTCCCAATAGGTTTCTTAAGCTATTTTGGCACTGGTGTTACAGGGGGAACTTGCATACCACCCACAAATAACTTGTCACTGGTTCCCATTTAGACAATGGTGCCTACATTCTCACCCTGAGCTAACACACACTGTTGCACATATCTATATATTTAAATCACATTGCTAAATCCGTAATGCAGTCTCTTCACAGTTCAGCAGTTCTCCAATATTTGTCTTATGTAAACTTTAAATGCTAGCCATTTAATTTATTTTTTTCTAAGTAATTGACAGAAGTGTTGAATGTGTTAGACTTAGGCTTAATGGAATGGAAACGGGAAAAGTATTTCAATACCTACTCCAAAATTTATAAAACTGTGATAATCTTCAATTTGCATGATTATGTTTCTGAATTTTCATCTTTTGTTCCTGACAAGTTTTTATATTTACATCTCTCTGTGTGTATGCATCTGTATACAAAGAGTTAGCCCAAAAATCTTCTGTTTAATCCTTTTGAGAGAAAATGTTTTTTGTCAAAATCACATTTCAAAACCGGGCTCATTGGTAGGATTTTTTAAGTACTGAGTTTTGGTAGTGTCAAAACTTGCTATTGACATTTAAATAAAGGAAGCTCTGATTTTTCAGTTCAAGCAATTTTCAGTGTTTATTTAGGAGATGTTTAGAAACCTTAAAACAGCTAAAATCAGAAGAAAATATTTCACTATCAAAAATGCCTCAAAATCTTTAAAAAAAAAGCAGTCAACCGAAGGTGCTTTCAAAGTATTAATTCTTGCAGGGTATTTCAAAGGTTTCTTTTATTTCATCCTTCTTTGAAACAAACTATAATTGTGAGATTTCCTAGGAAACAAAAAAAAGCATACCCAGCCAACTCTTACATTTGCACCTCGGTCAGTTTTCAAAGTGCTGTGGGCAGGTCACAAGGATAACAAACCCCCAGATGCTGCAAAACAGGAAGGAATTGTAAAACATGGTAGCAAAACAATGACTCATGTGGATGCCAAGCATTTGGGATGGTATGATTCACACGCCTTATCGTGCCTGCTTGCAGAACACCACCATCTCACGAGGGCAGAGAAACTCACTCAGCCAGCTGACCAATTCCAGTTGCAAACAGGACATATCCGCGAACAGCAATTGCAAATAACACTTACAGAAGGAAAGCACCGTTAAACATGCAATGCACGGCCCTGTGCAACCTGTACCCCTGCTCCCCCTAAGTCTCTCCTCAGAGCCTTCCTGGTGCCTTGCAGAGACACCGCTCCGCAGCACAGTGCTGAGCTCTCAACACCAAGTGCTGCCAGGGTGCTGTGAAGACCCCACCAGATCCTCTTCATCTTCCTTGCCTGGGGGCTGCCTGGAGAGTCCATAACTAGCTCAGAAAAAACAAAGTGAAACCCGACAGCTACTTTTTTCACCCCCACTGGACCAGCAACCTTGCCCTAGCCTTTCACATCTGCAGCCAGCATTTTGCGTGGGTGAGCAAGAAAGCCAATGGGCACGGTCTAGATGGGGAAGTCTGAACTGCTCCCAACACTGTGTGTACTTTCTGTTAACTCCAGCGTAGCTGATGATAGGGCTTTTTGTTTGTTTTTCACCTGTCTTATTTCAGAGCTCCCTTTTCCACCCCACAGCACACTCAGAGACGCCACAGTAATCTCCAAGTCTTCCCACGGATTCCTCCCTTCAGCAAAACAGGAGACCTGGGCTCCTTCCTCATCCTCCTTCTCTTTACACATGCCTGCTTGAGTTTTCCTGACTGACAGTCTCATGGTGAGACCCAGAAAAGACCGAGGTTTTTAGACTGAGGTCACTTGAGTTTGTGCATGCAAATCCTGCAAAATGGGCAAGGAGTTAGAGAAGAGTTACAGAAGAGTTACCACCTGGCAAAAGTGGTAAGAGTTACCACCTGGCAAAATTTTTCCTGCAGCTTGTGTGTAGCCCTACAGGCAGAAAATGTAGGTGTATAGATATGCTGGACAAAACCAGCATAGTGGGAGATTTACAGGGTCCATGTCTTCCAAAGGTACAGATGGTGTTTGAAGTAGGAGACCCTTACTCCTCACAGTGATTTTTGGGTGACCAATGTGATAACTCATGCCAGCACATGCTCATCTCACTGCTGCCTCCAGTCTCGGGAGGCTCTTTTCCTTTCCCCACACCCCTGAGGGCACAGATGGACCTCAGCCACCAAAGGGCTGGAGTATTTTTCCAATGAACATTCACCTCAACTGCTTTTTTAAATGAGAGGATTTGTTTATGTACCTACTTTCTGCATACAGAACAGGCTCCATGTCTCCACAGCAAAGAAAATCATTGCCAAGGAGTGGTGAGGCAGAGGGGGTTTGGTAAGACAACTCTGGGAGCAAAGCACATCTTCACAGGGTTTGCAGAGCTCATTGCTGGATACAATGTACGTGCTATTATCAGCAAGGGTCCAGGGAAGACAGCAGTCTTTTACAGACAATGTTATCAATTCATTGCTGATAAGGAAGTGTGTGGGTGGCAAGGGGAAGCAATAGTTCCTCT
The DNA here is from genome assembly GCF_013368605.1 of Nyctibius grandis. NCBI lineage: Eukaryota > Metazoa > Chordata > Aves > Nyctibiiformes > Nyctibiidae > Nyctibius > Nyctibius grandis. The sequence goes on along the minus strand of NC_090695.1, from coordinate 70,956,217 downwards.
TTTCACAGTTGACCAGTCCCAGGAACCTCAGGAAGACAGAACTGTCCCCATCGATTTAGTATTGGTCACTGAAGTCGTACTTGTTGCAGTTCTGCTCTGTGCCAGCTCTTCTCCCTGAAGGTTGTTCTCACCAGCCCTCAAACAATTCCTCCAGCTGAAAATTTCAGCATTAAGTCCACAATACACCTAAGTAGCCAAAGTTACTACTTATTTTTCCTGCCTTTTCTTTTTTCATGAATGGCAATATGTTTTCTTGTGTTTTCCACTGTACATAGACCGTGCTTCCTTCTCTTTCTTTCAAGGTTCCTGTACCCACAGAAATCTGTGACAATGAGTCCCGTTAGTATTGTCATGTGCTTGAAGCAATTTCAAAAAATTATGCAATAGGCAGCTCCATGAACTATTACACTAGATACAAGCAACAAGCCTAGAGACCCACTTTTAAGAATCTCCCCTGTGTATCACTGAGAATTGTTTGGCTTTGGATGCATGTTTCTTCAGCTCAAAGGAAGAAGAGAAATCTTGAAATGAGCAACTGAGGCTCACTGTCATCAGATAATACACCTCTACACATGCAAATAATTGCTAAATATTAGCAATTTTTGCTAAGTAACAAAAGCACCATCCTTCAGGTAATTATCTCACAAGCATCTTTTGAGGCTCTTTCATCTATTTTTCCCTGTATGCTTTCTGCATTCATCCAGCTATTTGGCAATGAATGAAACTCCCCTAGATGTGAAGCTTTCCTCTAGGAAGACAAAATTATTGATTCAGATGAATTTTGCAACAATAGTTTAGCTCAAGACACAGACAACACTTGCATGACTGACTTTCTAAATCTTTTGCTTCTGGTAGAACTAGAAAATAATGCAAGAAAAGGTACTAAAATAAAATTAACCAAACATCTATAAAAACATTGGGTTTCAGTGACTTTAAGGTTTGAATGAGCATCAGACTCTGCATATATTTGAAGAGCTTCCTAATTAGTAATCGGTGTTTTCAAAATAAATGTTGCCCTGCAGCTACATTTTCTATGAATAGATGGGGCCATGGGCAATTTTAAGAGATCCTTTCCATGATCTCAGGAAATAGCCCATGCATTTAGAATCATAGAATGGTTTGGGTTGAAAGGGACCTTAAAGATTATCTAGTTCCAACCCCCTGCCATGGGCAGGGACACCTTTCCAATAGACCATTTCAGAAGACAGGTGGTTTCAGAAGCATTACAAATTAATTAGGAGGTCTACTCCTTGTCTCTTATAGTGAGATTCAAAGAATGGCCTCAATAATTTACACAAAGGAAACTGAAGACAATGCCAAAAAAGCTCATTTAATTCACATAGTCCATACCTAGAGATGGGTCTAGCTTCTTAATGGCCTTTTTTTGATTTTACAAATACACATCTGTCAGAGCAATAGACCTAGGAATATGTTGGATGTTTCGAAGAGTCAGAAAAATATATTAAAAAGCATTATCCCTGAGATTGCCAGAAAAAAAGCAAACATCTGCCTTTCTTGACAATTTGTGCTAAGACTTCTGATAGCATAAGTCTGTTTTATTTTTAACTACCTTTTAGTAATCGCACTGAAGCACTGTGCACCCTGTAGGAAATGCAGGTATAAAAAAACCTCATGGCTTAGTATTTGCTTAGATTGGCATAAAACCAGCATACAACAACGTCAGGGTCTCAGCTGATCTGTAGCAGATTAAATTCTGGACTATGCAATATTTTGCACCATCTCACTCACTCTTGTGATCAGACAGGGTGAGTGCCTCCCAGGAATGTCAGTAAACATGACCATGTCTAGGACATAACACGGCTGGCCTGTGACTCAGCTTAAACTGTGCCTTTTCCTTGCAAAATCAAGACTTACAGGTTGCTGAGGGTGAATGGGCTCGCTGAGAAAGGACTTCATTTTTTTTATAAAAACAAATATATTGACACAGAAAAGTTTTACACAGCCTGATCCTTGGCTCACTGTTGCCTGCACCAGGCTTTCCACAGCCACTAGCCTTCTGACTAGCCTTTATTTCTCCTCTTCTCCCTCAATATTTGCACCCTGTGTTAAAATCTGCCTCCTTCTAACCCAGTCCCTCATCAATCTCCATCACTGCTTTGAAGCTAGAGTCTCTCCTCCCAGCACGGAGAGGGACGGGAGATGTGGTGGGAGCTGTTCCTCCAGATGCAGTTTCCCATGCCCCAGGCGCCTGTTGCCGTGCAATGGTGGGCGTGCTGCCACGTGGCCAAGAGCCACAAACACTCCCTTCCCCTAGGCACCCACTTTCCACTGCACCTGAGCTTTAGTAAATTGAGCTTTGTTGAATTTGCAAGGTTATAATGTCTACAATCAACGCCAGAAATCAAGCTTCTGTCTAAGAGGCTGGAGTAAATGGCAGTCATTATAACTATTAACCAAAATAACCACTTCCCTGCCTAACCACACACATGAAAGCTAATTTATCAAACACCTGCCCATTTCTAGCTGCTGAAATACATGCAATGCTCTTCCCACCACTGTGGATTCTGAGAAGAGTTGTTCATTGGTACTAGTATACAAAGGGTGTGTCACCTTGAACATCTGCATTTGGGGCAAAAAAAAATATTCATTGAGATGAATTCTGCTGTCTGCTGCCAACTGGCTTTCCTTGGGTGAAATTCAGAGTTGAATATAGACCCCGACAGACAGAAAGACAGTCAAGAGCAGGTACATACATAACAGGAATATAAAGAATTTCTGTGAATGGCACACTGGTGTGACCAGACAGCAAGTACAGCAGGGAGAAAGGTCAAGTAAACGCTAGCTAGCTAGATCTCAGAGTGAATAGAAAGTGTAATATGCACTATCCAAATTTAATTCATTCAAATAAATGCCTTGTTGCACTCAATGTATCTCATGGGTCTAGATTTTACTGCTTTAGGAAACAATATTGTACATGCTTTCTTCCTCTTCCTATGTTTTGGATTTACAATCTATTTTGGATTTAAAGAGAGTCTTGGGATTTGTCTTCCTGTTACTCACAATGATTAAATACTGTTTATGTACTTCAGAGTGGAAAGCTTTCCAAATTATTTTTTCCTTTGATTATCAATCATTACCTGCTGGAGATTTTGTCTTTTTTTTTTTCTTTCTCTTTTTAACTTTTTTTTTTTGGTTTTCATGACTCAGTCCTTTCTTTCTGTGATTCTGGTTGTTCCTTTATAACTTCCATGACAGGCTTACCTTTCACTCCTACAACTTTTGGCACTTGTTCTTTACAGCTTGTTTTTTCTCCCTATGCTTCTGCCTTCTCCTTGGGCAATAAAATCAGTTCTGTCATCCTGTTGATTCTATCCATAAGCACCTCTGACTTAGCCTCTGTTCCAGACAGATTAAGTTTTGTTTCCTTTTTCATTTTGTTCCTGACATTCTTCTCAACCATTGTTAGTGTCTTTACACCCTCCTATATCATAGATGGTAACTTTGGCTTATTCTGTTCTGAATATACAAGCCATTGCTTCCTTCGTTCTCATTTTCTTTTTCTCCGTTGCCCTCCATCCACTCCCGTGTCAGGGTCTTAAGTCTTAATTTGAATACTGAAGATCTCTCCTATATGATTTTCTCTGAATCTCCAAGGCCATTCAAAATGCTAAGTCAAGATAATATTCCAGGCTTACAATTGTCTCCAAGTCTGTTCTGTTAGCTCTAAACCCAGAAAAAATTTTCCCAACTTCCTGTTCGAAGAGTTTTCCCAACACTGTTATTTATCTGCTTTTCTTTCTTATTCTGCCATTTCTCACCCAATGTACCTACCCTCTCTGTGATGGAAAACTGCCTTGCTCATTTATCCACAAGCATCTTTCAGAGTTTTGTCCCATGTAGCTTCCTCATTAAGATGAGATCTGAGAATGTAAAAGTGTTGCATACATGACTCACAATCAATAACCTTGGACATACCATTAAAATCTTGTATCATTTTTGGATGAACTCTTTTCCTTGATTTTGCATTTGTTCTCTGGCTGTTTAGACTACAAGAGCTCAGCTCATGGCTTTCATCAGCCCCCAGGAGTGCCACTTCTCCCGAGCCCGCTGGGGTGTAAATTACCTGTACAGCCATAAGGGGTGGGCAGCATCCATTTACACACCAAAAGGGTTTAGGCCTGGGGTTATCAGTCTGCTGCCATTCAGTTCTGCAGTGCCAGGTTCTACACCTGTGTGGAGCTATTTTAATCTACCTAATAAAGAATAAATATAAATAATTCGGATTATTTAACAACTCTCCAACTCAAGCCTGTGTGCATTTTCTTAGGGGTCATTATACCTCCATTAATTTTGGAAAAAAGACTCATGTGGTGCAAATTGTAGACAACTCCAGCATTAAAAAGTTTTTATTTAGGTCATTCAGTCATTAAATGTTTAAGTTTCCAGATTTGTATAATCTTTTTTATTCTCATGAGTTAAAAGAGAATGTAAGACTGGGGAACATGACCCATGGATTCTCCTTGCTGATGTTCAACGGCCAACTGGAAAATATTGTTAATTTATTTACTGGGTATGGGAAAACATTTTTAACTGAACAGTTGAACACAGGTGCTTTGGCTGTTTATGCCCATTCATACAACTCTAAGCCTTAGTTATACACATGGGGAAAGAGTTTCCTTGACATTCAAGACACCAAGACCCTGGTGTAAAGTGTGATTGTTCATAACATCTTAAATCTTCTGTTCTTCCTAAAAGATCATGCACCCAGAAGCAGAATCAACAAAATCCAGATCTGGCAAGACAAAATTTCTGAAGCCAGAGGTAGCCAAAACCTCTTTATATATCATTATAGTGAAATAATTACTTAAAAATAAATGGTTTATAAGCTAAATCACAGGATACCACCTGAAATCCCCAAATGATTCTCATGTCCCCCTTTTATTACCTGTTTGGAGGATCATTCCTTTACAATTTTTGACTTAACAGATCTTTTAAATACGTTAAACTTCCTCTCTCCTCCTGACTTTTTTTTTTCCACTGAAGCCTCCGGATATTTGTCTCTCAATAATGATACAAACGGATGCAGCCACCCACACCCTTGTGGTCACTCTTTCAGAGTCATTCTTGTCTTCTATGAATGCTTACATCTTAGGACCACTTTCTAATCCCATTTCCTAATTAACTGCAATGTCTGTTTAGAGGGGCACTGCTAAGATTAGCCAAGGAGAAATTATGAAAACTGCAGCTGATACTAAAAGTCAAAAGTTGCAGTGTTGATAGCTGAAGAATCAGTGTTAATAGGAGAAAAAAAAGGTTTGCTTACAGATTTTCTGTATGCAAATGTCTATCTTGTTTGGCCTTACATGTCTCAGCTTCAGATTGCTCAGAAGTTTGTTTAGGCTGCGTGACCTAACAGTGGAAGGCTTCATTCGTTCATCTAGTGGTAATGTATATCAGATTTCTCATTAATGGTGGCTAAAAATGTATTCAGTCCCATGAACACACATGGGAGCAGTAAGCTTTCAGTGCCTTTAAAAGAGAGGACCATCCACTTGAAACTAATGAATCCATGAAGTTTGATAAATGAATTGTGGCCACTAATTACATGCTGACTACTTTTATACTTATTTCACTAATTAAAGAGCATAAATAGCTAGAAATGGCTGGGGAAAATGCGTAGAGGCTATCTTCCCAAACCAAATAGTCTTTAGTCAAGACTAAGTTTGGGCAGACTTTGGTAGCTGTCACGGTTTAAAGCTGGGCTGGCGATTAAACCTGCAGCAGACGCTCTCTGTTAACCCTCCCCCCCCCACCCGAAGGGAAAGGGAAAGGGAAAAGGGAGAGAGACTTACGGGATGGAAAGTTAAAACAGTTTTAATAAACCTATAATAATGAAAAAGAGTATAATAATAATATTGGAATAATCAAATATATACAAATATATATACAAAACCAAGATCGAGCTCCCCCGATGTCGGCAACGTCACCACCGGCACTGCAGGGCAGGCTCCGGGAAGGCCCAGGCTGGGCCTAGCGACGGTCGAGAGCTGGATTCAGGGATGCACAGATCAGGATCGGGGGCAGCAGGAAAACAGTCGGAGTCCTCCTTGGACACCGGCCATAGCAGAAAAAAGCAAGAGCGAGCAAGAGGAGCGAGACCCTCGTGATCCCCCCTCTTTATACCGAGAATGACGTGTATGGGATGGAATACCCTCGTTGGTCAATTTTGGGTCACCTGCCCTGTCTGCTCCCCGCTGCAGCTGTGACCCCCCTTCGGCTTTTCACTTGTAAGCAGTGAGGAATTCAGCAGTGACCTTGGTTTCTCTAAGAAAAAAGTACAGCAAGAGCCTTACTGCACAACATCCCTACCGGTGCCTCAGCGATAACTACAAACTTCGAGCGTTATCAGTCCTGGAAGCAGACACTGTCTGCAAAAACATGCAGTTAGTTTCAGAAAGTGCAGTTATTTAGAGGAGACTTAGCTGAAAGTAAAAATCACTGAAAGGAAAATCGGCCTGGTTTAGGCCAAACCAGGACAGTAGCGTATGCTGACATGATACTGGAACACTGCATAATTGCCACTGCTGACTCTGGGATGAGATCTCAAAAAGTAGAGGTGAGAGTGCCACATGTTTTTTGCTGCCTCACCATCAGCTGCCAGTCACTCTCCACCTCAGTGTGATCTTGACCTAGTCTTGTGACACCACAGCAGCAGAGTGCACATATTCTTGTTCTCCCCTCCAGAGGTTTCTGTCAAAAATTCCTGAACCTCTATAGAAGAGAGGTCCCGGGTGCAGAGCTTAAGGCTGAAAACCTTGTGCTCATAGACGAAACCAGAACTTTGAGTCAGAAAGTTTCTTATTATGCAATGTTCACCTAAAATACTTGAAGATACAAGGTTCCCCACACCATGTCATAGATCCCCCTTTTGAACAGACAGGCTCCACTTCAGCCCCTCTACCCTCTGCCAGGTGAAATGCAGCAGAAGTAAGACGACTCAGCTATCCTGCATTTCCCAGTTCACTAAGCTCTGAACAAACCAGGTGCTTTGTCAGACATTCACACCCTTTGTGACTGAGACCATGAATAAAGGCAGCTACTGCGGAAATCCCCGTTGCCTGGCCAGAGGCATCGTCGTGTTCACACCATAGGCATTGCAAAATCTAGAGGACGAAATGTGTGCTGAGATCATTTGGAAAACCCTTGCCCTCCTACCCAAAGGCAGTATGATAACTACCTGGCAGAAGGAGGAGCTAGGGGTGGGTGTGGGTGGCAAGTGTCTTCTGCAGAAGTAGCAGCATGCCAGAAAGACTGTCTGTTCTAGAGCAACAGACGTCGCTGGAGTGAGGATGGTGTTCTGAATGTTGAGGAGAGCTGAGGAACAGCTTATGCCTGGTTCATGGAAGATCTTAAAAGCAAGTAGGAGAAGATTTGAACAGGCACTTGCCTATAGAGGTACAGATGAAACAGAGCTGTCAAGGATTCAGATTGTGCATGGTTGGAGGCATAACCACTGTCTGCATTGTAATCTTATTATTTGTGCTACAAAACCATGCAGCAATCCTGGTTAGCACTAACTTACCTTTGCTCTGGGTATTATTACAGATTCTCTGGGTACTATTACATATTCCCAATAAGAAGCAGCCCTTGACTTGAAGAGATGGTAGTACTGTTAATATATCCTTATTGGATGAGAACCGGTTGATGAAAAGCATGTCAACAACAAAATGAACACAGCAAGTGATTTATTCAAATAAATTGTATAGTTTTGCTCTTGTGGTATTCCTAACATATTTAAGATGCTATTCAAAAAAGCTCAGAGAAGGAAACTCCTTTTTCTGTGTGAGAGCACCACAGCCAAAATAAAGTGCTGTGGATGCAGTAAAATTCAGATTTAGGTGGCTTGCAATCAACATTTTAGTGTAATTTATTCCAGCAGAACGTATTTAGGTGCCTAGGACACTTCAAAGTATTATGAATAGTGTAATTGTAAAGTTAATTATTCTTTGCATGTAAACAATTAATAAAGTTTTAATTTGACACCAGTTTGGACACAGTAAGCTTTCTGTAGATTTTATGACATGTGATGAACTGCTGCAATGTAGTATACCAGCACTGAAATCAGAGAAGATAGCAGAAATGAAATAGACACATAGTATTCTATTTATATTTTTTTTTCCACATGCCATGTGGCAAAGTTAATGCCATGCTTTGTTTATGTTTTCTGAAGTATCCTACCTCTTCAGTTACTTTCTCAGTGTTGACCTGCCAGTAGAATTCTGTGTGAATGGCTGTGTCCTTAATGTCCCTTATTTTACTTTGTTTTTATAGAAAGAAAGGGAATAGCCACTTTAAAGGCTGTGGCAACAGGCCCACATAACATCAATGTTTAAATGTCATGAATTTTGTGCCATTTCTCAGAGCTGAAACATCTGAGGTGATAAAGACTCATCATTCTTTAAAAAGCGAAGAGGAGGTGTTTTGCCATGCAAGAATCAGTGTTACTTTTATTCTGGACCTTTATAATTTGTTATTCATACCTTTAAAAGTTGCCTTCTCACTTTGGCACTCTGAAAACCAATGTGGCGGTTTCTAGTCAGACAACTTCAAATCCCACGTTATTCCCATGTGTTACAGTTTAGCTTTTTGATAATTTCAGATTGTTTGAACTATATATTTCTCCAAGTACTTCAGGTGGACTCCAACTTTCTGAAAAAGGACCCTTTCTTTTACTTCTAAAAGACTTTTCTGGATTCTTTTTTTTTTCAGGTTAAAAGACACATCCATAGAGAAATGATTCTCAGTTCGTGATGTTGTCAACCTCTACTTCCCCACTGGCAGATGTGGGCTTAACCACAGGTACTCATACTGTTGCCTCCTGTGAGTCTCCCCACTTTGGTTCGGAAACAACTGCTGCAAACATGCTCCGACAGTGCATTTCAACAGACCAAATCAGCTACCTGGGCCAGTGTGGGAATATCACACCTCTTCCAGGAGCAACCTCCCTTTCCCATGCACTCTGCTCGCAATCCAAGTCCTACCTTTGTCCAACAAGGGTCTTAGCTTTGGAGAGGCCACTGCAATCCACAGTCCCACTGTGCTCCAAGAGGCAACAGCTGGGATATCTGCTAATTAAACTGTGCTGCCACTACTCTTGGAGAAGCCAGAATGAGATCAAACGTGCAGCTTGCTTCAACAGGCAGTCATAGATGGCTTAGAACTCCCTACACATTCAACAAGAGTCAGTCCTTCCAAGAACGAACTGGCTTGGTTCTCCTGGCCAGCCATTAATTTATGTCAAAAGGGGCAACTCTCCAGCAGAAAAGGATTTAGGTCTTGGAAGAAACTCAGGATCTGCAAGATGTTTTGAGTCACTCTTCCGGTTGCTTACTGCTGCTGTGTGTGTGTGTGTCTTTTTGTGCACTGACCAAGTACCTCATTTTTAAACTTGAAATCTCAAAAGGGAAGTTTTTCCTGCCTCCAAATCAAGTTTTCAACATAGAATACAAAGTCCCAAACCTAGTCAGGACAAAAAGTCAAAAATTAAGAAAAAAATTAAAGGTGGAAATATGGAAATTCCAAATGTCATAAAGAGTTGTGGTTTGATTTTGACTGTAGACTTACTCCCAATAATCTTCAACATCTAAATGATTAACCATAGAATTAATTCTAAATTATCTTTAAATGAAAATTCTTCTATAAATAAAGATTAGATTTTTAAAAATTGTCAGCTAAAAAGAAAAATCAATTATTTTGACTTCACAGATTTTCTTATAAATAACTTTTCCTTGTGAAAAGCTTTGGTTAGAATGTATGGTATCTTTTTGACAAAGGATTATTCTTCTCAAAACCCATCAATCAGATCAATTTACCGATAAATTTAGACAAGAGAACAGGCACAATGTAGACCTTCACACTCTGTAAGTAGTTTGAGACACCTTCTGACACAAATCTTTACTCTTGATTAAGAACTGGGGCTTTTGCTCTGTTGTGGCTCAAAATAACATCTCCTGCTATGGTCAAATAGGAAGAAAGTTATCAACCATTTTGTTCTCCATGTTACTTACTCAAGAGTATTACAGAAAACCCTTACCAAGAGAGGCGGGAGGAAATAGAAATAAAATGTTAACTGTGGAAACTCTCAAGATGACAGTTTGAAGAGTTTCTGTGGGGTTTGGTTGTTGTATGAAACCTCATCTGAGCAACACACTGTCAGTGGAATATACATACAGACCTGCCTCCCGGGACATGCCTATCTTTAATGTCTTGTTTTATATAAAACGAGAGATATGCATCATAAAGCTCTTATCTGCTTGTTTCTTGGTTATAGTTATACATTCCTGTGTCATTGAGGACATATCATACACTTCATGATGAATCAGGTGGAGAAAGGTTAGGTAAACATTTCTATTTATTACAATAACCTTGAACTGTATTGAACTTTCTGACAGATTAAATAATAAAATGCACTCACCTTTGTCCTTTAACACAACAAATTACAGACTACTTTTAAACCTCCAGCCAGTATTTCCTGGAGAAATTTATTTTGCATGTCTTCAGTTCTGCACACACGCGTGGCCGCAAATCACCAGCTAGTAGAGCTCTTTGCTCTGCCGCCGGCAGCACTGGTGCCTTACGTGGGTGCAGGCTCTGGAGGGGGAGTGGGGATATGTCTGGCGTTTCCTTTTTCCATCATAGAATCACAGAATCATTTTGGCTGGAAAGGACCTTTAAGGTCATCACGTCCAACCATTAATGTAGCACTGCCAAGTCCACCACTAAACCATGTCCCTAAGCACCACCTCTATATGTCTTAAATCCCTCCAGGGATGATGACTCCACCACTTCCCTGGGCAGCCTATTCCACTGTTTAATAACCTTTTCAGTGAAGACATTTTCCCTGATATCCAATCTAAACCTCCCCTGGCACAACTTGAGGCCGTTTCCTCTCATCCTATCGCTTGTTATTTGGGAGAAGAGGCCGACCCCCACCTCGATACAACCTCCTTTCAGGTAGTTGTAGAGAGCAATAAGGTCTCCCCTCAGCCTCCTTTTCTCCAGGCTAAACACCCCCAGTTCCACCAGCCATTCCTCATAAGAGTGGTGCTGTAGGCAAGCCAGAGCATTTGGGGATAAATTAGCTACAGCAGGATGCACAAGGGAGTTTCAGTGAGAGAAGGGAAATTCCCTGCATGAGGCCATCTGGCACTTTGTGCTGTTACCCGTTGCTGGCCTCGTCCTCATGCGTTGCCGCCCCTCTTGGTCCATTTGCTCTCACCACGTGCAGGCTGCCTGGGAGCAAGCTGCTTGCAGTATGCACGCTGTGGGTGGAGAGGGCATGCAGGGGCTCAGAGGGATTAGGAGTCAGCTGGCCACTGAATCTAGTATGCTGATTTTTTTTTTCCCCAGAAAGCAGACAACTTCTTTCCTTTTGTCGTGTGTTGCAGAGCAGTAAAGGGCAAGCACACTGGGGAATTTTGCTGTTTATTTTGCAGGTGTGTATTAGGTTTCCCACAGCTGAGAGACATGCAACTTAGCTTCTGTTGTAGCTTCGCTCTGTTCTTGGGCCTCTGTGTTTGTGTAAGTGGGAGAGGAGAGGGGAAATCTAGAAAGAATTCTCTCCTCAGCTGTTTGATTTGTAAAAACTTCAACTTTTGCACTTCAGAAGAGGCAATTGGTCAGGTCAAGCAGAGGCACACAACCATCCACCCACATAGACTTCTCTTGCCTTTTTTTTTTTTTGTATGCACAACAGTAACTGCACTTTTAGCTAAAGGAGAGAACATAGCAAGCAAACAGGCTGAGTGAAAGTTTATAAGAAGGTGTCAAAACCCTTTTAAAAATTTGAATTAGAAATTCTGCTCCCTTTTTTCTTTGAGGTGAAACAATTCATGTGAGTTACACTAGCTCTTCTTTTACCATTAAAAAGAAATAATACAATCAACCCCCCATAAAACAGGTTGAGTCCTCTGCTTGATAACTGTAGAAGCACTGAAACTCCTGATAAACAAGTATCTGTTTTCACCGAGTCTGGAGTTCAGGCTCACTAGGAAGTAAAATTTCCCCTTACACAGGATGAAATAAGGAAATCATCAGTTACCTTAGCAACCCTTCAAAAAAATGCATGTTCACCTATCCAAAGGGCAACTAATCTAATTATAAATTATTGTAAAGGTTATGTGAACGACAGTAGCAAGGGGAAGCCATGATTCATTACTTTAGTCTATGGGAAACAGTATTGCCATTGTATTCCTGCATAGGCTGTTCTGCCGCTGCATTCTGCAGACTGTCTGCCAAAGGCTCCGATTTATCTCCCAGGACTGACTGAAATGCATCTACTGAAAAAACAGTCCTGGGCTTGCTGGGAGTCCAACGCTTTACCTCTACTGGCTTGCAAGTTTTGCACACCAGAGAGGCTGTAGCCCAAGGCAGGCATTTGCTTGTTCAGTCCTGTATGTTGCTCCTGGCATGAAACCTTTCAAAAATGTTTAAAAGCACTGCTCAGGGCTGCCTACCCTTAAAATCACCATTTGCATTTTAATAGCCACACAGATGATGGGCAGCAATGTGTATTTATACCATAGCTACCATTTAATACCACTTTACTTACAGTGTGGTTTTAGCCAGCATTTCATGACAGGTTGGACGTGTGGGACCGAGGAAAGAGTCCTGCACCCCAGCACTGTTCTGAAAACACCATATGCTCCTCATGAGCCATTTTACCCTCAGTTTACCCCACTATCAGTGTGAGAACTTTGGAGGTTGTGTCTCCTGGAGCAGAAGAGGTCTCAGCACAGACTTCAGCTTTCAGCTTTGCTACATGTTTTACCAGAAAGATGTAGGCTCCACACGTGCCACTGTCTGAGCAGCGCAGAGCAGACATGGTGAAGCACTGGGATAGATGGCAAAGGGGGAGGACGCCAGGTTTCATGGATGAGTTCTCTGGCAGGAGAAGTGATCTGTTCCCTTCGGCAGGAACACAGTTTAAAATAGGTGAAGCTGAACTTCAGCTTCATTGTTTTCTAAACGTGATCCTTACTTAACAGGAAGAAACACAGGAACTTACAGGTTGCATCTTCCTTAAACTGTTTCCTGTACTCCTAAATTAATCCAAAAAATCCTTTCCTTGCCAGGTTGCTTAAAACAGCTAAGAGTCACTGTGAAATGAGCTGGATATCTTCACCCAGTTTTTCAGCCTGCTCTTCCTGAAATGTCGTGAGTGCAAACTGTGACCCTAATAGAGGGGTAGTGGGCATGTGTGCTGGGTTAGGTTTGATTTATAATGCCATGACCTTTTGTTCTCCTGGGACGGCACTGGTTGTGGGAACCACCTTCGGTTTCCAAGGTGCCAAGGACACCCTGCCATTCCTTAAAGCAGGCAGCGGCTGTGCACATCGCTCAGCCTCAGGACCTCCACAGGGTATCCCGTGCTGCTGAGCACAGGGTGCATCCCAGCCACGTCTCAGTGGGATGCTGCATGTACTCACCAACCTCCACATGACCTGCTGTTCCCTAGAAGGAAATCCCAGAGAGTCTGCAAGACACTGCCTTTCCTACAACCAGATGCTTCCAGCTGTGTGCTGGCCATGTGTTTTCCCTGTTGAGTGTCACTTGGAATCTGCCACTGTATTGTCTTTGGCACATACGCCACACATTGCCAGACTTGCTGCAGGAGACACTTTCTGGGCTCAAGCTGGGAAAAACTTTTCTGGGAAATCCCTGGAATCCCACCAGGTCTGCTGCATTGCACAAGTACAGCCATGCACAGCCCTTAGTTAGAAGCTGGGAGAACATCTGGTGAGATGGATAAATTGAGAGGATGGCTTTCCATTGCCTTCACATAGAAGTGAGCTGTTTTTACCTGAGCAAGACGAAGGCAAAAAGCGTCTTGTGCTGTTGTGGTAGAATTTTACATTGGATTTCACAGGTGTGCATGGACAGCAAGGCTTCATCCCTTAAAATGCAGTTTAGAGGAAGCAAACTAAACAAGACATAGAGGCAGTATGCTTATCTTTCTCCAGGGAACGGCAAAAGGGTCTGTCAGTAAACACACTAAAAACCTAAAAAAAGAAACTTGGGCTGGGAATGACCTACTGATTTTCAGTTTCAGTGGCTTGGGGACTGCTTTCTTCATTCACCTCCCACTCCTTAAAGGCAATTTTGACATCTTCTCCCATTTCTGCGTTTGCTTAGCACCCCAGAGCCAGAAAGACCACACTCCTCCCAAAGCAGCCTCCCAAACGTCAGTGAAAAGGAGAGTGACACACTCCTCCTTGCACAGCAAAAGCGAGGATCCCGCTGCCCTTTCCCCTCAGCTCTGGAGCCATCCAAGTCATTAAAGGAAACTTCGGACTTTTCTGGCAACGCCTGAACTGCAAATAGTTGCTGCAAGAAGAGTATGAGCCTTGCTTCACCACGATATTTATTATCCAACATTACAAACGGGAAACGGAGGTATGGGGGAGTTGCAAGGTCACACAGGAAACGTGCAGCTCAGCTGGAAATAAAAACATGGGTCTCCTGACTACTGTGACCAATAAGCTCTTTCCTTTCTGCAATAACAGAGGCTACTCTGCAAAATGTCTTTCATTCCTCTGACAAGACAGGAGTATTTTGTCTGTAGAAATTTAAATTATGTTGTTGTTGTTGTTGTTGTTGTTATTATTATTACTATGTCCTTTCAAGGAAGCTGTTCGGAAAGTGATCAAAGATTAAAGTCCCAGCTCTGGGTAATTTTCTCTCTGTCTTAATCTTCTGTGCAAATAAAAAGTTGGTAAATCTGCATTGAAGCAGTATTTCAGTATTTCTCAGTTGTTACTTCAAACAACCAGATCTCTATTCCTTTCAAACTGTTTTAACCCTGTGCTATGGTTTCAATATTAGCGGTAATTCAATTGATAACCAGCAGGAGGAGAAACAGACCAATGTGTGATCTTCCACCTATGAAATACAGCTAAAACGTTTTTTATGGAAAGATGGGATTAATGGGAGCTTGGGGTGGAGCAGGAACGTGAAATCCCCCTTGTCAGCAGTTTTGCAGTGAAGCACTCTTTGAGCATCCAGGCTCTGCTGGTATCTCCACTGCTCTTCTAAAGCATGACCTGGCCTGCCATCTGTGGCTTTCAGAGTTGTTAGGCTGCACATGCATCCTCCCCACTTGACCACTCTGGGTTTGCAAAGGGCTTGTGAAGGAGCAAATATGTACAAGTTATGTCACACCACTCCGCACAAGTTCTGTTTTGCTCTCCTTAGACCCACTTGGCTGCTCTGCGGTGCTGCAATGCCTCTGGTGGCATGCCATAGTTCCTGATCCCTCTCAGCCCAAGTGGCATCAGACAAAAGGCCCTGCAAGGAGGAAAGCTGCAGGAAACAGCATACATTTTTGAATGCGTAGAAGTCACGTAGGAGCTGAAAGACTTGGGAGTTTCACTGAGATTGGCACCCTTGTTTTTGCGTAGGCCGCCGTGATTCAACCATCAAAGCCGGTGGTTGTACAATCTACTGCTATATAGGAGCACACAGCAAATTCCTTTAAAAGGGTGCGGCCGGGCAACAGGGACGGGGGTTGCTTGCTTGTCTTGTCAGGACTGCAGCAGCCAGGGTCAGGTGAAACCCTGCGGGGACAGAGATCCCTTGCCTTTGCTGGCAGCTACTGAGCACAGCGGGGATGGAAAAACCTGCCAGCCTGTGAGGCGGGGGGTCAAAGCCCCATCCGGGGGGAACTCGCAGCGAGTCTGCAGCACCACTCGCTACCTTCGAGATCCTTCCAAAACCTCAAATTAACTGTGCACGAAGCAGTGCATTCCTTTGCAGAAGTGGGACCTTTATTAACCTGTGTCAACCATCTCCCTTTGGCATAGCACGGTCATAAAAAAAGGTGTTTCACTTAGGGTTACTAGTTTTCTTAAATGTGGGTTTGGGGCTTTTTTTTCAGTTGCTTCACATTGGGATGGCTTTCTGTGGCAGGATAAAAAATTAAATAGGACAAGGAGATGTTGTATCATCATAGAATCAGTCTGGAGAGTTCAGCAAAGACCATGGAAGTACATCCTGAAACTGCTGTATAAGATCAAATGGGAACATGCACTAGGATGAAAAATCATCTCTTCACTTGTAAAACTAACAATGAAACACCTCTTCCAAATTGCAATAAAGAAGATGGGTTGCTAAGATGTGAGAGGAGTTGTGGACTTGTGCTCCCAATGCCTTGCCTGAATCACTGACATCCACTTCAAACAACAGTATTTGCTGCAGAAGAGTATTTATATTAAAATAATTTCGAGACCAATGTGCTTTGTCACTATGCAGTAATATGCAGCACTATGCCAATAAATTACTTTTAAATACAAGAATAATGAAGCAATGTCATGTGAAAGGAAATGAGAAAGATCATATGCCCTGACCCACCTCTAAAGGCTTTGTTGCAAGTAAGACTTGGACTTGTGTGTTTTACCATATAATTCTTTTTATGCCTGTGGTTCTGTTTCTGTGCACAGCAATGCCACTGAGCCAGTGCTGAGCATCTCAGGGACTATATGACACCATATCAGTCCTTAAACTACTGTCCCTTTGATACAAGCACCCTGAGAGGCTCAACCTTTTTGCTGTATCACATATATCCACAGTGCATAGATACAGCAGGAAATACAGCCTGCAGCCATTATCGCTTAAAAACAAGGAGGAAAGGATAAACTCACTAGTATAACTTCTAATATTGACCAATGGTGACAGCCATAACACAGGAAGACCAAGTTTCAGGGCTGACTCCAGGAGAAGGTCAGGCATCCTTTCCCATTGCCATGGAAAGGCTGTGGAGAGATCAAGCCCAGCTGATCCCTGCTTCATTGCCAGTGAAACTTTGCTCAAGGGAGCCACAGAAAAGATTCCCTTCTCTGTGGACTTGTGCAATGACTTTCAGCAGCATAATCACTTGAAAATATTTCCTTCCTCTTGCAAGGAAAAAGGGATAGTGCCAACCTTTCCTACCCATGGGCATTTTTCCAAAGCCTCTTGTCTTAGCCAGCCCTTTCCACTCTAACTTGCATCTAAGCGAAGTAGAGCGCAAGCACGTGAGCTTCGTGAAGCTGTCTATCACCCTTGGTTATGTTACTTTGCTACTCTAGAGACCTCACCTTAGGTCTCCAACAGGGAGTGGTACATTCCTCTTATGTAGATGAATTTCAGACAATCTCTAAACATTGATAAGGAAATCGTTAATTGTTTCATCTTATGCAGCTGCTGTATATGCAGTGTGTGGCTTGAAACAGTTATCAGAGAAATGTGGATGGAATTCGGAACAGATTATTCTTTTCCTTTTATGAAGTCTGTCTGGCATTTTCTATTCGGCTAGGCAAGTGAACCTGCTTTTCTTAACAGGTACTATTTCTGGTAAAGGCTAAAATCCAGCATCATTAAGAGTAAATAAAATGTGTGCCGCCTTCTGCCCATCTGGCTGCATTCCAAAGGGTACCTTCATTCTCTAGGCATCTCTATGCAGAACAGATCCTGGTGTCTTCCTACGGGGCAGCATTGCTGTTAGCTGAAGAGAAAACCACCCTCTTAGCAAAAAAGCATCATCCCATCAGCAGAGCAAGCTTCTGTACCTGTAAGTATTATAAAATTTATTTGGTCTGATATATTTAAAACAGTTCTTCCCAAACATTTGTCAAATTTATTCTTATCAGTTGGAACTTGTACTAAAGAACTAATTTTTCCTCTAGATTTATTCTCCAAAGAGGTTGAATTGCTTTAGCTGAAGTAATTCACCATTAAAAAGTAATCACAAGATAATTTGGATTGGATGAGGCTTTATAGGTTGTCTGTTCCAACTCCGTGCTTGAAGCAGGTCCAGTTAGATCAGGTTGCTCCAGGACTTTGTCCATTTGAAGTCTGAGTATCTCCAAGGTCTACCCTGGGCCTTGTTCCAATATTGTTATCATCCTCATGTTACAAAAGTTTTTCCTGGTGCCTAATGGGGATTTCCCACATTCCAGCATATGCCTGTTGCCTCTCATCCTATTGCTGTACATCTCCGAGCACAGCCTGGCTCCTTCTTCTCTGTACACTCCAACCAGGCAGTTGCAACAGCAGTGAGGTCTCCCCTTACCCTCCTCTTCCCAAGGCTGAACCAGCCCATTGCCCTCTACTTCAACTCGTACACCCTGTGCTCCAGTTCCAGACATCACGGGGACCCTCCACTGGACTCATCCCTGTATGTCAGCATTTGTCCTCTGCTGGGAGCCCAAAGCTGGGGAGAGCACACCAGGAGTGATCTCACCAGTGCTGAACATCTGCATAAGATCCCTTCCTCTTGCTGGTGCAGCCCTGGGTGTGGGGGCTGCTTTGCTACATGGGTGCACTGCTGCCTCCTGGCCATGTTATGTCCCACTAGCATCCCAGGGCCTTCCCTGCAGAGCTGCTCCCAGCTGGTTGGCTCCAGCCTGTCCTTCAGGGTTTTGTCCCTCCCAGAGACCCAGCTTTGCATTGGCCTTTGTTCAATGAATCCTGTGAGGTTCCCCTCAGCCAATTTCTCCAGCCTGTCCTGTCTGAATAGCAGCCCTGCCTTCCAGCACATTGAGCGCAGCCCTCAGTTTGACGTCATCTGCAAACGTTCCAAGAATGTTGTCCAACCCATAATCCAGGTCATTAATGAAGGCATTAAACTGTACTGGTCCCACTGCCAGTCCTTGAGGTATACCACTACTAACTGGCCACCAACTGGTCCTCATGCTGGCATCACTACCTTTTGAACCTGGTAGTCCAGCCAGTTTTCCACCCATTTCATTGTCTACATATTCAGTCTATATCTCACTGGTTTGGCTGTAAGGAACCTACAGGAGATCATGCCAAAGGCCTTTCTAAAGTCAAGGTGTACAATACTTGCTGCCCTCCCCTTTTCCACAGAGCCACTCATGTCACTGTAGAAGGTCAAGTTGGTTGGGCAGGATTTGCCCTTGGTACGTCTGCCTGACTGGGCTGCTCCCAATCACCTTCTTGTCCTTCCAATGGCTGGAAGTGGCTTCCAGGAGGATTTTCTACATCACCTTTCCAGGGACCGAGCTGCGGCTGACCAGCCTGTAAATCACTCGATCTTCCTTCTTGCCCTTCTAGAAGATGCATGCAATGTACCTTTCTGTCATACTCAGGAATCAAAGTAATCAAAGATGGTAGAGATGAAGTTGGTGGAGATGAAGATGGTAGAGAGCAAGCCTTGCAAGGACTCTGGCCAGCTCCTTCCACATCCTTGAGTGCATCCCATCTGGTCCCATGGACCTATGTGTTTCTAATTGGCTTAATGCTTCAGTCCCACAGACTGTGCTAGTATGCTCAGGGGGCTGGGTGGCCTGATGGCAAACCTTTCTGATGAAAAGTGATCCTAATCCTCCAGGTGGAATAAACTAGGATGGAATATTTAATCTGAAATGGCTACAGTTTGGCTGAGTAACTGGTAAACAAGCTTCTCTAATGGGAGCTGAATGACTGAACAGGGTTAAAGGGTCAGTGTACGAGAGAGTTATTTATTCTTTTGGAGATTACTTGAACTAGAGATTTTGCAGGAATGTGATAGAGGTAAGGCTTCTTGCAGTCACTTAATATGGTGGTAACAATGTGACCTGTGTATGCACTGTTGGATTTATCACTTCACCTAGCAAGTTCCTATGAAAGAAATTATGAGCTTGACTTGTGAAGTTGTTTTTTTTTTAAGTCTGTAGGAAGTCATCTTATTTAGTTTAGAAAGGATAAATACATTATACATAATGTAATGTGATCCTTATCTGTTGAGGTGTCTTCTGTTTTAGAGCACTGAAGTTTGAAAGACTAGCAGAGGCAAAAAATGCCTTGGCACATGTTGTTCCTAAATATTTGTGCTGGAACCAAACGAGTCCCAGGAGCACATATGCCTAGGTATATTTTGGTATTAGGACAGATCAATTAAACAGGCATGTGAGTCACACCTAAATAATTGTCTGTCCTTTAAATCAGCTAAAGGCCATCTCAAGTTGAATACTGAAAATTCCTGTGGTTTTCTGATTTCTTTTGTGTTATCAAGTTGAGATTTTAAAAAACTTTATTTTATTTTTAGCATAAGACGCGCTATGGACAGGATTGATGGCTTGCTATTCCAGTCAACAAAACAGAAAAAGGATTTCTTTTCTTCTTGCAAATGCTTCATACATTCTTGAAATTTTCCCCTTCTAACCACAGTGTTTTATTTGGCAATTGAGAAGTATGAAAAGAATGCTTATAAAGCCATTGCTTATCAATCAGGAAGTCAATGGATCCAATTAAATTTATTTAAAAGGTACCTTAAATTCTAAATGTAGAAGACTATCAAATAAATATTGCCACTAGTTTACAAGGTGAACAAAACTGATCAAATACTGCCAGAAAACTTTACAGTAATTTTAGCAACTAAAGGGGGATAATTTCAATGGATCAAATGTTTAAAAAAATTTTTTTTAAATATTGATAATACAACCTTCATTTGGAAAAGAGAGGATTTTTTGTCATAAAAATTGCTCTGAGATGCAGCTGAGTTCTACTCAGGTAATAAGTGCATTTCTGTTCTCATATCACAGAAGACTAATGCGACCTGGTTTGTTATTCTCAGACTATCCATCAAAACGAGAATATAGTATGATCTCCACCTTTTGGATGTGAGAAACAAGGAGAAGTGCTGGAGCTTACAAGGATATCTGAAGCAAAGTGCAGAACTGAGCCCTACTCTTGTAATTCCCAGAATAGTGTTTTAAATGGTCCTTCCCAGAACAAACCAGAGGAGACACACTTCAGGAAGGAGACTGACTTTAAAATAAATGTGACACTGCATGCCCAGGACAAAGTGTTTATAACACCATCCTGTACCTCTCTGATTAGAAATTTTTCTCATAGATCCGAGGCACAAATTGCTGGTAAACTCAATGCAGATTCAGTAGCCCAAAGCTCCCGAATTATCGACTCGCTCTGCCCTAAATTTCTGCTTGGCCTTTACGAAGCAGTTTTATAGTCCTATCCAAAAGTCATTTAAATCATCAAGCTTAAATCACACTTAATCATTGCACCATGCACTTAGATATAAAGCTTGTTCCCTTAGCTCATCTAACATCCTTAGGCAACACAGTTGTCTCCACTAAGGCATCTCACAGATCAAACCTACAAATGGCTTTCTCTATCTAATGTGAGAGCAGGCAAAATTCAGTTCCTCACACCAAGAGTGTTTAACAGCCACCCTCATTATGTGACTCGTGAAATCAATTATAATCTCCCTTTGATAAGAGTAGGCTAGAATGGCACCGCACCACAGGGAACACTTCCTAAATCACCAGGGCGTAAATTTACCCATTGATGTAAATTAGACGGTCTTCTTTCTTGTACTCAGCTGTTTACTGTCTTCAAATGTGTGCGTTCATCACAAAACAAGCTTGTAGACAGCTTGATTCATAGCTGTAATCAATGCTGGCATTTAACATGTTTCTACATACAGAAGAAAGAATCCATCTTGACTCACACATCTCCTGGTTCAATTTTACAGGAATTATCCTTAAAAATACTTTGCTTTTCATGAGCCAAGCTTATTTTGTAAAGTAACTGCCAAAACAGTAAATACTGGGCTCCATAATAGGCCCTTTTCTAAACAGTAAGTTTAGATACGAAGAACTTCAGACTCTGAGTAAAATGTTGAAGAATTACTGCCTATTTCATTTATATGTATACTGCACTTAACATAGAATTGTTTAACCCTGTTGTCCCTTCTATGACAACAGTGTAATGAAACACATAGTCTTAATAATGGAGAAGAAATATGCTTATGCAAGGCTGTGTAAGATTTCAGAAGACCTGAGACATTCGTGATTTTTTATGGGAGGTGTACAAAAAGCTGTTGATTACATCTTGAAACGGGATGGAAACAAAGTTTAAATTTAGGTTTTCTAGTTGGTCTTACACCAGAAGACACTTTTATGAGCAAAAATGTGGATCAGGGAGGGGGGATGAGCTGTGAGATCCTTCAAAACAAAGCTGCTGAATACTGTGTTACAAAGTGATAGATAAATGTGTTATTTCATGCTACACTCTCATTTCCTTTGGCATATCAGACCTACAGATAACGTAAATCCTGATTAGATTCTAAAGCAGTGGGATGCACACACAACTGCTGTCATGACACTGCATTAAGAATATCAATGCCACTTACAGCACTTTTTTGCTAGACTTGGAGCTACTGCTGTGGTGGAAAAAAAATGGTTTGTTCTTTTAAAATGTAGACTTTAACCAGTGACTGTGTGGTTTTAAAAGTATTGCATACAGGAAATGAAAGAGAAGAAACTTATTTAAAATGAAATATGTAATGAGTACTGCCAAAGATGATTAATTAATCTTGTCAAAATTCTTATACAGCTTTGCTACCATGCCCGTTTCCTTAATGAGATTCTAATTCTCACAATGTTCTTGATGTACAGGATAACTGTGTTATTATATATTAATCTGCGTGCTTAAAAATTATATTACCTTCTCAGGAATTTTCGTAGCAGGCTCAGCTGTTGAAAACTCCTGCTACTCAGGTGTTCCTATTTTACTCCTTTATAGCACATTTTAACTAGAATATCACAAAGTATTATGACAATAACTTTAATACACTTAAGTTCAGTAAGTGCTGTCTTTCTGAAGGTAGTCATCACATTGCAGGACAGAGTCTAAGACTGAGAATGAACAAGCTCTTACCCACGCAACAGTCACTAAGTGGTCAACACAGAGCATGAAGTGGACCATTGCCTTGTCTCTCATATGTCATTAGACTACTGTCTCCTTGCAGTGAGAACAGCAGTGTCCTTCCTCCCCACTTGCACACATATATCCACTGCAAACATACCCGCTTCAGTTTCCAGTTGCCTCCCCCTTTGTCACTCTCCCTAATCCTTAGCATCTTAATATATCTCCACAGTTCCTCCTTGACCATGGGAAATGTCCATTTTTTCATCTGTCCCCGTGCAGAAATTCTGTTTTAGTATTTTATTCTATTTGACATCTGGAGAAAGGTGGTGAAAAACACATTGGCCACTTAAGTGATAATATCTCTGGCAAGCACCCTGACTTCTCTACCAAGCATCAAACCACAGGGTATTTTAATTAACAGAAGTAAACCTACCCATCTTCAGAGGATCAGTGATAGAAATTCTGTCTTTGTTACTGACAAATAATCTGCTGTCTGAGATTAGGAGAGCATGTAACTGAGGAACAAGTGCAGTCCCCAGCCATGCATTGCTGCCCCACACTCTTACCAACTGCAGCCAGCTTCAGTGGTATTGAAGCTAAGCAGCACTCGTGCCAGTAAAAGCTAGGCTGCGATATTGCTCTTCATTGACTCAGCTGTCAATTATCTCAGCTTTGGAGAAGCTGATAATTGACACAGTGAGTCTCAGAGCCCCTGGGCTTCTCAGGAGGGAAAATAACCTCACATAGTGAAGCAACATACTGCTGTATGGACGTACTTCTGTCCTCAAAGACTTTAGAAAAGCCATGGTCCTGCCTCTGCTCTTCCACTTTCCAGCCTTACTTGAGACCCCCACGGAGCCTGCAGCTCTGGTCCTGCAAGGTCATGGGACAGATATTTCTTTGATGCAAGCAGACAGGGAAGCGGCTTTGTACAGCTGAGCTGCACTGCTCTTCCTGACAGTGGTGATGTATTCCTTCTATTTCAGAAATTACAGTACAGCAAATAAATATATACTGCCATTTATTACCATGGGGTGGGGGTCGGCCTCTTCTCCCAGGCAACTAGCAACAGGACTAGAGGACACAGCCTCAAGCTGCGCCAGGGGAGGTTCAGGTTGGACATTAGGAAAAATTTCTTCACAGAAAGGGTTATTAGACATTGGAATGGGCTACCCAGGGAGGCGGTGAAGTCACCATCCCTGGAGGTGTTTAAGAAAAGACTGGATGTGGCACTTAGTGCCATGGTCTAGTTGACACAGTGGTGTATGTCAAAGGTTGGACTCGATGATCCCAGAGGTCTCTTCCAACCTGATTGATTCTGTGATTCTGTGATAGCTTCCCAGACTGTCCATGACAGTAAATGGACACTTCAGTGTCCGTGGGCTGGATAGAAGTTACCTATTTATACCAGGGCTCCCATCTGGTGGATATTAGCCAGGCTCATCCCTGCTTTTTGGCCTGTCTAATGGCCAACTTTTTGATTGTCCATTAGAAATAATTTACTAAGTTGTTGTTGGCTTCCTCCCTCCTTGCAACAAGAAGTCACACTCGTACACTATCTTCAGCTGTTAGTAAGTCACAATTCAAATCAAAACAACTCAAAGCTGGTTGACTTCAAAAGCTCAACCACTGCCTTCAGGCACTGCCTTATTTCAGCTGACCATCATTACTCCTTGGATTCAGCTGCTTTGCAACAAGCTGTTTCGCATTTAAACTTTGCCATTAAATGTTGAAGTTTTGACTCCTGTCCTGAAGTCTTTCTCTCCTCCAGGGCACTGGTGAGCCCCTGGAGAATCCTGTGTTAACAGCCACCATGAATTCCATGAAAACAAGCTCATCTTTGCTCTTGAAGCAAAGCTCAATCATAAGCCTCTGTCTCGAAAAAGAATAGGCCAATGACATTTGCTAGGATTCAAGGATCCCAGCCTTTCCCTTACCCCTGTGGAAAACAGTGTGAGGACCTTTCAGTTTGCATGCCAGCTTGGCATGAAAAAATTTGGAGCAATTAGATTACTCACAAAAAAGAAAATATGACAAGTTGCAACAAGTCGTCTCCTATTCATCCCTTTTTTTTTTTTCATTGGAACACATGGACCTGTAATCCCATTACATATGTTGTAAATAAACTGCCAGCCATAGTGTTCCAAATGCGTGATTTAGGGAAAAATAATTTCACTTTCCCTGTATTCTTATCTTTGTTCATTCTGTGGTGATGGGAGAAGACAGCATTTTTTCTTCAACACTTTCTGAGAAGTTACTACACAGATTGTATGCATGTGTGTACAAATAATGGTATATATTTTTGCTGATTTTACTCTATGATTAAATCCAGGAGCATAAGTTTAAGAATAATTCAGCAAACTAAAATAAGTTGACATTCACTGCAGCTTTCTTTTTGCGTTGTGTAAATCTAAAAAAGACATGCAGGCATTTTCTTCCACCTTCAGATAGACACTGGCCCTTGGGGGAAACAGAGGAGTTGAGACTGGCACATTGTGCAGGACCAAGGCATCTGCTAAGGTCCGTGCAGCCTGTTCAATGAGGTAGGTCTGAACAAGCTGCTCCCATAGGCTTTTTCATTTCAGATCCATTCTCTGTTGTCACTCATCACTGTGAATAAAATGGAACATAACCCCAGCAGTGCTATTAGCAGTGTGTGTGCAGGCAGGGCAGCACCGAGGAAGGGGAGCGGCAGGACTGGTGCTGAAACTGTGCCAATTTAGCAGGCACTCTATGATGCAAAGAAATCCACGACATGCTCACTATCATAATCTTTTTAGACCTTGTACTAATGACCAGAACATTGCTGTGGACCCAAGGCTAAGTAGAACAGATTTTATCACAAGGCTATTTCATAGTATGATAAAAGATTTACCTTGGAAGATTTTTGTTTCAAACATGAATCAACCTCCAGTTAGTTCTGCAGTGCATGTGTACAGCATAAAAGGTCGAGACTGTGCTTGACTACAGAGGCTGATGGGTGTGATTCAGACCAAAGTGTACTAAGAGCTTGCAAACCAAGATAGCAACCATGCTGCCTCACATTTTTGCTCAGAGATAGATTTGCTTTCAGCTTTCCACTTACATAGATGTATCCAGTTACTCCGCTTGCATAGATATGCAACTTACTTCCATCTTTTTGTGCACTCATTTGCAGACTTCGACTTTTAAGCAAATTTCTAAACATAGGGCTGACAACATTCTGGGAGAAGGGGCCCAATTACTAAAAACACTAAAGAACTCTGATATTGTAGGTGTAGGATTTATAATTGGACAGTCATAGAAAACACATAAAATTATTTTAATTATACTTCAAATTAACTATGGACCTGTATAAGGCAAACAAAAAGTTGTGCAGAATGAAGATACAGCTATATGTATTTTTCAGTTGTGCTAATAAGAGTGATGCTAAATGCACTTGAAAAGCCTTGTCTTCTGGTCCCACCTTACACTAGCAAATGCTTTCACCACTAGTTATCTAGTTAAGCGTAAATTGGGAGTTTTCAGGCAACTGGAGAAAGCCAGGTCACAGAAACTCCCTGATGAAATTCATATACCACCTCTCAAGAGGAGCCACTCCTTGAGGTCTGAGTCGGGCTTCTGCACAAAAAGCTCAGCAGTACTTGGCAGTGCTGTTTCAGTGCAGAAAGGGGTAGGGGAAATTTTAATTGCAAAATTTTGATGCAGGATGGGAAACTCCTCAAGAGGCTTAGTCAGAGTGTGCCTGCCTTGTAATTTAACTTTTATCAGTATTGAACTTATCTAGGCTTCCCTGACCTGAAAGACTTAAAAGAAACAACATATCTAAATAACAGATGAGAAACACTGTGGTGACTAAACACAACAAAGAAAAATCTGGTTTGCAGCACCTTGGATTAACTACACTTTCATCAGCATCCATGCATATGATGAATTTGATTACCGCTTGATGTTTTAGATTCAGGGGAGTCCTAACATGTAACTTTTCATACAGCTTTACTCTCACACAGCACTGGTGACAAAAGAGTGTGACACCCCCCGCCGAGTCACTCCAGCGCTCACTCACACCACAAAGTCCCATCTTTAATACATGTTCTCTGTTGCTTCACACCCACATGAGTTGTGTCTCATACAAGACACCTACACACCTCTGGATGAAACCAGACTTCCAGCTTCACACCTGAATCCCAGCTGAGCAACCTCTGAAGTTATTCCCTTGAAAGATCACCACTGGCCAGAAAGTGCTGCTCCTGCTGCCTGTTCTCATTAGGCAGTGGGACCTTTGCCTTGCTCTTGGAGCAGAATGAGTTCTCTCTTCAGAAACACACACCATCAGTGCTACCACTTACACAGACTTCACAAAGCCTGTTTTCACTCGGAGAAAGACTGGAGGACCAGCCCTCATCCAGAAAGCAGTATCACACACAGTGAGCAGGAGAAGACCCCCGCTCTGTGTACTGCTTAATGTCCCAATCAGAAATCACGTCCTCCTGCCTGTCATCCATATTTAATTAATTCCTCCTTGTGGGGTGGGAATCCTCTCAGAGTAACAGCTCTGGAGAATCATCGTATGCAATGGAACAGAACTAAGCCACATTCTAGACACTTCCTACAAATTTCAGTTTCATGGACTTTAGTAGATGATGGTTTTTTTTAAAGTCCCCTACCAACTTACAAGACTGTAACTGGTTACTGAATTTGGTGGAACAGGTACACAAAACAACTGAAAGGCACTTTCTGATTGCATGGAATAGGAATTTTCCACCAGCTACTGAGCAACTGTATAAGGAAAGGAAGTATTATAGACAGCAGCAGCAGCAAGAACAACAGGCTGTCTGGTTAATCCTTTTTTTCATGCCCCTTTCAGGATTGAGCAGGAAGTAAACACGCACTGTGTTCAGACTCATCATTTATTAGAGATTAAAGAGAAAATAATCTGATCTTCCAGATACCTCTTAATACCAAACATGCCTAAAAGTGATGCTTTTGAACATCCCAGGCCCAGAAGAGCAGGCTGAACTTTTACCATATAAGGGTCATTCGTTCAGGAAGAGACTTCATATTTTAAGGAAAAAGATTAAATGTTGCCTCACTCAGCGCATCCTATTATTTTCTGTGGAATGTTTTCCCTCCCAGCAGTTCTGCCCTGAAAGGTAATGATCTGACTCACACTGTCCAGCCAGACAGGGACACAACGCTATCAAGCAGCGGGTAGAGAGCAGGGAATTAAAAAACTATGTGTTTTAGTGGATGTTTCCCAGTATAGGTGTTGTACCTGATTCAAGAAAAAACATGTAGTAACAAACCTAACTAACAGCTTGTCTAGATCAAACACAATTCCCAAACACCCTCCTCAGATGCAGAGGGACAGAAATGTAAATCTGGACTTCATTCAAATACGCAAAATATCTCCTTCCTAGTGACTAAGCAAATATCCCATTATGGTTATACACCCACTAACACAGAGGGCTGGAGGGGGTTGCTGCAGACAAGTGAAAGACCTGGCCTATGGTGCACAAAAAAAATAAAATGTTGTAACTAAGACCCTTCCTGTTCTGTAATGGGAAAAAAAGATTTTAGCTCCATTAGAGGTCTTGCACTTTGTGCTGAAAACAGCTCTTTAGTTCATCTAGCTTATCACTGAAAAGCTAGTCATAACTCTGTACGCAGCACAACTACAACTGAATTTACCAGAAATCACATGTGGACATTCAAAGGTATAAACAAACACCAGATAAATAGTTGTCCTTTACTCTGTCTACACTGTAGTTGTCCAAGTTGTTCTTTCTCAGTTTGCACAATTCTCATCTACTTTGTCTGGACCAGCTTCATTGCTAAGAACATCTTTTGAGATGAATAGTAATAAACATCTTTGGTTATAAAACTACTGAGCAAATGTTTCTAAAAAAAAAAAACCACATTTTTTTTACATTATGCTGGAACAACAACAAAAAAAAAGATAAAAAAAGCCAGGGATAAACCACAGAACAACTTTCAAGGAACAAAGACACATATGCACAAATATCCATTGCACCACAATCACACATGCCTTAGAAGTTCTCTAACCATTAGTTCAGCTATATTCAGAGTGCAGTTACAGCATCTAAGACATGAGAAATGTCTGCAAGGTATAAAAAGTATAACTCCATTGAAAATATGTGTGTTCCTTCCACATGTGGTAACTGTTTGCATGTAGAAATACAGAAGTTAGTGTGACAGCAGCTGTGTGTGTCATTTATTTCTACTGCTCGAAGATGTGTATATGGCCTTGTCAAGGACAAGGAAGGTGGAAGTACGTTATTCTTCTTTTATGCTTCCTAACTGGTAGATAAAGTTGCATTAAGTTGGCTTAGATCCTGTAAACAATGTGCAACTTTGTTTGTAAAAATTCTGGGAATTATCTGCCATGGCCACACACGTAACCACAATCTCGAATACACTCTAGCTGCCTAGCTATTATCTCCTTTTCCTTGAACTGTGACTACTATAGACAAGCAGGTTAACAGGATTAAAGCTGTTTAGTCACCAGTGGAAAATACTCTCTTGTCCACATTCAGCAAACACTTACCATTTTTGGGGGGATATTTAAACAATTTTACATATGCAATACTGGAACAGGAGCCACAAGTTTTGGAGAAAAGCAAACCACTATCTCTCAAAATACAAGCCTTGATTTTTAAAGAAACATTTTGGAAAAAAAAAAAGAAACTTTAAAATGTCCTTACTTAGCTACTAAACCAGCCAGTTAGGAGCACAAGAGCTGTGTTGTTTTCTGCTCATACATCTCCGTCCCCAAGCCTTTCAGATCTATCACTTAACTAATGAGAGCAGCCCTGATAAAGAAATAATGCACAAAAGTCCCTCATGAAAGACCTGTTTCGGGATGGGGACCATCACAGAATGACAGAATGGTTCGGGTTGGAAGGGACATCTGGAGATCATCTAGTCCAAGCCCCTGCCAAAGCAGGTTCCCCTAGAGCACGTTGCACAGCGTCGTGTCCAGGTGGGTTTTGAATATCTCCAGAGAAGGAGAGTCCACAACCTCCCTGTTCCAGTGCTCCATCACCCTCAAAGTAAAGAAGTTTTTCCTCATATTGAGACAGAACTTCCCGTGTTTTAGTTTGTGCCCATTGCCCTTGTCCTCTCACTGGGTACCACTGAGAAGAGTCTGGCCCCAAAGTCTTGACACCAGCTCCCAAGGTATTTGTAAGCATTGATAAGACCCCCCTCAGTCTTCTCTTCTCAAGGCTAAACAGACCCGGATCCCTCAGCCTCTCCTCGTAAGAGAGATGCTCCAGTCCTCTGATCATCTCTGTAGTCCTCCACTGGACTCTCTCCAGTAGTTCCTTATCTTTCTTGACCTGGGGGGGCTCAGAACTGCACACAGTACTCCAGGTGTGGCCTCACTAGGGCAGTGTAGAGGAGGAGGATAACCTCCCTCAACCTTCTGGCCACACTCTTCCTAATGCACTCCAGGATACCATTGGCCTTCCTGGCCACAAGGGCACATTGCTGGCTCATGGTGAACTTGTCCACCGGAATTCCCAGGTCCTTCTCTGCAGAGCTGCTTTCCAGCAGGTCAACCCCCAGCCTGTATTGGTGCATGGGGTTATTCCTCCCTAGGTGCAGGACCCTACACTTGCCTTTGTATTAGACCAAGTTAGCTGTAAATGCAACAACATAGATAAAGCACGACTTCCAAAGCCGGGGATTAATTCAGCCACATTTTTGGTGATCTGGCACTGCTCTCGTGGAGACAGTGCAATGTGCAACCAAGCATGCTGGTGCTATGGAGGGAAGGAAGGATCCTGGGGAAAAGCAACTTGGTTTGTTAAGTATTTGGGCATGTTTTCTGCATCTGTTTTTTGTTAGAGCTTTGCAACTGCAGCTGTAAGAAAAAGATGAGTCAGACATCCACTCCCTTGGTGCAATGTGACCAGGACAGTCTAGTTACCAGAAAGAAGAAGAACCAGTTTTTGGAAAGCTGAATCACTTCACCTGAGAGAATGAGTACAGGTTATAGTTCAAAGCAATCTCAAGCTGCACACAAAAGCGCAAAAGTACATCTTGTAAGTCACTGAATGTGTCTTCTAGGTGAATGGAAATTAAGAGGCAGAGGGGAGAGATGCTTTAAAGTAGGTGACAGGCAGCAACAGTGAGACTTAGGAAGGGGTCTTCAAAGCATGGCTTCCTTCTTTTTAGAGAAAATACAGAAGAAAGCACATTGAGAAAAGGCTTGACATCTGTGGAAGACACAGTCCGTGAAAAGTCAAAGGCTCATCTAGCTAGATAATGTCTCGTTTTAGTTATTTTTGAATCATGGTAGCTGTGCTTCTTCCACTACTTTGCACTCTAGTGTTGTGTTTCATGGTGTAATAAACCTATGTAATCTGAATATTCTCAAAATTACTTTCTGGCCTCCCTTACTCAAGAAGGTTTCCCAACAGTTCACTATGACTTGCCTGCAGGAATGCTAGACTTCTGGATCAGCAGCTTAGTTTGGGATACAGGAAGTATTTTTACATTGCCTTTTCTAGAAGATGTCACGTATTTAAGTCAGTAGCACATGGAGAGCAATACTCTTTTCTTGCCTGACTTATCTTTATTTTTGACACAAATAAAAGGTAATTTTTCTGTCTGGAGACACACAATGAGCAAAGTGTCTCAGAACCAAATTTGTGTTGATGTAGAATGTTCATACATCCTTCTTTTTTTGGGCTTTCATATCAACTCTCCCTCTTGTTTGTTTGACTTAAACATCAGTGTGAAAAAAACCACTTGCAAACCTTCTTAAGAATACAAAACCATTCTTTCTATTGAGCTCAAAAGCTCCCTGTAGTGTGGACTGTCTTTTTGGGGCTAATTTGTGCAACATCTTTCACTGTCTCTTTCTGATACACTGCTAATGGTCCTAAATACTACGACAATATAAATGTCACAGTTTACTAGTGCACGTTAACTTAAGTGGAAACCTTTTACTGCATTTAAAAACATATAGTAATAACAATGGACAATAGTAATAATGGTCTTCCAGTTTCTTTTATATGCATGCATAATTTAGAAAACTTGCAAAAATTGGATGGTAACATTTGTTTTTTTAAAAAACACATAAAAAACATGAATTTGTGTACAGAAACCTAGGGAAGCTAATTATTTACTCTTAAAATGCAACTATTTTTTCTTGCAAATCATTTTAATGAAATCATAGAATAAATCAGATTGGAGGGGACCTCTGGAATTAATCTAACTCACTGCTTGAAGCAGGTCCAGTTAGATCAGGCTGCTCAGAGATTTGTCAAGTCAAATTTTCATTTCTCCAAGGACAGATTCCACATCCTCTCTGGGCCTTATTCCAATTCCTGATCACTCTCATAGTTTTTCCTAATACCTAATGGGGATTTCCCATGTTCCAGGTCATGTTTGTTACATCTCATCCGGTTGCTGTTCACCACTGGGAAGAGTTTGGCTCCATTTTCTCTGCTCCTTCCACCAGGCAGCTGCAGATAGCGGAGGTCTACCCTTTCCCTCCTCTTCTGCAGGCTGAACCAGCCCAGTGTCCCCCACCTCCCCTTGTACACCCTGTGCTCCAACCCTGACCACCACCGGGACCCTTCTCTGCACCTGTCCAGGTCCCTCTGCACAGCACTCCTGCCCTCTAGCACATTGATCGCCCCCCCCACTTTGGTATAGTTGCCAGCTTCCCAAGACTGCCATTCATCCCATCATCCACGTTGTCAACAGACACATTAAACAGTACTGTGACGCTTCCTCCTTGCCTGTGTCCCAGACTTTTGTTTGGTTGTTGCAGGCCTGTGGATGAAAAGAGAGCCTGCATGCTGTTGACACAGGGCACAAGCTTCCAGCCTCTTCCATCCCAAGGGTCTCCAAAATGCTCCTTGTCCACCCATGGCCTCTAGCTCTTGCTTTTCCTTGTACTGTGTGGCTTGGACTTTTGCCTCTGCAGGATGTCTGAAAAGACCCTGTGGAGATCCTGCCCCTCCTTCCTGATGCTACACAGTCTGCTCATCAACTCCCGCCACTCTTGAAATGACTTCTTCAAACATGAAAACTACAACTGAGATTCAGAAGAGACACATCTTCCTTGTCACCTTCACCAACGTGAACTTGAGTCGATGGACTTTAGAAAACAAGTACGATTTGGCAGTTTGACATTATCATGGACTGATACCTTGTCCAGGTATGAGCATTTTAACACCTTCATGCGGCCTCAGAAGCCCCTGTATGGCACCCAATCCTATGGGTGCGTTCTGAGGAGAGAGGCGTCTCCCTGAATTCACAGCAAGTGACATGTTTCACAATAGGCATTTAAAATAAAGATTAATGTTCACACAGCAAATATTTCTACAGCATTTTTGCCCTGAAGTTCGTATGAAGACAACAAGGTTCTCCTCCCCCTCTACTCTGCCCCGGTGAGGCCGCATCTGGAGTATTGTGTCCAGTTCTGGGCCCCTCAGTTCAAGAAGGACAGGGAACTGCTAGAGAGAGTCCAGCGCAGAGCCACGAAGATGATTAAGGGAGTGGAACATCTCCCTTATGAGGAGAGGCTGAGGGAGCTGGGTCTCTTTAGCTTAGAGAAGAGGAGACTGAGGGGTGACCTCATTAATGTTTATAAATATGTAAAGGGCAAGTGTCAAGAGGATGGAGCCAGGCTCTTCTCAGTGACATCCCTTGACAGGACAAGGGGCAATGGGTGCAAGCTGGAGCACAGGAGGTTCCACTTAAATTTGAGGAAAAACTTCTTTACTGTAAGGGTGACTGAACACTGGAACAGGCTGCCCAGAGAGGTTGTGGAGTCTCCTTCTCTGGAGACATTCAAAACCCGCCTGGACGCGTTCCTGTGTGATATGGTCTAGGCAATCCTGCCCCGGCAGGGGGATTGGACTAGATGATCTTTCGAGGTCCCTTCCAATCCCTAACATTCTGTGATTCTGTGATTCTGTGATTCTGTAATATTTTGCTCTCTACAAGATGCTTAAGGGTTTTGCTGAGTGCAAATATTCTTAAGAGAAGCTTCTCATCTGAGACAAAGCAATAAACGCCGCATGAAACAGCTCATTGTAGGTGTAGCCCCAATGACTTTTTTAATGCCCTTCTGAAATGCAAACATCACCTTGCTGCAGGGGTAGTTGTAACTTACTGTTTGGATATTAATAATCAGGCTGTGTTTGCCTGATTCTAAAAAAGAGCTCAAACAGAAGGGCTGTTCCTACATGCCCTGGCAGAAATACCAGCAGCATTACCCGTTGTGGCTCTGCAAATGGAGGCCTACTGTTTAGACACTCAAGTGTAAGGGGTACTCCTAAACATCATACTTGCATGCAGAAATTATATCTGTCCAGCTTGTAACTCAAGGGGAGGGGAAAGCTTCAAACTAGTCAACAAAAGATAATTCAATGCGATAAAGCAAAAGTTCACAGTTCAAGCTACTTCCTGCTGCTCACTGTCTCCTCAGCCTGCAATCAGCTGACAAACAAAGAGAAAGTAACTGTAATTCAGTTTGTTGAACCAAGAAATGTTTTATCAGATAATAACCCAGATAGGTATTTTAATTCCAGTGCTTATCTTTATGACAGGTATACTGACTGACTGCAATAAATTTGAAATATTTGTCATCTGAGGAAAGGTCTTAAGGGTGATTACTATAAGGAAGACTATTCTCTTCAGAACTTGTAAACCTGAAAGTCCAGTTATATTTCCGCAAAAATCAAACAGGGTGTTTTTAAAGAATAACTCCCCTCCCTTCAGTTTCACTCAGAGTGAAGCAGAGAAGGAAAAATTGTTCATCTGCTGTCACTGAATACCAGTTTCCAGAGCCATCGTTCACTGAGAGTTTGTAGCTCTGGACCTGGTCTGTGACCATCCCAGTTCTGACCTGGAGACAAATCAAACTTCTCCATGCCTCAAGTGAAGGCCATAACCACTGGGTAATCATCTGCAGGATCTCCTGCCAAAGTACATAGAAAAACAAAGACACCTACAGCTGTGAAAGCAGAAACGTCTGACATGAATGTCTCTTTCTCATTTTGATGAGAAATTTCCAAACATTCCCACTAAAAACTTCCATTTCAAAAGACTTAAAATTTCCTCTTCTGCCCTGTAACTAATAACCAAGATGTATGTCTAATCTGAACATTCCCCACCCATCTCTAGCCATGAGATGATATGCTTTGTACAGTCATTTTCACTGTCTCTGGCTCTCTGTGCCTGTAAAGAGCTCCATTTCCTCTCCCTGAACAAGGAGAAGCTGGCAGAGGTGGCAACTTCAACCAGATCTGTGACAAACAAGACAAAGACGCTGAAAGCCTGGGACAACCCTGTTCAAGTATAATGGGAGGAGAGCTCAGGGAGGGGTGTGCTGAAATGATCACTCATTTATGTGGAGAATACCATTCTTGGCTTTGTAGAAATTGATCCTTTCACATGGTGACTATTGCCAGGACACTGAGTGAAGGTGTTCAAATAGCGATCCGGGGTACGGTTGCTTCTACAGCTGTTGGATCAGGGATTATCACCTTCTCCAATAAGAAGAGTTGTACTGCACTGCAGATAATTTTCTCCTCTTTTGTTTTTCATATGCAATAATATTAAGAGGCAAGGGTGATAAATCATGTGCTTTCTGTGGGGTATGTTACAAAGTCCAGGAGTTAAAATTACAGGCTTGAGAAGGTGATTTGAAAATGCCATATCAGCAACCTGTTAGGCTTTCTTTTTCACTACCCACACACAGTCACCTGCTTTTTCAAACAGGCTGACAGTGGTAACAGGCTAGTTCAAGTTTCATACAGGTATGTCATTAAGAGCAACAAGAAAATCCTTCCTTGATCAGTTAACTGCAATTCCCAGGATTAAGTCTGTTCACTGCCAGAATGGGTATGACTCATCTCCTATGTTAAGTAAGAGCCAACAACTTACTACAATACTGAATTGCTTCCAGCTCTGCCACAGGGAGAATTTGGGACAAATTAAGTTAATCTCCTTCAGAAACACGGCTCAAAACACATTTTTAAGATTTTTTACTCCTGTTCTTGCCACAAAAGGCAACACTGTCACATTCCCAAGCTTGCAGGGGCAGTGAAAAATAGAGCCTCCCTGAACAGGAGAGGAGAGGGAGAGGTGAAAATCTCTTCTGATAAGATCAAACTTACATATTAGGCTTCAGGTTGCCCTGGGTAGGCTTCTTATTGAGACAATCTTCTGCTCAAAAAAAAAAAACAACTTATACATACATTTCTGAGCAACCATTTCTATGCTCATTTTCCCAATACTAAGTCCCCTGTAAAAAGTTTGTCCAGTGACAATGAAATTAAGCTTTCAATGTTAAGCCAAAACCATCATCTATTTCCATTAAATTAACAATTTCCAACACCTGATAGCATGGTGTGAGAGGATTAGTTAAGAGGCTATCTACTCTCTTCAGAGATTTTTATCCACACCTAAAATGTAAATAAGTATCTGTATTTTATGTGCTCAGCCAAGCAGTTCTGTGTTACATGAACAACATGAAACAGAAGACTTTTCTTTGTCTTTATGTGAGTTTGAAAAATACTAAGAAAACAAGTGGAAGACAACAGGAAAATTACATTAGGAAACATAGCAAGTATTTCAAGAGAACCTCCAATATTACTGAGGCTAATCTCTGCCTTACTATAAAGAATTCCTTCTTTCACCCAAGAAGCTGAACTGTGACTATACCTCTAATTTTTGGTAGTCTGAACTATACTGCAGATTTGTTCCATGTTGTCTTCTGCCTTCTTCTTCTGTACATCCTGCCTGATGGAAACAGGCCAAGGGGGAGGCGGGGGCTGTCACGGCTTTCTCAGACACCTGCTGATGAGTTAGCTGGAGTCCTCTTCTTTCCATCTTTTATTCAGTATTGGTGAAAAACCTCGGTGAAAGATCTGGTGAGCGAAAAGAGATCATTCTTATTGCATGCTTGCATAAACCCAGACTCCTGAACATGGGAGATTTGGACTCAGTAACATCAGACAAGTTACTCAAGACTAGAATGAACATAATACTAAAGATAACCTCAAGTAAGATGCTGAGTTACCTCACACTTCAGTATCTGGTCCTTGGAGTGAAATCCAAAAGGCCAGAAAGAGCAAGGAAATGTCCCTGTGCACTGCACCGGAGGAGTGAATACCAATGAAGGCGGTGCAATAACACCAGCTGCTGCGCAGGAAACCATCTGTAGCTTGGCAGAAGGGTGTGCCTGAAACCTCACTCCTTTCTCAAAAGCAGCCACTAGCTTCCCAGCTGCAACCAGGCAGTCACATCCTCCTGGACACAGGAGGACACAGGTCTTCCTCTGCAGGTGAGCGCTGGTTTTCAAAAACACTGACCCAAGCAGAAGTGATCCTTGCAGCGAGCCTTGTAGTGAGGTGCAGTGGGGCCAGCCCGACTTGCCTCATGCCACACCACCCACCTGTGGCAAAAGATTCAGCTAAGGCTTTAACTGAGGTATTCAGCCCTCCTCTCCTCTCCCTATCACCAGGACACTGACTCAGGTACCTGCAGAGATTAACCTAAATATCCCAAAGCTACACATTAAACAGCACCAACAGACAGGGGTTTTTTTGCCCCTGGGCTCCTGCCTCAACCACTCAAAAACTTTGGTTTTGTGGTAGAAATTAGGTTAAAGTTTGTTAACTGGCATTCCAGTGGCTCATACTAACATTGCAGCAGTATTGCCCTGAGTGTTTTGAATTTGGAAGAACACTGCTGTTCTTCCCACCCTCAACTGTGATTCATTGTTTAACATGGGGGATCCTTTGTTCCATGAACAGAGGTGAACGTTCATATTTAGGAGCAACAGGATTTCCCCCCACAGCATCTCCACACCACAGAAAGAGGCATGTGATTTCTGTGCAGGCAGAATGGTTAGACTGGATGGCAACTACCTACGAGCCTATGTTAAGAAAATTACAGGATAGGAACCGTTTTCTGTGGGCTCTTTTTTTCTCAGTAGATTTCTAGTTTAAGTTTCCAGTGACTCCTGGAAAGCACCAAGGTACAGTTACCTTTTTTGGCTAGTCTCAATTTTTTATAGACCTGATAAAGCTATAAAATTCTCAGAAAGGTTTTTGTTTGGGTTGTTTTATTTTTCTAAACACACAGATCCTTTCAAGATCAGCTTTAATGGACCCACATATTGCATTTATTACGATCCACTTTCATGTACTGTCCACACTTAACAGGATGGAGTAGGATTTTGCCAATAGTAGCAAACTCTACATACTTTTCCCAGCATCTTTGCCAAATGGCCATAAAAGTCTGCCTGGTAGATAGCCAATGAATGCTGGTGGTCTATAACCACAATTTCTCAAACAATATGGAAAGAAATCTGCTCCAAAATATCTTTGATCTGCTAGCAAACAAAGCATTTATTCACTGGGATGAAATAATCGGCATTCTTCAAATCATGAATACAAACTTTCTGAAGAGAAAACAAAGATCTCTGCTACTCCATGCAGCAGGACCACATGCACATCCCAAAATTTGACAATATTTTTTTTTACTGGGCACTGGTACCTATATTTTTGTCTCTGTGATGAAATGAATATGTTGTATGCAGGAGAAGGGCTCCTATGGCTAATGCACTTACAACCATATGCATCCCCAACTTGCTGCTATTACAAGCAACACAACCTGGCAGCACTTCTGCCTTTGCAGCTGAGTGATCAGGTGTATCACCCTGCAGTTGTAAGGGAGGAGTGGGCTGTGGCTCTATCCCATACGTCCTGCCTACTCAACAGGTGATCTTCCCGGCTATTATCCAATAACAGTAATTCAACCAGGAAGTTCCCAACAGCACTAATGATAGAGTTTGCTTTCGCTGAATTGAAAGCTCCTTTCGAAAACAGCCTGTGTATTTTTTTGCCTTTGCTGCCTTCCTTGTGAAAAAAGGCTCTAATGCCACTGCTAAATGTAAAAAGCAAACACAGGCTTCTGTCACAAATGATTTACTGATCACTGCATCTCTCACTTTTCAGGTGGGATTTAGAGACCTTCTGGGCAAGAATTTGCACATGCACTTGCACTTCCCTGTTTCATTCAGGTCCAGCAGCCTTGCAGAGATTGCTCCCAGAGGCTTTCAAAGAGGAATGAGATCTTTACTGGGATCTTCCAAACAAATCTGTCTCCACCTTTCAGTTTCTGGTTGGGTTTTTTTAATGCAGAACAGCTCCATAAACTCCAATGGGTGTAAACTCAGCCCAGCTTTCATTACAACTCACCTTAAGATCCATTAGGGAAAGAAAGTTCTCAAACAGGCCATGTTTGGCACACTGAAGAAAGCAGAGTACAGAGGAGGCACATTTCCAGAGATTTCAACATCCCTGCTTTCCTTCTGATACCCATGTAGCTGGCTTTGGCACACCTGCGTGTGTCCTTGCCCTGGAGCAACAACCGTCCTGAGGAGCTGCAGGGATTGTAGGGCAGAGGGATGCACCTCTGCCAAGAGCTGGTTCAGACTTATCTACAGAATGACTGTGCAGAGCCTCTCAGACCTTGTGGCAGTGGAGAGCCCAGGTCCATGTGAAACAGTGAGAGATGTGGATGAGCTAGAAGGCTATATGCAGACTGGAAGAGGAGGTGATTATTGTAAAACAGCCATCAGGGGGTTAATAGCACAGCCCAGAAATGCTTTGGGATAATGCCATGCACCAAACCTCCTTTCCTTCCTGTTCATTCAGCAGGACTCGTCTCCCCTGCACACTATTAGTATGCAGCTGAAATAAAAATAGCCTGTTGCCTGCAATTCTCTGGACAGGCTTCAGCTGGGCAGGGTTTTCTGTGCGGGAAGGGGGATGGAGCAGAAAGGGAGGAGAAGGATCTATCTGCGACATCCCTTTGCAAGTCTTACCACCTCAGGCAAAGGCAGATGCCTGAGTATCTGCCCTAATGTCAGGGTGCTCCATGCTTACAGCCTGAATGCTTCTCCAGCCCCCACGAGTGTCTCAGTTTCTCTTGCTTGCACACGTGTCCCCTGCAGCTCTCCAGAGCAGTGGGATGCTTTCTGCTAAGCCTGTTTTCACTGGTGACAGGGAAACACCACCATTAGACATAAAGATATGATCCTATTCAAATCACAGAACAACACAGCACAGTAAGGTTACTTGGGATTTTTCTCACCTTCAACCATCTAAAAATTGGTAAATGAGGCTACCACAGTTGTTCAGCATTCCTCTGCATTCTGAGACAGTCACTTTCAGGAGGCAGCTCATCCCATTTGTCTTAAACACTCAATTTAGGGTGAGTCTAATTTTTCCCTAAGACTAGATTAATAAGCTCCTCTGTCCCCAGTAAACTGACATTTCCCATCTGTAATTCCCACCTGACTGAAAATAGCTATTTGAGGCCTTCCTAAGAACTAGACACATAGGACTCATAAAGCTACAGTCACAATAGAATGGCGGTGCTAGCTCTTACTAATAAAAGTATGTCTGAAATGCCATAGAGCCTAAGTCTCACCAGAGTGAGATCTGTTAGCAAGGGTTAGGGCTCTGTGTTACTTCTGCAAATACTTGCAGATTGACCCTGGAAATCTCTGTCCAGTCCTGATATCTATGCTTCAGAGTACATCCTGGCAAAAAAGCCACAAGAACAATCCTTAGTCTTGAAAATTTTCCTTGTAATGAGATACTTGAGAAATCTCACTGATTAACACAACAAAAACTTAAAGAGTGATTTGGTCACAGCCTGTCAGTACCTACATTTGGGGGACACTGACGATAATATATGCTTCTTTCAATCAAGCAAGTAAAAAGACACAATGTCATTCAATGGCTGGAAGCTAAAAGTGAACAGAATCAGGCCTGCAATAAAGATGTATATTTTTTAAAAGGGTGAGGATCGGCCACTAAAGTGATGATTGGTTCTCTGCCAGTGAAAGCTTTTTCATAAGTAGGACTGATCTTTCCACAGACATACCAAAGTGCAACTGTGGGGTCGATATAGAAATTACTAAGCGAATTTGATAGTCCATGCTGTTTGGAGATGGTAGTAGTTACCCACTTTTCTCCCCAGATGTACAATAGTCCCTTTGCCTCAATCTGTAGGGCTTTACTCAGGAGTTCTCTGTGCATCTCAAAAGATGGAAAGGAAGAGAAAGGAACATGGGGAGGTATTATAGAATATTTGAGGAAGTGATAGGTAACTGATAAATGAGTAATTCTCAAGTGTGTTTGTAGCAGAAAGCAACAGGGTGCTTGATGAAAACCCCAACAAAGAAGTGCTCTACCTGTTTCATGTGACAGTGACCATAAGAGGTAGATATTTGCAATCATTATGACACTGCAATATCTCTTTTTTTTTCCTACTCATAAAATCCATAGTGAATAAGAGAACACATCCTCAAAAAATAAATCTTGGTTAGCATCTCAAGAACTATGGCAGCCAGCAGAAAAAGAGAAGCAAGAAATCCTTCTAGAGTTCAAACCACAGAGGAGATGCAAAAAAATTACTTTTTATCATCTCTCTCTGAACTTCAGGGTTTTCCTACCAGCAATGGAATTGAGAACTATATCCGTACTGTCCAAAAGAGGAGCATGACAGATGCATCGTTCCCACTGTCACGCTTCATACTGGAGCAGGGGTCTGGTGCTTTAGGCAAGAACAAGACCACACAGGGTCAGCAGCCAAAAAAAGACATTCCTGTCCCAATGCAGTAAAAGCACAGCTGGTAAAGGCTCATCAGGAAACACACCTGCACAGCTTAGAAAACCTGCAAGTGGCAAACGAGGTTACAATCAAGGAAAACAAGTGGAGATTTATTGATGGGCTCTTTGCAGTGTTCTCAAAACTCCCTGATAAAGGCAGAGGCTTAGTTATAACTAGTCTGCTGGCAGAAACAGCACTTTTGCCTCCGTCTAAGCGATTGGATGATCAGACTCGTATGATTGCCTTTTGTGTGCTGACTCACCAGAGGGCAGCAGCTTTCCAGATGTGATGTCAGCCCATAAAAATGCAACACGTCCCTCTTGCTCTCCCGGTCGGACCATCCCTCTTTATACTGTACCCTGATGTCACCAATCCCATTTTGCATGCTTGGCTGGCAAGCTAAACATGACAACATCTTGGGATAATAACAAGTCAGGTCAGGTATCTGATGCATGGTTAATCCACAGTTCAGTCTCTTGGTGTTGTCTGTAGTATCAAAACGACCTCATGCAATTAGTCTGCAACGAGTAACACATCTAGGATGATCGGCTGCCTCATACAGACAGACTTTTCTGTCATTCCATGGCAAATTGAAAAGATTTTTTTGAAAGACTCTTTACTTTCACAGCTAGATATGCTGGCAGCAGGACACCCCTTCTTCCCCACAGTTTTCTACTTTTAACTGAAGGATGGAGAAAATTACATTTATCTTCTGTTAAGAGAGGCAAAAATTCTGTCTTCCAGGAGTATCCCCTGGCAGGAAGAAAGTCTGGCATCTGTATATCTCTGGTGATGAGTGTGTCTGCAGCTACCCTTCATTATTAGCTCCACTCCCTTTCCTATCCCTTCATTTCCCATGCCAAAATCAGGGTAATATTTCCCTCTCGGTAGGGAGTTTAGAAGAGTTTCTGGGAGGTACTGTGTTATGTGTGCTATACAGTGGCCCAAAGCACAACAAGCAAGACAGCTTCATTGCAGCGGCATTTCTGTTCTCGCTGCCTGGCTTCTGGGTGGCCTGGTGTAAAACCAACGCCTCGAAACTTCCAGCACAGACTCAGTGGTGTCATTTGTTACTAAACTGGAGATAAACTAGCTGCAGAGACTGAAGCACTGAGTCCATTTCCATTTCAGCTGACTGGGAACAGTGCCACTGTTCACAGCAGGGCCTGCAATTTGCCACTAATGATGTGGAGAAAATGCCTTTAGCATCCATTCTGAGGGGAACCCATTGAGGGAGCACACAGGACATACATCCCCTGAGCAGCCACCAAGATTCTGCACAAGTACAAGATGCAGCCATGGCATAGGAAGAGAGAGAAAAAACAAAACCCACTGGTGGTTGTTTTAAATACCTCTGCCTAGTCCAGTGCTCCTGAGAAGGTGAAAGGAATTGGAACAAACGTTATAGGAATGCAAATTCTTATCAAAAAATCCCTATCAAGAGACTATAAGAATTTGTCAAGTACCAGAGAAGCGTGCCATACATGTGCGGGACTGCAGGCTGGAGCACAGTAGGTGCATAGCAACTTGTTCAAAGTATAAACCCATCTCCACACACCCTTTGCACTTGAGACCAAACTTCTCAAAGATCCTTGAGTGTTTAGTTTCACATGGCAGCACTAAGGCAGGACAGAAATTGTGATTTCTGCGTAACAGAGGGGACTTCCACCTTCCACCAGCAGGTACTACTTAGAGATTAATTACTTGGAGCTTAAACATGTATTTTGGGTGCTACTTGAACTGGAGCAGCAGTCCCAGATGAAATCACAAGTCTTTTATGTTAGTCACTGTATACATACACACTGTCAAGAAGAGACAGGCCCTGCGCTAAGTCATTCACTGTCTGAATAGACTGGAGGAAGGACAGAAAAGGAGGGACATGGAGAGGTGTAAGGACTTAGCCAAGGTCCTACTGCAGCAGAGCGGGAGCAGGTCACAGCATCCCCTGGTCCAGCTGTTCTCTCTGCCATCATTTCTGCACTCAATGCTCACCAGCTTTCCCCTCCCTGCAGGCTCAGCTCTCTGCCCTGTTGATATAATTTCTGGAGCAACATGGGAGATGATGGTACAGAGCGAGAAACACTGGTGGGGAAAGGATGCAGGTCCTCCAGCATGTCTGGGTACACACAGCACACCAGAGGGAAACTCAACGAAACTGTTCCTTGTGAAGGCAAAGACCTTTCCCAGTGACCCACTGGAGACAAGGGAGGGCTTGCGGCTCACCCCCCGGCAGCAGGACCACCCCTGGCTGCCCAGCCGCAGTGCCCACACCACAGAGGGGTTGCACAGACGCCCTCCCCAGGGCTGTGTGTTCCTGCAGCCCATGCAGGACCCTCTCTGGCTTTTAGCACACGGGCTCCAGCTAGCAAGTAGGGAAAAAAAACAACAAAACAGGGCAGAAGTTGTCTACATGGGGAAGTAGTGTAGCAAAAGTTTTTTGCTCCACTGTAGCAAAAGCTTTATGGCTACACTCAGGCAGAAAAGAACTCCTCCTCACCCATGAGCCCCTGTCTGTCTGGTTCGTAATTGGAAAGTCAGCCTTCAAGAGCAAGGGCTAGAATCCTACCTTTCTTACAGAAGTGCTGGTCTCCAGTAAACCAAATCTCATTTGGTTCAAGTCTTTCTAAAATATCTTAATTAAATTAGTCAAATTGTTTTCTCTATCCCTGTTTTTCTAAGCTTGTGTACAAGCATTTTTTTTAAATATTGGTCGTGGTGGTGATAAATCAGGATAGCAAAGACCATTGCTTTGCATTTATGAGAAAAGCACACATCTAGCATATATCAGGTTGCATGGAAATGTGTTTTTGCCTAAGGTGTCAATTATTTTTTCCAAGATCCTTGACAAGGAATTAGTAATGATGCAGCCATGCAAACATTTAACCACTGTAAACTGTGGAGACTTTCTGACAGCTTTAACAAAGTTTATCCTTCCAGCAGTCCCTGTCAAGCACCACAATATTGCTCACCCTCAAGAAGGGTGTCACAGAAGACTCACAAAATTCAGATTTAACAAGAGCAAGGGGAAGCAGGTAGGAAGGAGCCACATGAATTATTCATACAAGATGCAGCCCTGCAAATTAATTCTTAGTGCAGGAGAAAGACACTCTTGCAGAGCTTACAGCAACAAAAGGGCACACTGCAGCATTAGCAGGGCCGCAGCCAGAAGAGGGATCAGGTAAAATGTAGGACATGGGTGCAAAGAAGAGCTGCTGGAAGCTGCTGCCACCCATTTGGAGGTCAGCACATCAGGTTCCCCGACTCATATTCTGCAAGGAGCTCCCTCTCCGTGGTGGGGTAGCAGCACAGCAGGTGTTCACCTTGGAGAGCACAAAACAACCCTGCTTCTCCACTGGCTTCACCCCACGGATGTGGGCATTTCTTTCTTCTGCGGCTGTTGGGTGAGTTCAGAGGAAAGCACTGCCTGCTGAGCATGTCTGGCCTTCTAAGAAATAGGAAGAGTTTCCAAACACCCACCCTCTCATAACCACAGTTCCTTTAATAGATGATAATTCTATCACCAATGACTAAAATTGAGCACTTGCAAGCCTGCAGCTGTACTTTTGTTGTCAAGCTTAAAACCTCAGTCCTGGAG
Source organism: Nyctibius grandis (assembly GCF_013368605.1). Lineage (NCBI taxonomy): Eukaryota > Metazoa > Chordata > Aves > Nyctibiiformes > Nyctibiidae > Nyctibius > Nyctibius grandis. The sequence goes on along the minus strand of NC_090695.1, from coordinate 70,911,291 downwards.
CCACCAGGAGTTCAGGCCCAGTGGTGTCCCCCCAGGTTTCCTCCCAGATTGTCCTCCTTCTCCCAGGATGCCTCCAGGAGCCCCTGTCCTTGCTCACGCTCCACTTCCCACCGCAGCAGCACCCCAACACTCTGTGAGCTGGGGACAGCTTGTGCTCCCCCCGCGGGTTTGTTGCCTCTCAGAATCACAGAATGTTAGGGATTGGAAGGGACCTCGAAAGATCGTCTAGTCCAATCCCCCTGCCAGAGCAGGATTACTTAGATCATGTCACACAGGACGTCGTCCAGCTGGGTTTTGAATGTCTCCAGCAGAGACTCCACAACCTCTCTGGGCAGCCTGTTCCAGAGTTCAGCTACCCTCACTGTAAAGAAGTTTTTCCTCATATTTATGTGGAACCTCCTGTGTTCCAGCTTGCAACCATAATCTCATACCCTCCTCAACTTGGGCTGGTCATAACACTGCTCCTTCTGCTTTTCAGTTTGCTGCAATATGAGGGATAAAGCGTGTAAGCAGCCATGGAAGCCATCAAAAGGGAATTATTTGCCTTTTTTTTTGCTATCATTTGCATGGCAACTCTTCATTAAAGCTTGTACAGCATTGTCCTTTTCAGCTCAGCCAAAAAAAAAAAATCTACACAACCACATTAATACAGAAACGACTGTTTAGCAACAAAAAAACCCTAAGCTTCAAGGAGCCTTTTTGCAGAAGTAACTCCCATTGTGTAAGGTTAGGATTCTATGAGTAATACTGATTTTCAGAGACTTGATACCTTCCTAAGGGAAAAATATAGTTTAGATCACGCAGTATAAAAGTAGCTGGCAGCTACTGGTAGTGAACAAAATATAGCTGCAAATGTTTACTTTTTAATAGATAAGCAAGAGTCTTGTGTCTTCCTGGAGCCTGACTGGAATCCAGATATTGTTTGACTTTTTCTCTCCCACAACACACATTTGATCTTATAATACTTTCGAAACCTTGAGCAAATAGAGTACTGCAAGTTAAACATTACATGAGTCAAATGCACCCATTACCATGACTTCAAAACAACTGCTCAGAAGAACTTAGATCTGTAAGCAAATATTTTAATGAGGAATTAAGAGTAACCAGTCATTACCACAGCTCACTCTCCTAATAATTCACCTGCCAGCTCTGTGAAGATTTCTGAACATAACACCATTCCTACAGCTTCTTTTTGTTGGTGGGTGATTGGGTTTTTTCCTCCAGCAGAGAAGCCCAGAGCATTTGACATCTGTTCGTTATTTACCCAGTGCAATGCACTTGGCAAGCACAGCCAGTTCTACCCATTTCATCACAAGAGTAAACCAAGGCACGGTGAGGCAGAGCCTCAGTGCCAGTGCTAATGGCTTACATGGCACTAGGACAATTTACACCAGGTAATGATATATCCAAGTATGTTAAATTGGCTGTGAAACAAGCCAGGGCATAGCCTATAGCAGGGGGAGACATTGCAGTTCTGGTCACCTCTGCTGACAGCACAGCAGCTGCAGGTTGGACTACTAGCAGCCCCTGAGAAAATACTGTAGGAAGGGACTTTGTTATCAGGAGTCTCAAGACTACTTTTTTTTTCAATCTGAAAATTAAGAAAATAAACCACTGGTCCATATAAGTACATGTATTTGAGATAGATTTAATACAAAAATCTGAAAAATTCAAACACAAAAATGCAATGTTTATTTACAAAATCATAGTCACTCATCCCCTCTAAACTGAATTTCCTGTGAGCAAACAAAAACCAATGAAATTTAAATTCAAGAGTTTCAATTTAATTTTTTTTTAGTTTCTAAATGTAGATGAGTGATTTCTGACCCCATCAAAAGCAATACCAGAGCTACCAGTAATCTCAGTGGAGTCAGGATTTCAACCAAAATAATATGTGAACTGCTGCAGGTAACAGCTGAGGACAAGCATCCTGAAAATGGCACCTTTGCTTGCTTTTGTAGCTTGGGTCTGAGAGGCAGATACTTTTTTAAGCTGAACATAGCCTACAACATGCTGGCTTTGATCTCTATAGCTTTCTTAGTGTCACGCTAAAGCAGTCCAATAAACATCCTTGTTAAACAAAAAAAAAAATTCTTGCATGAGGTAAAAGTTGGTCTAAGCATCCCTCTAGAAACAACAGTATTGATGATACAAATAGCCTGAAGTAATACCTACACTTTTTATTTAAAAGGATCTCTGGATTATTTTATTTCACACAGACTGATGTTACTGTATCTTCTCTAACCTTCTATGTTTGGGAGCATATTTTTCTATTTTAAACATTATTCTTCCTCCTTTGTTGTCCTTGGAGCTATATTTTAAGATAATGTGACATTAGTTCTCCAGCAACAAACCAGTTTCCTGACCCAAAATTATATTTTCATGTCCATATCAAATCCAGTGCAATTATATTTACTTCAGTAATTTTCTCAGAACTTTAATAAGGCAAAGCAACTTCATTTATTTAAAGCTTTTTTGAGTGTTTGTTATTGTTGTGTGTAAGTGCCAGAAAGAAAACAAAATGACAAATAGTAATTTTCAAGATTTTATTTTTTAGTTACAGAATTCTGCACCAGACTAAAGAGAGTTCTCAGAATAGAAGTGCGTTAAGAGGACAGTACATGTACCTGTGCAAGCAATGGAAAGATATTTTGATGTTCTTTAGTATTGCTAGCTCCAGAAATTATATGTTTTAACTGCCTTTTTCTTGAGCAAACAGGTATTTTCAATAGCATTGATTCAGAGCCCACAAACTTTGAGACTATGTGGTCCACCAAAACCATTAACAGCTCCTTTGTTTATTTTAACAGACAAACAAATGGAAGCTCCACCCTGGCCTTGAAGCCAAGAGAGAGTGGGTGTAAGTCAGTGCATTTGCTTTCCTTCTAAAAAGGAGATTTCTGAGTAGTGTGAACTTCATATCTATCTCAGAATACCCATACCACTTCTTCTGGTGCATTGAGATAGAAATCATTTAATACATAAAACTGTAGAGCTTCATCATGTTTTGTTTTGTCATCCTCCCCCATTTAAAAATTGTCCAGAGAAGACCACTGAAAAGGTAAAGTCATTATAATAAAAAGCTGGGTCCCCAGCACAGGCAGGTTCTGTGGCTGATGGGAGGACAGATACTTCCACTTCCGTGAATCCTTTCTTGGGGAGGTTTGTCGGAAATACAAGTACAGGAAAGCTGACTAACTTCAACTCAGCAACCTGAACCAATAGCACTAATTTTTTAGCAACCTATAGTAGAACAGCTATGATTCTATGGTTACTGATTTTTAAAAATTAAGAGCTCCAGTACTGTAAGAGTAATTTTGTCCCTGGCATTGACAGAAACTAGATTGTCTGCATCTCCTCTTCTGGGTTTTACAAACCCCTGCTTTGGCACTCTTCGTGGGTACAGAGCTGTTTTCCTCTTCCCAAAGGCCTTTCACCTTTTTGGCATATGGAAGGGATATCTGTAATGTTTACACTCTAATGGAAACCAGACGTGGCAAGAATGAAAGCAGAGCCTGAATCCCACAAAGCAAACTTCAGCCCCAAAAGGCTTCAGCTAAAGCTAGTTTTCCCCTTCTGCCTGGATTTATCCTTGACTAAACAAAGGTCTCCATGGCCACCAACATTTCCATGCCATCTTTCTCTGTTGGTATATGGTGTGCGTGGCCTCTCTTTCCCAAAATCAGATGTTGTTGGGACTGGGACAGCTGAAAGGAACGTGCCATGGGACCGTCAAGACAAGCTGGTTCCTCCCTGTGTGTGAAGACCATGATTTTGGGGGCATGCACTTGAACTGCAGTTCTTCGGTTTCTTCTCACAGGAGCATGACAGCTCCTCGGCTTTAGTTTTGCCCAGTGGCAGGCTCTGAAGTGATTTCCATCCACTTCTCTCAAGACACTGCAGTGATAAGAATAAAACCCACCAGGGCTACTCCTCCTGCAGCCATAGCATTTACTTTGTTGATACAGCTCAAGGCATGAGGAGAAGACCAACACAGGGTCTGATGTGGTGGCCTTGAGCTCAAGAGTCAGACACAAATATTTCCTCCTGAAATACAGAGCTCCACAAAACGAATTTACTTTGTGAAAAATTAAACGGTGGTGGTATTGTGATGGGAAATTTCTTCTAAAAAATCTTTAATGTTCAATCACTATTTAAAAGTGTTTTCTTTTTAATTAATCAAGAGGCTTCAATTTCTGTTACAGAACTTTGAAACCAAAGCCCTCTGAACCCTCTGCCCTTGAAAAATGTTGCTGTTTTGATTTTCTACGTTATTTCTTTAACAGAGCCTGAGAGCTGAAATGCAGCAGGGTTGAAGCTGCATCCTCAAACACGCTATAGAGGGGTAGCCACGAGCCCACCAGACCAGCCGGTGTCTAACAAACCTCATTCAACCACTGTCAGCTCCATGCAACAGCAGCCTCGGATTTCTTTCAGATGACCCATCAGTACCTTCCCTGCAAGCCTTTGCTCCCCCTCCTCATTCTCCCAGACCCAGCAAGTACCAGCAGCACCTTATGCCCCTCACTCCTCTTCTCCTCCTTCTTCCCCAGGTGTATTTTCTCAACTGCTTTCCATCCCCGAGCACGCTTCGCTTTGTTCCTCTGCAGAGGGGCAAAGAAGCCAGAGAGAACTTTTTTAAGAAGTCTTTTGGATGTTCACATGCACTCGAAATAAAACCGAAAGTCCAGGTCTCCGAGTGCAGTGCCCCAGTGCTCCTGTTTTGTTACCGCTTTTGTTGCAGCAAGTAAGCTACAAAATCGTGCAATGAACACAGCCCCAGGTTATAATTGACAAACTGAGCAAGTGTATGCTTGGCTGTTTGACATACGATTATATTAGAGGCCAGATGCAAATGATGCACATATTACATATTGCACAGATATACGTTTGTCCGGAGCAAACTCGGTCCACATCAGAATAAAAATAGTGTTAACAATACTGCTGGATTTGAAATACTCACATATTTTAGCCCCCTGCTCTCAATCGTTACCCTTCAGGGCATCACAGAGTGTCTTGGAAAACAGCTAGCATTTTGCACTCCTCCTCTGCACAAAACAGCTGAAACAGTGTTTGTTTTTAAAAATTGCCTAATAATTGAGAGCTTCCTTGCCAAGATTCAAGCCTGAAGCCAAGTGCGGAAACCATATTAACATCTTGGAGTGGGGGAAGGAGAATTTTTGTGTGAAAGAAAGAAATAAATCTCCCATCAGAGGGAAAAAGTAGAGAAAGATCAAAAATCAAAGCATTTAAAAATGAGTAAAGGACCTGAAACATAAGTGGGGGGAGGGCGGGCGGGTATATTGTTTCTCCATGGATCTATCCTTCTATTAGTGGTTCTAAGATCACCTGAAAGCAACCATTTTTTTCTAGAAAAGGGGATAAGAATAAATTAAAATTCCACAATTCTATTAGAAGGTCTGCTTCCAGGGCTTCCTGCATTGACAGTGTTAAAGACACTCTGATTTCAGTGACATGATATTTTAAAAAATTTACAGCATCAGACTTCCAATTCGAAACCTTCTTCTTTGAAACATGGAATATTAGCTTTTTCACAGGACCACCAGCTTAAAGCAAACAGCCAACATAAAGCTGAACTGATAGTTTCCTGAACCCTCTCCATTAAAACTGGTAAGACTATCTGTCATCTGGCAGTTGCAGTATCAGTCTAAGACTGAGGGCATCTGGGTACCATTCCTAGCTATGTCCCAGTACTCCTTTGTGCACTTTGGACAAGTCATTTACCTCCATATGCCTCAATATGGCATATGGTCTAGTGGAAATGTGTCCCTGCTCGTAGCAGGGGGTTGGAACTAGATGATCTTTAAGGTCCCTTCCAACCCAAACCATTCTATGATTCTATGAATATTCCAAATGCAAAATGGAGAAAATAGCTTTATGCTACCCCATGGTACTCTTATTATTTATTTTTCCAGCTAGAAACATTTTTCCCATATTCACTTGCAAAAACTGTTGAAATTCACTGAACTCTCCTTCACTGAATTTAGCATTGAACACACCTCCTTCAATGTTTAATTTTAAACAAATAAATTTAGGATGCAGTGCACCTTGAAAACCATGAGCTCAGTACAGATAATAATAATGAGAAGAAAGCACCTGTTCATCAGAAAAGGGCAATTCCTTGAAGCTTGGAGTAGTTAATTTAAAATACTGCAAGTTAGATCTCTTGCGTTGCCTGGAATCCCAGGTCTCCCTTAGGCCCTTTGCAGTGGTCAGGGGAGCCTATCTTTTTCAGAAAATTTAGGTTTGAATCAAGAAATCAAGACTCCCACAAAGCCTGAAACTGCTTTTTGCCTGGTATGACTCCTGAAATCAGTGTGCATGTTTGTGTCTATTTTTTTCACTCTGTCCACTTTATGAATGGGTAAAACGAATGACAGAGATTAAATGATTCACCTACAAAGTCTTTGGACACAAATAGAAACTCTTGGAGATTTGCATTTCCAATTTTTCTAAGAAAAAATACCAGTGTCTCACGCCAAGCAGAGCCAAATACCAAACAAGTCCATTTCAGAAGGAGGAGGAAGTCCTCCAACAAAGGCAATGCGAGTGCATTCCTTTTAACTGAAAAGAAAGATCTGCCTTTAAGCCATAACCCTCCTGGTTCATAGAAACATCTTCAAGAACCAATTTTACACGGCTACATTTTGAGTCTCTTAGGCTAACGCACTATTTTTCTTCCCGTTCCTTGACCTGAGACTTACATCTCGTAGCAAGCTGGGAGAGATGCTGTCACTGGTCACCAGCAGGGAAAGAGCCAAGAGTTCACATAATCCTGGATATGCCACGTGCATCTAGCTGTGGCCTCAGGCAGCCAAACATCTTCCAGTCTTTCGCGCTACCAACTAGAAATAATATCTACAATCTGTGACTGCTCCAAGGCTCATCTCTGTCACTGAGCTCCACGACCTGCATTCAAGAGTGCAGGCACTTCACATAGTGCTCCGCTTATGCCGTGACATCAAAAAAAAACAGTGCAGCCTTGCAGCCAAGCTTTCCATTTTCAGCCAAGCTTCCATCTTCTTCCTCTGGAGTAACATTGCTACTCTGTGAGTATCCCTTTTTGTGATTATTTTGGAAACTATTTGAATTAGGCTGGATCATACCTGAAGGCTTCCCAAGAAAACCCAACAGCTTTTGTATATAAAACTTCTATTTTGTGAGGCTCAGGCCCCTTCTATTCCATTTCCTTTGTCTGTGTTCAAATTTGCTTCTAGTAAATAGTTTTGTTTTTCAGTTTTAACCAGTATGAAGAATTTAAGCCAGCCAGATGGAAATACCTTCAAAAAATTACTGAGAAATGTCATGTAGTAATACTGTGAATGAGTTCCAGGAATTACTGAAAGTCACTTGCTATTTATTGCTTAGTAATACACTACTTGAGGTTTCCTGTCACTGGTTCATTTGTGTCAAAGCTTAAAAAACTAAAATATGGTTTCACATGCTTTGCAAATGCCTGCTTCTACTGGATCACTTTACAAAAAGAACTGACCTGGTATACAGGCACGTATGAGGAAGATTGGAGGACCTTTCCTTATTAATTTTGTGACCAAACTGCTTGCAAAAACTAACCATGAGAGAAAGAGCAAAAAGGATAACACAGAATTAAACTGCAGTAGGCATCATTCTCCCATGATTTCAGACAAATAGTTCTGTTGCCCTTACGAAATAACTCAAGCATGGCATTTCATGTTCATTTCAACTTGCAGCTGCTATTCCACATTGGCTAGGCAGGGCCCCTCACCAGCACAAGGAGAAGGACTACTCCGCATCCCCCTCTACTCCTGAGGCCGTCAGCTGAGACCACAGTGTGGACAATGCAGCTTTCACGACCTCAGAGATCTGACTTCCTAAGCAGGAACACGCAAATGCTCCTGTTCCCAACGGAAGCACAGCAGAGCAGCTCAAGATACCCTGCCTACGTGACTGAGGATCAAACTCACGCAGCCTATCAGGGACCTTGGGAGGACTCCAGTCCAACCCCATGCCCAGAGCCGGCTCAGCTGTGGGGTCAGATCAGGTCACTCAGGACTTTTTATCCTGTTGGGGTTGGCAATACTCCAAGAATGGAGGTGGCACAACCTCTCTGGGCCCCTGCTGCACTGCTAGGTTGTCTTCATGGGGAAAAGCCTTTTCCTTATCATCAGGCTGAGCATATCCTGTTTCAGTCTATGACCATTGCCTCTCATTCTCCTGCTATTTGCTGCTCTGATGAGCTGCGTTGTTTTCTCAGTAGCCTCCTCATAGATATCAGTGGGCAGGAGGGCACAGCAAGAACGGGGTTGTTCCATGGTGGGCACAAACAGGGAGATGAGGGTTCTCTCAGCACTAGCAGTGCCCACAGAAATGTCAGACTGGTGGCAGTGACCAGTGCCATCTGCAGCCCCAAACAGGGTAAGATAACAAGTCAGTCCTGGGGCCCACCAAGGGACTCCAGCCACAAAGAGCAGGAGACAAGGCTGGGTGCAGGTATACTATGGTGTAGCTCAGGCCAGAATGACCTGATGGGCCATTGGGGTTGGACTAGACACCTCCAAGGTCCCTTCCAACCTCCACAATTCTGTGATAGTGTGCTGGTTTTGGCTGGGATAGAGTTAATTTTTTCCATGCTAGCTTGTATGGGACTATGTTTTGGATTTGTGCTGAAAATGGCATTGATGACACAAGGATGTTTTCATTACTGCTGAGCAGTGCTTACACAGATTCAAGACCTTTTCTGCTTCTCACACCACCCCACCAGCAAGTAGGCTGAGGGTGCACAAGGAGTTTGGAGGGGACACAGCCGGGACAGCTGATCCCAACTGACCAAAGGGATGTTCCACACCATATGGCGTCAAGCATACGAAGTTGGGGGAAGAAGAGGGAAGGGGGGATGTTCGGAGTGATGGCGTTTGTCTTCCCAAGTAACTGTTACACATGATGGAGCCCTGCTGTCCTGGAGATTGCTGAGCACCTGCCTGCCAATGGGAAGCAGTGAATGAATTCCTTGTTTTGCTTTGCTTGTCTTCACAGCTTTTTCTTCACTTATTAAACTGTCTTTATCTCAACCCACGAGTTTTCTCACTTTTACTCTTCTGATTCTCTCCCCCATCCTACCAGAGGGGAATGAGTGAGTAGCTGTGTGGGGCTTAGTTACCGGACGGGGTTAAACCACAACAGATAGATCATTTCAGACCTCATGTTTGTGTTCGATAAAGGAATAATGAAAAGTAAAGTGTTTGACCCATACACTGGACAATTGTGGTCCGGTGGGCAGGGAATGAATTCCAAACTCTGAATCCCATTTTATAAAAGTAGGTGCACAGTGAACTGAACCAAAGGAACAGATTAGTTTGATTAATTCCCTCATGAGGTTTCTAACGCAGTCTACTTGCAGACCCAAATTCTGCGACACAGAATCTCTTAGTAGGTTCCTCAGCCTTTTTCAGAAATAGCTTTCAGTATGTTCAGTGTAAACAGGAAAAGCATTTTTATTGTTGTGCACTGTGTACATCTTTGCTTCTGTCTCCCCTGATAAGCCTCAAACTCATGAATTCACCAAGCTTGGGAGAAACGGTAAGATTTACCAAATGAAGACAGCCTTGTCAAGGAAGTAAACACCACTGGTATCCTTATTCAGCGAGGTATCTGCAAAACCCCAGCCTAGTCAAAACAGAGATCAAGATGCTGCGAAGCGCTAAGATGAGAAGCTTTTTTTGAGAGACAAAGCAGGGTGTACTGACCAAAAGGAGAAAACAAGGGCAACTTTTACACAAGTTTACAGCAAAACAGTGAGAAGAATATATATTGCTCTGCATTCATTTTAACTGCCCCAAAGGGACAGAGTTTACAGAGCCAAAGCCACCTCCATGTTTTATGTGCTGCCACCCTCAGCAGTGAAAATACAGGCTTGTCTGGTGACAGAAATAGCCCTACGTCCCAACCCCAGAGATGGCACTTCTGCAAAATTACTTCTACTATTCTCTGCATGTTTCCTTCAAGGGAAATCAGTTGGTCATGTACTCTTCCTTCTGGATTTTAAGGGATTCATCTTTTTGCCCCATAAAAAGTCGTGACTGTACAGCGGCCCAGCACTCTGATGTGGTTTGCCACCTATTTATCTGAGTAATGTCAATAGCGACATAACGTGGTATGGCCACAGGCTCCGAGGCAGCACCCTACAGCCTTTCAAGGATGTGTTCTGGCTCAGGTCTGCCAGGAGGAAGGCAAGCCCACCAGCACTCTCGCAACAAGGACAGAGGAAATGAGATAAAATAGTGAGAAATAGTGCAAAGGAGGGACTAGAACCAGGAACACTCTAGTTCTACCACTCTGGAGTAAAATTGGGTGTGCTGGGGATTTCCAAAAAGAAGGATAGCAGCCCAGAGCTCAGACAACTTGGCTTCTGGGGACAGGAGGTGAGGACAGCCTTTTATTTTACAACACCAAGGAACAGACAACTGGTGGGAGTTTTAAGAGCTTTGCTAAACTGGCAGAGATCTGGGGCTGACTGGTATGCTAGGTTAAATAGAGTATATGATCATCAGAGAGAGCAGCCTCCCTGCCCTCACTGTCTATGTTCCCACCATGGTTCCCAGCCTCGGTTTCTCATGTCCTCCCTTCCTACCCATAAGTCCATCCTTCTGCCCAGAGTTACTCTGAATGATGTCTGTGATTACATAACTCTTCAAATAAGGAGGTGCAAAACTGCAACATCTCCCAGGACTGACCTCCTGCCTGGGAGGCTGGGCACACATATACACCACCAGGACTGACAGCCTGGCAGAGAGAAGGCAAGTGGTTGAGGTCATGAGCAATGACATTTGTACCGCTGTCTGTCAAGTGCAGCGTGGACGTTGTACTTGGTGTCTTGTGCTTAGGAAGAGCATGTACATAAAGAACTTGCTGAGGAAAGAGTAACAGCACTGCAGAATTGTCCCACGTTGATGGTGTTACGTGAGGGGCACAGGTAAGAAAGAGAAAGGAACAGCTGAAGTGTCTAAGAGAATGGTCCTTTGGTTGCTGTCTGTGCAGTGAGTGGGCATAGATTCAATGAGACCTGGATGAGTAAAATAGGCTATTAATTCACCAATTTAATGTTTTAAAGAACAAATCTCTTTATATGAATGCACCTCTGCAACTTCCTTTTACATGATTTGCTGTGCAAGAAGGTGGGTGGTAAATACACACATCTGCTATGCAGTTTTAAATATATTTATTTAGTTGGCAGAAATTATTTTTATAGATCACTAGAAGCAATATATATTATTGTTAAGTCTTGGAAATTAAAGAAAAATGCAAACTGATCCAGTGGCAGACATACCCAGAAAGCAAACAAATGAGAAATATTTCATGTGTTGTTCTCACAGAAGAAAGAAAATAAACAAAAATACTAACTCACAGTTTATTCTCAGGGCAGACCTCTCATCAGGCAACACAAGCCAACACTGAAGGTTTTCAACATCAATGAGTTCTTGTTTCTATTGCTATTAAACTCTGCATCTTTACTCAAGCCATTTAGGGAAGCATATTCTAGGTAGGCCACTGACTTGGGAGTGCTTCTGGTTTTGGAAGTATGGTTTTTAGCAGGTGCATAATATTTCCTCCTTTCAGATATTTTGTTGTCAGCAAAGCTTTTGATCCTGATGTTTCCAAAACAGGGCACATAAAAATTGGGTTAGCTATAGATGCATTTGTGAAGTAGGTTGTGTACTTAATATTCTGAAAGTTCCCAGCAGGCTTAGAAGTAGCATATGCACTGGGAGGGAGAAAGTTAAGTCTTTTGTGGTAAGCACATTTTATTGCATGTATTCAGGAATATTTCAAGAATTGCCCCCCACAGTCATATGACATCTATCGCTATGGCACAGGAGAAGGGAGGAAGTTGTGTCTTTACATCCAAGCCAGTGCTATAGGAGGCATGCAAACTGTGGTTGTTTGCACCAGAAAGCAAAACCGCGGCTTAAATAAAAATGCTAGTCAATATTTATTATTGAAATGTTAATTTCAGAGCAGCATTAAGGGAGGAGAAAAGTAGAGAAGCCAACCAACGTTTTCCAGTTCTTCACCCTTTTCCTGGAGAAGCACAAATATGACACAGTGTCGGAAGCAGGGATAGGAGCACAGGTCCTGGTCGGGACAGCCTCAAGATTCTCCACATCTTGGACAGGGCAGAGGACATTCAACAGGAGATACTTAGGAGAGACATCTCACCAAATACCTGATATCCCCCTGAGAGGGGGGCTGTTTCAAGATTAAGTCAAAACCAGGTGAAGGAAGGAAAAGAGTTGAACCGTGGTCTTTCACACTTCTGGTGAGAATTTGGACAAAGGGGGAAGAGAGACAAAGCCAAGGAAATATAACCCAACCCTGCTTCTTTGTCTAACTCCAGAAAAGATCTGTGGCTGTGAACTCTGAATAGATGTATTTTTCCAGCTGATTGGCACCTCTTAGAGTCTTCTAGCTCACAAAGCCTCCTTCTCTCCATAGAGTTTCCTAGGGGTGCCTCACTGGCTTGCTGGCTTTTGTGAATTGCCTGTGTCTGGCACCTGGCTCTGTGAAGTTTTCATCAGGGGTTTAGGTGGCTCTGAGGTCCAGTAATGACTGAGCACTAGTCTAATAGTACTGGTCTATCAATGACTGGTGATGACTAGGCTTTTTTCTGTGAAACAACTTTGATTTTTCTTTCATAAACATGGGAAGGCAAAGACTTCAGCAACAGCATGCCTGACTCAGTGGAGGAGATCTGAAACAATGCAGTCTACCAGCCCCAGCTGCCCTTTCTGTCATGGGACCTCAAGCTCACCAGAGCTTTGAGGTGGACTTGCTGAGACATTTTTCTTACTATGAGCTCCCCAAAGAAGCTTTCAAACTCACAAAGCCAGTTTTATTTTAGAATTGGGAAAAGAAAAATATTACAGCAGTGAGGTCAGCAGAAATGTAAAGATTTTTATAACTAATTCTTTCCTGGTACCTGTGTCTCTGTTTCCATGCCTGACTTCAGCCACCTTGGGGGCTACCCAGACTCCCTGGTTCCTTGGGGGTTTCTCTGTCCATCACCATAAGATCACCTTCTTGCACTTGTTGGATATTTCCTGCCCTCTCCAGTGGTCTCTGCTGCAAGGTCCCTACTCTTTCCTCTGGGTCTAGACAATATCAGGGCACCTCTCAGTGTCTGGGACTATGTCTCCTTGAGCACATTCAGTTTCTTGTGAAGGAAGGGATGCTCTTCTCTCACTTTCAGAGGTGTCCACCCAACACATTTCTTATAAATGAGCTTGACATAGGAGCTGAAAGCAAAAAGGAATAGACAGTGTTCACCAGCCCATCAAATTCACAATAGGAAACAACAGAAATTTCCCCTACATCGCTCTGAAAGCAAGTCTTTCAGTAATGCTGGATTTCACAGTTCAAATACATTTTCATTTAAATGGTTGACCTGTTTATGTACTGGTTTCTTTAATTTTCATATCAGTCTGGTATCACCTTCTTATTTTTTCAGGTGCAAATCTTAGTCATTTTGATCCTGAGACAAATTATGACTACATCAGCATGTGTGAAACCCAGAACTGAAGTTAGATAACATTGCAAATAAAACTCCAAGAAAGAAAAGACTTTCTATCTTGAATACATGTAAAATGCAACTATTGCCAGCATTTTGTCCCTTAAAACGTAAAAGAAAACTTTTTGCACTTGGGCCTGTTCCTTTGTAATTTGTAGCACTGTTTCAAGACCTGCATCTATTACTCCAACTCACTGCTTCATCAAATTTTTAAACAAGTGTAAGTAAGGGAACCAGACATGAAACCCTAATTCATCTCAAGTTTATAAGTTATGCCTCAACAAGCTGCTCAACATTTTTGGATCTCAGCTATATCTGCTAGCCAATATGAGTAGGGGAAGCTCAGCATGTGATATGCTAATAACTTCAGGTATGAAGACAGTTGGGAGTGAAGCTGGGATACCAGGTAAGAAGGAGAAGGAAGGGTGTGATAGTGTAAAGTTCTCTGGAGTTAAAAATGGTGACAGGTATATCTATACGGCAATAGAAAAGGAAAAGTGAGATTTGCTCTTCACACTGGTATGTACTAATCAATGATAGCTTCTGCTGAGATGTATGATGTTCCTGCACCTCTCCGGTAGCAAGAGCTTGCAATATCCAAACTTTTAAGTCCTTTCATGACTACAGGTAGCAGGCTTTGGAAAAGCTTTAAGAAAAAGGATTGATAATATACTCCCTTAATCATGTGTTTGTCCTGATTGTATCAATGGAGCCAATCCCTTTGAACTCCACTGTCTACAGGAAAAAAGCACTCAGCTCCACTTCTGAGGACCACAGACATGTCTCAGGACCTTCTCATACCCTCTTTTACCAGACACACTGGTTTGGGAGACAAGAAGGAAAACACAGACGTTCTCCTCTTTCTCCCTTTCTCTCTTGTTTGACAGTCCAAACAGGGAAAGATCCTGGAAGATATGTCCCTGGATTTGGATCACCCCAGCACCTGAGAGGATGCTACAAAAGGACTGAGCAGCCCCAAAATGTCTCACTTTTAGCATGCCATCACTGCCAAACCAAGTTAGCATACCTGGGAGTACGGCAGTAAAACCACCCAGGTGCAGTTTTTGAATGCTGCTGTTCACAGGAAAGGTGGTTACGTATCCATCCCTGAGCACCCATCACGTATGAGCATCTGATCTCAGCAGGTGAGTTTGCCATAAACATCCCCAAATCTTCTGACAGAAACACCTGGAGTCCTGTAACCTAACAGACTCTTTCCTATTTTGTAGTAAGAATTTCATAAGAAATTGCATGAAGAACTATGACCCAGAGTGGTGAACCCAGCTATGGTATGAAACAAGCCAGAGTAGGAATAAATCAATGAAGTACAGGAACCTGGTCAGAAACTGCTAATGTTTTGCTTACTTCTCCAGTGGTATTTGGAGACTTTCCAATAGACCAGAAAACTAGGGAAAGTTGTGATTTCCTCCTGGCCAATGGAAGTCTACAGAAACAATCCCTCTGTAGGAAGGCCCTACAGAGGGATTTGGACAGGTTAGATAGATGGGCCGAGACCAACAGCATGAGGTTCAACAAGAACAAGTGCCGGGTCTCACACTTCGGCCACAACAACCCCATGCAGCGCTACAGGCTGGGGGAAGAGTGGTTAGAAAGCGGCCCGGTGGAAAGAGACCTGGGGGTGCTGATCGACAGCCGGCTAAACATGAGCCAGCAGTGTGCCCAGATGGCCAAGAAGGCCAATGGCATCCTGGCCTCTATTAGGAATAGTGTAGCCAGCCGGTCTAGGGAAGTGATCGTCCCTCTGTACTCGGCACTGGTGAGGCCGCATCTTGAATACTGTGTTCAGTTCTGGGCCCCGCACTTCAAGAAAGATGTTGAGGTGTTGGAGCGAGTCCAGAGGAGGGCAACCAAGCTGGTGAAGGGTCTGGAGGGTCTGACCTACGAGGAACGGCTGAGGGAGCTGGGGTTGTTTAGCCTGGAGAAGAGGAGGCTCCGAGGTGACCTTATTGCAGTCTACAACTACCTGAAGGGAGGTTGTAGTGAAGTGGGAGTTGGCCTCTTCTCCCGGGCAACTAGCAATAGGACAAGAGGGCACAGCCTCAAGCTTCGCCAGGGGAGGTTCAGGTTGGACATTAGGAAGAATTTCTTCTCAGAAAGGGTTATTAGACATTGGAATGGGCTGCCCAGGGAGGTGGTGGAGTCACCATCTCTGGATGTGTTTAAGAAAAGCCTGGACATGGCACTTAGTGCCATGGTCTAGTTGACAGGGTGGTGTCAGGGCAACGGTTGGACTCGATGATCCCTGAGGTCTCTTCCAATGTGGTTGATTCTGTGATTCTGTAATGTCTTGAGATAGGACTCGTTTGTCTCTGACTAGAATCATGTATTTCAATATAGAGAAAGAGAGCGCGAAGGTGCTTACAAATTCCTTGTTAATCCTTCCAACAACTACTCTGAAACAAGAATAAGCACATGCAACTAATGGAATAAAGTCACAGAATCACTGAATCAACTAGGTTGGAAGAGACCTCTCGGATCATCGAGTCCAACCTCTGACCTAACACCACTGTGTCAACTAGACCATGGCACTAAGTGCCACATCCAGTCTTTTCTTAAACACCTCCAGGGATGGTGACTCCACCACCTCCCTGGGCAGCCCATTCCAATGCCTAACAACCCTTTCTGTGAAGAAATTTTTCCTAATGTCTAACGTGAACCTCCCCTGGCACAGCTTGAGGCTATGTCCTCTAGTCCTGTTGCTAGTTGCCTGGGAGAAGAGGCCGACCCCCACCCCACTACAACCTCCTTTCATGTAGTTGTAGAAAGCGATAAGGTCTCCCCTCAGCCTTCTTTTCTCCAGGCTAAACAATCCCAGTTCCCTCAGCTGCTCCTCATAGGACATACCCTCCAGACCCTTCACCAGCTTTGTTGCCCTCCTCTGGACTCACTCCAGCACCTCCATGCCTTTCTTGTAGTGAGGGGCCCAGAACTGGACACAGTATTCAAGGTGCAGCCTCACCAGTGCCGAGTACAGGGGGACAATCCCTGCCCTAGTCCTGCTGGCCACACTATTCCTGATACAAGCCAGGATGCTGTTGGCCTTCTTGGCCACCTGGGCACACGGCCCAAAATTGATAAATTTGTTCACTGCCACAGAACAAAGAACAGCCAAACTAGAACTCGATCCCATCCCTTAGCTATCCTTTTTGTCTTCTTACTTGACATGTAGAGTTAAACTAACAGTGTTTATTTCATAGGAACTGTTGATCACAATATCTCTGTTGCTTGAAGATAGTGAGCATGGAGTGTTTGCCTACAACATTACCCAGCAGAGAGTGTTGCAAAATTAAACCAGGAGGTCTACAGACTCTGTACTTTTTTCATGGATTCTCTAGCTTGTAATAAGCTGGAAAAGTCTCTAATTCTCTTTCAGACCCTCTGTTTCTGCTGTACCAGAAACCCGTATTATCAGTTCTTGTAATTTTAAGCATTTATTCTTCAGCATTCCCGTTAATCCCCATTTCAGATTTAACTTTGTTCATTTTGTGTTCCTTTCTGCATTACATTTTTTTTCTAGAAAAGAATTCTTTAGGCTCTAGGGATAGCTGAGAAGCTATTTCAGCCCCAGCTGCCCCGTGCTGAGCCTCGTGCTGTTCATATCCCTCCTATAGGGCATCAGTGTCTTCTTGTTGTCAAACGTCTCGTTTCAGCTTACAAATCATAACCACGGCTCTAAGCACATAAAGATCCTTAAAACATGTAAAAAATGCTACTCTTTTTTCACACAGCGGAGCCAGAGTTAGAGGTGACAGAGCCTGAGACATTTCTACCTCTCCCATTGAAGCTGCTCCACTTTGTGAAGACAGGGCAAGAAGCTTAGCCCTGCCTCCTTTCCTGATGGTACCTTTCCTTTCAGTACCAGAGGTGTTGGCTCCACTGTCATTGAACCTAGGGGCTGAGAGAGAGCAACTGGAGAGTATGCCATTGCCCAGTGGTCAGAGAACTCATCTGGAAAATGAGAGCTGTGGTCAAACCCCTTGAAGAAAGGAGGGAGGGATTCAAGTTCAGGTTAATGAACAAGAAGGTCTCCAACTCCATCACATCATACAGATGTTTTTCTGTGAAATTCCTACTGTAGCAACGATGCTGTGATAAATCCTGCTGCATTCAAGCAGCACAAAAATGCCTAGCTTATTCCACCAGGGATCAGGCATGGCTGACACATTTGGCTCTCCAGTGTGTTTTAAGATACAGATTGTTCTGGTCATGTACCTAAAGAGCTTCAGAAATACAAATTTGTGCATCAAGGTCCTCAGATATCTCTAAGGCTAAACGATAACTAAGCAAGGATCTCCAGAACATAAATTTGGCAGTTAAATAGCCATGCCATCTTACTGTGGTCATTTCCAAATGACAGCCGTTTGGTGGGAAACACAGAAACAGGAACACAGTGGGCTGTGTCAAGATGACCTACATCTCCCTCCAGCATATGTGTTATTGCTTAAGGAAGTCTGATAGCATTTCCAAATTCACAGAGCTGCAGTTTTCACCAGGTTGCAGAAGACTAATGACTAGCCTGCAAGGGTTGGACTTCAACCAGCAACTGGTGGACTTTGTTTCTTTATTATCTAATTGCTATCTCCTTTTATGGCAAAATCAAGCAGAATAACCCACAAGTAATAATGACATAAGCCCCTACACTCTATGTTGTATTTGAAGATTTCTTCTTGTTCTATTCAAGCTGCCTTTTCAGACAAGTAGAAATGTGCCAATGGCACTTTAAAAATAAACAAAGTAAACGCAGAAATGGAAATGTAGGCACTGTAGCATCCTGAACTTTGTGCATTAGCAGGTGATTGATAAAATCTTTAGGTGGGAAACAGTAGACTGGACCCATAGCTAAGGCCCGTTAATCTCCACCACGGTTTACAGCAACTGGGGGTCTGTGTGGTGTTCTGCAGTGACACAAGCCACTTCTGCTTTGTCCACGAGCACAGCCTTGACACATTTTACTCACCACTGTGAGTAATTTTTCTTGGCATCTAGATACACCAAAACAGATCATTCAGAACAAGATTGTCACAGTATTTACTCAGCTGTGATTGCAAGTCCAGCTGCCAACAGAGACAAAAAGAGGTATTAATTCCTGTGTCTCTGATATGGGTACAGGAGCCAGTAAGGGAGACAAAGCTGCAAAAAAATTAGCAGTCCTCTCTCCAGAGCAACCCAAAAGGAGAAGAAGGGGTTTCTGGCCCAAGTCATGTTGTCATCTACTCACTGAGTAATGCAGGTTCTATCAATCCTGACTGCACTATTGGTGTATCTAAAATGGGTGGAAAAACATGGGGTTTAAACTAGACTGGAAAATTCTCACAGCAGCTAGTAAAGTTGTTTCTCTGGAGAGAAGAGCCAAAACCTATTATTCCAGAGTCAGTTTTTTATGGCTATTTGGATCTATAACCTGGTTTCTAGTTTTTGAAATTTCTCTCCTTCCAGCTATACCACCAAATGTCCCACAAAATGAAACAATAACAACAAAAGGAAGAAGGATAAGAAGTTATAAGAGAGAGAGAGAGCAACACACAGTTTCAGAAAAAGACTGTGTGAGAAGAAAGCTTTAAAAAAAGGAAAAAGGCTTTAATACATTGCTCAGAAAGATGTATTTTCTCTTAAGTGAACTGATTGCTTTCAAAGCAAGCATGCAAAAAGCATCTTCTTTCTTGTTTGCCACTCCTTGTGACAAATTTTACAGTTCCTTGTTTTGGGATATTTTGCAGAGCATGAATGAACAACAGTGAGAGAGACTGTCATGCTGGGGAATCAGGAGCAAAATTTCTACATGCAAGTTTCCAAAAGCTGCTGGTGAATTTGGGCACTCTTCTGAGCACTCACAAGGCCTGATTTTGCAGGAGCCCTGAGCATGTACAAGTCAGCAAGGAATGAGGAAACACAGTAGGACATAACCATGGATAGAAAGAGAGAAGACAACACCCCATGCTGTGCGGTCACTTCACAAAAAGGGAGCTCTCAAATCTAGAGGTGGAACCTGCCATGCAGTTTTGTGGTGTACAGTATCTGACCTCAACATCTTGCACACTAAAGACATTTTTAATGAGAATATCAGCACATGTGGTGGTAGCTCCAGGCACTCAGAAAAAAATAATCAAATTCAGCTCTCCCATACCAAATCACATCACTGTTATTGCCCTAAATTAAAAAGGTGTTTGTTACAGATTCCAGCTCCCCTGTTGTCAAATCCTTTGCTCCTCCTGCATCTGAACCCCACCAAGGGCTAAATCCAAGAATGACTGCTGAATAAAGCCATTTTGTGCACATACAATGAGCATTTTGTTCAAGCCATTTAAGACATATTTTACAATAAATCTTTTCATTATCAGAGGCATTTTAAAAATGTTTCGCCTTTAGTCACAGTTTACAGATTCACTGTGTACAGTATTAAGTTTGGTATTTGATGCACAACACATTTTTTTTTTAATGCTTAATCATTTTTAAACCACCCCATGTTGCTAGAGAGGGCCAAACAGGGGTAAGTAAACATTTTTGTCCATAGCATATGTTTTCATATTTAATCTTATTTCGGTATGCAATAGGTTCCTTCTCAGAATAGAAAGTCAGATGACAATATCTATATGGATACAACTGCTTTATAGCATTGGTTTCTTTATGGTGTTTCCCTGTGAGTCCTTTTTAAAAGATCAATCATTGTGTATTCTAAAGAGGAGCTGTGACATGCCCTTGGAAATTTCTTTCTTTAACACATATGCAACTAAAAAAAAATCTACTTTTGAGATGGGCACAGACCTAGAGCTGATGATGGCACTGATCTTGCAAAAAATATTTCCTGCACAGTGTTTTATTTTTTCAGTCATATAATGTCTCACTCATCTTGCTTGAAGAAGCAAGACTGGCTTGCTGGAACCAACTGTGGTACAAAGAGAAACCATTTCTTGGACTTCAAAAAGAATGTAATGTCAGCTTACCTCACTGCTAAGCTTTGTCTCTCTTGTTGCTGCAAATCACAATATAAATAAACTCCAAATTCAGCTCCTAGTGAGCAGCTACTAAAGGCTGCAAAATTCCATGACTTCCCCAGGAGTCTTCTTGGAACTAATGAAATGAACTGACCAGTATGAAAACTTTCTGCTCTTGAGGAAGATCTAACACCAAAGAAATGACTCAATTGAAAACTCTGCCTACTGATGCAAGACCTATGATGGCTTAGTAGAAGAACCACATTTCCCTGTGTGGGAAGCCTTCTGTATGTTAAAAAGAGAAAGGGACTACCCCCCACATCTCATTTTTCATATTAAACCTGACTCAGCAATGACTTCCTCAACAAAGGCATCTGACCCAAAGGTGCTACAAAGTTACAGCCACCTCCTCATCTGCTTATGACTCCTTTACTTGTGACTCCATCCTTCAAGAAGTGAATTTATCCTCTATTCACTTCTAAAAAGTGAATCTATCACCTTGTCGTACTTGGGAGGCTGTATTATTATTCTTCTGTGCAGTGGGAAGCTGAACATTACCTCTCCTCTACACACAACACAAGAGGATAATGAGTTTCATTACACCAGAAAAACAGCAGACTCTATGCTGTGTACAGGGAGGCAACAGGGAGGCACCACTGCAGTGTGTACATGCTTTAGATGATTTTTAGCTAACATGGGTACAGGAAAAAGTGAATTTGCAGCAGCATAACGCTGAGTACTTAGCAATTGAAAGCACTTTCACCTTGACTTCAATAACCAGGCTAGGTAGCTCAAAGGTAGTGCAAGTATGTCTGTGTATGTCCCCTGATGTCCTGAAATGCCTAGTGTTGCCATGAGGTACTTGCTTTTGCAAGCACAACTGCCCAGCATTGCTCCTTGCTGCTGTGCTATGTCCCAGATACAGATCCTTTTGCTGCTGCACAGGGTGGTACTGATCAGCCACAGATCTGGCCAACCCCAATGGACAACAACCTCAATAAAAAGTGCAGATTAAATGATGGGATGAAACTGCCTGTTCCTCTTCCACAGACGGGGAAGCTTCATCACATTTACACCAGTTAGACTGTGTTTATACCCTCGTCAGCTTCTGCAGGTGAGCAAGTGCCTACAGGGCAAAGTACTTCCCATTCCTTGTTGTTCATTGGTTTGTCACTTGCAGTAAATACTTGGAGATCCCATGGTGTCAAACAGTTAATAGATGTTATAGAGTCTTCTTGTGAGTGAGGTCCTTGTGTGCAAGGCTGATGTCATCAAATGAGGTCACTGAAAAAAAACAGGCCAGTTATACTCCGACCGTGGTTAGTCATCCCCTAATATTAGTCACTTATCAAAGAAGTCATGAAAAGGTTTCAAAATGTGGACAGAGTGTACTGTTTATTAACTGTTATTCCAAATTATTTTGTAAGCAATGTGACAACGAGTTTTGGGGAAAATTTTTAGTTCTTTAAAGCCACTGAGTCACTATAGCTTCTATTTAGAAACCTTCAAATGAGGCTTCAGCATCTTTTAGTACAATGAAATCAGGGTAAAGTTAGCAAATGTGACAAGTTGACCTCACATCACGGTCTGTACATTTCGCAGCAGCAGTCATGAGATATTTCACAGTGCTTCAGCTTGTACATGTCTCCAAGGAGCAAGAATTCAGTAGAGCTCTAATTAACAAGACCTAACTTCCCCTCTGCTCCTTCAGCTTGAACCTGTGGCCCAGGGTTGGAACTGTTTCCTTTAACTAGGTGAGTTCACTAAAACAAATGCATGATCTGAAACCAGGGAGCTGACCTTGTCAAGCAATGACTGCTGCACTGAAACCCTGCTTTGCGGTTCCAGCAGTGCTTGAAGATTCATGCCTGCAAATAGTTGAGGGTGTCTTACCCACAAGAAACTTAGTGCACATGACTCGACGCAGAATCATCTCCTCGGTGGCGTAGGTCCCACTTGAACAAGTACTTATGGCATGGGTTGTTCATCCACACTTGAGGCTCTATATTTGTGAAAAACAGAGTTCAGTCATCCCCCAGTGTCACGGTTTAAAGCTGGGCTGGCGATTAAACCTGCGGCAGATGCCCTCTGTTATCCCCCCGTCTCCCCCCAGAGGGAAAGGGAAAGGGAAAAGGGAGAGAGACTTCTGGGTTGGAAAATTAAAACAGTTTTAATAAACTATAATAATGAAAAAAAAAAAGTATAATAATAATAATAGAAATAATCAAATATATACAAATATATATACAAAACCAAGATTGAGCTCCCCTGAAGTCAGCCACGTCACCACCGGCACTGCAGGGCAGGCTCCGGGAAGGCCCAGCCTGGGCCTAGCGACGGTCGAGAGCTGGATTCAGGGATGCACGGATCGGGATCGGGGGCAGCAGGAAAACAGACGGAGTCCTCCCTGGACACCGGCCATAGCAGAAAGAGAGTGAGACCCTCGTGATCCCCCAGCTTTATACTGAGAATGACGTGTATGGGATGGAATACCCTCGTTGGTCAATTTTGGGTCACCTGCCCTGTCCGCTCCCCCCTGCAGCTGCGACCCCCCTTCGGCTCTTCACTCGTAAGCAGTGAGGAATTCAGCAGTGACCTTGGTTTCTCTCAAGAATAAGTACAGCAAGAGCCTTTCTGCACAACATCCCTACCGGTGCCTCAGTGATAACTACAAACTTCGAGCGTTATCAGTCCTGGAAGCAGACACTGTCTGCAAAAGCATGCAGTTAGTTTCAGAAAGTGCAGTTACTTAGAGGAGACTTAGCTGAAAGTAAAAATCACTGAAAGGAAAATCGGCCTGGTTTAGGCCAAACCAGGACACCCAGAATCTCAGTACTGGAACTACAGTGAATGGAAAGGATACAAATCAGAGACACAGATTTTCTGCTACATTGCAAGATCTGGGGAACAGGGAATGAGGTTATGAGGATCTGCCTCTTGCTCCCAGGCTGCTAACACTCTCACAGACAACCATTACTTTGAATTAGACAGCTTCAGCAGGTGTCCTTGCGTTGCCCGCTTCACAAAGGGACAGGCATGGTAGAAAGGAGCATTGCAAAAAAAAATTTGGGAGAACAAGTTAAATGTGCTCACTGAAATCAGTCCTGTTCAGAGGTCAGTTCTTTGTGAGCAAGGTCATGTTATGTAAACTGGGATTTATTTAAGACGAGACCATCTGGATGCCTGGGACCCTGGTGCAGGGGTTGCTTTGTGTCTTAATAAAATAAGACATACTACAAGGAACTACATGAACAACTTCCATCACAGCTGCCTTCTCCTGGGGAAGCTGTTCTGCAAAGGACTAATGATGCTGCAGGAATAAAAGGCAGCCATATTTGCCCTGTGAACTTCTTTGCTTTCACTGCCTTTTTTCTAGTATTTGCTCTTTTGTATTTGTAATTCCCATTCTTCCCTTTTAGTTCTGTTTTATCCTCTCTTACACTATCTTGTGTTTCCCATTCCTCACAGCAACCACTCTTATTTCCATCTGCTCCTCCCTGTGTGGCCTTATCCTGAACGGGAGGACTCCTGAACTTTCTGTCAGCTGATCTAAAGCTGGTACATGCCAGAAGCATCAGATCATGCAAGGTTCAAAAAACAAGGAGACACAAATTAAGACTGAAGGTTCTAGGAAGGAAGAATTCTGGTTTTGCCAGATCAGAGCTGGTTTTTTCTGTGTCTGAGGAAGCAGACAGCATTAACAAATGTCAGGACTGCTAAAATATGCAAACGAAGGCATTATCTCTTTTACTGGAATAGAAAAGAGTACAGCGTTCTTAGCCTCTTTTCCGGGGATATGCAAAAGCTTTGCGAACACAGAGGCACAGCACGCCACTTACTGAGATTTCCTAAAGGAATTCAGCCACTGCTGGGTGTTGGGGTTTTTTTTGCAGATCCCTCCACAGGTATCAAACTTCAGGCCGACATTTCAGGTTGCTCCATACCCGGCAGTGCAGCATGTTCCCCCCGCCCGGCCCAAAACGGCCGCGCTTCCTCTAGGTGGCACACGTACCTCTCCTAAAATCACACTGGGGCGGGCACCCACCTCCGACATTGCCTTTGGCAGCTTTTCCATGGGTTATTGCAATTTAATAAAAAAAAATAAAAAAAAATAAAAAAAATTAAAAAGGCAGGTGGGGTGTCCCGGCTGGGAGTGGGGCTGCAGGCTCCGCGGGGGTGAGGCGGGGCGGCGGGTGGGAGATGGGGCATGGGGGTTGCCATTCCCCATAAAAGCGATAAGTGCAAAGAGTAAAGGTCATCATCAAACAGAACGCTCTTGAAAAAAATGCCTTTGAAACCTGTGGTAGCACATGGAGACTGTGGGGACTGTTAAATGAAGTCAGACTTACCAAAAAATGGGTATTCAAATACAGCGTGTGAAGAGTACAGAAAAGCCTAGTTCTGCCCCAGAGCAGCCTGCCATCTCCCACAGACATGGAGAGGTGTACCATCAGCCCCAAAAGCAGGAGCCATGTCTCCTGGGGCTGGAGTGTGCCAAATGCCTTTGTGTGTGCTGCCCCTGCCTGGTCTGCTTTTGCAGCCCGCGTGGTCAGGGGTTATATCTGTCACATGTATGACCTCCACTCATCTGCTACTCTTATTAAAAGCGGTATCTCATTGCTTGGAGGCATTAACCACAGATGAATGACGTTCACCACACATCCTATTTCTCCACTACTGTGAGCTGCTGTCTTGCAGTAGTCTTGTTAACCACTTCCTTGCTGTACTCGTACCTCTGGGTTTGGAGGTCCTGGCTCTTGCTCCTGATGCTTGAATACAAGACATTAAAAATGCTTTTTGGGGAAGAGAAAAACAAATAAGCAAAGAGCCATATTATATTTATTGTTAAAGGCCTTATTCATACAGCACTCACGGTGGTGCTGCTCTGCTTTGTTGTCACCTCTAAGCAACACCACAGATTTAATTAATAACATACAAACCTAGGATGGCCACAGGTCATGACCCAACATGTGCCATATAGATATGCATACAACCAGAAAATGCAAAAGGATAAAGTTAAGATGATAAGGAGCAATCTCCAAGTCTTCCAAGATTCTCCAGTTTCTAAGCGCCGATCACTAAGCAACCATTTTTTTAATGTTTTAAAATTTGCTTTCAAAAACCACATAAAACCTTTCTAGTCAGAAGCCCTCCACGTTCAACTGAACAGATGGAGAAGTTACACCCAGCACATGTGGAGGAAATCACATTGCTGGTGCACACTGTAGACACCTGGAAATGCCTGCAGCCAACACTAACCTGCTCTTGGCAGGCCAGCACTCCACCACTGGCAGCAGCTGGCACACCCCTGCACCCACAGTTTTCTGTCTCTCTGTTTGGTACAGTCACTGCTTTGGAGAGCAGCCAGGAGGGCTGCTGCAAAGCTGATGAAGACATGAAAATCAGGCTTAGGCTGAGGTACTAATGGTCTGCCTCCGCAAAGGAGTCTGTGCTACCAGCTGCAGAAATCCTGTCACTCCTCAGTGATGAGTCAGGCAGAGGTGTGAACCTCATGTAACAAAATTTTGCTGTGGGAGTAACAGAAGAAGGCCTCCTGAGGTGTAAAATGCTAGACTTTAAAGGGGACAGACAGCATGTGGGGTATGATCAAGCAGATGTGCTGTGTTAATACATTAAGGATCATTGCACGATTACACACGGTCTGGAAGATGTATTGAACACAGCAGCAATCAGTAACTGAAAGAAAAAAAAAGCAACTCAGCTTTCCCTTATTGTAAATACATTTTTTTTTCTGTAGAAGCAAGTATTTCCAATCACATTCCACTCCTAAATAAAACCTGGAGGTAAACACGTACAGCTTTATAGAGGACTGCACAGTGGTTTGAGGTATCTGAGACTATAGGAATGGTAACTGATGTGCATGTGACAGGCGGGCACGGTGCCATTCCAGAGGCAAGAGAAAGCGAAACACCTGTGTTTCCTAGGCAATCGCCTCTTTCGTGAATATGTAACTTGAAAGCAAACACATGCACAAATGTGCTTGATAGAAGCCATCATAGGCTGACCAAAAAAAGCCCAGAACAGCACGTGGTAACTCATTGCAGCACACAAGGCAACTTGCACTGCAGCATCAGCAGGTGCAGCAAGAGCAGCAGATTAGCTGTATGGTCCCTCCATGCATGGCAGCCACTTCTGCTGACTACTCAGCCTCTGCAGGAAAGCAATGAGGGAATCAGAAGCCATCCTTGACCCTGAAACAGGATGCCACTAACCCATTGTTCAGCATCACAAATCATCCTAAACTGCTTTTGTTCACAGAAAAAAACATGCACACCCACGCAGACTGCCAAACCTATCATCTTTTCCCCTCTTCGAGCACCCTCCGTGGCTTATAGCCAGGAAAAACAGCTTTAGTGGGATTAATTTTACAAAAGGCAGCAGCGCTGTAGAGTAATGACTATATCTAACAAAGCTAAATGGAAATATGAAGAGTCATATTGCAATATAGCAGCATGAGAAAAAAGACTGGTCAGGTAACCCTGTTTTTAAGAGACTATCTTAAGGTTGCAATCAGTGAGGAGTCTGCTATCACCCCAGCAGACAGAATCTCCAGAGTCACAGTGCCTCTTCCACTGCGAGAAGACCATACTTGTTGACAAAGAAAGATGACTCAACCCACATTTCTAAACAGGATTGTTCTTTGATATATGGTCTTATCAAAGCTTTTGTAGGAAACACTGCATATATCAGTTTAAAATGCAATGTGACCTACATTTAAGACGCTTTATAACTAAAATAAAAAAAAATTTTAAAAAACCTGCCAAAGTGAAGTTTTAGTGACAGAACATTAACAGCTTATCCAGTCTAACAAGAAAAGGATAAATTACAGATAGCAGAGATCTCCTCAGGCAGAAGTAGTTTCATTCCAAACCGTACCATGACATGCTCTCTTTATTGCTTAAAACCACCTAAGTTATACATGTATTATAAAATATCCTGTTCTGTTTGATGAGATCATATATGCATTATTTAGATCACAAGAATGTCAGCATTGCCAAGTTATAAATTTGAAGTTATTTTAAAACATTTTGTGTCAAAACACTCTGGTTTTGCTGAGCTTGTCTTAAAATACTTGATAATAACGCACACTTGTTGTTCCAACTACTCTCATTTCACTGACCCTTTGATAAATTACAAGGCAAATCTCTTTCTTTATTCTATTTACAGAAAGCATCTGTGTTCTCATGTTAACAATAAACCTACTATATCTTGAGTCCAAGGTCATGGGCTTTTAGAAACCAACAGAGTATCAAGGCAGGCCTTTCCAGACTACATGGTGTCTTCTTGCTTATCCATAATTATGACAGCTAAGAACAATAACAGTGTTTTTATAACTGAATTTTGTTTTTCAAGATTCTTGTATATAAAACTTTGTCACTGAGGATTGAAATATTTGTACACATGTAACACCAGATTTGATTGCCTGGTTAGTCTTCTTTTACTGTGGGAGATGTTAAATTTCACTATCAATCAGCTGCTTCTACAGACCTAATCATAACACAAGCATCTCCCGAAACTATTTAAACAGAAAAGAGTCTTACTAATAAAACAGGGCATTTAACTACATCCAAAACTGTAGAAAGGATATATGTCAAGTCACAAGGCATGAGCCAGAAACACCAGTAAACCAAAAGCGAAACACAGAGAGAGACTAAATCATGTCTTACAAATGTAGGGAAGACTTAACAGTACCTGATTCACCGACCACAAACACTTCAGCAGTATGAACTCTACAAAGCATGTCCATGTTGCATGGACAGATGCTGCACACATAATATGCGCTCAACATTTTACTGAATCTTATTTTACTTGTGTAAACACTTTCAAACAAGTTAACTGGATAATGGGTCTTACCGGGCACGCTACTGTATATAAAAAATGTAGGGTAGTATAGGAATCCAAATGCCAAACACCCTCCCATCATCAGTCATACTGAAATGCTGAATGCCTTCAATCAGATCTACTACGTTCCACTCCCTCACAGTTCTGGCCTTGATTCAGGCTCAGACTCAAAACTCATCCCTCAGGCCTTCACTCTGCCTCTTAAGCTGCCTACTGTTAGTTTTGGCAGCACACCCTGCAGCTGTAATACACACTTTTTAACAAATTTATTAGAAAGAAAGAGAAAAATAATCCATAATCAAAAGTGGAATGCAAGCTAGACAGAAACAAAAACTTCGCCCAATGTTTTTTTCTCTCCTATACCATCCCTTCTGCAGCACAGAAACCTGTGCTTCTGCCTGCCTAACAGTGGGGTTCAACCAAAGCCTCAGGTGTCAACTGCGTCTCCATGTTTCCACCTTCTAGCCATTGCAAAAAGTCTTTGAATGACGAATAGCAAAAGACAAAGCCAGCGGGCAGACTTATTTTTGGTGTTTGAAAGACATCAGGTAAAGTTGGAAAGTAAGTTACTTTCCAATGACTTGTCAGAGGACACATCTCCTTTATTCTGGATGGCTGTATGAAGGCTGGAGAAGGGGGAAATTATGACATGCCAAGAGGCAAGGAGCTGAAAGTTCAACATTTGGAAAGAAACTGCTTGAGGAATTAAAAATATTATTCTAGTTTTCAGCTAAACACTTACTTCTACCATTTAATGAACACTCTGGAGAAAGAATGACGTGGTTAGAGTCAAACTGTTGCTCCACCTTTCTGATGAATTTGTAAGTATTTTGGTGTGGCCAGTCTGGGGAGTGACCCTATCCCGTTTCCTGCTTTTTTGATAGTCCCAGTTTCCGGGCTTATGTGATTAGGTAAAAGAAAGATCTTAGCTTTTTGCAATATGCTTGAAAATATTACCCCAGGAACTGATAGAATTAATATACAAGCTAAAGATCACCAAAATAGTTGGGTTTTATAGTGTCATAATTTAAAGCATGTTATATGTTGACTCACGGCTTGGGCTTTACAATAGCTGGGCTAACAGTATACACACTCCTCATATCCTCAGTAGCCTGCCAGCCAGCTTGGGAAGATTAGGTTTGGTATTCCTAACAACTAATTTTCAAGATGGTCTACAAAGGAAAGTGGGCTAGAGGGAAAGAAAACTCCTAATGCTTTTCCTTTTCTTAAGACTTCATGGGCTTTACAAAAGCAAGACAAAACTAACTTAACACAAATTCTTTGCAGGTCAGCTTTTAAAAAATGTCTTGACATCCTCCCTGTGTTCCTTACTTCAAGGTAGGACAAGCACAGCTGCCAAGTGAAAAATTCAGAAACATTCACTAAACTCTCAGGTAGCAAAACTCACTTTGCAATCAGCTGACAAGAGGTCTGAATAAAAATTGAAAAAAATAGTTAGTCCTTGATGTCCATGAGCTCAGGCAAATCAAAATTTCATATTCCAAGATATCTGTATGTTGAAATAATGCACTAAATTGCACCACCTCCAAGCTCCCAACCCCATTTGGAATAATTTGCATCCTTGGGAATATGAGTTGACTGTAACTAGGAAATCTTTCTACTTTGTTCCCTGTGGAGGCACAAATAGCTATAGAGACACAGCAATGGATAAGGATAATTTACTACAAGACAAAATTGAATCTACAGATTCTCAGCATGTCTTTATCTGCAGCTAAACTGTAGTGAGAAAGCCAGTAGCTTTTAGCGGCTAAGCTCAACCACTGAACTCTTCATCAAAATAGAAAAAAATATCAATGTGACCGATACTTCAATTCAATCTGATAGATGCATTACAGCTTAAGCAGAAGAGTTGTCAATAACAATATTAATCTATGTACATACACTTGAAGATTGGATTAAATGTTTAATTAGAGAATTTTATGTAATTCAGTAACTTCTTGGCAGACATCTCAACTCCATTCTTCTTGGCAGACATCCCTGGTGATTTCCTACAGGAGTCAATGATGTCTATTTTCCCCAGTGAAAGCAGCAACGTAACTGGTGATGGAGTTTTTTACTAACATCTGCACTTACTTTATCAGAATGTGTCGCATTAAGATTATCCTGCAGAAAAAAAATATTGACAGGTCTTTCAAAATCCAAAGCTCTTTAACCTGTACTAAATTATATTTCATTGTGGCACTGAGTTGTTTGCTCTAATTGTAAAACAATGTTTTGGAAGAACTTTGGTATCTCTGGAGTCAAATTGGTGAAAACTAAGAAAATCTGCTGTGAGTAACATTTTCCGTTGTGGTAAGCTGCTTTTGAGTAATATTGAGCTGATTACACATTACGCATACTAACAATTACCTTCCTGAATCTCTCAACTTTTCTCTTTTTTCCTTTTGACTGTAGAAATCGGTATCATTGCAGTGCTTGTAAGGTCTACCTGCTTGCCAAGCGATTTGTATTTATTTGGCATTTTGTCGATGTTTACATGCGTATTTAATATACCTGCAGCACATGTTTGTAATACTGTTACAAAAGGCATAATGCCTCCCTAAATGATTGGTTTAAGGTCATGATTGCACAACTTGCACGATTAACTTGGAAACCCGAAGAAGTCACTTCCAATTGTGTAACACCTTCTTTAAAGCTACCATCAACTGGGCAGTGAAACTGTCCTTCAGCCAGCAGCTGCATACTCAGAGCAAAAGGAAAACACTGTCTGAGATTCCAGCTCCAAAGCAAACAATTTTCAACTGCAGTACCTTATTTTCTGTCATGGGTGTGTCTTCAGTTCTTGGTCAGGAGAATAAGCATTTATGAGTTTTCAAAGGCAGCCTTTTTGAGGGCACCCTTCTTTTCCCTAATAACGTCGTGTGGATTTTTCTGAATTGCAGGAAAAATCAGGAAGGACTTCTTACTTTGTCATTTGTGTGTGTTTGACAGTGTTATTTCTTGAGGTTTGTAAGAAATGCCAGCCTCTCCTGAAAGCAATATGAAGGAATGTTTTGGGGTTTGGTTATCTTATATACCACATAGCCTTGGAGTAACAAGTGAGTCAAAGAAATGAGTAGAAAGCCTATCTTTCTTTAGATATGATTTTCATGCTTTATTTTGTTGAAATAACATGCCCTGCTTAAAACTTTCACACAATTCCAATAGACATGGACTGTTTTTGTTTACCTTATGGAGATATCGTTGGTACCAAAGCCCCATCAGAACCCTTTCTTTATCACTAGTCCGTAGCTGTCCTGTAGCTGAGACTCAGAATCAGTATACTGTCTCCACTGAACTGATTCTGCAATATTGCTATTTCCTCCAGCTGCTGTCAAAACTAGCTTGCAGTCTTTTTAAGTACACCTTTCACTGCTTGGGTGTTTCTGCCCTATGGTGGTCTACATACCA
This sequence comes from Nyctibius grandis, assembly GCF_013368605.1. NCBI lineage: Eukaryota > Metazoa > Chordata > Aves > Nyctibiiformes > Nyctibiidae > Nyctibius > Nyctibius grandis. The sequence continues at coordinate 70,879,503 of NC_090695.1, read as the reverse complement.
AGGTATACAGATTTAACTCTTCCTCTTGTTTTCTTTTTTGACTATAGAGGTCTGAAGCATCTTTATTTTCTCATTTTTATGGCACCCCGTGCTTGAGTAGCAAATTCATTAATAAATAAAGAGGAAAGAAAAAATAAACAAAAAAAAAAGAAACAGAACACTAGGAAATCACCAGATTGTGTACAAATTGCTCAATTATTTAACCAGAAGCAACTATTTATATCAAGAAGCTCTTTATCACGAGAGGAACTCCACTCATTTCTACATATCTGAGCATAGAAATAGCAGCCAGTGTGAGTGAAGAAGCAGGATTTGGCACTAGGCTGATTCGATTATAGGAATATGCCAGGCATTGCAAATAAAACCACAAATTTAACCCTTACATAGACAGTCCACATTGGCCACACCGGTTAGCATTCTTCTGTTTGCTGCTGGTGGAAACTGCCTGCCCCATTTGGTACTGAGAACAGACAGCTTTCTTGGTAGTGTAGCTGTACCTTTCTAAAGTATTAGGCCAAGAAAGTAATTTCATCATTTTGATAATATGTGCTAACTGTTTCAGATAAAGTTGCAGGTAAACAAGCGGGCAGCATGATTGGCAAAGGATTAAAAAGCAGAGAATGGCGATATGGAGTAGAATTATGATTGCAAACTTCCCGAGAGAATGAGGTTAGAGATCCCATGTATCTGACAAAGGTCGCATCCGTGTGCTAAAGTGAGGAGATAGGTCACTTTAATGACGCTTCACAGTGAAAAAAACAATGGCGCTTGTAAACCTCAAGAAGCAACATTGTGAAGCACACCTGAATGAAAAAGTGAGGAGCTCTTACTTCCTCTGAGTCTTTGCACAACACCATGCGCAGTAAGACCCAAGAAATCCCTAACTCGCTTTGTAAGGCAGGCACTCCGCTTACGGAGGAAGAGGACGGTCGCCCGCCGCCGCTCTTCCCCGGTGCGGCGGGTCGGTGGGTTCAGCAGAGGGGTGCTGTTTCTGTCAGCTCCGGGACGTTTCCCCCCACGCCGGAGCAGCGGCTGACAAAGGCCGGCGGCCAGCACGGCGGGCGCGGTGCCCCGGCCCGGCGGGCGGCGGCGCGGCCGGGGGGAGCTGTCCGTGGTGCTGCCGCCGCCCCGCGCCCCCCGACCCGCCCCGCCCCGCCCCGCGGCACCCCGACCCGCCCGCCGCTCGCCCCGAGGCGGGGACCCCGCCGGGTGATGTCAGAGCCGCACGAACGGCTTCGTGTGCAGGAGGAGAGCTTGCCCGTCCTCCGCGGCCTTCGTGAGGAGGAAAGGTTCGAAGTCTCGACCTGTTGCATTTTTTCTTATTAAAAAAAAAAAAAAGGAAATAAAAGAAAAAGCAGCCGGTTCAGGCGGAGAGTGGAGTCGTCGCAGTCGCGGGTCGCGTCTCCGTGCCGGCTTTCTGCGCCGCTGCGCCCGTTGTGGATTACTAAGTGTTTGTGCCAACTAAAAGAGCTGGGAAGAGCTGGCAGTTCACCCTAGGAGAAGGAGGAAGAAAGGCGACCACCGCCGCCTCCTGCGCCTCTGGTACCGGTGGGTGTCCGGAGAGGGCGAGCGCGCCCGCCGGAACGGGAGCGGGACCCCGTTGGCACCAAGCCCGCGGTCCCGGGCCCTCTCTCGTCCTTAAATCCCGCTGTCGTTAAATAAAGTCTTTTCCTCCCTTTGCTCCTACCCTTCTCCCGGTCTCTTGTCCTCTCGGGGTGGTCAGGCACAAGTTAACACGCTGCTGCCCTTAAGAGAGGGCCGGGAAGGAAGGAAAAAAAAACAAAAAAGAACAAAAAAAAATGTGAGACCGCCCCGCCGCCAGACGCCCGCCCGGGAGCCCGGCCTCCCAGCCCTCAGAGGGCAGCGCAGGGCGCTCCGCCCCGTCGGGGCAAGGCCGGGGGCCGGCCGCGGCCGCTGCGCTGCGCCGCGGTGACGGTGCCATGGGCACACGGGCGAGGCGGAGCCTGTGGGGCCGGACCGGGGCGGGCCGAGACGGAGCGGTACCAGCTGCGCGGAGAAAACAAGCGACGGGAGGCTCCGCCGCGCCCTTGCAGGTGGAGACGGCTACGGCGAAGGCACCGCGCAGGCACCTCCGGGCCGCGGCCGAGTCCAGGTCCGGGTGGCGCTGCTCGGGCCGCCGAGGGCTGCCGGGGGCGCGGAGCGGCGGGGCCGACCGCTCCCATGGGCAGGGCGCCCCCCGCGGGCCGCCATCTCCGCCAGCCCCGGGCAGCGGCGGCTGCAGCGCTCCGCGGCGCCGGGCCGCCAGCGGGTGTGAGCCCGGGGCCGGCCGGGTCATGGCGCAGCGGACGGGCGGCACGGTGGCGGACGAGCTGGCCAACGCCGCCGCCCGCGGAGACCTGCAGCGCCTGAGGGAGCTGCTGGACGGCGCGGCAGACCCCAACGGCGTCAACTCCTACGGGCGGACCCCCATCCAGGTAGGGAGGCCGGGGGGGTGCGGGCGGCGGGGCGGGGGTAGCGGCCCCTCCGTGCCCGAGGACCGGCAGCGGTAGCCCCGGGGCAGCCTCCCGGTGCCGGCAGCCCCCCCACGACGGCTGGGCTCGGCTGCTGCCGAAGAGGCGAGCGCAGCGGTTCCTCTCGCCTTTCTGGAAAGGCGAAAGTCGGTGACGGCCGCAACAGAGAGGTTTTAGTCTTAGCAACCCTTGACTTTATTTTAACCAACTGAGATGGGATGACTCAAAACCGAGAACTTTAATGCTCATCTCGCAATAAACGTGCCATAAAAAAATAACGAGTCACCTTTTCAGAAAGAATTACCCTTTTGTCATACCTCGTCTGCTGCATTATACGTCTATTAGTATTTCTCCTCTCCCATTAAAAAAAAGTATATTCATTGACTCACGATATACTCACTGACCTTTGCGAGCAGAAGCATCTGGGTGCGATAGCCTTGCCCAGCAGACCTTGCAGGTAGACAGCTATCAGTTCCTGCGGGGCTCCGTCTGCCCGCGTCTTACAGTCGCGTGAACGTAGATGTAGTGCCAGGAGGAGTAACAGATACTAGATTTATAAAGCTGAGTTAATTTCCGAGGTAGTTCTAGACAGATTCGTCTTAAATTTTCAAAATAAAACGAAACTGGAAAAATCTGAGAAGCTATATTTAAGTTTTATGGCGAGTGCTTGCGAAACACTCCCCTACAAAATGTCGGTGCAGTATTTCACTCGAAACACGTACCTGATGCCATCCTCCGACATGTTTTTTTCTGCACCTTTGCGCAGCAGGGATTTAGCCCGTGCGCTGAACGCACTACCGGGTGCGCTGGGGGAAACGCAACTTAGAGAACGGCGAGCCCGGGACGAGGGGCTCCCGGGAGTTTTGGTGCTGCACTGGGCAGGGGGCTCGGGCTAAAGGTGCGTTTGCGGTCTCTCCTGAGGGCGAGGGAAGCGCGGGCGCCGCGCTGCAGGGAGGGCGGGCTCCCTGCACACGCGTGTCCCCTTGCCAAGGACCTCCTGGAAAAGCGTCCCGCGTGAGAGCGGGACAGCGGCAGCCCCCGGGAGCCGCTCCACTGGCACGGGCGAGCTCCTTCCCCCGGTTCCTCCGCCCCGCTCCTGCCGCCCCCCTGCCCGCGCCTGTCGCGGAGCAGCACCAGTGCGGGTCCGCACGCCCCGGCCCCGACGGGGTTCCCGCGCCGCTCTGCCCCACCTGCCCCGCCGGGTCCCGTGGCGCGGAAAAAGGAGGGTTTCCCCCGGCTGCGCAACCCTCCCGCCGGGTCCGTGCTCTCCACCGTTCGTGGCGCCTCCGGAGCTGATCTCTAAGGCCTCACCCTCGGATTTTCCGCTTCTTTCCGCTAGCGATCGCCGCTCCTGCGGAGCTGAACGAGAGAGGCTGAACGGGGCGGGCGCGGCGCTGACGCTGTCTCTCCCCGCAGGTGATGATGCTGGGCAGCCCGCGGGTGGCCGAGCTGCTGCTGCAGCGCGGAGCCGACCCCAACCGCCCCGACCCCCGCACCGGCTGCCTCCCCGCGCACGACGCGGCCCGCGCCGGCTTCCTGGAGACGCTGGCGGCGCTGCACCGCGCCGGGGCGCGCCTCGACCTGCCCGACGGCCGCGGCCGCCTCCCCGTCGACGTGGCGGCGGGGGGCCCGCACGGGCCGGTGGGCCAGTACCTGAGCCACCCGCCGCCCCGCCGCCTAGCCTCCTCCTGGGAGATCGCCTCACTTAATTTATTGCCCTTGCCCACCTCGGGAGACGCGAAGTCGAGCAGCACTAGGGCGTTGTAAATAATCCCCGGATCGCGTCTCCCCGCTCGGATGCATGAAGGACCAGCGGATATGTATCATTTTGTATGCTATACTTTGCACGTGTCTGTACGTTATCTTGCACTCGAAACCCCACGCCCCTCCATTCCCCCGCTTTTTGCACGCGAGGGTCCAAACACTGTGAAGCTAAATAAATATGAAGGAAACCCCCGCACAGAGATGGCACAATAAACTCTTCGTGTTTTGACTAGACCGTGTCTGGGCTTTCCGTTTACCCTCCTCCCCGGGGTTCCCCGCTCGCATTTCCCAGCCCTCCGTCTGAAGGGGACGGGAGAGGCTCCGGGCTCTGCCGGGCCCCAACCGACTGCTCACCATTTGATTTCAGATTCAAGTTAAATAGGACTCAAGGGGCGCTGAAGCCGTTCTCTGCCTCTCCCTCGCAAAACCGGCCGGGACAGCGGGGAATGGAGGCTTCCTGGTGCGATTGCGGCTTTGGCAAACACCTTAATACAACGTGAGATGCTGTGCATGTCTGTGCATGGGCCCGTGGCGCATCCGTGGCTTTTCTCATGAAGGTTGTAAACAGAGGACCTGGAAGGAGAAAATAAAGAGTGATTTGTGTCTCTGCAAGCCCGATACCGCCCTCGCTTGAAGTAATATATGTTTTACCCACTCGCAGGTGACCTTCCCTGAGTGACTGTAAGTTCAACAGTATTTTGAAGAAATCATGGCAGTTGCAAAACGAAGGCAGCGTGGAACTAAAAATTAAAAATCGCACGTCTGAGCTCGATCCCAGAATTTCCCAAGCCGCTCGAAGGTGGCACGTCTGGTAAAGAAACGAACAAGCCGTTGTCACAACAAGTCGTTGTAACGTTTGTGCAGCTGGAGGAGGAAGGGGGGCGGGCAGTAGATTACTTACCTGAGAGATGATCCGTATTTCACTGACTCCCCCGCCGCGGGGAAGCTGGGTGTGAGTGTCCCACGGTGAAGCCACAGCGGCAGTCCAGCCCTCCCCACGGGGAAGCGGGCGGCCGGGGAGACCCGCTTTTGCCGCGGCGGGTCCCAAACCTCCGCCGGTGTGCTGCGGACAGGGGCCGGGCTGCAGCTGCGGGCAGGGGCCTGGCTGCAGCAGCACAGGCACGGCGGTGAGGCAGGCGGCGAGGACGGTGCTTCCAGCCCGTTGGGGCCGGCGCCGCTCCCGCGGCACGCGTGGGGGAGACCCTGCCTCCCCCCTCGGGCCCCCCACGGGGCTACGCTCACACGTCCTGCGTGTCAGGGACAGAGAAGGGGAAGCAAGACGGGGCAGCAGGAGAGCTCCACTCTCCTTTCCCCAGCGCAAGTCCTGAGCGCTTTGAAGAGCTGCCTGTAGAGAACGAAAGCGGAAAAAGATTTCTCTTCGTTTTGCGTTCCTACTGAGTGTCCCACTCCTAGATATTTCATACACAAACACTAAAAATAATATATAAAAATATCTATATTAAAATTATATATATATACTTTTAGGTATCGTATTGGAATACGTAATTTATTACAACATAATTTCATACAATGCATGCTTTATAATTACGTCTTGTAAGTTGGCATGATATAAATATGTAGTTATGCCGTTTGTGTATGTAACACATCTATGTAATGCCTATATAAAAATATACATAATATGCATATTTATTAAAAAGTTATGACTACGTAACAAGCCTACATATTTGCCTATCAATTGTTTTTATATGTAATAGGCTTATGCTTAATTATAACTACATTATATGCATATAAAATACCTACAAAAAAATCACATTTTATTTAGTCTGTATTCATGGTTTTTCAGTATAAGAATGCATAGATTTATTTATACATATATTTAAATAGCAAATATATAAAACCACAGTATGCGATGATAACACCTTACGAAACTGTACTGTATTCTGTCTTAGTATATGGCACAGCCATAAGCGAGCCAAGGGCAACACCGGGCACACAGTAGTCAAGGGCCTGCACCCCTGCACCCTGAGGGAACCGGGATGGAGCCAGGACCAGACACAGAAATAAGGGTGAACCTGACCGCCCACTTTACAGAAAAGTAAGGGTCTAATAAACTGCACTTCCAACTTCAGTTAGACCAGTATTCCTATTTTGAAAGGTCGTTTACTCCAACAACCAGAATTCGATTTAAAATTTTGAGTATTTCCTTATGGCTTATGAAACACCACCACCACCAATAATAACAACAATGACAACAGCAATAATAATAATAGTAATAATAATAATAATAATAATAACAACAATAATAATAATAATAATGACGATGATGCATAAAATCGCCAGGGAAAGAACAGCCTTTCCTAGGCTGACCACACCAAACGAGCAGAATATGCCCTCAAAACTCAGCAGGGCTAAATGCGTAATTGCTATGAATCTGCCTCACGCCGTAGGTCCGGAGCCCCCGCCCAAGCCAGGCCCACGGCGGGGGCTACTCACCCCGTGGGAGGATGGGGGTCCCTGCCACGATCCCGCTCAGCAGCTGCAGCTTCCACAGGCACCTTTTCTTCTGGCAGCAGCGTCGGCTCCAGGGCTTGGCGTCCCCCCGAAAAGAAGAACGGTAATTGTTAACAACAAACAGCAGCAGCAATGCACATTTCGAGAAAGCCCTAAAAGCATTACGTTTAAGGTGGAAGATAACTCGCGCTTTTTATTTTTAATATCGCTGCTGTAATTGAATACATGTGCACACACACACGCACGCACACAGCCCTCTGCAGCAGGGTTTGCGCCCTGTGCTCGGAGAGATGCTCCTCGGGCCCTGCTCGGCCATGCATTCAGCGTTGGTGGGTATTTGGTTTCTATTGCCAAAACTGTCAGTCCATCCTCCCACCACCCCTCCGGCACCTGCATTACGCGCCCAGGCAGGCATTCATTTCTCTCAATTTTGCCTTGCCTGTCGGGGAGGTGTCGCCACGGGAGGGGAAAAGAAAAAGAAAAAAACAATAAAAACAAAAGCATCTCTCGAAGAGCTGCTTTCATTTCGAAATGGCTGTTTTCACTCACCCATTTCCCAGGCTTGAAATCGTACTCGGTCCAGACGAAACCATTACAGGTTCTTCTTTATTAGCATCTCTGTTAGGGTTACTCCGTGCCCACGCAGAAGGAGGAAACTTCTATTGACATCAGTGTTATTACTGTTTGTCCAGCCGGGAGAAGGAGGTGTTTGTTATGGGGGGAGGTGTTGCATACGCATACATTCACCAGCCCTCCCAGCGATTGCTGCGCTGCCTCCCCTCCCCGGAGCCTTCCCCGCCGGTTCCCTGCAGTCCCTGCGCACCCCCAGCTCCGCGCCGAGCCGCCTCCAGCCGTGCCGAGCCGTGCCGTGCCGTGCCGAGCCGTGCCGAGCCAAGCTGGGCTCCGCCGCACCCAGGGAGGGCGAAAATGCGCCCGCAGGACCGACACCCGCCCTGCCCGTCACCCTGCCCCGCACCTAGCCCGGAGGTACCCCGCACCCTGGGAGGGGGGATGCGCAGGCAGAAGGGCTCCCGGGGAGGGGGGCGGGAGGGGGACCCCCGTCTGCCTCCCAGAGATCCTCTGCCAGGAGTCGGGCCTCGTTCAGCACCGGCTGTCGGGGGGCTCAGCACCCCTCCGGCGGTCCCCGCGGCAGCGCCCGAAGCCGGCCCCGGGGGGAGGAAGCGCCGGCAGGTTGCTCGGGGCTTTTCAGCGCTCCTCCGCTGCTTCCCTACCCGCTTCCCCGCTCCGAAATCTCACCCTTCAAACCGAAAACAAAGCGGTTCATCACCGCGGAGCTCGGCCGGGGAGAGGGTCGGGGGAGATAAACAGTTAATTACCCGTTTCGGTTACCGGCGGGGGGAGACGAGATCCGCTTTTTTTTTTTTTCGCTCCGCTACGCAACGGCCCCGCGTCGCGTTCAAATGACCATGTGACGAGGAAATAGCTGCTCGCCCGGGCCAATACTGGCCTGCGCTTTTAAAGCGGCAGGGATCCGCTAGCCGCCCTCCCGGGGCACGAACGCGGCCCCCCGGGGGACGGGGCGGGGGTCGCGGTGCGCTGGGCAGCCGCAGCCGCAGCCGCCGCAGCCCCCCGCCCCACTGACGGGCTCCCGAGCGAAACGGGAGCCAAACCCAACCAAACAACAAGAAAAAGATCAAAATACCTCCCCCTCCTCCCCCCGCGCCAAACGGAGCGGGAGGCGGCGTGTTTGGAGGGGACAGACGGGGGGGGAGGGCAAGGACATGTCGTCAAGGCTTTATTTGAAAGCAGGGGAGCGCCCTGCGATTGGCCGGCCCCCACGCCCGTTTGGTGGTGGTGCTCCTCGGGGCGAGTCGGTGGGAGGGGAGAGGAGCCGGCGGCCTCCCCCGTCCCCATCCCCCGCCGCCGGTCCTCCTTCGCCCGCTTTCGAGGCGGGAGCCATCATCATGGGAGGCGTTTAAGGGCAGAGGAGGGGGAGGACGGGGGGGGGCGGGGAGGGAGGTAAGGCGAAATGGGGAGTCGAAATTAGTCAAACGGAAAAGCAAAAAAAAAAGAAGAAGAGAAAAAAAAAAGGCAGGCAATCCTCTCCAATGAATGGAGGGTGCGAGGGCCGATTCACCGGTGGGGCCCCATCGGGGAGGTATTTCTAGCGCGGCACGCCGGGGGCTGCTTCGCGCCCATGACCCCCCGGATAAGGTGCACCGTCCGCTTTCGGCGCGTCCGCAGCCGGCGCCGGGCCCGGGCACTGGGTTGGCGCATCCTCCGCGGCGTCGTCGGGGTGCTGGGACGGCGACGGCCGCCGCGCCTGGCTCTGCTGCTGGTCCTGCGGCGGAGGCGCCGCCGGAGACCCCGGCCCAGGTAGGGGCTCCCCGGGGAGCGGGGCTGCGAGGGGGGCAGCGAGGGGGGGGCGGCCCCGGGGGCCGGAGGGAGCGGGAGGCGGCCTCCCCGGGGTGAGTGGGGTGCCCGCTCCCCGCGGCATCCCAGCGCCGGACGCGCAGCGCCGCGGAGCCCCCTCCGCGCCACATGCTCAGATTGCACCGGGAACACGTGAGATTTGCACAGGCATGGGGGTTATTCTTCTCTCTCTCTTTTTTTTTTTTTTTTTCCTTAAACGCAGTAGAAAATGACAGGTTCTTGAAAAGTTACTGTAACTTACTTCTGCCCTGCCCCCCACCCCGAGAAGTTTTTCTTTTCGTTTTCTCTATGGCTAACTCCGAAGAAATAAACCCACCACCCCTTAACCAACATTTACAGACGATTCCTTGCAAACAAGGAACATAACTATTGCTCTGAAGAAAGAAAATGGCCACTGTTTTCCGAGCGTTAGTTTCCACTGTTGTAAATGACAGTGAAATACAGTGGCCTACTTTGCCTTCCCTTGCTGTTATATAAATATGCGCAGTAAGGGTTAGAGCGGCCGAGCAGCGTCAGAAAGAGAGATTAAAATACACACGTATAAAGGACCTTGAGAGACACCCGAGGTCCTGGCGTTTTTCCCGATTGCAGAAAGCAAAATCGGATTGTTGTGGATCTGCACGGCGCGTGTTAGGCCTCGGTCATTACACATAATTAGACACATAATGAAAAATAAAGCGAATATTAATTTTTATGTGTATTTGAGGATTGTTCTGCAAAATCCTTGTAGGGGGTCATTAGAGGAGTCCACATCTCCTTTAATCCAGAGCACGAGTGGGAGAAGAACAGAGGTAGAAGAGAAGGAAAGTAGAAATATTTGCCTGAAAAATATCTACAAAAATAGAAGTTATATATTTTATATATATATAAAAATATATATATATAAAAAGTAAACCCTTCAAGCTATAGGACTCGAGTTGTGGAGATAAAGCAGTTTGCAGTTTGCCTGCTCCAGTCTCTGGCCAGATTACTTTCAGCACTTTTTGAATATTTAAGTGTGGGGAGATACACATACACATGTGCGTGTGTGTATGTGTGTGTGTGTGTATATATATATATATATATATATATAAAAATCAGAAACAATATCCAGGTTTCCTTGTTACCTTCAACTCCCTCGTTTCTTGCATTTGTAGTAGGCCTAATTTTTTCATCTCACACTAGGTGGTGGAAAAAGAAACTATAAACTCTGACTGACATGAAATGCACAAATCTCAAATGTAAAACATAAATATGAACGTGCTGATTATCTCCAAGTAAATTCGCTGTAGCAAGGACAAAACTTTCTCATGGATCAGGCAGCGTGGCAATTATTTTTCTGTCTATTTTCACATTTACTGTCAATACTGCTGCTCCCCCCCCCCCCCCTCGGGTAGATCGAGTTCTTCTGAAATGCGAGTTAGGTCTAAAATAGTCACTGAAATGTGCTGAAAATCTGATTCTGAAGGGGCTCGGAGGGATAAGACAAGGGTGTGTGTTTAATTAAAAAAAAAAAAAAGGATGAGATTTTCCCTTTTGCCTAACTGTACTCCTTCTGTAATAGGATGTAACAATATTACAGACACAAAAGTAATGCGTAAGTATTTTGGCAGCTCAGAGACAGCGAACTCCGAACCTGTAGTATTTTGGGCCACAGTTTGCAGGAAGACAGTGGCTTCATTAGATAGAAATCTATTTCAGGGGAAAAAATAATTTGGGAAATAAAGAGAAAACAGCTCCTTTTGCCCTTATTTCCTGTTTCGAGAGACGGGTCCTATTCTCAAGGTTTGTTCGAAATGAAATTGCTTAATTAAATAGATGGAACAAAGAAAATTTTAACACAACAGTGTTAAATTGAGAGAGAGTCTTGCGTTGAAACAGCGTCTACGAAGCTGCTGCTGAACACCGAGTGGGTCCGAGATGGGGACCAACACTCGAAAACTGGCTGATAAAGGCAATCTGACGGCTGCCCGCCCGGCATAAGCACTGGCCACGCCGTGACAGATTTTTTTTGCAACACCTAAATCTATATATTTTTTAGGACGATGCGAGAGATTTTATTTATTTTGCCTTTTGTGTGTGTGTGTATAATTTGTTGCTTTTCTTCGCCTTGCTCTTTGTTTTTTAAGGAAGGGAATATTTTGCCTGACGAATGCTTAATTAGTTTTTGTAAACTGTTAGGTGATTATCCAGAGCGATTAGGTCGTTTTACTTTCCGATGACTCCATAGCCCAAAACGAGGGACCGAAATAATACGCATCTACAATTTTCTGGAGGGTTTCTAAGAAAAAATTAAAAATTTATAGGGACAATTTCCAGCTATTTAGGGGACTATATTACATTCAAAAATGCACTCTGTGCAAGATTATATCACACGACTTGGAAAACAGAAAGCGAAGTATTTATTCTTTATTATTGCAGGTTGTTGGATTGTTGATTTCTTTTTTTTTTGGGGGGGGGGTCGTTTTTATATTCAAAAGAAACCGCTATGACACAACTTCTAAAGATCTAAAATTAAGGTGCTAGATTTTCCTGTTCTCACACAATATATGTAATGAGGATAATTACTTTTGCAAATATACTGACATTTTAAGCTGAAGAGTAGAAGGATACTGTTTAACTATTTCTATTCATCGCTTTTGCTTAATTTTAAGCATAACTCCAGACAACTGGTTTTTTCCCCCCTTCGTTGTGAATCAGGTTACTTCCATGCAATCTCTCCATTGCATCCTCCACCCCTGCCCCTCGTGTGCCTTTCTTGCCTATTTACAGGCGAGGAAATCCCAATATTGTATTTTCTATATTTTGCCTCTTTATAGTATTTAATTAACCCATAAATTTATTACCGAAATATTTCTTAGATGATAAAATAACTCACGTAAATGTTTTTAAATACATTTTTTATTTTTTTTTTTCGTTAAAAGGCTAGTACTTGCTAAACCTTAAACAGGGCACAAGATGGCTGCTTTTGGTAGATGAAAATTACCTTTTCCGTACTGTATGCTATGTTATCAAAACATCTCAGAGCAATTTGCAGGATTGATATAGGGTATTATTAAAATGCATCAGTTGTCAGTGCCAAATGTATTGTTGAACAGTGACTTTAGAAAGAATTAAGAACAGAAATGTAAGATAGGGAGACTGCTTAATGTGTTGGGTTTTTTTTCCCCGGGAAATATCTTTGCAGTAAGGTTTGTCGGGGAGAGAAGGTGGTTTCTCCTCCCTTCCCCCAAGATACGAGTGTAATGCAAGGGTCATTTTCGAAATACAGCAGCATAGGCTCAGCTATTATTTCCCTGACTTCAGATATAACCGTGTGTAGTTATGTTTCGATTAATTTGAGGTCTTTTGTTGGTACCAGAATTGTGCAAAATAGGATTTGCATTTGTGGGTGAGAAATTTGTATGATTTCTATAACGTAATTTAAAATCGTGTCGCTTTAATGGTCCAGTAGATTGACTAGTGATTTGGAGCGTCAGTAATCATTAGCATGGGATGGTATTTGTTGTTTTATATTATTCTGCGATTTTGTAGCTTTTAGCAGATTTTAGCAGGGATGAAGATGCAGACAGGCCCTCTGACTCCTCCAGTAATATCCTTACTTACAAATACGTTGACGTGCGAGTGTATAAACTTTTTAAGACTTTTACACAAAATGAACATATGAATATATTTATACACACACAGAGACACATAAAATCATCTATCAATACTGTTTCACAGAAAGCAAGATTAGCCAGCGATAATATGCAACCCTGTCACGCCTCACTATTGATTTGAAATTTTAAGACACCTCACACACATAATTAAGGAGGTTTTCTCCTTGGATTTATCTCTACATGGCTATCAATAATGGCAGAGAGCGCACGAAGGACTGGGGGACACTTTGCCTGTTGAGTGGGGGATCCTTTCCTCTTAAGTTCTCAGACTTTACAGACTTTAAAAAAATCCACTTTAAAACTTTGTTGATTTTTTTTTTTAATCACCCCGCAGCCCTGGGGTCTGCTTCGCACCGTGCGCTGCAGGAAAACCACGGTGCGTGGGAGCCCACCGCAGGTCCCTGCCAAGCAGGCGCCTCACCCCACCCAAGCCCCCTGCGAACGTCACACCCTGCTCTGGCAACGCCACTTTCCCCAGAAACTTCGAGAGGGAGGCTCAGAAAGCCCCCGAATGAGGAAATTTCAGTGAACCTCTGACTTGTCTACGCAGGGATAAATTTGTGTTCATTTCTCCTCATCCAAGGATGCCTCTGCCTTTCGGCCATCGGTACATGTAGACGTAAAATCGCCGGTTTCCCCCCTTTCGCCACGCAGGGCTGTTCGTGTGCCCGAGCGGCGGCGGGGGGAGGTTAACGCCGAAGGGAACAAAGGTGCATCTGCAGGGCAGATACTGCTTCTGTGGCAATCGCACCGGCTTTCTGCAATTAAAAACAGGAGATTAGGGAACTGACATTGGGGGAAAAAAAAAAAAAAAAGAAAAAGCTAAAAAGCTTCCTTAATCTGTTTTCTGTATTTGCTCACTTCACTGTCCGACCTGGGCGGTGGCTCCGAAACGCCCCGCTCTCCGCATTGCCCTGCAGGAGTGCAGGAGCCTTAAAACCCCTTCCTTCGCCTTGCCTCTTGCCCAGGTCTGCCCGTAGCTTCGAGGCGGCGGAATGAAATTTTCCAGCCGCGGGTGGCGGGTGCTGCGCAGCCCCGCGGGCGCTGGGGCCGATCCCCCGCTCCCCTCGACGGGGGGGTGTCACTTGGCGGGGGGGCGTCATGGGGCCCGCAGCGGGGAGCCGCGTTGTCCAGGAGAGATGAGTGGGAGGGCAGAACGCAGGGGGAGGAGCCAGGTGCTCGTGTTTTAGGGACCTCTGCAGCGGCGGGGCGAGGCCCTGCCCAGCCTCCGGCTGCCGGGCTGGAGCCCTACCTTATCCCGGCTGGGCTTCGCCGCGGTTTTCCTGCCAGCGAGAGGCTCCCGCAGGGCCGGCGAGAAGCGGCTCTTTTCTGCCGGGTGCCATTAGGTGGATCGCAGACTTCCTGCGGGCACGGCTCTCTTCCTCATCCGGGCCGCCCGCGCCCGGCCGGCGGCGGGGCGGACCCCAGACCCACAGCTCGGAGGGGCTCGGGGCAGGGCAGGGTCCCCCTCCGGCGGCAGAAGCCAAATCTGTCCCTCGCACAAGAGTCCCTCTCGGCCCTGGGAAGGTTCTGTTCCACCTCCTCGCCCCGCCCGCCCCACGCAAGATAACCGCGGGATGCGTCCCACCTGCCCGGGCCGGGGCAACTGCGGCCGGCCTGGCCAGCCCGGAGAAGGCGTTTACCGGTGGGGCCGAGCCTCCCTCCCCTGCCTTCACAAACCCCCCCAATTTGGGCAGCGGGGGGGAGGGAGGGGCGGGGCGCAAGGCCGCAGCCCCCTCCCCTTCCTTTTCCCGCAACGACGGCGCCCTGGAGGGAAGGAGCCCCCTCGGGACCCTCCCTGCTCTCTCGGGGGTCTGTGAAATCGCGCTCTCCCGCGAGGGTGCCGAGCTGCCCCCGGCTCTCAGCTTGCGGAGCTGTCTGCCGGCACCCGGCGGTCCTCCGCCGCCCCTCCGTGCCCCCCACCCCCGTGAGGGTGAGCGGATTTTACCGCAGCCGCCAGCACCTCGCTGCCCTCCCCTCTTGGAGCCGTGGGCGGGGGGGATGTTGCAGCGCCCTGCCCCACTCGGGGTGTGCGCAGGGGGGATACGCAGGGCCGTGCCCGGGGGCCAGGGGCCACGAGGGGGGGCGGGGGGGAGCCGCTGCCGTCGGGGAGGAGGAGCTGCGGCGGCTCCGCGGCGGGCGAGTTCCCGGTCAGGGGAGACAGAAAGCCGGGGACGGCCGTGCGGGTCGGACCGTTGGGGGGGCGATGGAGGAGTCCCCCCGGGGCGACAGCTCCGGCGACCGGCTGTGCAGCGCCGCCGCCCGCGGGGACCACGAGAAGGTGCGGAAGCTCCTGGACGCGGGCGCGGATCCCAACGGGACCAACTCCTTTGGGAGGACCCCGCTCCAGGTACGGAGCACCGGGGAGGGTGGGGTGACGGGTGGGGGGAGCTGTCCCCTGCCACGCTGGCGGGGGAGAGGGGAGGGATTTCAGGTTTTGAATGAAGTTTTAGGATTATTGGGACCGGACTGCAGCCGCAGCTGCCTGAATACAAGCGGGAGCTTTTCTGAAGCATCGCCCTCCTGACAATACTAGCTGGAGTTTACAGGAGCACGCCTGGCAGCAAACGAATTATGCTAAAGGGTACTCAAAAGGAGAAATGGGATTGCAAAATCCGCTTCCAGATGGGTTCAGGAAGCTGACTGCACTTCGATCAACTTTTTTTGTTTGTTTTAAATATAGCCTTTAATGGGTCTTTCTCCCCAAGGAAATCGAAGTGGGGTCCCTTACTAGTATATTCATGTGAAAGTACAGCACAGAGGAAGGCATAGAAATTGTCACTGGGTAGAAATTGTAACTTGAAACTAGGTATATGTTAGGAGTCCTCGTTATTATTAGTAGTATTTTTAATATTCACTATTTGTCAGTAGAGGTACCCGTGTGGAGGGGAGTTGCTTTCCAGGCAGTTTGAGAGCTAGAAGTGTGTTATATTAATCGACATATTTATGCTGGAAGTTTTAAAATGTTCGTTGAACAATTGGATGTACTGTGATTTAAACTGGAGTTGTGTATTTCATGAAAAGGTTTTCTCGAGTTGTCATTTGAAGCAATATATTTAATGATTCACCAGCTAAGCTGAACAGCCATTTTGGTCCTTGCACTTTATATAGAAAAGGAAATATTTTTCTAAAGTAAGTTACTGAGAAAGGTACTGAGGAAGTTATTCGTTTTGTTTCTATTGTAGGTTCAAATTCCAGATGAAAAGGGTCTCCAAACTGTTGTAAATTTTCTCTTTCCTCTCCTCATTTCAGAGTGAGAGTAAGTTCTGTTTCCCTCATCAGCACTTTGCAAAATGGCTGCCACTCTGACATGTGGACTCTCTTTATCTTTCTGAAAAGCTTAACTTCCACAGAAATTTATAAATTATGAAATTTATAAGCATTTTCGCACTTATATTATTAATAAAATAAAATATTTGTAGTCCATAACCAAATTCTCTAGAGAAGGAAGATACTGGGAAAACCTATTGTCTTAAGATATTTTCTACATTGTGAAGATTCAATTTATGGAGGTTAAAATTCCATCGAAAATGACAAGGAGAATGTGGGAAGTAAAACCCCAAGCGCAAATTTCTTTTGTTTGTTGGCTGGTTGTTTTTGTTTGGTTGGTTTTGTTTTGGTTTTGTTCAATCGTGCATGATCAGACCTTGCCAGAAGTTTCTGCTTTTGGTTCACCTGCAGGGTGGCATTAGGGTTCAGCAGGAAAGTTTTGTGCGTAACCCATGGGCGCTCGACAGCTTTTCTTGCTCCTGTGAGAAGCAGCACAGGTTTAGCCAGAGCTGAGAGAGAGACGAATGGCTCGATCCAGACCCCGGGAGGGGGGAAATCTGCATCGGGCACCAAAAAGAGCCAAACCACTGCCAGGGCCGTGACACCCCACTGCCTGCCCGGCCACACTTGCTGTGCTGCGAGCTGCGTTGTTTGTTGATGAATCGGCAATGCATCCTCAGTGGCAGGGGGCCAGGGGACTTAACGCAAGGCTCCTCAGGGCTGTCACAGAATGCATACTGTGTATGTACATATAGTGTGTGTATATGTGTATACGCACATACACACACTATTTATGGTATAATAAATGGTACACATAAATGATATACACGAGTATATATATGTGTGTACATATATATATGTGTGAGTGTGTGTATGTGTGTGTATATATATATACACACACACACACACAGACCATAAGTATCATATATACCATGGTATATATAAATGGTATAAAATGTGATACAGAACACACAGCTATGCAATACCTAGTTTGGAAATCATACGCATCGTAGCCAATATTTTAGTTTATCATAGAAGCATAGAATACCTCAAGTTGTAAGGGACCCGTAGAGATCATCGGGTACAGCCTTGTGCCTTTATGCAGGCCACAGGTACTAACAGCCGACACAGGAACGTTAGCCCACAGGACACCCCAGCCCCTCAGCCTCCCAGCCCCCGGCCGCCTCCCTCCCCGTCTCTCCGCAGCCGCGGTGCTCGGCGGGGCGGGCGCGGCGCTGACGCTGTCTCTCCCCGCAGGTGATGATGCTGGGCAGCCCGCGGGTGGCCGAGCTGCTGCTGCAGCGCGGAGCCGACCCCAACCGCCCCGACCCCCGCACCGGCTGCCTCCCCGCGCACGACGCGGCCCGCGCCGGCTTCCTGGAGACGCTGGCGGCGCTGCACCGCGCCGGGGCGCGCCTCGACCTGCCCGACGGCCGCGGCCGCCTCCCCGTCGACGTGGCGGCGGGGGGCCCGCACGGGCCGGTGGGCCAGTACCTGAGCCACCCGCCGCCCCTCCCCGCCGCCGCACCGGCAGCCGGGCCGGCCGCGGAGGGGGCTGCGCGCTGACCCACCCCCGGCCGCCACCCCTCGCCGCCCCGCCCGCTGCCCGCCGCCACCGCCCCTCGCCGCAGCGCCCGACGCCCCGGCGGCAGCCGCCCCCCGCCAAGACCCTCTCTCCTTCTTCCCTACGCGCGTCTCCGTGGCAGGTGCCCCCGCCGTCGAGGCACCCCGCGAGCACTCACGGCTGGCGGTGCTCTCGGGAACCCGGCTGATGGGAAGGGTGTTCCCCTGCCCCTCTGCCCCGGAGCTCCTCGCGCACACCTCGGGCACTCCGTGTCCTGCTTCTGTGAGGCGACGCATGCTGTTGAATTTTCTAAGAAAAAAAGGGAAAGAAATAAAACACAGTCGCGGGGAGCGCTCCTAGTCTTCCCCTCTCCGCAAGCTCCCCGGTGGGCGGAGGACGGTTCTCCGGTGCTCCAGGGGAAAAAAAAGAGTCTTTGTTTCCACCCTCCATTTATTGTTAAATTGATGCGATTCAGAGAAATGAGAACGCTCCATTTCCCTTAGCGGCTTGCTCACTGCCCTGCAAGCCACTGCCTTGATCTCCGTCAGATACTTATCTTATTTACGACGGTACTGATTTTATTCATTACAGCATAATCCTGCAGAGCTTTGCATTTTAGTCATACCTTGAGAGTCTTTTATATAGCGCTCCGAAACAGTGAACACCTTAGCCATCCCGTTTACAAGTTTAATTCATCTTCAAATTTTCTCCCCTCATCACCCCGCTCAACTTATAAAGTCTTAAAAAATTTAACACTTACCGAGATTACAATTCGGGAACTACTACAAATATTTTGTATTGATGTATTCAGGGAAGGTTATTCATGTGAGGAACCAATTGGTAATCATTTAGCTACTGCGTAGTTTTAACATTTGGATATACCCCGTTCATTCAGAAGATCTGGGCAACGAGCTCGATATTTTTAAGACAAATTTCCGTGTCTCTAAACCAGACATTCGTAAACAAAAAACAAATGACCGAGCTTGGTTATAAATCTGAGTCTCTTCACACGCATTATCTTTTTTTTTCCTGCGCGATTTCCATCGTCTACCCAATATTTGTACTACTTATATGTGATGAAATACCTGTTACCATTCAACCGGAAAATGTCAAAGAGGTTGGTTTAACAAAACCCGAAACGATCCTTGTGTTCAACTATTAAAGAGTCCTGTACGGAGCACTACTCAGTGTTGGGCGATGTTATTTATTTCGACTTTGTTCGTCGCCTCCATTTTTTTGTGTCTGTGGATAAATACGTATACATACACATAACGCATTCACGCAGGTCGAATACACAGGGCTTATATGCAGATGTGTGTTATTCACGCATGTACATACTCGAGTTAAAAACATCCATGAAACTTGTTAATTTCCTTATTTAAAACGATGCTTACAGAGCACCAGGAAAGTTCAACTGCACTTGTACTTTTGCATGACTTTTTAAAAGCAGAAGATTTTTTTTTTTCTCTTCCTGCTAAAAAACGAGGGCAAGCACACACTGCAGAATAAGGCACCACGGGCGCATGCCATGCCCGAGGGCTCTTTTTCCCCGATTCCCGCAGATGCGCTGGTAATTTTTTGGCCCGTGCTCGGGAGCCTGCGCTTTGCCCAGGGCACCCATGACGAGGCCAGGAGAAGCGCTCCAATGCCCCGTCGTTTCGCCTCTAGTTTACCAAGGAACGGCTTTCTTTAAAATAGAAGGGGGAGGGGGGGACAACCCCTCTCCCTTCAAAACCGAGGTTATTTCCTAGCTCTTTGGGGGCGAGCCCCGCCGCAGAGGGCGTTTGGTGGCCGGCGGGAGAGGGGCCAGCAAATCGGGGCGGGGGCAGGGCGGCTGGGACGAATGTGTTTTACTTTTTCTCCCCCGAAACACCTCCCCCCCCGCCCTCGCGGCTTGCACGCAGGCAGGAGCCCAGCTCAGCCTTTCCACGCTTGGGCCTGAGGGCAGGTGATGGTCCCAGCCGTCCAAGCTGCTGGCGGACCCCGGAGCATCCCATCCCTGCCTTCTCGGCTCCCCGCTAAGCCCAGGTCCCCGCTGCCCGCTGTCCTGCCCTCAGGCTGCCCACCGAAGGAGCCCCCTTCCCGTGGGAAGGAGGGCCAGAGCCCCGGGCCGTCCCTTCAGGAACATGCAAGGGATCAGCATTCACACCGGGATGCCCACGGGGTTTCCACGCAGCCTCTCCTCACCCAGGAAAGCTGGGTCAAAAGAACGTGACTTTCCCACGGGCTTCAGCCTCGGAGCTGTCAAAGCCCAAAACTTCCTTGGGAAGTCACCTGAAGAGAAGAGGGTGAAGAGTTTTTGGGACAGAGTTACGCACGGTGACTCTGGAGGTAGTGTAAGCGTGGTACCTGGCTGAATGGACAAGGCATTCACCAGGCTGAGCAACTGTCCTTTTACTGCTGCCACCATGAACAGGGAAGGAAAGGAAGAATTTGCACTGCTTAGGAAAACAGAGAAAAATATTTTCCCTCCAAATGTCCAGCCCAACATCTGTGAAAAAATATTTGCAACTTTTTTTGTTTCTACAAAAAGTCTTTAAAAGCATAGGTTCATCACACTGAGGTAGCAGCTTTATGCTGCTTTCCTTTCTGCCGTAAATGTTCACTCTTTGGACAAGGAGCCAGCAGCGCTATGTGTTACAAAGTATGCCTCAATTTTGTGTGAACGCCAGCATCTAAATAATTTGACTAGATATTTTCCATTGTGGTGTCCTCTGTCAAGCTTGTATTTTTTTAAATAAAAATGTCTTCAGGTGTAATGGCACTTAGAAAAACAAAGTCTTTTCTATTGCACATTCTGGAAATTTATTCTGTGAGAACATTACTTCCAAGGTTTACAACAGGCAGTATCCCCTTTAAATTAATCTAAGTTTATTGTGTCTAAGGGTCCATAGGCTTCATGTATTGTGTTCACAGTCCTTGAAAGCTTCACAGAAGTGAAAAACAAAAAGTATTTTAGGAAAGAAAGTCATCACCTGACCTTGCCAGGGCCAAAGGTGTGGAAATACATTAACCTCACTGCCTACTTACATAGAAAATTAGCCTCAAGAACTGTGAGTCTCAGGAGGGAAATGGAAATGCTCAGAGTCTTCATAGAAGTGAAGAATTTGAAGATGGGACAGGTAAGCCACACGACCTGGTGCTGGAGAGAGGACCTCTGAAGACATTAATATCTTACAAGAGCTCTGGTGGGACAATCACTCCCAGCAGTAGAGATGATATACCTAGTGGTTCTAGAAGTTTTGTTTTTTGTTAATCAGGTCTCAATCAATCCTAATCTGACACTCACTGAAGTAATTCACCATTTCTTTATCTTTCCCCCCCGCCCCCACCCCAAACTTACACAAAAAAGAGGTAGGAATACTTTAAGAATCCATATGAACACAAATTAAGACAGAACACTTCCTCTCTGTGGAAAAGAGACCAGAGGACAAATTTCTCCACATTTCTCTCTCTTTGTTACCGTGTACTTACTCATAAGTACCTGCATGCTTTTGGTAGAAACACTTGCTGAGAAAAGGTTTCTGTGCTGGAGAAAGCCAAGAAGGGGAAGTGAAATGAGAGGTGGTCCTTAGGAAAACCAAGAACCTTTCAACTAGAGGCTTCAGGTTGCCTCACAGAAAGGTACACGGATGTTTGCCACCAGACCCAGCATTGCTCTTGGTAGCAAGTGTAAGTTCAGAACTGAGGGTGGGCTGTGAGAAGCCCTGTTTGCACCTACTGCTCCAGCCAGGGGCTGTGCAACCAGGGAGAGAGTTTCCACAAAGGACCAAGGGGACAAGGCATTTAGAGTTCAGCTCATGCCATCAGCAGAAACCATGGTTATTAGAAATATCCTACTTCCTGCCACCGAACTAGGTAGCTCATGCTGCCATTGATGTAGTCACTGTTCTCAGGAAGCAGCCTCCTACGTGTGATTTCTGAACAAAGACATTGCTACTTGAGGAGGTGAGAGTGGCAATCTAGAACATAAGAGTTTGATCTCCCAAGCGGGGAAAGTCCCAAGATAAGCATCTTTTTCTCTACATGGTGCTGGTGGTTGACAGCACGGACTGGGTAAAAAACTAAGAAAACAGGCTTGTTGAGAGCTGGGAGGATGAGGCAGAGGCACAGGATGCCCAGAACAGGGGGGAAACAGGCAGGTCCAGCTCAGGGAAGAGGTGCCTGGAGGAGGGGGAGACAAGCACGGCAGAGTCTGCCTAAGCCTGAAAGGATGCACAACAGACATTTACCTCCACTCCACCCCATGCCAACCTGGATCAATGGTTTTGTTTGGCTTCTAGAACAAAGCTCATCCCTGCAGATATCCAATGCACATGGCTGATGAGCAGTGGCACTTACAATTAGGCAGTGGACCCTCTTTGGTGGAAATCATTGGAGAGAGGGCATTCCTTGTCTCTGGAGACCAAGCATTTGAGCGCTGATAACTTTAAGTTTTTTTTACACCTGTTTTCACCTTAGACCCTGAGCAGCCTAAAGGCCAGAGAAGGAATTGACAGTCAAGCCAAGGTGGTAATAACACCATGGAGTGGAGAATTTGTATCGAATATGGATCAGGTCCAAGGAGAGAGATGATTCCACTGTCCTCCTCACATGCACTTTAAGGGGAGAGCAACTCCTACCATCACCTTCCTCCTACTGGCTTATTTTGCTTGCTTATCTTCAGGCAGATGCAAAAGAATGGTTGTAAATGTTTGACCATGGTATGAAAACAAATAAAACATATTTCAGAACCTTCTTACACAGTGGATAAAAGTCCATACAAAAGCTGCTTCCTATAAAGCACTAATTAACAAAACACAGATTCTAAGGTCAAATTAAAAGATTTCAATGAGATCCAATGTCTTCCTCCTTGTGCTAGAGGAACCATACTGTAGGAAACCAAACAACTGGACAGACCTCATGTGTACTCTAAGATACGTTTCACTTACTACAGGCATTATTCCTTGTTCTATGTGTTGCCAAATCTGGGGATCGAACATCGTACCCAAACGTCATTCTTTTTTTCTCTTTTCAAGGTGTACATAGAAACCAGTGGGTTTTTTTAACTCATATGGTTCCCTTAAGCAATGCTATTCAACACTGTAGACATAAAGATATTCTACAGATTTGCATCATCCATTTCTTTTCTACAGCTGTATAGAAACACACAAGATATTACAATTTATGCATGTACTTCATTTGCATATATACTCCTTCTGTGGTTGTTTTCAGTAAATGTTCATGCAGTTCTGTTCACTGGTAGCTAGGTACGCTGTTTCACCAAATGTTGAGCTAAATAAACTCATGCTAAATAATATGCATAAAAAACCTGATTCCATGAGGAGTGCCTGCCCTAAGGCATGACATTTGGAAATGACAAGAGGTGTATGCATCCAAAAAGAACATCCTGAAAACAGACTAGTCCAGCAAGCTGGTTCACAAAAAACATGTGCAGAAGTTACTTTCACATTTCACGTCACATTTCATTTTGAATTTCAGAACGATTTCTAGAAAATCCCAGCCTACATAGCCATGGAAAAAATAGATTATATTAATTAAAAAATGGAGAAACTTCTGCATTCCACTCAGATTTATTCCACATGAATTTAAAACATCCTGTTTTCTGGTATTGCTACTGAGACCATAAGGCATTTATCTTACTCTACCCTGAGTGGAAGACTGAGTCAGAAGGTTCATATTGTCATTCATACATCCATAAACTTTCTGGAAGCAGGTTATGTACTCATTGGTAATCACAAGAGCAATAATGTTATTCCTTACTGCTTGGTTTCACAAGAATAAAATTGAAAGGCAATAGAAAACACAGATACAGATTTAAGTGTGGGCTTTTTTACCTACACAGAATCTTTTTAACCTCTTTCAGTAAAAACACCAAACTAGTGTTATTTTCTCCCATACAGTTTAACAAAGACCAAGAGATCCAGACAGCCAGTTGTATGCTAGGGATTGGGCTATTGAACAATGACTTTAATGTTCATTTATAAGAATTAGCAGAAAACAGACAATCCAAAGTTTGATTTTTTTCAGCTTGAAGTTTTTCCCATAGAAATAGGGCCAATTCCAGAATCAGTTCAAGACTGCTGAAAACTAAGGTGCTTTTCTTTCGGAGTGCAGTTCTGGGGCAGCTGGCAGACTTCATTTTTCACAGGTGCTGTAAGGAAAAGCCCTTTCCTCCTGCCACTTGGCCGTGAAGCACCATTGTGCTAATGCCACATCGCACCCTTCCATGACCTGCTTTAACTTGCTAATATGGTGGAAGCTGTTCCATTTTGGGGAAGGGCTACACCTTTTTTTTTGCTGGTTCTGTGAACTGATGAAACCTAAAGAGGAGTCTGATGTGCATTGGAGCCCGAACAAGAACAAGAAGCAGGGAAGGGTAGGAGAGAGGGGGAACAGCAGCCCCATCAGTACAGAAGATTCATTCCTTGTAGGGAACTGAAAAATCCCACGGATACCTATGAATAATTCTAGATGAGAGTCTTTGTAATCTCCTAAATTCATGCAGCTAGGCCTCCTCTACAACACCCTAAAGTTCAGACAGAAAACGTATTTCCAAGTATGCCTTCTCACACATAGCTTTGCATGACAAATTGCCTCAGCCAATTCATAGCAAAGGTGGTGGAGGACTCGACAATTATCTAAATAAACAATTGCAAACTCCTGCAAAAGAGTGATTAAACATTAATTTGATTCTCTTGCACTGTCCTGCTTCAGTCAGTACTGCAATGACAGTGGGGAGAGGAAGCAGACGTTAGAACAGTTAAGCCAGAGTTTCCGCCTTAGAGGGCTGATCCCTCCCAGTGCTGAGCACCTCCTGAATTAGTTTGTCCCCTTACTGGTACTCAGCTGGTTTCGATAAACAAAATACTCTCTTACTGGTTACAGTTCTGGGAACACCAACTGCTCTCAGGTCTGTTTTGAATACTAATATAAAAACTAAATTCTGATGTCACATGCCACCTGTCCTGATGCTGAGAGATGCTTTGGATGTTGCTAGTATGAAACAGCACAAAGTGTTAGCTACGTGAAAATGAGATATGAGTGGGCAATCTCATGTTAGAAAGATAGATCAATGTTAGGCGCACTGAAAGATTTAGAGGAAACAGAAATGGGAGAAAAAGGGTAAATCTAAGGGCCTGCCTCAAGGTCTAGTTTGTGCCTTACTTGAACCTGTAATATTGCATTGGCATCAGTACATGACACTGTTAACATACACACTGGAGGATGCTCTGAGCAAAATAAACGGAGATCTCCTCCAAGAGAAAAGGGCTTTATAAGCCTTGGATAGCTGGGGTAAGCAAAATACAACATCCAACCAACCAGTGAGAAGCAGGGTAGGGCACAGCAATTCCAGAGTCAGAGAGAGCAAACGCTCATGATACAAGTAAATGTGGGGTGCTGGCTTGAAATATAGAAAAGGGCTGTTTGGGTCTGAATTCTACCGAGTCCAGATTCAGAAGTCTCTTCAGTTAAAGCGGAAGGAGATCTGTCGCCTGTGACACACACGTCAAGACAAAGCAGCAGTCCTAATGAATGCCACTGGAGGGACGGTCAGACAAAAGCTCTTGTGAGTGGGTGTATGTTTTCCGCTTGCATTTGTCATTTGCATGTTGAACTTACTCTGCAGTGACACTTTTGCTGTGGTCTGCGTGGATCTGGACATTTCATGTAGTTCCAAGCTCTGGCATTTCCTTTGGAGCCCAGTGGAAAATTTAAGCCATCAGTTGGCAACCAGTTCTGCATTTCCCAGTCCTTGGCTAATACTGGCATGTCTCCTTCTTTGGGCACCTGTGCTATTTACAATCACTCACTTCCATTCAGTTCCCCTCTGTATAAGTGAGGAAGAAAATTAGGCTTTCAGCACTTATTTCTAATAGACCCACTGTTTCCCAGCTGCATTTCTCTATCCCCCCAAGGCAAATCCCACAGAGGAGCATGAGAGACTGACGTGTTCTTCAGCAGCTCCTGCTAGCTCTAGGCGTGATCTCTTTTCCCCCTAAAGCCTTGAAAGCATTCCGGCCAAACAAATCAATAGGTCAGTTTAGGACAATTCCACTGCAGAATGAGAAGTAGGCTTGAAAAACATAAGGTTAAATTTCACTAGCTAACGCTTTACTAGGCTTTCTGTGGTTCTAACCTATCCTGCACGAGACATGCAATTTACTCACAGCTGCTTTATTTGCTTCAGTGTTCGCTATTTAGGTACCTGCGTTGAAGTAGTCGCTGTTTAAATGAGGCTTTAGAATGTAACGGTTCAGGAAACATACACATAGAAACCAGTCAGGTCCCGAAAGGTCCTGCTGAAAGCTTTGTTAATTTTTTGTAAGAGGCAATATTTTGTATAAGAGATGTCAGTGTAAAACTGTAGCAGTAACTGTGCAACAGGTTAGTGTTTAACACACAGAGGAGCAATGACATCTGTCAACCTTGAAAGGCATTAGTTTTGGAGTCTTGAGATGTTTGAAAACCGGGCAGCAGCAACAATTTAGCATCCTATATCCTGGTAAACCCTTTACCAGGCCAAGGTGTGGTTTTCCAAGAACCTCAAGCTAGTATTTGTAAACACTGATTCTGATGTTACGATACAGGAGCAGTGTCAATGCTACACACCACAAGAGCGCACTCCAAATCCATCACAGCAAATGGACTCAATAATGGTTGTAAAAAAGCAAAACTGTCATGGAGAAAGAGTCAAACAGGAGAGAGGTAACTTCCATCAATGGAGTCCTCTGCATGTCATTGTCTCACTCTTGTCAAACCAGAGACATTTTGAGTCTAAGAACGGCCACTGTTCTCTGCTAGAACGTTTATTATTTGGTTTTAGTAATGCAGTACATTAAAATTGTATCTTCTTGTTCTCTATCATACCTGCAGTACTTCCTACAATAAATTTGATACCTTTCTTAGAAAGACAATTAAACCTGTCTTAGAACGACAATTAAACCCAGTTATCTGGCCTTTGTATAATTAAACATTACCTATGCTTTTCTTGCCATTTACCATTTTTGTTATGTATCAAATGTCTGCTAGATAAATATCTCTCAATACACTTCAAAAAGTATAAAATGTATGCTAAACTTTGCAAAAACATGCTACATGTTACCACCGTGTTACTGACTTTATATTAATTCTGCATGAGACACCTTCAGATACCAAGCCTATGTTGACAGAGCGAAGAGGTATCACAGAATCATAGAATGGCTTGGGTTGGAAGGGACCTTTGAAGCTCATCTAGTCCAACCCCTCTGCCCTCAGCAGGGACATCTTTCACTAGATCAGGTTGATCAAAGCCCCATCTGACCTGGCTTTGCACACTTCCAATGATGAGGCACCCACAACCTCTCTGGGCAACCTGTTCCAGTGTCTCACCACCCTCATCATAAAAAAATTCTTACATCCAACCTAAATCTACCCTCTTTTAGTGTAAAACCATTACCTCTTGTCCAATCACAACAGGTCCTGCTAAAAAGTCCGTCCTTGTCTTTCCTGTAAGCCCCCTTTAAGTATTGAAAGGCTGCAATAAGGTCTCCCCGGAGCCTTCTCGTCTCCAGGCTGAACAACCCCAGCTCTCTCAGCCTTTCCTCATAGGAGAGGTGTTCCATCCCTCTGATCATTTTTGTGGCCCTCCTCTGTACCCATTTCAACAGGTCCATGTCCTTCCTGTGCTAAGAACCCGAGATGGATGCAGTACTGCAGGTGAGGTCTCATGAGAACAGAGAGGCAGAATCACCTACCTTGACCTGCTGGCCACCCTTCTTTTGATGCAGCCCAGGATATGGTTGGCCTTCTGGGCTGCGAGTGCACATTGCTGGCTCACGTCCAGCTTTTCATCCACCAGTACCCCCAAGTCCTTCTCTGCAGGGCTGCTCTCAATCCCTTCATCCCCCAGCCTATATTGATACCCAGAGGTTGCCCTGATCCAGTTGCAGGACCTTGCACTTGGCCTTATTTTGAACTTCATGAAGTGCACACAGGCCCACTTCTCGAGCCTGTCCAGGTCCCTCTGGATGGCATCCCGTCCCTCAGGCATAGTCAACCACACCACTCAGTTTGATGTTGTCTGCAAACTCAACCCCAACTATCTTGTGTTACTGATGAAGATATTGCATAGTACTGGTCCCAGTACAGACCCTTGAGGGACCCCACTTGTTACTAGTTTCCACTTGGACATTGAGCTATTGACTGTAACTCTTTGGACGCGGCCATTCAGCCAATTCCCTATCCTTACCTAGCATTATCGTCTAGCCTTGCATATGAAGATGAAGAATTTATAACAGAAATATGTAAGAAAAAACACTAACGGTGGGCCTGCTCTGTGCCATCTGTCCCATGACACTGTAAGTACTCAGTATATAAAACAAGAAAATTAACACAACAATTATCTTTGTATGTCACTACAGAATGTGAAAAAAAACAACCCAAGGGGGACTGAAAACGGAAACCCAGGAACAACTTTCTCTGAGAACATCCAAATATGAACTTTGTGGTTCCAATCCATCTCCCTAAAACTGCCTAGTGGGCAAAGATAACAAAAATTAAAACCATTTTTAAGGCCAGGCACCTGATCTGGCTAGATATTAAAGGTAGTAAAAGGCATGTTAGATCTGTAGCCTTTTTCCTGTCAAGCTTCAAGCTCTGGCTCCGGCCATCTAAGTTCCTTAAAAACTCACCTGTACTGGTTTTGCTAGGGAGAACATGTCCAAATCTAAAGGCTTTCACAGCAGGAGACTGGCTGTCTAACAGAACAAGACTAGCAAGCTAAAAAGCTTTGGCACCTGCTTTTTAAAATTTTCCTTTGGAAGAATTTATTTATTTATTTTTAACCATTACTGTAAGAATCTGTACTGTTCATGTTTTTGATTTTTCCCTTGCTTGGCTTGCATTCTGATCCGCTTCTGTCTCAGCAATCCCTGTTGTTTCAGGGACACAGAACCTTAAGTTCTAAGCAGCACAGTATTTCTAAAAGTGGTCTTTCTAGAAGTGGTGTTTACAAGGTATCACCACCAACCTGTTCCATGAATGGCAAAACTCATTGTCATTCAAACAAAATTCACTCACTAATGACTAAAAGTAAATAAAAATACCAATTTCCACACAGTTTGGAGAAGCACAGGTTTCATTTGTTTTATTTACTAGACAAGAAGCAGCATATTATTTTGTTGAAGTCAAATTTATTAAAAAATGAAATGCACACATTCAAAACACTTGAACACATTAATCACTTAGAACAGAAACTAGAACTAGAGCTGCTCAGATCAAGGAATCAGCAAAAGGCCAGCACAGTGTTTAGGACACTGTCAGCAAAGTACTTTTCTGTACAGTTCTGTAAGCCACATAAGTACATGTTCAGGCACAGATTTGGCTTAGGCATTACCTAAATTTTTTTAATGAGAACATTCATTCATTACACAACTGCTGCTGTGAAAGAACCGCCACAATTATTAAACCATGTCTTCTAGCACACAAACAAAAAACACTGCTTTTTTAAAAAAACCCCATTGAAATAAAAATATGGATAATGTATAAAAATAATATAATTCTATTTTAAAATTGACTTTTCAGTTTTTCTGGTATGTTTCTGAAGTGAACTGTAGCCATTTGCCTTGTCAAAGGAAAAGATGAGAGGCAGAAATAGCAAAGCAAATAGCGTATCTCTGAATGTTTTCTTAGATCTTACGAAACTGCAACAGAGTATTACCCAGCCTCTCCTTTCTTCCATCAACTAAAAGGTATCACTGAACAGAGGATGACAACTCAGTAGTGAGTTGTCTTTTTCCTTCAGCCACTGTCTGATCCACCTTGACAGTAAAGCCATTCCAAGTTTAAAACATCCTCGAAACCTAACTTTAGCCATTTGATACATTATCAAACATGATAAAGACAATAAAAGTTGTCTTATACATTATCATTGGTCAACGTTTACTCCATTCTTTCATGCTCATAACAATTTTTGAAGATCTTACAACCTCTGCAAGTTTGAAAGTGATCCACTGTTCCTTGTGAGCACCCAAACTTCCAGGTCCATCCAGATTGTTACTGCTTTGGCAGGATGACGGAACACTGCACTGTTGTCTGAAACACAAAGTCAAAGTAGATGAATGCTTCCTTCGCCAATGCAGAGCAGAATTACTTTTCAACGTAAAGGCAGACTACATAGCTTCCATTTGGATTACAAACAGGTATAACTCTTTCCATGCACACAGTATCTCCAACTTCCTCCAACACCGCAAAAGTTAAAAATCACAAGGAGGGCATTCCCTACAACAGTTCAACAACTCATCATTACAACTTTTTAAAGTTGTGTCACAAGCTTATTGGTATTGAGACCACCTGTACCAGGTTTGCATGGCAAGGTTTTGGTAGCAGGGCGGGGCTGCAGGGGCAGCTTCTGTGATAAGCTGCTAGAAGCTTCCCCTATCTCCGACAGAGCCAAGGCCGGCCAGCTCCAAGATGGACCCACTGCTGGCCAAGGCCGAGCCCATCAGTGACAGTGGTAGTGCCTCTGGGATAACGTATTTAAAAAGGGGAAAAAAACTGCACAACTGCAGCCGAAGACGGGAGTGAGAATATGTGAAAGCAACAACTCCACAGACACCAAGGTCAGTGAAGAAGGAGGGGGAGGATGAGCTCCTGTTGCCAGAGCAGAGTTTCCCCTGCAGCCTGTGGTGAAGACCATGGTGAGGCACACTGTCCCTCTGCAGCCCATGGAGGCCCATGGTGGAGCAGATATCCACCTGCAGCCTGTGGAGGACAGCACGCTGGAGCAGTGTGGAGCCTAAGGAGGCTGTGACCCGATGGGAAGCCCATGCTGGAGTAGGGTCCTGGCAGGACCTGTGGCCCATGGAGAGAGGTGCCCACACTGGAGCAGGTTTGTTGGCAGGACTTGTGACCCCGTGGTGGACCCATGCTGGAGCAGTCTGTCCCTGAAGGACTGCGCCCTGTGGAAGGGACCCATGCTGGAGCAGTCTGTAAAGAATGGCAGCCTGTGGGAAGGACCCATGTTGGAGAAGTTTGTGGAGGACTGTCTCCCATGGGAGGGACCCCACACTGGAGCACGGGAAGGGAGCAAGGAGGAAGGAGCAGCAGAGACGTGTGATGAACTAACTGCAACCCTCATTCCCCATCCCCCTGCGCCGCTTGCAAGGAGGAGGTAGAGAAATTGGGAGTGAAGCTGAGCCTGGCAAGAAGGCAGGCGTGGAGGGAAGGTGCTTTAAGATTTGGTTTTATGTCTCATCATCCTACTCTGATTTGATTGGTAATAAATTAATTTCCCCACATCGAGTCTGTTTTGCCCATGACGGTAACTGCTGAGTGATCTCCCTGTCCTTATCTTGACTCATGAGCCTTTTGTCATATTTATCTCCCACTGTCGGGCTGAGGAGGAGGACTGATAGACCGGCTTTGGTGGGCACTTGACGTCCAGCCAAAGTCAACCCACCACACAATCATATTGTAGAAACACTAAATTAAGGACTTTAGGCTCCCAGGCTACAAATGAAAAATTGTGCAGCTTGCTTTTAATTTTTAAGCTTAGCATACTGACTTACATGCATTATATTCATAGAAAGCTCTTCACAAATATAGTCAGAATGCTGAAAATTAAGTTCCTTTAAAAAAAAGTGATTTCTACGTGTTTCTTCATCAATTTTGAAGAACAGCTATCAAGAAGAGAACCCTTTCTCTAAAGATGCACTGATCGAGAGTGAATGAAACACTCATGTTATGCAGCAACAGCCAACTTTGACATCAGCCACATTCAAGGGCAGGACTTTGGAGACACTTCAGTCTCAGCTTCCTTGAGAGGTCCTTAGCCTGCAATGACCACAGTGTGTAGACCAATGCAATTACAGTTGAAGTGAAGGCTTGATGAATTTTCCCCCTCCACCATATTCACCCGAGCCAATTTACTCTAGTCACATAAGTACATTCACTGATTTCACTGAGGTATTTTTTGAGGAAGAAAATTACTCACGAATATTTACAAGATCTGAGCTCTACATACATAAA
The DNA here is from genome assembly GCF_013368605.1 of Nyctibius grandis. Lineage (NCBI taxonomy): Eukaryota > Metazoa > Chordata > Aves > Nyctibiiformes > Nyctibiidae > Nyctibius > Nyctibius grandis. The sequence goes on along the minus strand of NC_090695.1, from coordinate 70,847,920 downwards.
TTATGAATGTCAGTTTCAGTTTGTAATAAGACTAGAAAAAATGACTGAAAAATGTCAACCTTTATGCCCTTCAACTTACTAGCTACCAAACATATTAAAGTCCAAGTGTGGCAATGAAGAAGTGTGCTGAAACACATCTACAGATACCTTACCCAATCTAAACTATCCCACAGTATTCACTTACCACAGCTCTCTTATCAAAGTACAACATTATTCCTTGTGTCAGAGGTCTGACAAATATAATTTCACATAGGCTAGTACAGAAGTTCAAAGAAGGCAGGTAGTATCAGTAGGTCTTCTCACACTCTGGAAGTTTATCTGAGGAGCACTGACAGAAGCTCTGACACCTTACCACAGGCCTGTTTTCTTACACGCATGCTGTAAGAAAAATCAGTTCTAACATGACATTCCTTTTACCATCCCAGTACAGCATCTCTTGATGCTCATGGGGTTGAACCTTATTGTAATAAAGGTACAGAGGTCAATTCCCAGTCGTTATGAGTTAAAATTCTTTTGAACAAGACAGTTCTTTGCCTCTCACCAGTACTTTTCCTAACAAAGATAAAAAAGAATCTACTGTATTGATTCCCTTTTGAAATTGTCTGCTGTTGCTGTTTCATTTACTTCATTCAGCAATGAGCCCACATTTTACTCGATCAGCTTTTGATACCAATGCAGTGGCTCAAGTTCTTTTTGCCTTTGACATCCCTTCCAAGTGTCAACTATAGGCAAGCTTTGGTTTTCCTGAAAACACCCCTACATGCCTGCTCTTGCTTCTGGATTCGTTCTTTGTAGCTTGTCCCTGCTTCCAACCCTTGAATACTACATTTTTGCACCAGACCTCTGTTTCCTGTTTAGCCAAGTCAGTCTCCTGATTGGTCTTTCTGTGGATCACTCCTGCGCTTGGGAGAATCCTGCCCTTAAAGACCTGCCAGCTTTCTGGAGCTCCTTGCCACTTCAGAGCTGTCTCCCATGAGATAATACCTACTAGTTCACTGGTTAAACCCAACTACACTCACCTGAACTCCAGCATCTGTACTCTACTTGCCTTCCTTGCTCCCCACAGGACGTTGAACATCAATTTTTCATGAGCATTACAACAACAACTGCCAGTGATTATCACCTCACTAAACAACTCACTCCCAGTGAAGATCCAGCTGTACATCACCCATGACTGAACCATCCTACCCAGAAATTTCCCTGACACCAGCTAGAAACCACTTAGACCTCTGTGATCAACAGCATCATCTGTGTTTCCTGATCCACAACATAAACACAGTGTGGTCAAACCCTGTTCTGAAAAAGGGCTTTGTACCCTGGCCACGCCTCAAAATGACAGGCTGTAGGAAGACGCTGTGCCTGCAGAAAAGTTTGCTCCAAACTTTTTTTCAAGCTTCTGTAACCTGAGCCTGGAGAATTATCTATTTTTACAGCAACAGAGCCAGGAAACACTGGCCTAAAGACATCTTAGGCAGTTAAAAAATGGTAACTTTCAAACCACACTTAAACTCACTGGTATATCACAGATGAAAAGACACAGGAAAAGGAACAAATGGCAGGCAGCCTATCCTTTAGCAGAAAACCAGCCCTTGGGACATTTTTGCTTCAACACTCCAGGGTTTTCTAAAGACTACTGTGAGATTCAGAGGTGACAACACTGCATGTGTGTGGGTAGGTGGGATGCATACCTCCATGGGAGGAGACAGATAAATGCAGCTGGGCAAGGAGGCTGGCAGCATATTTTCTCATGGCTGGTGAAGATCCTCCAGTCATAGCAGCCAGATTACAGAGCTCAGAAAAGAAAAGTTGTGTCCACTTAGAGCTTTATGGTTTCACATGCTTCCTCAAACACTAGAAACAGATACTGGCAAATGCCCATTTGAGATGCCCAGCTGCAGCCTGAATGTAGGCTGGCATGGCTTCACATCATCACTGATTGCAGAGTACCAGTTGCAGTCTTGCTCAGCTCCCTTCCTGTCTACATTCCTTACCATATTACCACAGGGCAAGCAAAAGGCCCTGCCTTTGAGCTCTAGGAAAAGGTGTCTCCGAAAAAGATCAGTTAAAAAAAAAAAACATCATCTGACCTTCAAAATTCCCACAGTAAAATATACAGAAGAATACTTCACATCTACACAGAGAACAGTTTTTAAAAACTCTTTATGGTTCATCTACACACTTGTACAGAGGCACATACATACATATCTCTCTTTGCTGGATTGCATAATTGCCTTTCTCCTTATTCACTAATACAGAAGCCCAGCACCAATCCTTCATCTCTTTACCACCATTTAATGCCTCAAACAGAAAGATTTTTAGTCTTTCCTCCCCTTCCTAAGTAAAACCAGAGGAAGCCTCCAAAGCCTCAGACTTTCCTGTCAGTTTTCCAGAGTACTTGGTTGTGTTAAATCAGAAACAATTGTGACTCCTACTCTCCTGACACAAAATCTCAAGCCCCACTGCCAATACCTACTTCCTGTTTCCAGTTCTTCTAATGCCTTCAGATCAACTCCCTTTCTCAGTATATTAGCACTCAAACCAAGCCACTATCAGCAAACAGCATAAACACGTAAGAATTGCCAAGCCAAAGTGAAACTATCTCAATGGTCATCACTGATCCCAGGCAGTAGCAGATGCTTAAGAGAAAGCGTGTAAGAAACTACATTAGAATGGAGTGACCCTTCACAGAGTCACAGAATGTTAGGGATTGGAAGGGACCTTGAAAGATCATCTAGTCCAATCCCCCTGCCGGAACAGGATTACCTAGATCATGTCACACAGGAACGTGTCCAGGCGGGTTTTGAATGTCTCCAGAGAAGGAGACTCCACAACCTCTCTGGGCAGCCTGTTCCAGTGTTCAGCTACCCTCACTGTAAAGAAGTTTTTCCTCATATTTATGTGGAACCTCCTGTGTTCCAGCTTGCACCCATTGCCCCTTGTCCTGTCAAGGGATGTCACTGAGAAGAGCCTGGCTCCATCCTCTTGACACTTGCCCTTTACATATTTATAAACATTAATGAGGTCACCCCTCACTCTCCTCTTCTCCAAGCTAAAGAGACCCAGCTCCCTCAGCCTCTCCTCATAAGGGAGATGTTCCACTCCCTTAATCATCTTCGTGGCTCTGCGCTGGACTCTCTCTAGCAGTTCCCTGTCCTTCTTGAACTGAGGGGCCCAGAACTGGACACAATATTCCAGATGCGGCCTCACCAGGGCAGAGTAGAGGGGGAGGAGAACCTCTCTTGACCTGCTAACCACACCCCTTCTAATACAGCCCAGGATGCCATTGGCCTTCTTGGCCACAAGGGCACACTGCTGGCTCATGGTCATCCTGCTGTCCACTAGGACCCCCAGCTCCCTTTCCCCTACGCTGGTCTCCAACAGGTCTGTCCCCAACTTGTACTGGTACATGGGGTTGTTCTTGCCCAGATGCAGGACTTTACACTTGCCCTTGTTATATTTCATTAAATTTCTCCCCACCCAACTCTCCAGCCTGTCCAGGTCTCTCTGAATGGCTGCGCAGCCTTCCTGTGTGTCAGCCACTCCTCCCAGTTTGGCGTCATCAGCGAACTTGCTGACAGTGCACTCTATTCCCTCATCCAAGTCATTAATGAATATATTGAATAGTACTGGTCCCAGTACCGACGCTTGAGGGACTCCACTAGACACAGGCCTCCAACTGGACTCTGTCCCATTGACCACCACTCTCTGGCTTCTTTCCTTCAGCCACTTCACAATCCACCTCACCACCCGATCATCCAGACCACACTTCCTCATTTTAGCTGTGAGGATGCTGTGGGAGACCATGTCAAACGCTTTACTGAAATCGAGATAGACCACATCCACAGCTTTACCATCATCTACCCACCGGGTTATGTCCTCATAAAAGGCTATCAGGTTGGTTAAGCATGACTTCCCCTTGGTGAAGCCATGTTGACTGCCCCTAATGATCCTCTTACCCGTGATATGGCTAGAGACAGCACCAAGGACAAGTTGCTCCATCACCTTTCCAGGGATGGAGGTGAGGCTGACCGGTCTATAGTTACCCAGGTCCTCCTTCTTGCCCTTTTTGAAGGCTGGATTGACATTCGCTTTCCTCCAGTCCTCAGGCACCTCTCCCATTGCCCACGAGTTAGCAAAGATGATGGAGAGTGGCCTAGCAATGACTTCCGCCAGCTCCCTCAGCACCCGCGGGTGCATCCCATCAGGGCCCATGGATTTATGGACGTCCAGATTGCTTAATTGGTCCCTGACCCAGCCCTCATCAACCAACACAAACTCCTCCTCTATCCTTTCTCTGGTGCATCATGTTTTCTTATTTCAGCAAATAGTAGTTCAAGGACTGAGCTGCAGGAAGCACTTGAATTGGTGTTTTAAACAGCTGACAATGAACTGAAAGAAGGGTTAGTGTTCATTAAAGAGGAACCTTGCAAACTCAGTGCTAGCTCTTTACATTCGCCTGCTCTTTCGCTCCTGACAAAGAATCAAGACAATCATGGAAGGGAAAGCAACAGGACACTACTTACTGAAGTACACCTGCCAGAAGTGGAGGCAGATCCCTCACTACCTATGCAGCATTATACACTTGGGAAATTTCCTTGGATGCCAGCATGACCAAAGTAGCTGAGGAATATCTAGCACATTTTTTAGATTATTTGTTCAAACTCTTGATTTTTTTTTTGTATAGTCAGGCATCTCTATCAAACAAAAAGTGTGGCTCAGTCCTCTGAAAATGCTTTTTGTGGATTAGAAAGGAGAAGGAATACTGATTCTGTTGTTTCCCTTATCCATCCATAACACAACTTACTAAAGACTGCAAAGGAGAAAAGGAAAAGTAATTTACCTCTCACAAATGTACAGAGGGGACATTAGAATAGCTGTTTCAGATAACCTGGTGAGGAAGAGTCATAAACATAATCCAAGGCCTCCTAATAAAAAGTAGGTTTTCTAGTGAAGAATCAGCAAAAGACTCATTTCAAGGATTTGGGTTGGACCTCCATGAACCTGACCTGGTCAAGTATGCTTAACAGTGTCAGGGTGTATTTTGCTTAGTATGTCTTTCCTTTAGGACACTGACTAAACAGAGATGAGAATCACTGACAAAGGAAGTATATGGGAAACAAAACTGAAAATTTCATCCCAATCAGAAGACACAGAAGGTTTTTACAGCACATACAGTTCTGTTGATAGTTGAATTTCAGGGACACACTTTCAGGTATATGAAGACATGACTTATGTCTGTGTTCACCTTCTTACCCATTCAAATTTCAGTCAATACAGTGATTTTCAGAAAAGAGAAAGAATGAACCTAAGAGAGGAGAGAGTTTTCAGAGACTGGACTCTCTCAAAAGTTTCCTCAACAGCTTCCTCCTTTTCAGACTGCTGCTGTTTCCACTAACAGAGAACCTTGTGCCCCACTTCTGTCTGCTCTCTGTCTTTCACATTCCAATTCTCTTTCTGTCTCCCACACCATCTCAATGTAATCCTCAGTTGCTCTCGCGCTTCATGCTCTTGTACTCTTGGAAGTGGCTATTTGTCTCAAAAAGCTTGTTGAGAAGTTGGATAGACGACCAAACTATTTTAACATTGTACTTCCCCTCTATGCTACAGCCAGAAATGAATCTCAAACATGCCTGTGAAATAGAGGTGATGTAAAACACGTAAATAAACTCTTGCCTAAGAAAAATTCTGCCTAAAAATTCCCTCACCAATATATTTTGAAATGTTTTTCTTTTCAGTTTTTCTTGTCATGCACTGTGGATCTGAAACCTGTGGGAGAAGACAGTTCTAATAATTTCAAACTGGTTATTATCCATATATGGTAACAGGCTCCTCTCCTTCTATATATTAAAGAGCACAGTGTTTTTGATTTGGTTCAGTATTCTCCACTCAGCTCTCCATTGTTCTAAGATCTAAGCTAAAGCTGAATAGAGGTGCAGGTTTTTTCATTTGGATACTCACATAGATTTGTATCTTACCTGTGCTGTGAAGGATAACACTTCACCAACCACATATAGATACCCTTCATTTTTCTACCTTTTGTAACACTTCTTGTAAAACCAAAGCCTGATCTTTGCAATAAAACTTGTGAGAGTCTTAATGAATTTGTTTGCCCATCCTGAATGGATTTGGTTTGTTGAAGCATCTACTCTAAGAAAGTCATGATTTAAGCAGAAACATCTTGGAGCACATACCTATATTATGTGTACATACACATACACTGTCCCCAGTACTCATCAGCCTTGTGTGTACTTACTTTCAGGGTGTGCAGGGTGCCGGTCCATTCCATGGAACCTATCTGAGGTATAGCAGTAAGGAGTATGCTAGTAGCCTTATTTGCATTCCCTTTAAGTGTCTTTAAAACTTTATCCACTGAAACCTAGAAACACAATAAAACTGAGTGGTGTCTCTCAGTTTTGATGGCACACATTTTAAATACTCAAATAAATTAATTTAACTCATACAACTGTAAGTGAAAAGGAGAAGCCTTAAAATGCCACAATCATTTTAGCCAGTAAAAAATTATTTCCTGTGTGGGTGTATGTCTGATTGTATTTTACACAAATAGGAGAACTAAGGCAGATAGATCATTTTGCACAGAGCTGCAAAATCAAAAACACCAGACCAATTTCGGGAAGACAAGCCCATACACAGAGCTCATGAGCTTCATAAACACAGACCCCCTGATTCAGACAAGAGGATACAAAAGGTTTGCCTGTAGTGAGGCAAGTTTATGAAAATGAATGAGGCAGCAACAATTGATTCTGTTCTTACTTTCACAATTGTTCATCCCGATTAACTCAGTGATACTGATACAAGTAAGAACAAATTTAGTTCAGTATGTGATTTCTTATCAAAACCCACAGGTTCTCATCTATATCCCTCAGGACAAGACCCATAGGAAAAAAAATTTCACTTACTGCTTCTTCATGTTCCTTCCAGCAGTCGTAATCTGTTGCCATGGCAATACTAGCGTAACTCATTCCAGCTTCTTTTGCAAGAATCACTTCAGGCACTGTGGTCATGTTGATAACATCAGCTCCCCAGCTGCGAAACATCAAGCTTTCTGCTCGAGAACTGAAACGTGGGCCTTCGATGGTGATCATTGTCCCCTTGGAATGACACTGGAGCCCAAGCTTCTTGGCAGTCTCAATAAGAACCTGCAAAACATGCCAATATAGGGAAAAGGAAATAATTCCCCTGGTGCACTGCTTCTGCATCCCATTAAAAAAAACTTACACACAAAAGAAATTAGCTTTGCACGAAGCAGTCAAGCTTCATAGGGCTACAGCTGTCCAAAACCACAGATCAGTTTCAGTTTCCTTATCCAGCAAGAGAAATTAATAGTCCTACTAACAGGAATGATCTTGAGCTCAGCTGATTTTGTTAGTATCAGTTGGATTACTGTTTTCAATGCAGATCAAGAAGACTGGAAAACAGAAAAATTTTGCATGATATTTAGGCTCTGCTTACACTGAGAACAGAATGGAGAAAACTCTCCACTGAGCACTACATTACCACATGGAGGAGTTGAGAGAACAGTAATAGGAAATTTACTTTTTGAAAGTAAAACTTTACAAGCATATCCTTCAAAAAGCGCCCTGGGAATCTGTAGAGAAATTATTACCACATTTTCCCATGTCAGTGACTGAGCTGTACACTTCACATATACCATGTACTTCACATTAGTCTTTACGGTTCCAACTAGGACCACAAGGTCATCATGACTTTCTCTCTTGGTAAGTGGCCTGGCTAACACCAGTTGACACAGTAGGAATAAGAGTGTACCAACACATGTAAATGGGACTAGGATACCCATAACTCTTCCGAATAGGAAGGGGAAAGCAACTATGATGACATAGTGGGGATTAGCCACAGAAGGATGCTTAGAAATTTGCAGGTGTTTATTAACATGTTGTAAGTTAATCTAAGATTAATAACACCTAATATTGTGGTTTATTGCTGATATTCATTCTGAATGTGTGATTCGCAGATTGCCAGTTAATTACACACTGTTCATAAATCAATAGACAACTTAAACTGGGATATGACTTAAACCACAGATGAGCAGTATTTCCCTGAAACTCTTTACAAAGTTCCAACTTTACTCCCTATAAGATATTGCAGTGAAGCCCAGTTTCTGAAAGCAGTAATAACCAAGGCATCCTACATTATTCAAAAGCTTGCAGTCAGAGAAAAGATAAACTCCTTTCAGATTCTCATTTACAGTGCATAAACAAAATAAAACAGAGTATTTTCACATATTTACACGTGTTAAATGGCAATTTAATATAATGTTTTCAAGCAAAATTCCTTAATTAGTTTATTACATTAATAGTTTTGGCTTTATTATTATTGTATTTATCTATTAAATTCCCCTGAATTAGGATAAACTGGCCTGAAATGATCCCAACAATTTTCAGGGATAGTTCCAGGAAAAAAGTTTAAGTCACTTTTATCTGGTATTTTCAAAAAAGTGAAAGTATCCCTTTTTCAGCCTTGCTAAGAGTTCAAAACCACATGTTCTTTAAAACATCTATTGGGCTGATTAGAACACATAGGCTAATGAGATAATGATCACATGTGAGACTAGGAAGTACCTAAATGTTTTTTTCTCTGTTTGAAAAGGAGCATTTCTCTGTTGGCTTTTCAAAAAATGTAAAGCCCAAAGAACATTGTCTCTAGCTACTTAACAATGGAATGAAAACTAGCCTTGGCATATGTTTCCTGCAACCTCAGGAAATGGCGTATGCCTATCTACTTACCTTTTTTAAAAAATGAGAAAGACACACAGTGAAGTACTGCCAATCACTTCAGTAGTAACACTGGTTTTAATCCATTTCAGAAAGTGTACAGTTAGCTCTCAATAAGCTCCTTGCCATCTGTCCTGACAGGACATCCTGCTCAAAGTCAGTAAGCAACTTATATGCCAATTAATCTTTGGTACGGGCTTGTGGCTAGACTCTTGTTGCATGAAAAATACAAAGTATTTTGCATCATTTACTGCTCAATGGAAGAGGGCCAAAAACATGCACGTGTATAATCTGTAGCTTTTTGTTTCCTCATGAGATTTAAAATGTCTTTGCTTCATTGCAAAACACCTTGATTCCTAGTGCACTAAAGCATTGCTCTACTAACAGCGCTGTGGACCTGCTGGCGGATATCTCGAAACCACACTGTGTCTGGCCAATTAACAAAAATAGCCTACAATGACACTGAAGTGAACTGGTGACAAGAGCAGAACAGCTTAGTAGTACAAATATTTGTACATGCTCTGGGTATAGGTTGGGCCACCTGCTTCACAATTCAGCTTTGTCCCGCTCAGTGTAGTAAGCAACTGCACAGAGAGCAAGTCTCTTAGATGGTTATGACTGGTTCTGTAAGCATTCCTGTGCTCCTGAACAACGTACCTCCCTACAGCTTCTGATCAGAGCGTTCCACAACAGCATAAAATGCACAGTTCCATCTTCACCTTCCCTTTTCCTCAGGTTAAGAATATGCTAAGGTGGCATATTTAATCACGGATCACTCCTCCCAGAAGCTTATAAAGGTGTTGAAAAATAGAGCAGTATTTCACACTGCTTAGTCTAACTGTTTTTGAAGCAACAAAACTAAGGGCAACAGTTAAGAACAAAAGGCTACTGTAATTTGGCTTGTTTCTATGTTTAGCATCCTTTAAACTAAGCCTTGACTCTCCACCACCACCAACTGGTCTAGTGGAAAGGTGTCACTACCCATGGCAGGGGGGTTAGAACTACATGATCTTAAAGGACCCTTCCAACCTAAACCATTCTATGATTCTACAACTGCTACAATGCACAAAAGCAGAAATGCAATATTGTAATTTCTGTGAATGCTGAAGTACTATTTATTTAATTCTTTGTATTAAGTATGTAGAGTGCCTCTACCATAGGTGTAGTTTTATTCAGAACAAACAGGAACTAATTCCTGATTCTATCCTCCTGTTTTGTCCACTTGTTGCTCTCTTGGCTTGCTACCTGATAAAGACCTTTTGTCCTGTTATTAAGACCCTGGGGGAATCTAGGTTGCCAACTGACATCATCTGCATCTTCCCTTAGGAAGACAGATGCTATATACATAAGATCTTTTACTTCCCATGCCTTCCAAACGTCACATTTTTCCTTAAAACCATGACATATCTGAGAAACAGGAATAAAGAGGTGCAGATTGCCTCTGTATTCTAAAAATGCATAATTAGACTCCTATATCATGAATAAGCACCATAAAAACAACATTTCTAAATACTATTACAGAATTCACTAACCTCTCTGCTTTTGGTGCAGAATGGCTCTGCCATTGGTATATGACATACTCCTGAAAGTGTGGAACGCTGTCCATCATACAAAGTACAATGTCTTTTAGTTGTCCTAGAAAAGCAGAAAACATGGTCAGAGAGAAGAACAGGGAGAAAACAGAAGAGAAAGCAAGAAGTTTACACAAATCCAAAACCGTAGCATTCCTGTGAGGGAACAAAAATATCAATATGATATTAATGACCACCTGTAATCCTGCTTTGCCTCTGTACAAACCTTTCAGAATCGAGCTCAAGAGTGTAAAACTGTTACTCCGGTAGTGCAATGTCAATTAATTAGAGAAAATCTATCATTAACAAGATGCTGAAATGCCGATTTGTTCTTAAATGACACAAACAGTCACACTATGCTGTGATGCTACCCAAAAGAAATCAGCTAAATTTAATAGTCAGGCAAGTAATCTCTGAAAAAAAGAGCACAGTAAGCTTTCAGGAAGGGAAGGAATCAAGTCTGAATTACCACAAAGCTAGTCAAAACAGAGCTTGTTCATATCATTGCATTCCTACATTGAAAGGATGGGAATTTATAGGAACAGCTTCCTGAACAAAAAAAAGGTATGAATTCCACCAGAAAACCCCTGGAACAGGATGTCTTCTTCATATTCTCAGAAAGATTACACACATGCATTGGCAGCTTGCAAGTAGAAGAATCCTTTTTCTCCCTTCTTTGAATTGAGAAACTGTTTCCTTGCATGGAAATAATCAAACATGCAGCAGAAAGAACCAGCCAGCATGCCATTTTGACAACTACTGGAACTGTTACCCGCTATCACTTTACGTTCAAATGCACTGCCTCAAGATACTTCAGCCAACCGGATGGCGAAAACCCTCTAGAAAAAAATTCTTTGAGACGTTCCCTTCTTCCCCGCAGTGTGTCACATATTGTACTTTACAGGAGAATTGTACTTTATAGGAGAAAAGTAAGGCAACAGCCAAACTCAATCCACAGTTAAAATACAGAATTTCTGCTGGTAATACTGCTCACAAAAATTCCCCACTCAAGTCACCAGCAAATATTTAAAAGAAGGTTTTAAATACAAGTTCCATGTTAGAGTAGATTTGATAAAAAAAAAAAAAGAACCAATAGGGTAGCCTTAAGCATGAGATTATTAAATAGGAAAAGAGATCAGCAAACTAAAAACATATGCAAAATGGGATACAGCTGTTAAAATCAGTTGAAACACTAATATTACTTTTTCCTTTATGGGATACTGAAGAGCTGCAAATAGAACGTATCTGATTTTACACACTTTTTCTCAGTATCTGCTAATGAATTATTTAGAATTGGAGGAAATGGGAAAAGTCATAGTCCGTTTCCTGCATTACAGTATTTCAGATGTTGTTAGTCAGGCCCTTTCACTCAGAAAAGCCCTGAGGAAAGATCACATATGTACCAATATTAATCTCTGACTTCAAGATACCCTATGTTCTTTGGAGAGAATGGCGACATCACTACATGGTCTAATAAAGAAATCTCACCATGTTTAGCACCATACATACAAACTGCTCGGGCATAAGTAACAACAGTAAGACCTATGACTGCTCTGAGCAATGGACTGCATGTGTTTGCACTCAGAATGCAACAATTTCTTTTCTGCATGGAAGGCTTCAACTCTGCAAAGGCCACAGCTATTTGATATGGGGCCAGCTGATGTGTCCATAAATTGCTCATTTTAGGATGAAAATAAAGGCAGATTTGAACAAATCTCTGATTCTTGCTATCTGTGAAGTGACGGCTGGCACAGAGGAATGCCTCTTAGCCTCTTCTCTTCCCTGTAGCCCTGTTACTCAAGCCAGGAGTTGGCTATCCTGATCTGTCCCACTCACTTGTCTGCAAAGAACAGGGCACGAGAACATAATTTTCATGGCTGCAATATCGTTTCTCTGTATCCCTTGTAGTGAGAATGAAGGTGCTTCATTCGTTGAATCACACAGAATCACACAGAATCAATCAGGTTGGAAGAGACCTCTGGGATCATCGAGTCCAACTGTTGCCCTGACACCACCCTGTCAACTAGATCATGGCACTAAGTGCCATGTCCAGGCTTTTCTTAAACACATCCAGAGATGGTGACTCCACCACCTCCCTGGGCAGCCCATTCCAATGGCTAATAACCCTTTCTGAAAAGAAATTCTTCCTAATGTCTAACCTGAACCTCCCCTGGTAAAGCTTGAGGCTGTGTCCTCTTGTCCTATCGCTAGTTGCTGGGGAGAAGAGGCCAACTCCCACTTCACTACAACCTCCCTTCAGGTAGTTGTAGACTGCAATAAGGTCACCAATCATGAAGGTGCATTCATTCATGAATCACAGATTCTTTCCTTGCCTTACTCACCCAGAGACCAAGAGCCAGAGAGCAAAGGACAGTATCTGCCTAAGGCTCCTCTCATTACAGAGTTTCAAGGCCTTCCCCACGTACCCTGACCCCATGACCCCTTATGGAGCCAGCAGGAAACAAGGAACTCAACAGCCACTCTCCAAAGACAATCTCCTCCTTAGATCTCACAGTTTTAAATGTGGAGAAGTCCACACACCCTCCTCAGAAGGAAAGCCTGCTTAACAACAGAGCACGACTGAATGTTATGCAATTGCCTGATTGTTTACATTAAAACAGGAAGAAGTCACCAAGTGCCTGCCTAGAAACTAGCCATACTACTCGTAGTAGAAGCGCACAATCCAGAAGGATCAACCCTAGCATAAAGGGAAAATGCAGAGATGCTCCCAGTGAGGGAGATCAGAACAGCACCTGAAGGCATTGGACTGATACTACAAGCAAGCAGCTAAGAGCCAGGGCTGCATAGCTCCTGCTGGCCATCTGACCTCTGTAGGGCTCTATGGAGAACCACCTCTGGACCCTCATGCTGTCTCTGTGCCAAACAGTGAATGGCGATACAGGAGAAAAGGGAATTCTTTCCCTGGGAAAGGGGCAGGTACGTTTTTATGCGTAACTGCTTGTGTATCAAGCTCAGGGAGACAGTGGTACTCATAGCACAAGCAAACCCTTGCACTGTTCCATAGTTTTGCCCTGCCTGCCTTGCCCTTACTGCTTTTTCAATTTCAAAGCTGCACATAATACAATTTTGAAGGCGTCCCCAGAGTTTCTATTCCCCACCCTGCAGCAACAGCCACATTTTTAATCAGACAGTAAGGTGGCTTTTGCTCCTTCATTTTGATTTTATCACAATAACACAAGATTTTCTGGCAATGCTGACTATGACTGATGCTTGGAAGCAAAATCCAACTCAAGTGAGTGAACAATCATTTCCATCTGTGACAAACAGTCCTCTATCACTTACATCATCACCTTCCCCTTTCTTCCACTAGTGTTGAATTATCAACAAGCTATTAGTAATTAAAGAACAAAATCAAAATTCACACTGGCATCTGCTGTATAAAAAGCAGTTTTGGCATGCTCTGCCTATTCAGGGACACTGAAAGAAATTTCTCCCACGAAAAACTTTACAGAGTGTAGCAATACTGTAATTGTAGTGGTGTATGTGACACAAAGAATTCAAACAATAAAGTTGGCAGCAGTTACAGGATTTCTTTTATTAAGCTATTTTCTGCACCTCCCCAATTAAGTTGAGTCATCCAAGTAAGTAACTACCTTCTCACTCTTCTTTTCCTAGCAAACATCAGCAGCAAACGAAACGAAGTATTAAAAAGCCCCTAATCAGTCTGATCCAGCCAGCTGACTAACAGCACTGTAATAAACTAACAGCAGCCAAAGGCATAAAAAAAAATTCTTCCAGGTGTTTTTTTAGGCACTTGTTTCAAAGAAGAGAACAACTATTGCAGGCCATAGTAGTACCTGTGGTTACTTTTGGATTTGGAAGCAGGCAGAACACCATGTAAACATTTTGGTACTTACTTGACAAAAATGTATCTTTTATTGTTTAAATACACACACTAATAGATAAGTGTGAAGAAAGCAGAGAGACTGTATATGAAATCAAACACTTATGAGGACTGCTAATGATCTGCAGAATTAAGCTCTCAAAAGCCTGGAAATGCTATATAGTTCTAACTACACCTACTCATTGCTCCTCACTATAAGTCAAACCTACGCCCTAAACTTGGCAGAAGTCCTACACAACTCCATGTATTGAGATCCTGTCATTAATGCCACAGTGTGCATGCCCAAGGGGAGCAAATTACAATTGTGGCCTACAGCCTTCTGCTCTGTTCTAGCTCTTCTCCCATTCTCATTCACTGTTCCTTCTTCTTGCTTCATACCCAAAAGGAGAATAATGATGTGCTCCCTACACAGAGCACATCATTATTCTAGAGCCCAGACACCAAAAGGTACCCGGACACCTAGAAGGCACTGATTTTAACGGCAGCTTGTGTAAATCCTTCCCACCTAGACTCAAGCCTCTTTCCTATGTACTGCCTGTCATGGGTTAATCACTATATAGAAGCCAGGGTACCTTTCAAGAAAAATAACTGACTGTTCTTGCAGCTTTAACCAGTACCTTCTTTCCAAGACTGCTGACATTGTTTGCAGGACTCTGATCTTTCATTAGAAGCTATTTCAGGAAAATTGCATCTTTTCAGACTTTGGTGGGCAATTATTCTATTTTGTCCCATGAAAATACCTTCCTGTCAGCAGCACTGTTTTCATAATGATTTATGATATATAATGCAATCGCTCTTACAGATGATACGCCCCTGTGAAAGGCAAAAATGCAGACCCTACCTCTGAAAAACCAGCAGTCTAACACCCACTGGCAAAGATCATCAGGGAGAAGACATCACAGAAATCAAACGGTTAAATGCAACAGACTATTACGACTTCTCAATTTTTTGATTAAAGAGCAAGCTAGTAATGATTTTTAAATTCATATTACATATTGTTTTCCACACTGAAACATTCTCACACGCTTTTCTGAGAAGGTTCTTGGTTTCCTGAAGCCATGAAACAAGTCCCCAGAAGTTCCTACTCTGCTACATCAAAATGAAAACCTACTTGCCTAAATGAAACACTGCTCATATATGGGCTATGCTCTTACTACTGGTGACCATCTGAATAAACTCTAAATGAAGACAGACCACAGAATCACAGAATGGTTGAGGTTAGAAGGGACCTCTGGCGATCATCTAGTCCAACCCCTTGCTCAAGCAGGGCCACCTAGAACTGGTTGCCCAGGACCATGTCCAGGTGGCTTTTGAGTATCTCCAAGGAGGGAGACTCCACCACCTCTCTGGGCAACCTGTGCCAGTGCTTGGTCACCCCTACAGAGAAAAAGTGTTTCCTGCTGTTCAGAGGGAACCTCCTCTGTTTCCGTTTGTGCCCACTGCCTCTTGTCCCGCCACTGGGCACCACTGAAAAGAGCCTGGCTCTGTCTTCTCTACATCCTCCCTTCAGGAAGTTATGCACATTGATGAGATTCCCCTTGAATCTTCTCTTCTCCTGGCTGAACAGTGCCAGATCTCTCAGCCTTTCCTGACAGGAGAGATGCTCCAGTCCCTTCAGCATCTTCGTGGGCCTTTGCTGGACTCTCTCCAGTATGGGGAAGCCCAAAACCAGGACAGTACTCAGGGTGTGGCCTCGCCAGTGCTGAGGAGAAAAAGGATCACCTCCCTCAATCTGTTAGCAACACCCCTACTAATGCAGCCCAAGATACTTTTTGCCTCTTTGCTGCAATGTAAACGATCCCTGTCCTTTCACTCATCTTCATATCAGATAAATATACTGATTTGTTCTATAACCCTTTATTTTTTCTTCTTGAAAGGGACATGTTCTTAAAACCCAAACTCAACCAAGATAATTATTTCCTTTCCAGCTCAGAAGTAAAGACGCAGACTGGCAAGTGCTGGGAAATTTAAAGCTGTAGGAGGAGATGAGGTAGCTTCAACATGAATTGTTAATTTTGGTAATGACATTTTGGATGAAGGACGGTCTCAGATTTCATATCTGGGTTCACTGCCTAGCTCTGTTAATGTCTTTCTGCCTGACTGCTGCAAGAGTTAGTTTCTCCATACTTCCACCCCTCATCCATAGCAGATAATACCTCTTCAATCATTCCGACTGTTTCTTGTTTAGAATATAAGGCTCTTTGGGCCAGAGGCTACTTCTTACCATGCATGTGATTTGCAGCTTAGTATGGTTAGGCTCCCCTTACCTACCTAGGAGTCTGCTAGATGGTAATGCTGTCAAAATAACTGGTGCTTTACTCCCAATCATCCAACTGTGTACCCAAGTATATCTACTATCTTTCCTACAGAAAACAGTATTGATACTAAAATTACTGATTTCCAAGTACTACTGGCAGAATAAGGATGATTATGATTTAATCTGTATAAACAAAGTGATCAGCCTAAACGCTTTTAGTCTTGAAAAAAAAAAAGAAAAAAATAGACCATTGTCAGCAACACAGCTGCTCTCCACCCATAAATCAACTCCAGTATAACAGGAAGCAGTTTATATGGGGCTTGCTCCTGCAGGGTACTGAGTAATTTAGATACACTGTACTCAAAATGTACTCTCTTACAAGAAAAAGCATTTCAGTTACACAAAAATGTCAGTAAGTCAAAACTTTAATAGCATTGCACTGCACAGAACAAATCTAGGTATACGTGTTCAGTTGGCAAAGAAATATTGCCAGCAGCCCCAGAAAAGCACAAAGAAGCTGCATAAACTATTCCAAACACTTAAAATTGGGTGGAATACCCAAATAAGACCTCCAGATATAGTACATCTATATTACTAATAATAAATTTACTTCTTAAAATGTGCAACTATATTTTTGAAATATTTGGTGTAGTTGGTGACCTTTAAAGTAGCTTCCCCCACCTCGTTTGCTTGAATTTTTCTAAGCATCAGATAATGAAGGAGGGGACAACTGACTGGAATACACAGATTTCAGAAAAAACTTACTTCATGATTCTTAGCAAATAAAAAATGTTAGAATCTATCCTTGTTTTAAAACAACCTCCTCTCTTTTCTCATTGTGTTGCATTTGATCTCTCTTCTGTAGAGCCTCATTATTACTGCATATATTTTCCTACCTGGCTCCTACTATACTTTCTTGCACCTCTCCATCTCATTTCAGATTCTTCTTAAAACTTAGAACCGCCTGTGCTCTCATCCATGTTCCTCCCCCACATCTGAGAATAGGAGATCTCTTCTCTTCAGAAGACTCTTCCCACAGAGCTATACTTCAGGTCATTCGAGGCCATTCTTCAAAGCCCGGTATTTCTTCTATGTCTGTTAGAGCTGAACTTCATGTAATCTCATTCCTGTTTCCTATCACGTCTTCTTGTATGAATCTCGCTTTTTGCCGTAAGAACTGAGGCTATCACCTCATTCCACAAAAACTTAATTTGACATTAACATGTTATTATATGGTTTAACCCCACTTGACCCCTTTTGTCTTGCCCAAAACTAAGAACACAATTAAAAACAAATGTTACTCACCTGTCAATGAACTGGTCAATTATGACAAGATCACCAGGTTGTATTTCCTCTCGTAATGAACCACAGGCAGTAGTCACTAATACATGTGAACAATTTTCTTCTTTTAATGCCCAGATATTGGCACGGTAATTGACGTTCGATGGCATAATTGTATGATGTCTTCCATGTCTACAAAGATACATGTTGCAAGACAGTAAAATATATCAGACTGAAATTACCTTTCTTCTCCTAGATAAAGAGAATTTCAGTAAATGTAATTTCCCTAACAAGATTGGAAGTGGAACTGATCATTTCAGCTACTTTCAGCGTAGCTTGTTTTCCTAACTGTATTAAGGTTCTCTCACTATTTGATTTAAGATGCAGTGGTGTAGTTTTCTTTTTAAATGCAAAATTTTTAAGTTCAAGACTGTAATGAAAAGAATCTTGAAAATAGAATCCAAATACACTTTTTAGCAGCTTCAAGAGTACAAAAAGCATTTTTCTCTGAATTTTTTAAGTCGGTTCCACAGATTCTGAAAACCCACGTGTAGCAAATTAAATCTTCCATGCACTACAACAAATTTGTAAGATTTATATACACTGCTACAAATTTTCTGCTCAGAAGTGCTATTTGTATTCTCCCACCCAGAAAAGAGTGGCACATCACAGGAAATTAAAACCAGAAAAAACACACTGTTTTAATCTCTCATCTTCCCAAAGAAAATAGTAGAATCATCACATTTTTCTCTTTGCTCTTAAAATGGTCTGACAGCTTCCATAAATTAGAAGAATGACTTCACACTGTCGCAGTATATTTTTTCACCAAGACAAGAAATACTTAGTCTCATAAGCATAAGCTTTCATGTTATCTCTGTCATTGTTACAGAGTTACGTCACTCACATAATGATTAAACACATTTGAAAATTATTTTCAACCATGGAGGAAAGGAGGAACTTTATTTCCCAACTGATTCTTTCACAGAGACCAAAAAGTCTTAAAAACTTAATCAATTGGGAACTGGGAGTTGCACACATGACCAAGCACTGTTAGGCAGGATTCCCATGTTGTCATTAGCATTTCTGATAAGCTACTAGGCATGTAGATTTATTGTTTAATGTTGCAGTTGTTGTCATATCCTCTTCTAGAATATACATACTTTTTTTTCTTTAAATCTGGCATTCATGAGAAACTCTGTTATTTTTCGCAACACACAAAGTGAAGTTGTAGGTACCTGAGCCCTAAAAGTAAACTCACGAGGGTCGTATGTGAATGGTTATAAATCCCAGTGAGGACGTAAACCACAGCTGAGTTGTTCAGCCATCTGTAGCCCAAGGCCTACTTTGATATAGCAAAGTTATGAGATCTTGGCTTAGCATTTAGTTTGAGAGAATAAGAAAAATGTTGTTCAGCTATAATAAAATACGTAAGCAAAGTCCATGCAAGAAAAGTAAAACCACAGACAGAAGTGTAGTTGCAGAGATGGTAACAGTCAGCAGTTTAACAGAAAAATACCGTCTTGAAAAAAATGGGGGCCCTGAGTGCAGCACTGGGTTGTAATTGCCCTAGGCAGCCTCACCATGGGCCTCCACCCAAATACCTGGTGCCCATGAACTTAGGTGCTCCTGTTTCCAAGATCAGGCCCCAGCCTTCACTCCCAGATTGAGCTATGTCACAGCTGTGCCTGTCCCCAGCCCTGTCTCCTGGACGGCCTTCAGACCTATGCTGTAGTTTGTATCCAGACCTGTTTTCTGGATGGACTTTGAACACACGCTGCAGCCTTGTCTCCAACCCTGTCTCTGGCCCCATCTCCTTCTGCTCCTGCCTGGACTCCCTTGATGGATCCTGGGCTTGATTCGTCACCTCGACTTGTCTGGGACTGCTGATGGACCCTGTTATCGGCACCTGCTCTACCCATGCTGTCTAGATGCTGAGAACTGTGTTAGTATTCTTACGTTTAATTCAGTAGCACACTGGTTGTAGATATCCACAGTTACATTAGCGTGAAATTTCCACACACTCATCTGCAGATCCTGCTTCCAGTCTCTTCTGAGTACGGTAAGAGATATCTGAATAAAAATGACCCAGGCAGGGAGAACTACAGGGGATGCAGCTTCCTAAGCAATAAAGGCAACAGCCAGAGGACTCAATAATCAAAGCGAATGATTTCAAAGAGTCTACAGTGGTACCTGAGATACAGTTCATCTGGAAACAGGCAATTTCCCGGTTTCACAAAGAAAACTTGCAAACGGGGAGCAGATGGATTACTGAGGTTATCAGGCACCACTTACCTACCACCAGAGCAGGCAGCCTTGCAGGCTGCCATTCTTACTTGGGCAGTACCCCTCACTGGATGTCTCTTTCCTAACCTAGATGGTATTTTTAATACTCTTAGTCCCTGCAGCATCGAATTTTTCAGGAAAAAACCCAGACTTCTGCTGGAGTTTGCTAGCAACCACACAGGGCAAGATGAAGCCAGAGTAAAAATTCAGTTCATCTAATGTAAAAAGAAAAAACTTCTGAGAAAACTTTAAGACACATAATATAAAACCCCTTAAAATGCTCATTTACCTTGCCAATAGCACACAATCCACATTTTTTATCTTTCCCAATATCAAAGCGTCCGATGGCTGCAAAACAAGCAAATAAGAATGAGTTACAGCCTGACAAATACATTAGAAACCATAACTGCTACTTAGAAATCAGCAGAATAGTTATGAAAGGAAATACTGGTTACCACTGTAGTCTCACGTTTTCTTCAGCTCAGCTCTGTAATTTGATATGGCAGGTTATAGTCTGGAACAGGAGGATCAAAGTTGACACCAGAAGGATTATCACAATTTTTCTGTGTTCATACCAACATCAATATCACAACTCCTTAATTTAGGGTTTGAAACAGTAATACTTTCAAATAGTTTGAAATAGTATTTCAAACAGTGCTACACAAACATGAAAAATGCATGTACATGTTGCCTTTAAATTGGTTAGCACATCTCACTCTCTCTGTAAACTTTGTTTGCTTTTTGCTAAACAGGTGCCATTCCCTGCTAAAAGCCCCCTCCCAACAGAAGTCACATTTAATCTGTGTCTTTCCATAACCCTCCCCATTCTCTTCTGTGTCCCCTTTCTACCATGCCCCCTAGCTCACACTACAGGTATGAGGAGGAGTTCTAGACTCCTCCAGCCCACCCTTCACTCCCCCCCAGCTTCGTGATAATCTCCCTCTTCCCTGCTGCTGGGAGTCCTGCTTTTCGTAAGTGAACTGTGATAGGACAGAGAACTTCTGGCACACTACTGGCAGAAGCAGCGTTGTATTTTGTCAGCCCTAGGGACCAGAAGACAGCACGTGCTCTCCTCTCACAGATACACAATGAGAACATGCATTCCTCCTCACTAACCAACCATCCAGGAAGCTAGAGCATTTTGTTTTTAGCTGCCCAGCTGGACACGTGCCCCGCCTTGGAGATGGTCATACTGCCCATGTGGGTCATCAACGGCCACTACAACAAATTAACTGCTCTGTGGGCTGTGTCCTGCTCCTGGGCTATATGCATCAGGAATCTGCAATACACAATGCTTCTAGCTTCCCTTTTTGTTAAAAAATGTTAAGTCCTCTGTTTAATTAGATGCTAAACTGCATTTGTGTTGAACAGTGGTGCAGTTGGATGTGCTGCTTCTCCTGCCCAATTCAGAACTGCACGCATTTCACCCTTTTTATTGCAGTGTAGAAGAAACTGTTAACAAGCTGGAAGCCACTCTGTGCCAATTTCTCCTTCCATGTCCTGGGATTTAAAGCTGAAATAGCTATTAAAAAAATTACAATTTATTTACTGATCACAAGTTTGCAAGTGTCTGGAAGGACTCAAACATTTGCATTTAGAAATGTTCTGTTGCCTGCTATTTGATATGATTTTATTTGTATTTTAATGCTAGCTGCAAGATTTCAGTTAGCATTTAGTTTTACAGCTAATTCTATCACACACTTGAAAATTTGCAGAGATCTAGAATAAAATAATATGTGAGTCCCACACAGCTGCATTTTAGAGATATTAATTTCTAATAAAAACACCACTTTCTACTCCCTATTGCACAGCTCTTTTTGGTCATTTTTAATGTGAAATCTCTTCAAAGCAGCATAATTTACTCAATCAATCATGTTTAAATTCTGTCAGGCAGATTTACCACTTTTTTATTCATAAAGGGAATGTTTCAGAAAATTTGTTTTCAGAACTGTAGTGTATTCTGAATTCTTTTTAAAAGTCTGCATTTAATATTAGCCTATTGACATTTAAATATTTAATCTATTTACCTTACATATACTCTTCTGAACCAGACATGGCTTTAAGAGTGAAATTTCACACTTGCTGTCCAGTTGCCAAGGCATTTTGATGTTGCAACGTTCCATAACAATGAAGGTTCACAATAATTAGCATTTGGGGTTTTCACAGAATCACAGAATGTTAGGGATTGGAAGGGACCTCGAAAGATCATCTAGTCCAATCCCCCTGCCGGGGCAGGATTGCCTAGACCATATCACACAGGAACGCGTCCAGGCGGGTTTTGAATGTCTCCAGAGAAGGAGACTCCACAACCTCTCTGGGCAGCCTGTTCCAGTGTTCAGTCACCCTCACTGTAAAGAAGTTTTTCCTCCTATTTATGTGGAACCTCCTGTGTTCCAGCTTGCACCCATTGCCCCTTGTCCTGTCAAGGGATGTCACTGAGAAGAGCCTGGCTCCATCCTCATGACACTTGCCCTTTACATATTTATAAACATTAATGAGGTCACCTCTCACTCTCCTCTTCTCCAAGCTAAAGAGACCCAGCTCCCTCAGCCTCTCCTCATAAGGGAGATGTTCCACTCCCTTAATCATCTTCGTGGCTCTGCGCTGGACTCTCTCTAGCAGTTCCCTGTCCTTCTTGAACTGAGGGGCCCAGAACTGGACACAATACTCCAGATGCGGCCTCACCAGGGCAGAGTAGAGGGGGAGGAGAACCTCTCTTGACCTGCTGACCACACCCCTTCTAATCCACCCCAGGATGCCATTGGCCTTCTTGGCCACAAGGGCACGCTGCTGGCTCATGGTCATCCTGCTGTCCACTAGGACCCCCAGCTCCCTTTCCCCTACGCTGGTCTCCAACAGGTCTGCCCCCAACTTGTACTCATACATGGGGTTGTTCTTGCCCAGATGCAGGACTTTACACTTGCCCTTGTTATATTTCATTAAATTTCTCCCCACCCAACTCTCCAGCCTGTCCAGGTCCCTCTGAATGGCTGCGCAGCCTTCCCGTGTGTCAGCCACTCCTCCCAGTTTGGTGTCATCAGCGAACTTCCTGACAGTGCACTCTATTCCCTCATCCAAGTCATTAATGAATATATTGAATAGAACTGGTCCCAGTACCGACCCTTGCGGGACTCCGCTAGACACAGGCCTCCAACTGGACTCTGTCCCATTGACCACCACTCTCTGGCTTCTTTCCTTCAGCCACTTCACAATCCACCTCACCACCCGATCATCCAGACCACACTTCCTCAGTTTAGCTGTGAGGATGCTGTGGGAGACCGTGTCAAACGCTTTACTGAAATCGAGATAGACCACATCCACAGCTTTACCATCATCTATCCACCGGGTTACGTCCTCATAAAAGGCTATCAAGTTGGTTAAGCATGACTTCCCCTTGGTGAAGCCATGCTGAGTGCCCCTAATGATCCCCCTATCCTTGATGTGCCTAGAGACAGCACCAAGAACAAGTTGTTCCATCACCTTTCCGGGGATGGAGGTGGGGCTGACCGGTCTATAGTTACCCGGGTCCTCCTTCCTGCCCTTTTTGAAGACTGGAGTGACATTCGCTTTCCTCCAGTCCTCAGGCACCTCTCCCGTTGCCCACGACTTAGCAAAGATGATGGAGAGTGGCCTAGCAATGACTTCCGCCAGCTCCCTCAGCACCCGCGGGTGCATCCCATCAGGGCCCATGGATTTATGGACGTCCAGATTGCTTAATTGGTCCCTGACCCAGCCCACATCTACCAAGACAGATTCCTCCTCTATCCTGACTTCTTCTGGGGCCTCAGGGGTCCGGGGCTCCTCAGGACAGCCTCCAGCAGTATAGACAGAGGCAAAGAAGGCATTCAGTAACTCCGCCTTCTTTTTATCCTCTGTCTCCAGGGCCCCCACCTCATTCATCAGTGGGCCTACATTGCCTCTAGTGTTGGCTTTACCTGCAATGTATTTGAAGAAGCCCTTTCTGTTGTCCTTGACCTCTCTTGCAAGGTTTAATTCCAAGGAGGCCTTAGCTTTCCTAGTTGCCTCCCTACATCCTCTGACAACAGACTTATATTCCTCCCAAGTGGCCAGCCCCTCCTTCCATGATCTCTACACCCTCTTCTTCCACTTGAGGTTGCCCAGCAGTTCCCTGTTTAACCATGCAGGTCTCCTGCTACCCTTCCTTGACTTCCTACCTGCTGGGATGCTCTGATCTTGAGCTCGGAAGAAGCAGTCCTTGAATGCTAACCAACTATCTTGGGCCCCCTTACCTTCTAGTACCCTGTCCCATGGGATTTCCCCTAGCAATTGCTTGAAAAGGCCAAAGTTGGCCCTCCTGAAGTTCAGGGTTGTGATTCTGCTAGCTATTCTGTTCCTGCCACATGAGATCCTGAACTCTACCATCTCATCGTCACGACAACCAAGGCTGCCCTCAACCTTCACCTCTTCAACCAGACCCTCCTTGTTAGTGAGGATAAGATCCAGCAACGCTCCTCTCCTAGTTGGCTCATCCACCATTTGCATCAGAAAGTTATCATCAATGCACTGGAGGAACCTCCTGGACTGAGGATGGCTGGCTGAGTAGGCCTCCCAGCAAATATCAGGGTAGTTGAAATCCCCCACAACAACCAGGCCCTGTAATTGAGAGACTGCTCTCAGCTGCCTGTAGAAGGCCTCATCACCATCCTCATCCTGATCCGGTGGCCTGTAATAGACACCCACAACAGTATCACCCCTGCCAGCCTGCCCCTTAATTCGCACCCACAAACTCTCAACTCGCTCCTGATCCGCCCCTGGACAGAACTCAATACATTCTAGCTGCTCACTCACATAAAGAGCAACTCCACCACCTCTCCTTAGTGGCCTGTCTTTCCTGAACAGGACATAGCCATCCATGACCACATTCCAGTCATGCGAGGCGTCCCACCAAGTCTCTGTGATTGCCACTAGATCATAGCCCCCCGACCGAACACGGATTTCCAACTCCTCCTGTTTATTCCCCATGCTGCGTGCATTGGTGTACAGGCATTTCAGGGAGCGAGCTGAGCACACCGATTTCACCCCAGGGGGATGGGAGGCCTCCTGGTCTACCTCAACACTAGAGCGTTGCCCCAGTGGTGCAAGCCCAGCTACTACCCCATCCCCCTTCGAACCCCCCTTTTTTGGGATTTGTTTTGTTTAGAGAGCACACATTTGCTGTGTGAAGTAATAAGCATGCACCTTAGCTCACAGCAGGACAGAAAAATACTCTTAAAAACTAAAGACAACTTCAGCCAAAATTCTTTGCCTTCTATCAAAATGAAAAGACCAGTAAGTTGAAGACTGGACCCTTTGCTTTACAAGTGGCAGATTCAAGTTCATTGCAAGCGATAGATTCAAGTTTATATCAATTTCCAAAAGATTGGGGGTAGAACAGTGCAATTTAACCGCTATTTGATATTCATCCCCACCATAGAACTCCACTGAATGCCAGCAT
Source organism: Nyctibius grandis (assembly GCF_013368605.1). NCBI lineage: Eukaryota > Metazoa > Chordata > Aves > Nyctibiiformes > Nyctibiidae > Nyctibius > Nyctibius grandis. Next base: position 70,822,458 of record NC_090695.1, on the reverse strand, counting down.
ACATTGCTGATGCAGCAAGAATGCAACAGCTTTGAAATTCAACAGGCTTCAAAATCTAGTTGCAGAAGCCAGGGCTTCCTTCCCTTCCCTATCTACTGGCATCCTAGTCACTTCAAAAGGCTTCAAGGTGGCCGTGTAACAGGACCGGTTGTCATCTTTACACAGATTTCTACAAAACACATTCAGGGCATCTTCCAGGTGACTGCCTGAATACCTTTCTTGAACATGATTGCTACAAACATGGCAGAGAAAAAGAAAGATTTGGAACAAAGAATGTGCTGCTAAATGAAAACCTGACAGTTTAAAACAGAATTTGCAGATACTGCAGCATGGGTCATTAAAAGAGAGGAAATAAGGATAAATCAGCATGTGTAAAGTGACAAGGAAGTGAAAGATACAGAAGTTTCAAACTATGTGTTAGCCATGTAACAGAGCTAGTCTATGCTTCTGTTCCGCTCTCTGTCTCCCACAAGTTCTTTCCAGTGCCGTGCCTTTCTACTATTACCTCAGTCGTAGCCGGGAGCTTTGAAATGCTGATAAAAATGAGGGGGCCAGACTCTTCTCAGTGGTGTCCAGCGACAGGACAAGGGGCAATGGGCACAAGCTGAAACACGGGAAGTTGCATCTGAATATGAGGAGGAACTTCTTTACTTTGAGGGTGACAGAGCAGTGGAACAGGCTGCCCAGGGAGGTTGTGGAGTCTCCTTCTCTGGCGATATTCAAAACCCGCCTGGACGCGACCCTGTGCAACGTGCTCTAGGGGAATCTGCTTTGGCAGGGGGTCAGACTAGATGATCTCCAGAGGTCCCTTCCAGCTCTTAACCATTCTGTGATTCTGTGAAAATAATAAAAACTTCCAGTGGAACAATCTGAATTCAAAGCTCTAATCGAGTATTTTAAAAGCAGGATTTAACAAAAGGCCCAACAAGAAGTTCTCAAATATTAGTAATTCATATATGTATTTAACTATTTCCCCCTTCCACAAAATCCAAGTCAGACATATATTACTCAGTGTTGCAAAACAGAAAAAGGAAGCAGAGAACCCTGGGCAGTTAACCTTAAATTATGACAGTAACAAACAATTGAAATAAATCCCCTTTATCTGCAACATAAATATGCATAAAGTACTGTTCATGTAGTGCTTACAGAAATAATTTTTCCCTTGGTCTCATCTCAGAAGCAAGAACAGAAAACAGAATGAACAAGCAAAATAAAAATCTAAGGAAAGCTCGAGATGGAAAAGTATCTCATAGGTTCCCCAAGCCTTCACTTAACCTGTGGTCTAGTTTAGGAACCAAATGATGTATGTTGTTTTGGGGAGGCAGAAAAGGAGCTTAAGTGTTATGTCACATGGTCTGATTCTCCTGATGCAGGCATAAAAATCTCAAATCTCATTTGCAAGGTAGAAACCCCCCCACGGCCCCCGCTTTGTTTTTGCCAGATATACCTATGACCAAAAAAGAGAGGGGGCACCTAAAATAATTTTCTAGAACAGGAAGATATTTTGCTGATTTGGGGAAAGGTGATTCAGAGTCAAGCTCTGTCATCCAGAAAGTAAAACAATCTAACTGAAAGTATATTCAGAACAAAGTTCTATTAGTAGCTTCAAAATTCAATGATGAAAATAAATGCTGTTGCAAGCAATTTTCTTATCCTATAAGAGAACAATATTTCCCATATCTGGAGATGGAATGCCAAAAGGTTTTAGGGCATTTTCCATAGAATACCACATTTTTGATGCTATGAAAATGGTAGAAGCAGACAAGGGAGAAAAGAAGACTGGAATATTAACGGCTGTTAGCATATATATTTTTTTTAAAAACTAATGTATGGCATTTTCACTAGTATTACTACAGTAACTTGAAAGATCATGGGAGGACCAATGCCAATATAGAGAATTGCAAAAAATCTCATACTAGTTTCCTTTAAACTTTTCCCTATTTCAGCTGGAAAAAAAACCCCCACATTCCCTAATGACGTAAGTTCTGTTATTAAATGATTCTTACGATTCAAGAAGGCCAAAGCAGAAGACAATTCAAGGACTCTATATGAACAAAATGTAAGCTATTATTCTGCTTCTAAAAGCAAAGAAACAGCATTAAATGAACTTCTGTTTTGCTGTTGTCAAATGTCAAAGGTGCCAAGGAACGTCACCACCAGAAAGGTTTTCAGCCAAAAGTCTTTTGGCTATGTCCTCACTGAGGAACTTAAGAATTAAAAATCAAAATTTAAGGAAAGTAGAACTGGACACTCTGTATTTTTACTGGGTAGAATAAAATGGACATATATCTTTTTAACTACGCCTTGCATTTTCCTTTTGGCATTCAGACATTCATTTTCATTCTTCCTAGTTTTGCTTGAACTAAATAGGCCTGATGTTGCATCTCTAATTTTCTCAGCATTAAAAGACCACAAAGTTCTGAACAGTTTATTTAGATTAAGCCGTTTACCTCTTAAAATTTCAGGCGGATTCTCTCTCCATTGATGTCACAACTTTATGAAAAAGCATCTTTATGGCACAAAAAGCCTGATTTGGATTTATTTCAGTAACAATCAAGAACAAGACACACCTTTAGAAAAAAATACTAATATAAACCACAAACTTCTAAACTTCTCCAAACACACTTTAAAAAAAGTTCTCATTTGCATTCAGCAATAGCTGTTTCTCTCATCTCTGTTGTTCTAAAATGAGAGATGCAGGCTGTGTAACACGCCCTTCTTGAATGCTAAAAAGTCTCAGCAGCAAAAAAACTTAGTGATACCAGTTAAATTTGTGAGGTTTGTTTCTGCTTCAATTGAAGTCCATCAACTTGATCCACTCAATGTATTTTATGCCACTGTAACTTGTGGTCTAAGCCCTGCACATCTTACACTAAGGCTGATCCACTAGTTGCTCCATGAGGATGAAAACTGCATTCAAACACTGAAGTCAATATGATCCTATGCAGCAGTGAAACTGCATGAAACAACCATTAGACCAATGGCCTGAGTTCTTAGGAGTTCAGATCTACAGGCAGAGAGAAAAGAGACAGGCCAGCAAGGGTAAGGACAAAAGCTCACTGTTTGTCTGTGCTCCCTTTCACACATACAGAAGCCTGACGAAGCTGCAGTTTTCCATCCAGGTCAGCTTAACAGTCCCTGTTTAGCTCACCACAGTATCTAGAATCCACATCTGGGTTCCTACCATGACATCTCAGTTATACCCCCCCTCCCCTACACAGAGACAGAATATTCACAAGCCTCTTCTTTCAGTTGAGGCTATGCTAAATGCATAATACGTAAGCTCAGACAGAGCCAGTCCACTGCTCAAGGTTTCTCACAAACCACAACAGGCAACCAAGATTTATTTTCCCCTGTTCGTGTTGTATTCTGTGAAGAACACAGAAAAAAAGACAGTAGCTAAGCTGCTTCCTAAATGAAATTTAAAAAGCCTTCCATACTGACCAAAGGTGCAGGATTGAGGAAGCTTTTTCCACTCCGTTGTTCAGGAGCCATCCTGCAGGTACTCCTACTCTTCTTAGTAATACTAAACCCTGCTGTAGGCCACCTACTGCACTGCAGAATTTGGGCCACCCAAATCCTGTTGCATCCCAGCACTGTGACAGAACAGCCCTCCAAATGCTGTGCTGCCGCTGTGCCCTTAGCTCTGATCTGAACAGACTCTGCAAGGGAGAGAAGAGTGTTTCATCCGTCCTAGATACGAAGGCTTCAGTTAATACTTGCTGCCAGCACAGTGCTATTTTTGATTTGTGAGCAGTATCCAGCCGTGACCATCCAACTCAAAAAACAGGGAATAAAATTGCAACTGGTTTGGTTTAGCCAGTGGATCTACTTCAGTCCAACGCTGGCTACTGTCTGGAGCACAGGGTACAGAAAATGGAGGAGCCATGTTCCCTTAATTTTCTTGCAGTTTGTTAACAGATTTTGAAGGATGCTGGAAAAGTCAAATGTATTTTTCTGATTATGTTTTCTCCTCCCTGAATCTTTATCTCTTTCCAATTCTTGAATGGTAATCACACAAACTCCGCTTGCTCTTTACACTCTTACTTCCCCTTTAAACCATGGTGAATGGAGGCATGGATTCAGATTTTCAATGACACGTCGCAGTGCTGAGCTTTCTGGCAAGCTTCTACCCATAAAATGGCTCTTGCTACTGCATGCCAGGCGTTTTATTGTACGTATACTAGCTTACACTGGTAGATATCATCAGATATAATTCTGATGGCAATTACAAAACATACAGACTTCCCTGGTATTACGATGTTACAGAATATCTGAGATCCAGTCCTTCTATGAACTTCTGTGTCAACTAGAACCTCTCTCCCCCTTGATATCCTGCCTATAAAACACTCTCTCAGCCTGTTCTGACTATAAATGCTTTGGGGCAGGAATTGTCCTTTAGAACACGCTCTGCTCTGTGTATAGAGCAAGACCTCTAGCCTCCACTCCCTTTTGCTGAGGAAAAGGGCTGAAGCAATGTGCAGGAGAGTTGGTCAAGAATCCCTGTGCCACAAAAACAGTTTCAGAGCTTCACTTTCAAATCAGTTTCAAATGATGTGGTTATAAGCATGACTGTAAGGAGAACAGTGGTATGTAAAGCATAATTCAGTGGTTACATGAAAAATGGTGGCCCATACCCCTCAAAGGACAGTTTTCTGCAATTCAGAAAGGTTCCTGGAGCGATCTGACGTATACTACAGGTCACACAACAGCAGAAATTTGAGAGAGGGGTTTATCCCCCTTGACTGCAAATTCAGGACTGAGTTTGTAAATTCATCCAATCTACAAAGGAGAAGAGCTTGCACATCATCTTTCTAACACCTTGTTTCTACAAACTAAGAATCACACAATACATAGCAACTAAAAGGAAATAGTCTTGTGACAGTACCCACTTTATGCATTCATTTGACAGTCTGAAGATTCTTAAAGCATACAAACATGTTTAAAAACAGCAAAAACTCTCAGTAATAAAACAAACAGGTTATACAGACCTTGCCATAAGGAGTATTAACATATTTTTCTGTTCTTCCTTCCAAGATATCCGGATCATCCAGGCCAGTTCCACCAATAATTCCAATCTTACACAGAAAAGTACATATTAGTCTTCTCGAGACTGCACTCCATTTAACAGCATGTCTGAAAAACTAACTAGGCAACTACAAAATGTATTTTCTACTTGAGACAGGGTTAGACTACAGATCAACAAAACATAATATGCTCAGCACAGTTTCCCAGAAATTTCAAACGACTGATTTTAAACAACTGTATTTAACTTGCCGATTTCTTACACTATGATTCTCCTCTTTCAAGACACCAAATTTAAAAAGCTATGGAAAATGCACAAAGATGTGCCAATTCATCATTTATTCCCAATTAAAAAAATGAAGGGTGTTATTTGGGAATGCCTTTAATGAGTGAGAAATACCTGTGTAAAGCATATTGTAACAAAGGCTTCTTGTTTACATGGGAAAAAAGTCCTATACATAACCACCATACTAAATACCGGGTATTACTGTATAGTATTATACATACAAATCATTGAAAAATTTTTTTTTTTTTTTTTCAAAAACTTAGAAAGTTTTTGTGGTGACTTGCCAAGATCTAAGAACTTCCCTTTTTTTGAAAGTAGTCTCTGTACAGCTTCTGAAAAGGGGGACAGCTCAACAGCATCTTCACAAGTGAAATAAAAAGAATCTGCTGACAATTTCACACAGAATCAGTCAGGTTGGAAGAGACCTCTGGGATCATCGAGTCCAACCATTGCCCTGACACCACCATGCCAACTAGACCATGGCACTAAGTGCCATGTCCAGTCTTTTCTTAAACACATCCAGAGATGGTGACTCCACCACCTCCCTGGGCAGCCCATTCCAATGGCTAATAACCCTTTCTGAAAAGAAATTCTTCCTAATGTCCAACCTGAACCTCCCCTGGCGAAGCTTGGGGCTGTGTCCTCTTGTCCTATCGCTAGTTGCTGGGGAGAAGAGGCCAACTCCCACTTCACTACAACCTCCCTTCAGGTAGTTGTAGACTGCAATAAGGTCACCTCGGAGCCTCCTCTTCTCCAGGCTAAACAACCCCAGCTCCCTCAGCCATTCCTCGTAGGTCAGACCCTCCAGACCCTTCACCAGCTTGGTCGCCCTCCTCTGGACTCGTTCCAACACCTCAACATCTTTCTTGAAGTGCAGGGCCCAAAACTGGACACAGTATTCACCTGCTGTGAGCACTGCTGGGTTTCTTCACAATTAGGTCATCTGGTACCTAAGAAGGTTTAAGTGCTCATTCAAACTTGCCTGCAGCTGGGTCACTAACTGTCTCCTGTGTAGATGAACTAGTGTCAAGTTTTATTCAACTCACAACCCTTCCTTAAGTAGAAACTTAACAGACTCCTTCTACATTTTTATGAAGTCTTTTCAAGTACTTTTTCCCCAAATTTTTATGAAATTGACTATCAGTTTGTCTCCGTTTAGCCCACATCCAGGGCTAAACAACAACCAGCTGTTCTATCACCCAATGACCCCTCCCCAGCCAAGAAAGAGAACTGGGAAAAGCAAAGGAGACGCATGGGTTCAAATGGAAACAGACTTAATAAGAAAGCCAGTATCAATACTAATGCTAATATAGAACACACATGGCCCTGATCACCGTGGAAACCCACATACCACGGCTGGCCACGAACTAAAACAAAGTGTCTTACCACTTTTGTTCCCACCGTATCAGGTGCTGCAGTCTTCTCAAAAACGCAGCTTTTCTGAACTGAGAATTGATTCTATCCCAGTGAAACCAGGACACAGTTTCAAAGCACAGTGGAAAGGGAAAAGAGAGAGCAAAACAAAGGGCCACCTAAATAAAATATATTTTATTTCCTTAGGAAATCAGGCTAAAAGCTCTATGTTGCATTTTGATACAACTTGTAGTGAAGAAGCACGAAGTGACTCACAGTTACTACTTATCTGTCATGTTTTAGTAATCACCGATTTCTTGTTCTTGCTCATCTGTTCTAGTTCTTTTGTAAAAAAGGGGAAAGAAAAATAAGGTCATTTGAAATATCTGTTCTCACTGAGACTAAATTCACCTGTGATTTCACACTCCAGCTAAAGTAAAACGCATCTGAATTTTCTTGTTTCTAGTTTATCATTGGAAAGTATCTTGTTTTTGTCTTTCTAGGGATAATTCCATTTTCAATCAAGTCAAGCTTTCTCTTGAGTTCAGAACACTTCCAGCTCTTTAGATGGAATGGGTACTATTAGGTCCTTCACAAGCTCAAGCTTAGTTACGGTATTTAAAAATAATGTCACTATTTATCACACACAGAGAAAATGCTACCGCTTTTTTTTTTCTCCAATGCAACCCGTTGTTGCAAAGTTTGTCTCACTTTTAAGTTGAAGAATTCGTATCATGGCTGAGTTGCTTATTATGGAAAAAAAAATTTGGAACCATTCAGGCATGACTTATTACTGCATGGTTCCACCATTTTTTATTATTTTTAAAGACAGAAAATTTCTCAAGTAAAGCCTCCAGACTTCAGCACCCCCCTTCTACCACACACACTCAACTGCCTCTTACTTTAGCTTTTTCTTAACTTTAACATTCATAGAGACCTAATTTGTTCAATCACTACATTAGTTGGCTCATCAAGCACTTTGTTTCAACAAGCAGAGGCTTTGTGGTCTTCGTTACACATCAAATACTTCTCTGAGAAAGCTCTTCACATCAGATGGTGTAAACACTGATGGCTGAAGTGGTTTTAACAGATCTCATATTTCCTTTTGCTACCCTCCTGTGGAGCACAAGGAGTAGTGCAAAGGAAAATACCAGTAAAAATCAACAAACTCCAACCCTGAACATACTCAAGCATTAGGGAAGACCTCGGTCATTGTTTGTAATACTGATGGGTCTGTTCCCACGTTACTCATGTTGCTTATTTATCACAAACGTTCATATTGTTCGATTGCTCATGAAAATCCTGAAAACTACATAAATTTTAGGATGGATAATTTTTTGCCTTAAGAATCATGCAAGAAGTGTGCAACAGGAGCAATCATAAAAGTCAAAATCAACAAAAGACCACCTTTGACATTGTTCATGCACGCATTCAGTAAACATGGAAGATTACTACATTAACAGAAGCCAGGATTAAAATGGCGCTTTTTTTTTTTAAATCTAGGAAAAAAATGGTTCCTTCAATAACTTAACTAGTTTTAGTTTAATATAATGCTTGTTTTATTAGTGCCCTACGAATTAACGTTCAGAATATTCAAAAAGGAATGCTTATCTGCCTGAAATTTTATGTCTGGCAAAGTGAAAGTTGTTGGGACTGAAATGGTGCAATGCTGGAGATACCAGCTACATGAAATAAGTTATTTTCAAACTGCAATGCTTTAAGGTCCTTATGAACACAGATCCAGCACAGTAACTGACCATTCCTGTACCAGAAAGCAGCACACCTGACCTGTGGCAGCACAGAGCTCGGTCTGTTCATGGCGGCATAGGCCTGGTGAGGTTGCTTTCAGGTTTGCTCTGGGGCTCCCTACTCTTGCTGCTGCAGCGGCATCAGTATGTGCTCGTGCTGCACAGTTCAGTTCCAGAGCAGGCTTTTACACCAATGGCCATGCTGTCAGAAATGGCAGCAGCGCATTGAGCTGGCAAAATATTCACAGCTTCCAGGGTGGAGAACCCACAGCACAGAAGAGCTAGACGACCTTGAATTTGCTTTTACCTTCTTCCTCCCCGCAAATCACTTCAGCAGCAGTTTGGTCAACCTTCAAGCCACCTTAGGCAACACTGGCTAGAGAAATGCTGGGCTCACTATAATTCACAGGAGAGCTACTACAGTGGAAGGAAAGTTAGGCCAGCAGAGATTTGTTGAAGCAGCTGCTTCTTCAACCATGTAACACCAACTTGGAACTGGCAGCTCCAACTCTAAATTTAACTTTACCTCTCTGCAAGAGAATGATTTTTCCTCCAGTTTACATAATCTCCAGGAATATCATCTGCTTCTGGGGGCTGAAGATCTGATTCTATATTCAATTCTGCTTTACAGACCTTCTAGTGAATTATCAAAAGGAATGCAGCTCCTCTAGGCTCAGTGGGGAGACACCCTGCGAAGGGAGCTGAGGTCTATTTCCACCTAGCAGCCCAGAAATTGAAAGCAAGGAATGGCAGAGAGGAGTTGACTCAGGGAGAGAAGTCTCACCCTTCCTCAAAAGGCAGAGACAGTCACATCTAGGAGTGACCTCAAGAATGGAAAGATGCAAGACTGTATGCTTGATTCCAGACTTTGCATCCTACAAAGGGACACAAAGGACATAAGCTGTAAAAATTAATGGAGGCTGTAGCTAAGGTTATCTCAAATTAAATCTAAAGTAAAATCATATTGCAGCGGAATGAAACATTAAGTATTGTACTACGGTACAGCCCATCTCAAACATTGGGATGAAGAGCAACAAAAGCAAAACCTGAAAAAAAGTTATCACATCAGTAACTACAAAATCAAAAGCATTTCTCTGGGGAAGTCCAAATAAAGATGACACTTAAGTGCGTGCCTTTCTTCACCTGCTGTTTGGTGAAATTCCTTGAATCGGTTCAAGCACAAGACACAGAATTATCAGTGCAGTAACAGCCTACACTTGTCTATCTGAAGGTCTCAAACATTAGCACATGTTAAGCGTTGTCATGATCAGCTGAGTCTTTGTGACAACTAACAACCAACGAATACATCTGTATTCCTTTCTTCTGTTTTGAGGATAACGAGAGGCGGAAGAGAATGGCATTAAAAAGACTTTCACCTAAAAGTGAACAAGCTGCACACAATTTACAGTTAAATGAATAAACCTGCTGTGTCTGTAAAATAAAGGCATCTTAAAACTGGTTCCTACACACCAAAAGAACAGTGAGAGTTACTTCACCTCAGAACACTAATTCATCTTTGGTCAAAACACAAAACCCGAGCTTCAGCCTAACTGGCCTGCTCATCCCTGATGCAGGCCGTCACCTTTTGGAGCCATTTTTTGAACACACAGGGCAGAGAAGTCTCAGGCAAAACTTTTGTACCGGCGCACTCCTGCTGCAGCTCGGGGATCTGTGCACCCCGCGGCGGCTACACACCCGCCTTGGTCCGTCTCACTGGGAAACCCGGCACGCCGCCGCCGGCTCGGAAACCCTGAGCAGCAGAGGCCTCCGCCTTCCATTTAAAGGAAAAAGAAATAATAATAATAAAAAAAATTCGTCTCTTCCGGGACGGCCGCGGGAGAGCCAGCGGGGACGGCCCGGGCCGCCCGCCGGGGCAGGGCCGCCGCCTACGGCAGCGCCTGAGGCGCGGGGAGCGCCGTGCGGGGGCTGCTCGCCCAGCGGCCGACAGGCCCCACACGGGCGAGGCGGCGGCCCGGCGCGGGCACTCGGCCCGGCGCCGCCCGCCGTAGCGGCCCCTCTCCCGCCTAGCACCGCTGAGGGCCGCCGTGCTCGCGGGCCCGCTCCCGGCGGGCGGGCGGGGCGGTGGGGAGGCGGGAAGAGAGTGGGGAATGTGGAAGGACACGGCGGGCGAGAGGCAGCGCCTCCGCCCACGCACTCGCAGCGCCAGGAGGGCAGCGGCGTGGCCTGCGCCCTCCCGCTCCCGCTCCGCACGCCCGCAGCCGGCCCGGGAGCGGGGAGAAGGCGACAGGCGGGGAGGGGTTGAGGGCGGCGGTGGGCGGCACCGCCTCCCGCCGCCACCGTCGCCTCTTCCCAGCCCATGGTGGCGCGGACCCGCGCTTACCTTCACGGCCGCGGCGGCGGCGGCCATATTGGCGGGAAGGGCGGGGCGGCACCGCTGGCAGCCTGCCGGGGCCGCGCGCCGCCTGTGGCCCGGCCCCGCCCCGCCCCGCCCCGCCCCGCCCCGCCCCGCCCCGCCGGGCCGCCCCCCGCCCGGCCCCGCAGAGCGGGAATGGCGGGCCCGCGCGCCCTTCGCTAGGTGGCAGCGCGCGCCCGCGCTGAGGGGAGGCCGCGCCCGCCAGCGCAGCCGGCCGCCTCTGCCCTGGCACTTGCGGCCCGGCGTCTCCCCTGACACCTCCGGCCGCCTCTCCCCTGGCACCTGCGGCCCGGCCTAAGGAGACGCAGGGGAGGCCCAGCAGCCCCGCGGCGCGGCAGGTCCGTGCCTGCGGCCCGAGTGCAAGAGGCTGGCGGCGCCCGAGGACTCTGCTCCCCGGGCCTGAGCGACCGGTCTCCAGGTGTGAGCCCGATAGTAGCTACTTTGCCTAATGTTAGTCAGACAGCTGTAATTCTTCAGGAAACGGTTAGAGTGGAGTAAATCGGGTTTATCGTTATTTTGTGTCACAGCTACGACGTAACTGCTTTTTTCGCCCCCTTTTTTTTCCCCTAGGGTATCTCCTCTCCAGAGGTGGATATTGCCGTCCCATTATTTCTGAATATTTCTATTAATATGCTATTCCTACACATCAGCAGTGGCCTCATCAGAACATCTGCAGCATGCTATGATCGCTACCATCTGGTCCATAAGCCCTGAAATGTTACTACATCCTTGAAATGTGTCCTCAGTGAAAGTTTTAATACTTTTTTAAAAGCTTTCATCTTGGAAGTACTTTTATTAAGTCAATGAGAATGCTGCTATGTTTAAATACCTCTTGAAGTCGCAGCCAGAGTACTCATCCTGCTTTCTTTTTAATACTTCTGATCTGCGTGTTTACATGTGGCTCTCCAGGAGTCTTCACTGACTGTGTGTAAACGGAGCGATGCTGCAGCTGGTGGTATGTAAACACTTTTCTAAGTTATGGTGCAGTTCCAGAAAACAGTATTCCACAAATGCTGTGGTGTAATAGAAATAATTTGTCTACCTAGATGTGTAAGCATGTGCTAAAAATGCAAAGCATTGGCTCGGTCTCTCTGAAAACTAAATTTCAGATGGTCCATATTTCAGCCGGACCACCTACCATATTCCTGGAGACATTGTGGTTTATTTGGCTTCCCCACAAAATTCCTCAAATGACAACAGAGGGTGGAACTGAACAGCACCACAGAATCCCTGGAGCACCCTATAAAAGAGTGACATGAAGCAAAAAGTGCTGATTAGTCCTGGATTGCCAGAAATGGTAAAACAAGACCAAAATTTCAGCTCTAACCTATGTGGAATTCCTGTTTTATAGTATTTGTAACTGAGTGGAAGAGGTTTGTTTTGAATTAAAAAACAATTCATTTAGAGGTTTAATATGGTTTAAATTAAGGGTGGTCTTTTCAATATCCAAAAATGATTCCAAAAACAAATTGGAGCATGTTTTGGGGAAAAAAAAAGAGCTTTATTTTCTTTCTGAAGTACACATATATAGAAAGTACATATATTTAGCTCTCCAAGCTAAATATAGCTTATAATGCTATGAAAAGGTAAACACTATATCATTATATATTCATAATTACTGTTTTCCTATTTGTGGTATTTTGCTTGTTGCCACAAGTCCATACATTTACGCAGAACGTTTCTTTTATTGTAACATGATCTTACTTTTAGAAAAACATCCATACTTTTGATTTATTTCTGTATTTTATTACTATATATAGATATAAATATCAGATTTAAAGCTTTCAAAAATAACCAGTATCTTGTTAATTGTAAGTACTTATTTTTAAAAGTATTTGTCGTAGATTTTCTTTAAAGCAGCTTTATCTGTTGGAGAGACCTCAGCCATCCGGACATGCCATTCTCACCTGCCACTCAGTGCTACCTGTCTGTTAAAAAATGTCACATATCTGCTAGTAGATGCAGACTCAGATTCATCACTGAACATATGCCCTACATTTTATCACAGCTGAGAAATCTGCTGTGATCTGTGAGGCAGTTAATTGTGTACCAGAAAAAGGATATTCCTGATAACTTAAGGCAGTAGCAGCTAGTGCTGAACTTGTGTTCAGCTGGAATTTGCTCTCTCTGCAGCTTTAAACACTTCACCCTCTTGTCTTTAGTGTATGTTAGAGATCGTCATACACAGTTGGGATATTTGTCACAGAGGCTGAAGGTTTCTTACTGCAGTTCAAAATGTGAGACTATACTGATGAGAAATGGACTTTGGAAAATCATAGTTTAATAAAGGGAGAGAGAAGGACATGGGTGAAGTTGCATGTTAACTTCTTCAGTGTGGTGCAGTATAGCCGTAATACCATAATAAGACTGAAATTTACCCCATTTTTCTCACTCTAGGTTGGCCTTTCTATTGAAGGTATATGTTCTACTTTCAGTGCACAGAATCTTTTAGTGAATAATTTTTGGCAATTCCTTCTGTTTATTTCTACTACAATTTGTCTCCATTCAATTGCTTATAAAAAGCTGTGTCAGTTGTGTTGCAGTATTCATCTTTTACCACAAATATGTACAATCCGTTTGCTTTTCTTGGTCTATTTTTTGCTTCTTTTTGAATATGAGAGCTCACTTTGTTTGAATAGTGTGAAAATACTCACATTTGAACTCTGAGGGACTGTAAGGTAAAAGAGTCCTTTCTTACTTGCATTAAAAACTTGTGCTAGTTGTTCGTGCACAGGCTGTTCCCATTGGAGTTTGATACTGTAGCTGTCCAGAGAGGTATCAGCTTTCCAACTTCATGCTTATGGACTCTCTGTACTATATGTATTTTGTAGGAGTATTACTCTATAAAAAGCTCCATATATATCCAGGGTAAATCTGAACACAGAACAGCAAGCAGGAAAGCCTGCTCATGATGAATTGTTAATGACATAGATACTTCAAGAAATGTTGAGCTGGAAGCTCAAAAGAAGCTTCATTAGATGGTGTTTCTGCAGATGCCTAGCCTGAGCCACTTTTTGGCATATTCCAGACAGTGGGTGGACAGCTCAGAATCAGAAAAAGGAGTGGAAAAACTGTATTCTTGCAGACAAGCTAAGTACCTGTTCCAATTTAATACCATGCTCATTTCAACTTAGCAGTTACCTAGCAAGGAAAACCTGTATCAGTATGAAATTTTGCACTTCTTCAACTGAGCTCACTGTCTATCAACAACTAGTGAATTCACATGACTTACACCAGCTTATAACCTAGGTCAAGCCATACATGCATTTAAGCCTTCAGAATGATTTAACTGTTCAATAATAGATAAGAAGTAGTGCTTTGTGAAATAAACATTTTTAAATGCTTTCATTTCTGTAGATAATATGCTTTTGGTAATGCAATTTTGAATAGCTTAGAATTAAAATCCTGTTACAGGACTGAGAGATGGAATCCAGTTCAGTGACTATTCATCAGTAAACTAATCTAGAAATTCTTAATGCAGCATTTGTCCTTGTGAGTAGTCAGCTTTCTACAGCAGACATTTGAAATTGGAAGCAGGTAATCAAAAACCACCCCATCAAAAACACCATAATATTCAGGAAAGCATTGTGAACATGGATGTTCAGGATGAACATACACTATTAAAAAGACACAGGATTAATAGAGAGGTTGCAATTTCAGTTCACAATTCCATTTATGACGTTACAGAAAACCTTGAAATAAAATGATAGCTTTGTATTTTCCCAGAGGCTGCACTTTGTACTTCATATTCTAAGTGATGGAATGTAAATCCATTTATCTGAATAAAAATGAGTCATTTAGTGGATTTTCATTTCACTTTTTCAAAAACAAAATAAATGCACCATCACTTGGAGTCTCTCTGCTTTGATTTCTCAGTGTTTCAGGTGTCTGTGCTTCATGGGCAGTATTCCCTTGGCTTCAGTTAAAATAATGCGTAAGAACTAAAAGTCATTCACACCTTACACTACTCAAAAAATAAAGAAGAACCTTTAGATGAAAATAAGTAATTTGTACACCAGATTAAGGCCCTTCAAACTTAAATATAAAGTGTCATTTTTTTATGCCTTGCGAGAATTGTGATGAAAGTCCACATGTAGTCAGTACCTGAAAACCCTGTCCTTCTTAGAAGTACTGACTATTTAAGGTCCCCACAACTGCCTAATGGTTTTGTCCATATGCCTGACAGAGTAGTGAAATCTTGGCCAAATGAACTGAAACATTCTTGTTTGTGTAAGAAGCACTTTAATTACATAAATAATGTATTATTTAGTTAAATATAGAAAATGTTCTAATGTTGTGGGCAGATAATTAAGACACAGTGACCCTTCAGTTTTATTCCCTCTTCTGACATCAAATACTTTTGTGCATTTAAGTAATTTAAAGTCTGTCCCTCCTGTAAAGTCATAATCGTGATGATAATCAACACTAACTATGTTAAAGGGGTGTTCAGATTAGCTAGAGTGTGTTTGTGAAAATGCTTTGAAGATGAAAAGCACTGTATCAAAGTAAAAGGTCTTACTATTTTTTATTACAACAAAAGTTGCTGTAAAGAAATAACAGTGCTGTGTACACATAGCCGAGCTTTGAATTGCTTTTGCTAATGTTACTCGAAAGAAACAGCATTGGTATTGAAGAGAAGGGAAAATAAAGGCTTAGTCAAGTCAAGTTTACCTTCCGCATTCGTTCATGCAGTTCTCAGTGTCAAGAGTACCCATTTTGCTGTACTGCTTGTAAACTTTGTTGTTTCTGTCCTACAAATTCACAAAATTTATTTCCATAGTGATGGAGTATTGCACACATGTTAAAAGAAGAGCATCCTCTGTGTCCTTCTACATCAGCCAAGACTTGACCCAAAGAGGAAGCCCATATTTACCGCTTGCTCTTACAATGAAACTAGCTTTCCCTTGCACATTGCATGTAAATTTTATGTTTTGTCCTGTATGCTGGAAACAATTTGTTGGACCCTGTCCCCAAAGTAATAATTAAAGATTTCATCTGACTTCAAGGAAAAATGAATGTCTGTGTTTGGTGTTAGGGCAAATAATCTTCAAGAATAAATAAACTTCAGCGCTACTCTATGGAAGCATCCAAGCATCACGTTCAGGAATATTTGAAAACCTAAGCTTCCAGCTGTTTTTTATGATCCACTACCTAGAGTTTATTGTTTCTACAGCTCTCTTAGTGAAGCAGAAAGGTCTGTGAACTCTCAAAAGCATGCCAGCAAAAGGCTAACTGAGAAGGTTCAAGCAATCTTTATGAATAGCTGAATTGAAGATGGCTGTCTTTACATTGGCTCTGCTGTGGGACTGTAGCACTTTACATTGGTCCATCCATTTGTGAAATGAACAGTTGGCTTTTCCCTAATTTCCAGCAAGTGGAAGTATCTGCAAGGGACCATTTTAGCAACACAGAAGCACCAGAATATCCTGTCCCTAGCATGTTTTTTTCTCAAGGAGGAACCATCAAGAAGCTGACCTCATCAGCTTCAAAGCTGTGATGTGCTCCTTGAGCACTAAATAACCTTAATGAGGTGAAGATTCCACAGTCCACAGACAGCAGCTCTGCCAATTGCAGGTGAAAGGAGGAGAAATTTTCAGCTTACAGGTAATTTACTGATGTAGAATTTTGGAAAGCTTCCATGCAAAGAAATGCACACCGTATGAGATCAGGTATATAAAATCTGCTACAAGGTAAGATAGTCAGGTCCAGAACTTTGACATTTGACGTTGCTGACACAAGTTACTTCAGAAAATAAAATACATACTGCAGTAAAGCTGTCATACTTTTCTTCCCGATTGTAGTGTACGGCCTCAAAGTCCCCATTATCTTCAAAGATGCTACAGACAAAAGGGAACTCCAGATCATGTAAGAAGTTATTACAGAAGATGAGCATTATTTCAATTGATAGCTGCAGTGGTCTGCTAGAATTAGAGGTGTGTGCTTCTCTCTAATACTGCCCCCATACCAGTTAATTAGTTTTTGTGCATAAAGTACATGAGTGCATCTGTATCATCTGTGCATAGAAGTGCTTACAAAATTAGTCTAGGTAGCTATAGCATGAGCTGTCTCCCCATGTAGCTCTGCTGGAACTTGCTTATCTACCACATGCTTCTACTTCCAGCATTTTTTTTTAACATATGCATCAGCTTAGTTCTACTTCCATCACACAAATATTAAAAGTGGAAGAATGAAAAAGACTGGCACAAATTTTCCACTGGTTTATGTTGGAAGTATAGTTATTCAAACCCCAGCTGGATTTTGTTTACCCATAACTCCACTTTGACTGTGTCTTGACTTCAGGTGCCTTCCTTGGCTCTGCTCAGGCATTGCTTCTGTGTGACTTTGATGACTAAAAGTTAGGTCCTCGTGATTGTAAACTGCACCCCAGGGGACTGGCCTGGGAGGCACGGTGACTCAGAGGCATCTGATGCAGACCCCGATCCGCTTCCTCCCGGCCGTGGGTGTGCAGGTACTCACTGCTGGCCTAATGCATCCTTCTGTTATTACATGTCCATCCCACACAGCCTTGCTGTGGATGGTGAGTAGCAGGAGCGGGGCCAGATCTTCACCTCATTCATGCCTCTGCGTGCTCCCATTAAGTCGCCTCGCAGTCCTGTTTCTGTACAGTTAGACCCCCGTCCAGCAGGTCCTCTGTGGAGGTGAATAGGTATGCGGGCATTTAACGCTTTGTTCTGAGGTTTGCTGGTGCTTCTAGCTGACAACTGGCTATGCTATACCAAATAAAACCCACATCACTCTTTCATGTGGGTCCATTGCAGGTACAGCTTATGTCCTTCAGTGTTGTGATTTAACTCTAGCATTGGAATAGCTCCTTTTCCTTGTATGAGGGGCTTTTTTGCTAGTGTAGCCTGTGTGGCAACACTGATTAAGCCTTGATGTACGTGTCATCTTCTAGATAATCATCCAGCTTTAAATAGCTATTAAAAATTAAGTCCGTGCATGTTACCCAAAAAAGAGGAGTTTTATATGTCTTCTTTATATTGCAATCTTCCAAAATAATAAAAGAGGCTTCAGCTAAGAAGGTGACAACTTAAAAAAAGAGTTTAATTCAGTAACCAGTGTAAAGTATTTGGAGTGAAGCTAAAGAGGTATTTAAAAGTTTATACCTAATATTTCAGTTGGTCTCATTATAGGGTGACTAACACACGGTATTAAGAGGAGTAAAATAAAAACTCTAAATCAAAGGACATACTACTTTCCAGCTTAGTAAATGGACAATGCTTTGGACAAAGAGTTTATCTCTGCTCATATCCATTGTGTGTATGCTATTCATCTTATTTTAGTTGAGAAACATGCAATATTTTAAAAGTATTTCTCCTAACAACACCTAGATGAGATGGGAAAACTACTTACAGGTAATAGGCTAAAGGCTTGATAAAGAAAGAGGTCAGGGTGTTGAAATACTGAAGACCTCAGCTGGTGTTCAGGTCTCTGTGTAGGTGATCAGTTAATGGGGAGAGCTGCAGACCTTGTAATGAAATCAAAGTATCCCAAATGCCAAGAAAGATATCACCCAGAGCTTGTGGAGTAACTTCTGTGTTGTCCCTGCTACAGGTTGAGTCTTTTGGCAAACCCAAGCAGGAGGGCAGTCCAGTCACAGCGAGTAGTTCTGACATAGTCACGTCTGCAAAGAGAAGGGAAAGAATTTCCAGGAGAATTCTCTGGGTCTCAAGCAAATACAGAGGTGCATCCTGAGACATCACTGCCCAGGCATCTGAGTCTCACCCAGACTGGGGCACAAGGAAAACAACTCCTTGATTGTGACAGGGAATCTCCACCAGATGCTCATGTGACCGAAGGAGTTTTCAGAAACTGAAATTTTGTCTACGAAGAAAAATCTATCTAATTTCCACTATTTGCCTTTAAGCAAGGTTTAAGAGACAGCTGTAGGTTAAAAATTACAGTTCTTGACATCAACATCCTTTGTTGTTGTTTTTTAGCTGCTTTCATAACTAGAACAAAATTAACAAGAGTATTATTGTGCAGGGTGTCTCTCTTCTGAAACTATGCCTTTCTGTACCCACCAGTATACCTTTGCAAGGAAAAATCTTTAGTGTGGATAAGCAAAAGTGCTATTAATTGTGAGGGCATTGCTTTGCAATTGCACAGCATGTACTGAGAAGGTCTCCGCTTCAAAGAGCTTACTGCTTACACAGATCCAAACAGGCAAAGAGGACATGAGACAGAAACAGAAGAAACTGAAGCTATTTGAGCAATGAAAATACAGAAACAAAATCTGTGTGTCCTGACTCCCAATCCCGTCCTTCTTCCACTGAGCCAGACTAAGTTACAGCCACCGAGCTTCCTCAAGCAATGACAAGGTATAGTGGTCCAAATCCTAGTTTGGAGCTCATTTACATTAAGAATTCATCCTAATGCTGCTCTGCACTCATTGTCCCTCCACCCTTCTAACAATTCAACCATCTGCACCCCTCGCTGCTTAAGAAAAGGACTTTGCCAAAGCTTCCCCAACTTTCCTTGGGACAATGCATAAGAACAGATTAAAATTTTAGTGACTTCAGAGAATTCTCAAACAACTGTGGAAAGCAGAAGGAAAGCAGTAGAAGACCATGATTGTCTCTAGAGTTAATCAGCCTGAGTTAAGTGAAATAGGAATAGTTTTAGGAGCCTAAAAGACCACATGGGTAGAATGAACAGGTTTGTGACCCTTGTGGAATCACCACTGTGCTTCTAAAAATGTCTTTTTTTCCCGTTTTCTGATTTAATAAGAGTAAATTTATTTAACAAGATCATCTTCTTTTTCTAAGCAATTAATATAAATTTTTGGATGAAGAAGGGGGAAGGGTTATGCTGGGGTAACTGATTTGTCTTGTTACTATAATGCATTATCAAAATCATTTGAGTTTAACAAGTTTTATCAAACTGTCAGAAGCTGTTAGCAGTGTGAAACCCTGCAGCCATAAAGAAGCTTCGTGTATTGATAGTCCTGCCATGAAGAAAAAGCAGAGGGGCTAGAGGAAACAATGCATTGCATAGACATACTGTAGGCGCCTGTAGGGATGTTTGCAGTGAGCCTGTGATTGGGATTTGTGCAAAACTACGAGCTGTACAGTCTGAGAGACCTCATGGTTGAAGAGCATTTCTTGACAGTCCTGAGAGGATATACTACATTTTATGGATTTAGGCACAAGCTAAAAGACAAAAATATTGCTGGAGGATGTATTATGGCGCTGGGGTACTTGAGCCGCTAAATGGAGAGACATCTAAAGAAGTAATTCTCAATGCCCTATTTAGAAAGTGCTTAGAGTCACTGCCTTTGGTGGGGGTCTAAGGAAACCATTTTCAACAAGCATGTAGGAAAACTGCTTGCGCTACAACGGACTGCATGATCCCATTACTCACTTGAATTGTGGAAAGGAAGGTTGACTGGGAGAATAAAGAGAGATTGGCAGAATAACAAAATAAATATAAATTGATGTGTGAGCAGGCAGGACACAGTGCTATGCTGTGCGGGTGTACATACTGGTGGTCTGAATGTGCTGCTTACTATTGTTGTGAAAAAGTGCTAGTTTAAAAATATGTCAGGAGAGAAGTGGGTGATATCAAAAGCTCTTGGCAAAGAGCTACTGACTCAGTGGGAGCAGAATAACTTCAAACCCATCTGAAAGCCAGCACTAAGTGCTCCTTTGTCTTCAGTATTACTAACAACTGTGTCATAGACTTTTGAGTGAAGTTAGCCTCATGGTAATACCTTTTTATATAAGACACAGAAAATAACAGCTATGGAAGGAAAAAAACAACCAGCAAACTAGAATACACAACTAGAATACACAGCTAATATGTCTAGCTACTTTGACCTGATTATCTAATCTATTTTTCAGCTGATATTCTTGTTAGGAGTAATTTCTATTTAGTTATCTCTCTAAATCAGTAAGGAACTGAAAAGAAAGCAAACAAAGTATTCTTGCCGTGAGTTGGTGCTCTGCATTGTTTGTGCTCTGATGTCCTGGACCATGACAGAAGATGACAAGGCCTATGGAAACAGCACATGCTGGTTCCCTGTGAAAGGATCTTTGCACCACGCACAGAGGGAGAAAAGAAAGAAGCTTGTGATCCTTAAAGACAAATATAGCCATTTAATAGCTTTCAGCCTTTACATTCTTCTATAAGGAAGAGCAAGGAGGGAGATGAGGATAGAAAAATTTAAAGTAATGCTTAAGCTTCACACAGTTATTTTAGAGGATTTTCCTAGGGACAATTGGACATATTTGATCATTCTGCCTGTGTGTATCTGCACCCTCATTTCTCACCCCCTCCCATTAACTTCTGACATTACTGTCCAACATCAATCCAATCCAAGAGGGAGAGAAGTCTCAAAGATACTGTTTCCTTTAAGATGTGGAAACATGTGTCTTGGCAGAAGAGGGAGATCCAGTTAACAATCCCCTCTTTCCCACCTCTTATTCCAAAGGAAAAGGCTAGAAACCTGTCTTTTCATTGTCAAAGAGAAAATCCTTCTGAAATGTTCTGGAAACCAGGCTTCAGTGTTTCTCCCACTCAGATGGCTACTTTTATTTTTTAGTTAGTTGCATTCTGGCCAAAGAAGCAACTGAGTACCAAGACATATTTTTAAAATTCACCTGTAAGTGTGCAACTGAGTTAAAGCACATTAAGCTGAAGTCAGCAGCAGTACATGCATGCTCATCATTAAGAATAGGGATAACTGCTTTGAGAGGATGGACCTGTTGAGATGTGCTTCTGGCACAAATTCTCTTTACCCTTTCTCAACCGTGGAAATCTTTTTCATCTCTGCAGGATGTAATGACTGGACAACATGAAAAGAAATAGAAAGTCTGGAAATCTCATTTCTTATTGATTTAAACCACAAGCTAAGAGGCACTTAGAGAAAAAAATGTATCCTTGGGCACAAGGAGCGCAGAATTACCACATTACTTTTTTTTTTTTAATAGCAATTTTTATTCTTTTTTGTACTTTTTTCCTTCTCTTTCATTGTAAATCTTAGATCAAATATTCCTATATTCTTCTCATTCCTCTTTGTTTCTAGGCTTCTGTTTTGCCCATCTCATTCTGTCTTCCCAATTTGTTTGATGCATTCTTCCACCTTTATTTTGAGGTTTCTGGAGAAAAAAAAAAAAAAAAAAAGAAAGTAAAAGCCCAAGAAACTCAGGGAAAAAAAATTATTCTTGTAACTATTTGATGACACTGTGCCTTACTCTACTTCCAGTACGGTGACAAATACATATGTGCAGCAAGCTTTCTCCAAGAAATCATGTACTGGAATAAGTTTTAGTTTGGATGTTCACTGCAACAACCTCCTGTAATTTCTTAATTCTGTGTTAATACTATGTTGATATTTGGTCATATTGAGTCTACATAAACAACTCACTGCCTGACCAGCTTTCAGCAAATTTACCTTTGACAGGCTCTTCCAGCCTGGGGAGTGCTTCTTCTTATTATACAACACCTTTTCTGACTAGGCTGAAGCAGTGGAGTTAACATCCCCTTTAATACGCTGTCTGTCTCTCTGATCAGCTGTCAGCTGTATCGCAGTATCACGATATCATGCTAAACAGAATGTGTAGCTGCCATTAGGCTGATTAATTAGTATTTCCTGATAAAAGTTTGTAAAATGTAAGAAATTATTATTATTCATAAATATTCATAACAACATGTTACTTTGTGCATAAGCAGAGAAACTATGCTTAAGGAAAACTTTCTAAGGAAAACTTTTTTAAGGAATACTGTTCCTTAAAAGGAAATTGACTCATATATTGCATTTTGTTATTTCTTTTTTTTTTTTCTTTCATCCAAGACCCAGGAAAACACTTGTCAGACAAAAAAAATAAAATCCAAGGGATAAGGTCTTTGCTTAACAGCTAAAAATGAGGCTTTCTCTTGTCAGGATATTTGTTATAGGAGTGGTTAAAAGAAGTGTCAAATGCCTCTCTATTATTATAGGACCACTAAACTCAACCATTTTTATTTTGCTATACTAGAGCAACTCTTCTAGAGAAGGGCTTTTGTTAAACATGAAAGATGACAAAATTCCAAGCAAATCTGAAGGCAATTGTTGGGCAAAATGGCTGGTTATAACATAGAACATTATTAACCTAAGCAGTTAATTGGCTCACAACTTACCCATTGGCCAAATCTAAGATTTTTAAAGGTAAACATGTGTCTAACACTCATATCTAGCTGGTGGATAGTTGTAGGAAGTTAGACATGTTTGGGATTTTGCAAAATAGAACACACAACAATCCAGTATTAGCAGAACTTAAATGAATTTCACAGTCAACTTAAATACTACTTAGTAATGCCAACGTGACTGTATTTTTTATGCTAGAATGATAATTTATCAAACAGGCACAAAACCCAAATCTTCACAATAAATATAAATAATTTCTCATCTATTCAAACAAATATGACACATAACTGCGATTCAATTATGAAGTATGATTAGACTATTAACATCTGTAGCTCAATTCAAGTGTGCAAAGAATCAAATGATGCATTCAGGGAAATAGGTGGTGTAAAGAACTTAAAGCAGGCTTCTGTCCACATAAATACAGTATAAAAGCCATGGTAAAGACTTGTGTTAAAGAGGCTTCAGGCTATTTCTTTAGTACATAATTTCGTCTCATGCATGTATAACGGACATAGAGAGACCATTCTTAACAATAGACTAGGTTTGTGTGGGCAAAGAGCAACAATTTTACGTGAAGCTTTTTGAACACAGTCCATCAACTGCTTGTAGAAGGGTGTCCTGGTTTGGACTAGGACAGAACCAATTTTCCTTTCAGGGATTTTTCCTTTCAGCTAAGTTTCTTCTAAGTAGCTGCACTTTCTGAAGCTGACTACATGTTTTTCAGACAGTGTCTGCTTATAGCATTGATAACACTCCATGTTTTTAGTTATTACTAAGATATCGGTAGGGATGTTATGCAGAAAGGCTGTTGTGTCACTGCTAAATTCCTCATTGTCCACAAGTAACAGGGCATAGAAGAGTCACACCTCTGGGAAGGAGTGGACAGGACAGGTGACCCAAAATTGACCAACCAGGTATTCCATCCCATACACGTCATTCTCGGTATAAAGTGGGGGGATCACGAGGGTCTCGCTCTCTTCTGCTATGGCCGGTGTCTGAAGAGGACTCTGTCCGTTTTCCTGCTGCCCCCAATCCCGATCCGTGCATCCGTGAACCCAGTTCCTGTCTGTCCTGGGCCCAGTCTGGGCCTTCCCGGAGCCTGCCCTGCAGTGCCGGTGGGGACGTGACTGACATCGGGGGAGCTCGATCTTGGTTTTGTATGTATTTGAGTATACTTAGTTATTTCCATTATTATTATTATACACTTTTTCGTTATTATAGTTCATTAAAACTGTTTTAACTTTCCAACCTGTAAATCTCTCTCCCTTTTCTCTTTTTCTTCCCCTTCTGGGGGAAGGAAAGCATTAATAGAGAGCATCTGCCATTCGTTTAATAACCAGCCTAGCTTTAAAGGTGGTGTGAAGAAGAACCTCGCTCTTTTGCCTTTGAACTGAATATATCTAACTTTCATGAAAAACTTATTACAAGATAAATGATTAGCAAAATCATTCAGGTTCTGCTTCTCCAAATCTTAGTAATATCTGTAAGTTGGAAGTACTTTGGTCCAAAGAATCTGCCATGTTCAGATAGAAAATAAAGACAGAGTTGCCTTAAATTTTATTCCACAAAAAAAGAAAAATCCCAAATTATTTCACCTTCCCAGTCTTTTGGCATTGAGCTCAACCCACTACATTTACTAAGCATCCATTAGTAGTATTAATTTTGTAGTGCTGTACTACTGAAAGCAATCAGCACTATTTGCGAGTTCCCTTGATTTGATATCACAAGCAGTGGATGAGAATGGTATTACTTCAAATTAGAAGCTGAATAATTTCTTCATTGACCTCTTGTGCAGCTTAAATTGCACACATATGCCTTACATTACTTTTCTTCAAGCCTAGTCACTGTAAAAATTATTCTTTTTATGAAATGTCTGAAATCATGAACACCTACAAGATTCAGATTAGATGTCTTAGGTTTCTTTCTGAAATATTTGGCATTTATCGAGGATTTTGAAATAAGACTGGCAATAAGCAGGGAAATCAAATTATATTTTACTTGCTTGTCCAGATGATTGTTTTATATGACTGAGTCAGCATGAGTATTAAATGGACATTGGTCTTTAAGCATGGAAGTAGTTGTGTTCACTTCAGCACTTGAAGTTATGCTCTGAATCAAACAGCCTTCATTCAAGCAACATATATTCATGCAAAATTGGAGAAAAAAACCTATAAAACCATCCCCACCCCCCCACTCCAAACAGTATAAAATCCAGGGTTAAAATAAACCCTGAAGTCTTTGATGAATATCATTCACAGCTATTTGGGAACCAAGCATTCAATGCCCAGTTGTCAAGTAGAATAAGGTTTTGGTGTCCACACTGAAGTGTGATAGTCAGCAAACAAAATGAATAGGGGGAGGCACTATGGGTTGCCACCCATGGCCAAACTTTGACTATGTCTGCCTCAGGAAATGGGGAGGTTCCTACTTCTGTTCATTTAGCTGCTTTGCCATGAAATGAGTTTCTTTTTATATTGGGCTGAAGCCCGTGGCAGGAAAAGTGGGCCAAGGATGAAGGCATTTGAAAAATCCTCTCTTACTTTATGAAAGTAATGGTGTTCCTTACTGAAATTCAGTACTCGAGAGAGCAGCAGGAAGACCCTCTCACCTCTTTATGTTGGTGGTTTGAGTCCCGCTGGGTTAGTGGAAAAATATGATGATGCACACGTAAAATGATGTGGCAACTGGCAGTTCGTTGTTAAGCAGGCAGAGACCCCACTACAAAGTCACCTGTCCTTTGTCAACTGCTGCTTCCAGCAACGAGGCTGATAATTTCTCATCCCAATATAAGCTCTCCCGAAGCAGGATCGTGGTATATTGCCATAGCAGTAGGCTGCTGACTCTGTCAGGCTTGGCGTGTGTATTAATAGGGCTTTAAAAGTCTTAGGCCCATTGATACGCTGCCATTCATGGGGGGGGGAAAAATCTAAAATAAAACCTGTTAAATGAGTCAGTTATAACTGTTCTTGTGCTTTGAAATGTTTAAATTAACTTCCTAAATAACTTGAAAACACTGCTCTGAATAGGAAGTGATAAAGATTGGTAATACTCATGTGTTACATGATGGTTTATTGCTCTGAGCATTTGGTTTGATTACCAAAGCACACGTTGAAAACACTAACTGCTCAGCTCTAACAGTATGTGTTTGTTTTGTCTCTTTTCAGGCTGATTACAAAAATTACTATTGATTGCATATTTTCACAGATTCTTTCTTTGGATTTCACTGGGAAACTCCTGATGAAATGGGTTTGGCTGATGCAGAGCAGGAAGTTTGACAAGTCCTGCACGTGTAGTTAGTACCTTTATACACTGTTGGGGAATCGGTAACTGGCAGCATGCTTTACAACTGAAAAATATATCTTTAAGGAACTAGTACAATGCCGGTGGTATTGTATGGCCTTGTTTGCTGCTCTACCCTGACTGTTCCTCAAAGTAGTCTGACCCATATCTTTTTGATTTTTACAGAATATACTTACATTCTTTTAACATCCCTGAAGAACTGGTCATGTATTGTATAGTAGGAACCTGCAGAAAAAGGCAGCAGTGTATTACGCAGGATGACCTATTGAAATCCTGCTTACATACAGGAAGAATATAATCTTCCTGTATGTAAGCAGGAATATAGAATATAATATAAGAATATAATTTAATCACTAATTAAATATCAGTATGACACAGTCTTGATTATGACACAGTATCATCAATATCAGTATGACACAGTCTTGCGAGGGGTTCCAATTAGGAGGGAACTTCAGAAATGCTTTGCACAGACTGGTAGGCAATCTCCGCAATGAAAAGTTTACAGTGCATTTTAAATCACAAAACTACAAGTGAGCATAACAGATTGTAGGAGAAAAGTGGTGACAAAAAATTATGAGAGCTGCTGAAAACTCTTTGTCAGAATACTTTTCATTGAAAAGTGCTGTTTCAATCACACTGTTAGTGTATGTGAGATTATGCCGAGATGAAACTTGAGATGTCAGCATTTAATCACTAATATAGAATATAATATAAGAATATAATTTAATCACTAATTTAGCAGTAAGTGCCTGCTGTTTTACTAGCATAAAGAGCATGTCACACTACTTTTAAATATGAATTATTACCCATGGATTAAATACCCACCATGAGAAATAGCTATTATTTAACACTTCATGTCAGTTAATTTATGACCTTATGTATCTGAAAAACATTACTTAAAACATTCACCCAATAATTACCCATTGGTACTCTGATCACTTTTGTGTTCAAAACTGGAAGGGCTTTTCCAGGCAACAAATATTTCATTGCATCATTGGAGCTTGAGGTCTGTGAACGAAAAATAAGAATATCATCATAACTGAACTGCAAAACTAATACAAGCAAAATGTGAAATTAGTGTAAATTACCTCTGTATTAATGCATAAAGCTCAAGAAAACGTGGAGGAACTGGAAGTCTTCATACATGACACAGCTATATGGTTGTTACTACTGAGATATACGACTTACATAATTGACATGTTGAAATTATTAATGAAGACCTATTTACAAATTGGTAAAAGGGGGACAGTGGGGGTATATTGTTGATTTTATCCAATCTATTGGCAGCTTGCAGGTCAGGTTATTACAGTCTGGCAAATGACTGGATAAAGCACTGGTAGAAAACCTTTTTAAAAAACCCAGTCAATTCATATTTAAGAGATTTAAGAGCCAGCGTGTTAAAATGCTCAACTCTTCTTTAAGGCACCAAAGTCCACCGAGTTACGGTTGGACTCGATGATCCCAGAGGTCTCTTCCAGCCTGGTTGATTCTGTGATTCTGTGAAAAGAAAATGGTTGTCATCCAGGAGAAGTGCAGTTATGACGATACGGGCTAGAGGATTTGAGCTGCCACCACCACTAATATGGCTTTGGATTTTCTATAGTCCCCAGAAGTTCCACTTCCTTTACCACCAAAGTAACACAAAAAAGTGACCAATGCTGTGTGACAGCTCATTCTGGTAATGCTGGCATAAATTTAATCACTAATTTAGCAGTAAGTGCCTGCAAATGATTAATGACCTGCTAATGTCTTTTGTGTAAATTGGACACATACCCATCTATTAATTTATGTACTGAACACTATGGAAATGCCAGTGTTCCCAGAAGGAATTGTTATTGCAGGGAGACATTCCTACAAAAGTGTAAATAAAACATAGTCATGTTACAATACTCTATAATGGAAAAGAAAAAAAAAAAAGAAGCTCAAATTCCTTATTTTTGAAAAAGGAGTTTCATTAGAAATACTAGTGAGAAAAAAAACCCCGATCATCTTTATATGCATACATCTAGGAAATTATGTATTAGATACAATATATGTCATATATTTTAGTAGGTACCGAACATGCAACTAGTCTCCTAGAAATTGTATTTAGCTTCACACAGGGAAGGCTACTAACTAACTACAACTTGGAAAGATAGTAATTTCTAGAGCCTGGGAAGAACAAGAAAAATAATATGGGAATGCTGGAAGATCATGTACAGGAAACTAGTTGCTCAAGTGCTTTCTCTAACTAACACCATCTGAGAGGCATTTTCCATTCAGATGAATTTTTTTTTTTGTTAGAGAATATCAATAAGTGCATACAAAAGATCGCCTAAAAGTAGGTAAAATCAGTCTTGAAGTCCCATGGGCGTCGCTGGGTTCAGGTAGGGTGAGAGGGAAGATAAATGCCAGTGAATTCCATCATCTCTGTCCTGAGGGGGTGACAGGGATGGGGGTCCTGCATCCCGAGTCCTCCTTCCTGCAACCTTCAATAATAACCATCTCCTATCATAACAAAACCAAGCTGATGAGTCATGACTCTGTTGTAGACATTTTGCTCGGCTTATCCACAACTCAGCAAATCCCAACCGATGGCAATTCATAGCAAATACACTGTCAGCCTGCATAAGAACAACAGGAACAAATGAGTGGCTTGGACATGTGCCCAAATCTGTGTAGTGTGTAGATTAGGGCAGAGGCAGCCTACTTAGTCATCTCTTCAGGCTTCAAACCTTGGCTGGTGAATTTGCACATGTAAATATTATGGCTGATTTGAAAACCTCCCAAAGCTCTGTTTTGAGTGTTTTATAAATCAGATCATTGGGATAACACTCTTTAAATAAATTCATTCACAGAATCACAGAATCACAGAATCAACCAGGTTGGAAGAGACCTCTGGGATCATCGAGTCCAACCATTGCCCTGACACCACCATGTCAACTAGACCATGGCACTAAGTGCCATGTCCAGTCTTCTCTTAAACACATACAGAGATGATGACTCCACCACCTCCCTGGGCAGCCCATTCCAATGTCTAATAACCCTTTCTGAGAAGAAATTCTTCCTAATGTCCAACCTGAACCTCCCCTGGTGAAGCTTGAGGCTGTGTCCTCTTGTCCTATCGCTAGTTGCCCGGGAGAAGAGGCCGACTCCCACTTCACTACAACCTCCCTTCAGGTAGTTGTAGACTGCAATAAGGTCACCTCGGAGCCTCCTCTTCTCCAGGCTAAACAATTCCAGCTCCCTCAGCCGTTCCTCGTAGGTCAGACCCTCCAGACCCTTCACCAGCTTGGTCGCCCTCCTCTGGACTCGTTCCAACACCTCAACATCTTTCTTGAAGTGCGAGGCCCAAAACTGGACACAAACTATATTTTCCTGGAAAGTCACAAGATAAGCCCTTTTCTTCCTTCACACCTCAAAAATAATTTTCAGCCTTTGATGGGAGATGTAACGGGACAAAAACACATTGTGATGAAGAAACTACTATGGACTACAAAATTCTGTGGCTACCACTTAGGAAGGATCAAATCTGTGTCTGATTCATTATCAATACTTACTCAGGAAAGAAGAAAAAACCCACTTTATATTGTCCATGCTTTGTCACATAGCACATAAAGCAATACATACTTTGTAAATTGCAAATGATGTAGATGAAGAACCGAAGCAAAGGAACAATCCTTGTATGATTTTGTAAGAGGAAACCCAATGGCTGTAGGGCTCTCAGTCCAAAGCAGGGGAGAGGGGACCACTAAGCCATGATAAGGCCTTAATGTAACTTTGTTTATCTTACATAACAAACATTATAAATAGGTTTAGCATTGTCTGTGGTGAAAGACTAATATACTAATGTACCATTGGCCCAGCCTAACTATAAAGCTTTAGTATGTTTGTAAGACCACAATGAAATTGCTGACATGCGTTGTCATGAGGAGATTTAGGGTCTTGCTCATTTAACATGATTTGTAGAACTTAGGACAAAAAGTGCAATAATGGCATGATTAGAATACTTAGGGCAATGATAAAAGCAGCGGTCACCTCTGAGCTGCTTTCAGGGAACGGACTCCTCTGGGGAAGAGCTGCAGGATGAAGACAGTGTAATAGGAGGGTGCTGTAACTGGTCACTTTTGGATTGGCTCAGCAAGTGACTCACTAATGATGAAACTGTCTAGAAAACGGAGGAAATGAAGCCCAGAGGGCCATGGGTCATGGTGTCCTAAGCAACTAAACGGACAACCCAAGGATGACAAGGGATGAGGCCAGCAGAAGAGGACCAGCATTGATGACCCTGGGTCATGAGCATCAGCTGCTATGGTGGCTGTCCTCTTTTCCAGATCACCCTGACAACATGACATACCCTGCGGCCCCGTGCCATCAATGTGGATGCTCAGGGACAAAAGCAGGGTCTTGCAGACCTTGTAGCACCTGGAGAATCCAGGGATTTCGGAGCAGCCATCACAACCATAGCAGTGTACTGCTAAGTCTTCCATGACTGGATGCTGCTAAGCTTGTTGTAGCTATCCACTACCATCATCATAGTTACAGTTATCTTACAGTTGAATACTGCTAAACTGTAACTGTAATCACTATTGTTGTGCTTGCTTTATTGTATTTATATATTACAATTGTATACACTATCAAACTGCATGTGCTATTAAATGTCATTATATAGACGTGGCATAGTCACAGTCTCTTTTCTTGCTGGGTAATACCTCTGCGTGCTCTTGCTTCCCTGCCACCAGAGCTCCTCTTGCTACCCCTACAACATAGTTAATTTCCAGGACAAGCTGTGCAAAAGATTTCTGTCAGTGCCTCTTCCACCCAACCCTAGAGGCACCTGTAAATTATATCCCCTTTACTGTGTCAGCATGTGCAGTGACATTTCAACATGCCAGAGTGGGCAGATGGTTTGTAAACAAGGTCTACCTTTCCAAAATGCCCCAGGTGGTCTGAAAAGGGAGATGTAAACCCATCAAACTAAAAAAAAAAAACAAACCCTATATATATGTGAAGTGAAAAGACTAATAGAAGAAGGTGTGCTAGGGATGGACCTACTATTTTCTTTCAAGGCATGTTAAATTTACCAATTAATTCTAAGGAACTAGAGAAACCTGTTTTGACAGAGGTGTTGCAAATACTGACAGGAACACGACGCTCAAATGCCTCTTCTCTGGCCAGATGTGTTATTTGCTCTAATCTACGAAGAAAGCCTCTTGATGCATAAAGGTAACTTTAAAATTTTAAATAATATGGAAAATTTCTCTGTGCCAGGTAGAAATTCTAAAAGTCCCAGTGGCTTGATTAATGACTCCTAACCCAAATATTTGCTGGAATAGCTATTTGGGGGCTAATACACTGGCCTTGTAGGATAGCTTACTGAGTAGAAGACTGAGACTTTTTGCGCCAGTGTACAGTTCTGGATCCAGCAACAAAATTGTCTTTACTGAGTTTTCCACTTGCCTGAGAGACATTAAAACCCAAGGACATCTGGATGAAACCATTTCCATTCCAGTACTGACACAGATCAGAAGGGAAGGGATGAGTAAATCTGACCACAGACTTTCACAGAGTAATGCCAACATTAGAATTTATCCACAACCAAATCTCTGACATTTGGCATGAAATTTTGACTCAGTCTTCAACATGATAATGGAGTAGTGAGGTGCTGAAAATACAAGTAACCCCTCATTCTCTGCCTTTCATAGAGAAGAGAAAATTTGGCATTTGAGGATGCTCTCCTTGCCTCTTAAATGATAAAGGAAGGGAGAAAAATTTCCTGACAGTTTTGAGTGCTTGAGAAAATTCTATCTCAAGGCAAACATGGAAAACCCTTGACTTATCAAGTGTTCCTTTGCACTTCTGGATACATAAGATGTCCTATTAACAGTTAAGTGATCCCTCTAGTTCCTCAGACTATGCTGAAGGACTCGGTTAAGCTTCATTTAGGATTCTCTGCATGCTTATAGATTTTACTCTTCTTGTAAACAATACAAAAATTAGGACAAAAATAATCATGCACCAGATGCTGCAATTGTAGAAATTCCTGCCTGGAGAATTCACACCCAGAGATAAAGGAAGCTGAAAACGAATACAAAGGAATCTAGAAAATATAAACCAGAACAGCACTCTGCCTACAGAAGAAAAAAAAAGGATGAGGGGGAAGAGAGAGAAAGATTCTGAGCCATCTGGAGATGGATATTATGTCTATTCCTGCCAGACAGATTAAAAAAGTGAATCAAACCACAAATATTTTAGGTATAATTACTGTTTCATCTTGCAAATATGTTTGCTTGCTCAGAACCCCAGCAGCCTTAAGAAAAGGCCTGGCTCCTCACCCGCATCTGAGCGTTGTCTGTTACAGTGAGGGAAAGGAGACTTGACATTATGATCAGCAGCTGCAAAACAGAGGGTGGCTTCACCTCTCTGTGTCTGTCTTTCCAAGGGACATCCCAGTTGCCCAGCCAAGCACTGCCAGGGCACAGCAATACCATGGCCATACCCACTTCCTCTCAGCAAACCATCAGCTTCAGGGGTGCTTGGCACTTCCAGAGTAGCAAAAATGGCTAGGGCATACCGTAAAGAGGAGATAAGCCAGAGTATTTAAAAGCAGCAGTAAGGACGTTTTGACAGCAGGATGACCATGAGCCAGCAGTGTGCCCTTGTGGCCAAGAAGGCCAATGGCATCCTGGGCTGTATTAGAAGGGGTGTGGTTAGCAGGTCAAGAGAGGTTCTCCTCCCCCTCTACTCTGCCCCGGTGAGGCCGCATCTGGAATATTGTGTCCAGTTCTGGGCCTCTCAGTTCAAGAAGGACAGGGAACTGCTAGAGAGAGTCCAGCGCAGAGCCACGAAGATGATTAAGGGAGTGGAACATCTCCCTTATGAGGAGAGGCTGAGGGAGCTGGGTCTCTTTAGCTTGGAGAAGAGGAGACTGAGGGGTGACCTCATTAATGTTTATAAATATGTAAAGGGCAAGTGTCATGAGGATGGAGCCAGGCTCTTCTCAGTGACATCCCTTGACAGGACAAGGGGCAATGGGTGCAAGCTGGAACACAGGAGGTTCCACATAAATATGAGGAAAAACTTCTTTACAGTGAGGGTAACCGAACACTGGAACCCAGAGAGGTTGTGGAGTCTCCTTCTCTGGAGACATTCAAAACCCGCCTGGATGCGTTCCTGTGTGATATGATCTAGGTAATCCTGCTCCGGCAGGGGGATTGGACTAGATGATCTTTCGAGGTTCCTTCCAATCCCTAACATTCTGTGATTCTGTGATTTGTAAAAAGGTTATTTTCAAATTGAAATGGCTGAGAGTCATGAATTGGTGATACCGAGTTCCTCTCTTGAATATTGAAAGTATTACACAGTTTCCTTGTACTTTACAAAACATATGTCATGTAAAACCCAATACATGACTGCACATTTGCCAAGTGTCTTGTTCTACGTATGTTTACATTTCTGTGATCTTTATTTATGCAGCAGTTCATCACCATTGCATATCATAAATTAAAAGCATCAGTAATTGTATTTGTAAGCTGGATTAGAATTAGTAACTGGAATCAACTTAAATTCTGTATCCTGCTTATCCTGGACATATATGTATTTCCAGTTCAGAGGAAGTCTTAGGGCTACTTTGGAGTGAATGATACCAATAGCATGATGACTACAGATAAGTAGAGCAGGTGACAGGAGCAGAGCCCAAAGCATACACCTTCACTTGTTTAGGAAGTTTGCTCTGTAGTCCTCCTAAGAGTACCTAATGGCCACGTGTACACACCTTAGCATATATGTGTGTCTGTGTCAATACATATAGACTAAAACAATCATCCATGAGTGGCGGGTTATCTTTGTATGTATGAGTTCAAAAATCACATCGTGATCAGTTGGTTTGCCGTATCATACAAGGCATATCCACAGCTATTTTCTTTCTCTAGACCATCCAGTCCCCAGTAACCATGTCTCTCAGCCACTGGCATAGCCTAGGGCATCAGCCAGCAATTGATGTGCATTTCTTTCCTTTTCTTGTTCTCCAGTACTGGACCTTCTTGACACCAGCTTAACAGAGAGGAAGGGCTAGAAACACTTCTGGGAGCTGTACGCACTACAGGAGTGCAACTTGTGCTGTGGTTTGCTGTCTGCTGAAAGCTCCACAGCCACCAATGTCCTCTGGCTTCTTCAGCCTGTGACATATTCCCTCCCCACCTTGCTGCATGCCAGTAATTACTGGCTGTCTTGGGAGAAAGTCCTCCAGTAAGAAGGAAGATGAGTATTAGATTTTCTGTTCTGAAGAACAATTACAGCGCTTCACCTTCACAACAAGTTTATGCACGTGCTCAGGTTGCTCCTGCCTCAGTTCGCTTACCTGACTCTCTCATCTCTAGGTGTATATCCATAGTGTACAATGCTCCTGTGTGTCTGCTGGAAAACAGGTACAAAATGCAGTTCAGTGAGTGTGCAAAGAGGCATGGCTTTGAGGAGGGAGACTGGAGGTAATCCTGACAACTTAAATCTGTGTGAATTTGTTCCATAATGATGTTTAAAATAAAAAAAAAAAAGGTATTTGTTTTTCCATGGCTTTATGTCTGGGGAAAGGTGCTGAATTCTCCAAATGGAGGGAGGACCAGAAAGCAGGAGCCAGAGGCAGACACCACCTCCTGAACCAGGCAAGTGGTGGGCAGCGTGGATCTTGGCTCAGCTCTCTGAGGCAGTCACTCCTGTGTTTCTGATATCAATAATCTAGCTACGTTGGACCTTCCAAAGCCACAAGCATCTCTGATGTCAGCACAGCTGCTGCGTACAGCAAAAATGTGAGGCATTAATGAGCTGAAAAACTCCTCTTTTCAAGCCTGTGTTTGTAAGTCAGCTGGATGCGTGTCTGGCTGTAAAACTGACTTTGAACAGAACTTTGTACATTTTACTAGGTGCCTCTGAGAGTGTGATTTCAATTGCATGATTTCAGATAAGTGAAGCTGATGACAGGAATAAAGTCTGGGACAGACATGTGGATCTGTTTAAAGAGGGAATACTTGGCAGTACATGACGGAGTGGAGAGGGAGAGAGTAAAAGGTGGGAAGACTTATGGCTGTAAGAAAAGTGTTCCTCTTTTTCTGAAAGCCCTTGGACACCATACTGTATGGACTATGTATTTCTCCTGATGGCTAACTGAAGACCCCACACATGGCCGCTGCAGCATTCATATCAGCCCTGAAGCAGAGCCCAAGCCCCTTGGGGATTCTCACCCTTGCTGTAAAACTACTACTTTGGAGTAGCTGCCCTGTGAGCAGCACAGCTAATGAAGGCCAGTTTTGCACGGTGTGGGGTGCTATGTCTCCTTCGCACCCTCCCCCCACACCCCCTCATCTCCCAGGAGGTGGGATCCATGGTTCTGATGGGAGCCCCACTGCCTCCCTGGGCAGAGGACAGTGCATGGCCAGGAGGCCCCTAGTGCATTACTGGCACAACTGCAAGTGATGGCTGGCATCCTCAATCCCCTCTTCTGCAGCGTCCCTGTAACAGCCTCCCTCCGCTGCCTGTGTGAAACACATCTCTCAGCCTCGCTGCGTTGGCTCAGGTTTGATCAATGGGTTGTTAAGGAACGGGAAAAAAGAGGAATTAATACAGTTATTATTAAGCAGGGTGGCTTCAGCTCTGTTTCCTGAATGAAACCAGGCTATATCTATAGAATTAGTGCTTGCATAGCTGAAACAAGTGAGGCTGGGGAGGGAAAGAGGTCAGAGAGCTGCAGTGTCCCTGCGAGCCTCTCCTGTGCTATGCGTGCATGGCCTCCTGGGAACAAGGACAGGGTGCAATTCTCTGTCCCCACTGCCACTTTGACCACGTCTCATGTTAAGCAGTTTTTCTTCCAGTAGTATTCAGGTTAATCTTTCCCTGGTTAAAACATCACCGAGCACCTTCCACTTGTCATCACTGGGTTCCTGTATTGGGTTACTTCACACATACGTCCTCAAATGAGGAAAAAGATGCTACATCTGATTAGGACCACTTGAGCTGAGAGTAGTCTGTAGAATTTTTTTTTTAATGTTATAAGAGATATTCCTATTTAACCCTCAAGGTTACAAAAAACCAAGACTACATGAGAGAGACAAGGCAAGCACAGACTACTCCAGGCCAGTTTCATTCTCAAAAATGAAGTCTTGTCCTGTCTCTTTCACATGTCTTTCTGTATGACTGTCTGTTGGCTCAAGTTCAACAAGGTTTTGAGCCACCCCTCTGTTTGTCAGGTTTTCCTCACTTTCCTTTCTTTACGCTTACCTGCCACACAGACTCTCAGTCTGTAGTACGGAATTGACAGTCTCAGGGTATGCTCTTACAAATCTTGGGCACTTGTGCTGTGCAATGTTTTCTCTTTCTCAAGGATACGGCCATTCCAAACAACACATTTCATTTCTTCCACTCTCCAAATCCCACACCTCCATCAAAATATTATCATCCCTGACTTTGGCAAGCAGGGGCTTAGATCAACCCTTTCCATTCCTTTTTGCTGCTGCAAAAGATCAGTTTCTTAGATAGCAACTTAGCCTCACTCTGTACCAAAACACTGCTTCCCTCATCTTCTTTCTCACAAAATACAGGTGAATTCTTGTCACTGTCAAGGTTCTTCATGTTCCAGTCTCTACCTTTCTCTCTCTTTTTATATCAATGAGGTGATTGATACTGCAAAATTGTTCACAGTGCTAGAGTTTGCGCCATTTCATTTTCAGGTGAACATCTTCAGAGTTTCTCTCTCATTGCTGTTTACACTCAGAGGAGACCAGCAAACCACATCATTGAGATGTACTATCACCTGTTGCACACTAGTAGCATGATAGCTGCTTCTGTGTAATTGCCTTGCTGTGCTTTATCAGCTCACAAAAAGGCTGTTATTTAATTCCATGTTTGCAGAGTACAGTGCAACTAAGCTCTCTTAGGCTCCCTGACAATACGAATATAGAAGGAACTATCAGAACAGAAGGAACTCAGAATAGAAGGAACTCAGATCTTCTGAAGTTTTAGCCACTGGTGCTCACAGCCACTGGTGCTCCTGTGTTTACTGTGGGAAGAACAAAATCGGGCATTTTCACTTCTGGGTATGAATTACTATCTTATGAATTCAGGTCTGTGCCGAGACAACACATTACTCACATCATTAACCTTAAGTCCTAGGGCACTTTTCACAAGCTTAAAGCTGAACGTGTTTTTAAAAGGTTTCAGGAATGTGCCTGTAATCTTTAAAATTGTCACTGTACTTTAGTATTCGTGAAACTTGTTCACGTGGAAGAAATTAATATTTCTTAGACTTAATGCCAACAATAGATCATTTATTTTAAAACATCACTACAAAGGTTTTATTTAAAGGGGACTTTAGGACCAGTGCAAATTGAACCAAGAGAGTGAGTAAAAAGTAACCAAGTCACTTTTGCCAACAGGAGGAAAAAAAAAAGCTTTTTTTTTTCTTCTGGCTGATTTTTTACATAGATTTATTTTGAAAAAAAGCCTTTATGTGCACATGTTGTCTCTTCCTCGTGAAAAAAAAAGGCATTGGGGCTCCATGTGGTATAAGGCAGGAGGGACCTGTGAATAAAAAGACTGTATCTGTCCTACATGAATTTGGGCAAGTCAGTTTACTTCTCTGGGTCTCAACTTCTCCCAACAGAAAATGTCAACGCTTGCAAGGCACTGTGGTCTAGAGAAGATGAACTGCTGCAGGAGCACCGGTTAGTATTACTGTTAGTAATCTTCTGACAAGTCAGAACCTCTAAAAAGACAGAGAAAAATGGTGAATGTACCGTTACATCCATAACAAGGTTATGACTTCATTGCACAGTCATGTGGGAGGAAAGAGAGACTATCAGATAACTGGCAAAGGGGTAAAGAAAATAACTAAAAACAAGGCATGTGAACTTTTGCACGTGCTGCTGTTGAAACACTCTGGAACAAACTCCAACAAACCTTTCAGATGTTTCAAAAACATTATGTCAACCTTTGCATCCCCCCCACGCAATACCTCGCACTCCTGTGTGGTCTCTGTCCTCCTCCATAACGCATCAGAAATATCTAATCACCATTGTTATCACCTTTTGTCAACTATGACATTAGATCTGTTCAATCAGATGCAGACAGTGAGGTCAGCATAGAGCATTCAAATCATGACAGAAGCAGTTTGCTATGCATAAAGGAGTTGGTTATTATATCACATGTTTAAATTTATAGGTTTGGTTCATCTTTACCTAAATATCTAGTTATTTAACAGCTGTTATGAGTCAGCCGGAGAGAGGATTAGTTAAAAAATGTAGTGGTAAGAAATGCTTTAATCTTGAGCTACAATAGATGCGCAAGTCTGTTCAGGTCATGTCTAATAAAGGTGGTTCTCCAGTAGTACTTAGGAGCTCATCACTGTTCGTACAAAACAGGAGATGGTTTGATATAGTTAATCCTGCCATCTTCATATTAACCTGAGCAATTTCAGAGATAGTTGGGAAAGATTTTTTTTCAGGGCATGGTACCATGCTTAAACATTTTCAGATAAGATAATTTTGCAAATGGGTGTTTAAGTGGTTTGTCTTATGCAGAGCCTTGTATACTCATCATTCTGTCATGACTCAAAGGTTCTTGGGATTTTCCATGATGGTGATATCTTAATGACTTCTTGCTAGCGTGTGTTCACGTCACCTCTCTTGTAAAGGTAATGGAGACATTCAGACATGAAGTCAGTGTTCCAGTTTTTGTCATTGTCCTTTACCTTCAGCTAAGAAGCATAAAGAGAATGCAAAGCTGTAAAGCTGACAGAATGGTTACTGGAAGCTATCCCAGTTTCGTGGTTTTTCAGTCTAATGTCTCCACACCATGCTTAATTCAGCTTGGCAACCATAGGTTTAGACTGCCAGGAGAACAGGCGTGGAGGAGAGGCATATCCAGGCACTGCTAACCCATTACTCCCGAGTTTCAGATGGTCAGCAATGCCACTGAGACATGTTAGAGCAGCCAGATAAGAGCAGCCCCAATACAACACGGAAACACAGGTATGAAAATGCTGACTTGAACTTCTCTCCAGACTAGGGAAATAGGGTTAATAACCCTGGCCTAACATAGTTGTGATGGGTAGCTGCTAAATGTCTCTGAGTTGTGGGGCAGGGTGTGAAAATCAACACAGCACCCAAACAGCTGCAAGGCTGAGGATCTGTCAGCCTTGGACCCCTGCAGCCCATAGCAGTATTGCCTCTGAAAAAGTTTTCTGAAAATTGGAAAATCTGCAGAAACTCCCTTACACAGAATTGAAATCCCACTGCTGGGAAAAGGTTAACTCACTGAAGTCTCCACGGAAAAGGTGGGCTCTTAGGCATTTCAAGCACTTACTCCAGATCCTGTTTGTTTGTCTGTCTGTTTGTTTGTTTTTTAATTCATATTACGTAATACCCCATAAAAAAAAGAAGCCAGTGTTTCTTCATGAGTATTTATAAAAATAAAGACTGCTTAGCCAATGTTCAGACTTGTTGAGGAGCATGCTATCAACTGGAAGCTAAATTAATACAACTGAATTTCTAGCCACATTTCTAAAGATGTGTTAAACTCAAACTATGGCTACCTGGGCAATTTCTGAAAACCCAGAGTGTACAAGGAGTCAGTCATAAATCAGACAAAGGAACTATGAAGACAAAGCACTAAAGCAAAGAGAAAGTTTCTGGGAAAATACAGAAACTCTATGGTCTTTGTGATACTTGTTCTTAGCTTTTCCATTTGGTAACTGGGAAACAGGATGATAGGAACCAGCAGACAGCAAACAGCATTTGGACATGTAAAAAAATTTCTGTAACAAAAATTCAACTTTAGTTAAAATATGAGCCTCAGTGATTTTTTTTTCTCTTCTCATTAATACCCCAGTGGTGTCATAAAAGATATGTCACATAATATCTGTCAGAATTGTTTATTTTCTGTAATGAT
The DNA here is from genome assembly GCF_013368605.1 of Nyctibius grandis. Lineage (NCBI taxonomy): Eukaryota > Metazoa > Chordata > Aves > Nyctibiiformes > Nyctibiidae > Nyctibius > Nyctibius grandis. The sequence continues at coordinate 70,782,310 of NC_090695.1, read as the reverse complement.
AATAATGCTAGAAACCTGCTAAAAACTGCATTGGTCAAACAGAAAAACAGTGAATTAAACCCAGGAAACTTATACGGCTACAGAAAGAAATCCAGCTCTGTTCTCAAGTAAACTAGAAAGCCTGAGGGAAACACCTTAAAAATTGTTCTAAAAATAGGATTATGTTTTTTTTACAACCGTCTGTGTTTCTAGTTTATCATTTTCCTTATTATTAAGAATTAAATATTTTAGCAGAAGTTTTGGTATTGGTTCTTATCATGTGGTCATCCTCCTCATATTACCTGGAAATTCAGGACAGTGCTGGAAGCTGATTTAAAATCAAACATTTTCCAAAGACAAATTCTGTATTTGTAACTGAAAAGATGTTTAACATATTCAGTGTTTTTTAACCTATCAAATTATCATCTAACATTTTGATGATGGAGCTTCTCAAAGATAGACAGTAGCCACTTCCATTCCCATCAGTACCCAATATGAAATCATATTTCATTCTTGACATAGTTGCAGAAATTATCCACATCAGGAAGGAAGAAGGAAAATTCTACGCTGAGTTTTCACTCATTTTTAAGGCATTAATTTTGCACCAAGAAACAAGGAGGGAAGGAGAGGAAAACAAAAAAATTAGTTGTGCAAAGTAACAGAATTACATCCTTTAAGTAGAATATGTGCTTCTGTCCTTTGATGAACAGGGACAGAAGTAAGGGTGCACTTAAGTGCTTTGCCATACTTTACCTAAAGATCAGCTTGCTCCTGAGAGATGCTTGCAAATGTACAACTTCAAGCACATGCAAGTTCAATATATTCCAAATTCAAAGCCATTCCTGGTTTTAGTCCATTTCTTTTTAAGACTGTAAAGAAAAAAGATGTTATCAACATCTTAACTGAAAAGATAGTTAAAAAAGCATAATAAAAAGAAGATACATCCTCCATTCTCATGGAAATTTCCATGATTTCTTAGAGAAGAGCACAACATTGAGCAATTAAGTGCCTGAAACATTGATTCAGATCTCATGATTTAATTAGCAAATTACACCTTTGTAGAACTTTTCACAGATGATAGAGGAAAAGAAAGTAGGTCTTTAATTAGTCATTCTAAATTATCTCTGTATCGGAATTGTTATTTAATGAACACCTCTGCTTAAGTTTGTTTCATTAAATTGTGAGATCTGAATCATACTATGAGACCTGTATAGACTCATGAATTTTAAGGGGGAAGGAAGTTAGTCCACTATGTGTCAGTTTGAAGTCTAAATTATTCATCTTTTTGCTAATGTGCTTATGAGTTGTTGTTTTTTATTTTAATAATAACCATACCATTGTATGGCTGCACTCCTGTTGTCTTTGTCTTCAGCCTGGCTTTATGAAATAACTTTTAATATACAGGATCCTAATTTTTAATCCCTTACATGTACTAACGACCTTTAAGACCAGGTGATTTTCACAAAAAAAGGGTTTGTTTTAATCCACATTGTGGGTTTTTTTTTCTGATTGTATCTGTTTTGGTAAAAGCTGCAAGCTATAAAAAAACAGAAAAATAAATCAAAATAGTTACACGGTAAGAACTTTTACTGTGGTGACAATCATAACGAGACAAAGATGAGTTTTGCCTTTCGTTAGCAGAGTAGCTGTGGCAATCTAAACACCTTTATCTCAGTGCAATTCTGATCACAGTCAGATTGCTTTACCTTTTCCATTAAGTGTTCAGACGCCTTAAAAGATCTTTAAAGATCAACATTAGGCAATTTATGTCCCAGGAATTAAATGAGAAATGTTACTGCACAGAAAATTCAGGATGTATTGTGCAGCACTGTAAGGCTAAAGATTAGAGTCATAAAGCCAAGTTATTCATAATAAATATGCGTCTCAAAAAACAATTAAAATAGGCCCTTTATTCATTATCATCCTGATAGTTTTTCCTTCATTTATGCTGAGCAATAATTTATCAAACTGCTTTCAATTCAGGTACTTCCATAGTAATGCAATGTGCAAACTAAGTAAGGGTAAAGGAAGAAGTTCTTACTGATGAAGTAATTCAGATAAATAAATAGGGTTTGCTTTTTCTTTCTTGGAAAGATTTAAAATTTAACTTCCATATTGTTCTCTTACTGCAATAGACATTCCTTAGAATTGCTAGGATTTACACCATTGTGTCTTTAGAGTGACTAGAATAACTGAGATTTACTGGAATTCCTAGAATTTACATCATTATCGCTAGAATATGCTCCAATGAGAGGACAAGGAACCTCTTCATATACAAAATAAAATGCCTACAGTATTCCAAATTCATTTCAAGAAATGCAAGCTTGGAAAAAAATATGAACATTAGAAAAAACTTTCTGAATATCGCTCCTTTAATTTAAAGATAGTTTTCTTACCCAAACAAAAATATGTCCCTAAACACAAGAAAGTCAGATGATTCTCCATTCATAACAACACACTGAATGGGTTTGTTCATAAAGTGAGTTTATTGTCAGTGTCGTCACTGTCAGCTACTGCCAGAACAATATCCCAAATTTTCTGTCAAGTTTGGTCCTGTATGGGTAATTAGAGTTGTGTTCTTCTAAATGTCTTTGAATCACTCTCATGCAACATTTAATAGGGCCAGAAGGGTAGACAAAGAAATTACAGTGACAAAGAAGCAATTTCTTAAACCCAAGTTACCAGAAAAAACTGCTTCCTGTTGAAATTATTAGCTTAATTCATCTAGTATTTTATAGAGAAATTTTAATGGGTAGAAAGGTGACATGCCTCCTATCCCCGCTTGAAAATAGGCTGGTTCTGGCCTAAATTATATTCACAAAATGTTTCCTGACATATTGTGCATTATATAAGCCATTTGAATTTGCTATTCACCATACACAGTGGTTGCAAGTTTTCAGATCTTCCTGAACATTTTCATTTAAAAGAAAAAAAAGTTTATGTCTACTTCTAGACAATATTAATAATAAAATCAATAGGAAATTATTCAAGTTTAATATCTATTATATTAAAGGCTAATCCATAAGAAATTACAATTTTGTAACAGAAAAAAATGAAACTAAAACTTTCTTCAGGATTATATTGCCCCACCCAAATGGTTTACTAGAGTCCACTGTATCCCCTGATACACAAACTCCACAGTCTGCAGCAGCGACCTGCTACAGCAAACACTCAGCATTGATTTTATCCCTCGATTAAGCAGCAATGTAAAAGGAATTAGCTGCAGCGCTGCAGCACCTCGACACCGCAGTGGCACTCAAACTCCCAGCTTCCAGGCACAGCCCCGGTACGCTGGAGAGGGCACCGTATCAGCCCCTGCAGATCAGGCTCACACAACCCACTGCAAGCTGGAGTGGCAAAAAAGCAGCTTCATTATCCTAGTTTACATGTAAGAAACCAAAGATCCGGGAAAATAAGGAAAATTACATGAGGGATCTTTGGCAGAGAGTGGATCTGAAATGGGATCAACCAAATTTGGCTAGCATTGGGATGCAACTGTCCACACCTCCCTGTTATTACTGAACAAAAGCAACTACCTTTTTATGACAGTGGACAACTGTCATCTGTACTGGACTGTAGGGCAGCCGCAGGTCTGGACACGAGCTGCCACAATCCAACATGCAGTCAAAGTTTTCCTTCTGCTAATCGGAAATTTAAAACTTCTGGGTAATGCCTCCCAAACTCCTCAGCACAGGGTTATAATGGAAATTTCCCCCAGTTTTCACTACACAATTATTATTGTAGCTCCACAACGTGGAGCTAAATGACCTAAAAGCATGTTAATGCTGCCCTAGGCCACATTAAAGTCATACAACAGCATTTTCCCTGAGTGGGTGTATTCAGCTCATTTAATAAAGATCATGAGTGACTGCACCCCTTTTTTGGCTATGACACAACTCAAGGATAGAGAAGTTTAATAGCATATTAGTCATCTGCCCAGAGGTGAAGTATTTCATAATGAACTGAAAAGCCAGAAAATTGTGTATATGTGTGTGTTTTAATATTACTCTGTTCCTACTAATGAAATTTATGCAAAACATGACAAAAACTGATGAGTATACATCCATAACGTGACTGAAAGACATTGCAGGTTGCGTTAGAGTGAGCTGTTAAATTATTTATTACATGTCAAGTTTGGGTTTTTTTCTTATCATTTCTTTCCTGGTATTTTGAAATTATTCCTGCCGGTTACTATGAAACTATTAGCGTAAAGGTCAAGAAAAACATCACAGGTTTTTGTTTCTGCTGTACCATGTGCCTTGCCCAATGAAGAAGGCAAAAGCAGGGTTATACAAAGAATATCCCAAAGCATCTGTAGGCAGCAAACTTTGATTTTTTTTCATCTTTTAAAAAACGTCATGCAAGATAGAAGTGCGTACAAGTGAGGGGGAAGAAAGGAAGGACATGGTGATTCAGAGGACTGGCAGTGGAATAAAGAATACATGGAAAATGAGGTTTGCTTGCAGGCGTAAGGATGAGTGATGGCATGGCTTAACTGCCTGCTCACCTTTTGAGCCCTGTCTGATACACCCGCTGCCCTGTGGTTTGCCCCACATAAGCCCAACCCTGCCTCTCAGGTCTTGGGCTTGGCTGTGGGTGATGTGGGGGCACCATGACCACTGCTGACTCTGCATTTGGCTGTCCACCTTGCCCACGGACCACCAAGATGACATTGTTGGTGAGTACCAGAAAGCTGGTTTTCCCACTATCTTGGACTTAGCATAGCTGTCTACACTTCTGTGCTGTTAACCTGATGCTGAGGAGAAATGGGAACATGCCTTTTACACCCAGCTGGGACTTGAAATCCGCTCAGGGTCCAGCAAGCCAAGAGGGGCCAGCAGATCCGCAGTCCTGGTGTCTTCATCTGAGAGGAATTCCTCCCTTCCTACCTAAGCATATGTGGCACCACTGCTCCTCAAAAACCTCCAGAAGAACTGGTCTCAAGAGCCCCGTGTGCCTTGTGAGGCCCTAATTTTTCCTGTGGAAACAGCTGCTCATTTTGGGTTTTGCTTGGGGCCCGAGAGACAAGAGATGTCTCCCTTCAGCTGGAATGCGTCCCCTGCCAAAGGATTACTCACAGCACCCAGGTGCCGGCCAGGAGCGAATGGCAGGGTGCTGCCTCGCAGGTCTAGCACTCCTCGTGCAAGTACGGATCTGTGAAAGCCAGCATGTTCTCTGCCGCTGTGAACAGCAATCCCCAAGTTGAGTTGCCAAGCATGCTGGAGACCAAAAATGTCCACCGCTTCACCTAGCCTTCAGCTGAAGGCGTCCGATGCACAGCCAGGGACAAGCTCACAGGATGTCTCTTGTGGCCATCAGTTCCCTGTGACCAGGGAGAGAGAAAAAGGGGGAAAAGAACAAAAGAATCTTCCATTTTTGGCTAAAGTTTTTTAAAACACATTGTGAGTGCCTTGGGCACTAGACAGTAAATTGATGTCTTTAGATTTCATTTGTCTGGATTTCTACTGAATAGTTTTTAATAGGATTTTTAGGTGTATTGTTGCCTGAGAACCTAGTGACTATTGAGCATTTTAAAACCTACAGTGGTTATGAAGTTTTCCTCCAACCATCTTCATGGCAAACTTTGTTCTTCTTGGCAGTGCGCAAATAAGAAGAGGGTAAGACCTAGCCTGGAATAGCCTCTTGTCTGTATTAGTGCATAATGCTTTGTGATGAGCAGCTGCAAATTGTTTTAAGGAAAGAACAGTAAACGCTACAGATCCAAACGAATGTGCAATTATGTACTGCATGCAGCTTTGGACATGCTAAGAACAACGATGTGCTTAGATGCATTACTGGACTGAGATATGATGGTACAAATTATCTCACTACTACAAAATTTGAGATTAATAAATCAGCTCAAGTCATATGTTTGCTGTCTTAAGCACAATACTACCATAATTAATTAAAATGGGTCATATACAAACAAAAAAATACCCTCGCTCTCAGTCACCTCCACAGTATACTTATACATTTTTTAATTGTCCAGAATGCACATTTTGGAAGAACTAGGCTTGGTAAACCCCAAAAAAACCTTTTTAGTTGATTCTGAGATTTTTCAAAACCAGCTCTCCCCATCTTTGTGTGCTTTTGAGTCATGCTTAATGCTAATAATCTTGTAAGGCTGAATGCAAACTTTTTGCTTTTTTCGGGTTTTCAGGTTTACAAAAAAACCTCTTTGCAAAGATGATAGTCTTGGTCCTGGAAATATCTCATGCATGAAATTTCAGATTACTTGAAGTTTTGCTGTCCTTAGAGAGGGCAAAGCAAATTCACTCATGAAGGAGAAAAGAGAATTCTTTGCCTTGTGGAAAATCACCTTTCTGAATGCAGACCTGGACAGAGGTATGCTATAAATTGCTCTTTCCAAAACCAGTGGAAAAATCTGCGACAGTATAAGAAGAAATTATTTCCTTTTCATGTTAGCATGATATTTATGGAATTCTAACCCACCTGTTGCTGTTTTAGACAAGTATATACAGTAAGTTTTACCTAATTGAGGTTTGCTATTCTGATTTTTAATTATTGTTTTGTAGAAACAGTCTCAAAGACAAATCTGTGCAGCATCAAAGCACCGTGCTACAAAGGGCTTGATCCTGTTATGTACTGACTAACATCAGAGATAAATCTTACTGACTTCAAGCAGGATTGATACTAGTCTGTGCTTCTCTAACTACTGCTTACTAATAAAGCAATGTTTATAAATTACGCACTCCTACGTACGTAAACCACTTTCACTTCATGTTATTGATTCTTTTGCAAATCTCTCAGTTGAAGCCAACAGGGAAGCTGGTTGGCAAGATACTAGTAGGAAGCTCAGAGATAAAAGCACAAGCCTCTAAATGTTTTTCTTCAGAACTTAAAGAGTTATTTTCCTTATGTTCCCTAAAACAAACGTGTGGTTCCTAGGGCTTACACTTTGCATGTCAAAACTCAGCTTTCTGTAATATTCCTCCTGATTTATGGTTTTAGGACTGATTCAAATAAACCCTATTTTTCTTTTCAAGCAGACATACAAGTATGTTGTTCCCAATTTTTTCAATCTTGTATTTTTTAATTTGTATTGTGTTGTTTTTGTTCTGTCCCAAAACAGGTCATAATCACGAGGCAGTAAAAATGCCCTCTTTCCTTTTTAAAAAGATTATTTCAATGCCTAAGAAAAAATGTAATCATTGAGAAAGAACTCATCTGTTAGCATAGAAATCTTCAAAAGCCACATGAGATAACTATCATACGTGATAAAAATAATTTATTAAAGAAAGCATATTTCAATTTCAAGCTTCCATAGAATTTCACTGAAAAATTAAATAAGATGGTGATACAGTGGGATACATAAACGCCATTAGGTGTATAGGTCACGTTATATTCACGCACACAGGGTAATGAGAAAGTGTGAACAGGCTCCCCAAGAAAGGCCAAAGATTTTGCAGGAACTTTTGCATCTTACCCCCCCAACAATTTACAAACAGGGGGAAAGAAAAGGACCTAAGCAACCTGTGTAACCCAGATCTGAGACAGTCTCAGACATTATGTACCATCACTTCTTTTATAAAGGATCCCATAGTAACTTGTTACTTCTGAAATTTCTGTTAATATTGCTTAAAATTTAGGTTAAATTTAGTGTCATGTTTTTCAAGCATTACTTAGCTCTCATGAGTCATTCTTACTCATCCAAGCAACCTGTTTTTAGTGTAAAGGGGTGGTAGACTCATACACTGCAATTGTACCTCTTTTGATTTTTTTTTTAAATAAAATGACTAGATCGCTCACCATGTACCTACTTGTTAAGTGAGAGGGAATATGCCTTAAAATGTTATATATTAGAGCGGGAATATGAAGTTCAATCACAGTATTGCATAGCGTTATGGACAATTGTGGGAGATCCGACATACCATTCAGTGATTGCTCAGCAGACCACCTTTACTCCCACACAGGAACACTCTCTTTCCTCACAACAAAGGATGTATAATAATAAATGCTGTACTTCCTATGATATGGGAAAAGGGGAAAATAAGGGAGACCTAGTGTGCAAATTAAAAAACGTGCTAAGTGTGTCAGGAAAGAAGAGGTTGCAATTATTTTTGCAAAGCCTTTGACCTCCCCTATAAGTGCATTCACACATCTGCATTGCTGTGTGTAAGTCTGAATAATCTATGCAGACAAAGAAAGTAATAAATAAAGAAAAAAACCCAACAAAAATACCATCTAAACAAAGTTCTTCCATGATCCAGTGTCCTGAATTCATGATAAGAAGGGGGAAGGACAGAATCATCTGCTTCAGGTATATCAAATTTATAAGGACACTGGCATATGTGGAAGAAGCAAAAGATGATCTGCTCTGGCACTTCACAGAAAAAAAATCCAACAAATTCACACCACAACCAATTACTGGGCAAACAACACAGGCTCCATCCTACAGCTCTTCGGAACAGAAAATGTGGACCAGAATCAGGAAAGAGCCTGGGAGCAGAACTAGACTTCCAAAGACAGGCAGGAACAATCTAATCTTGGATACCACTCCTCCAAACCTGACAGCCTGTGGTGGCTCTGAGGCATGTCGAGCTGCAACTTTACATGCATGGCTGCAGGCAACGTGTACAAGCTGGGAACGGTCATTTCTGTACTAGACACCAGTAAGGAGGGTCTGACGAAGCCCCAGCCTTCCCCTGAAGAGCAGCCTACGTCACTCCGCTCACATTGTGGTTCCCTTTGCAACTCCAAACTCTATGCATCTGTTTGAAGATTTATATGCTACGTTTTTTTCTTTGCAAAGTGCCTCCGAGCACTACGTAAGACCAGAGAACTAATGGGAAGGAAAAGAAATAAAATTAATCTTTCAAAGCTTCAGACACTACTAGATGAGAGGATTCCAAATTGACAAAAAGTGGTTTTGCATCCCACAATGTCCATAGGTCTGTCTCACTTCAAGGAAAAGACACTTATTTTTCGTAGTCATCAACATGTTATTGAGATTTATAGGCCAACCTTCACTTTTGCTATTTTATGTATACTTATATATAAATATATATGTTGGCATGTGCATATTTCTGTGTTTGGTATATACACAGAAGCACAGAAACAAATAGGCTCCCTCTCTTCCCTTTCCCTCTTCACACAAATGCTGATATAATAGCTTGTAAAGAAGTTTCTTACCATAAGTCTATTTTTAGTGCTTTTATTTAAATTAGTATCTAGAAATAAGGTGGACAGCCAGTACCACATATGCATACTGAGAAACCTTTTCAGGGACCTCTGGCCTAAAATCAGTTCAGTTCCCTCTAAAAATGGCCAAATACAGAGGAGCAGAGACTGCAGTGACAAATACACTGAAAGCAAGATAATTTGTATGAAATTTTTATTAGTGTGGAACAGGCTCTCAGCATTACTTCAGCATTGAGTTAGCATGCTAGTTTCTTAGTTTTTACATGCTCATTGAGCATGCCCAGGGAATGTGTGAAACTTTTTGTGTTAGGGAAATCTTTAAGCCTGGTTTTGTTACGTTTGTACTTGAGGGGCTGTGTTCATCAGGTAAAACCTTATGTAATGTTAAGTAGGCAATTCTAGAGTTCAGACTGTGGCTGCACAAATGTTCCTGTCCCAGCTTTACGGTGTTTCCCTGCCATGTCTGAACTTTGCATAACGTCAATATATAATTCATACATATATATATATATACATGCATGCATGCATGCGTGCATGTGCTTGTATAAAGGAGAGGGAACATTCACATCCTCACGATTCCCTGCTCAAGGTGAAATTCAGCCTAAGAGCAATGGTTAGCACACTTGCTCTACTTATTTCCAAAACATTAATATCTTTTTTTGATGACTTACATGAGTCTCAGATGATCACATATTTTTACTGCACTTCTGTACACCGTAATCAACATGCAAAGTGAAAATCATGTGAATTATTGAGGCACTGCACATGTGCAAGTCCTAGTTTTAAGCACTGGATACCTCTGTCAGTTCACATCCTCCCAGTTTCCAGCGTGGACAGGATGTGCAATGATGCCTGGTTTCAAAATGAGCTCTTCAGACCAGTGCCCATTCTATTAAAAGCAACAGGAGTTTTGCCTTTGACAGTGTAACATGCTTCAGATTTATCTCTGACATTAAAAAGAACATGAAAAGTGCAGCTATTTTCTTGTCTCACTGAGCAATTAATATAATCAAGTGGACTGTTTCAAGTCATACCAAAAAAATAATGATTCTATTGCTCTTCAACTGATTTCTTGCCTACCAGTATTTAGGGAAAAGCTTTAATTTTCTACAACATAGCTCATCAAAAACCAAATAAACATTCTGGTATAATTCTGAAATTAAGCCATGAATAGAACAGTGGTTGCACCTTTTGTCTACTCTGACATATTTTATAAGCACTGTAAAAGCAAATATTGTAGCTGTATACAGCTTTTGCACATGCTAATATTTACAGTTGGAAACTGTCATATTTATCTTATTATAGTTTCTCTGAATTATGAGTACAGCATGAAATTTGTAAGAGTGAAAAAGGAAGAAGAGTATAGGCAAAAAGAATCAGCAGTTAATTTATATCAAGTCTAAACAACTAAACTGTGATATTATTGCAATAGTTGACTTTTGTCTACTTCATAGTCTTTTGCTGTTAACACTTGAGTTATCCCTACTCTTTTGGAAGTATCGAGTACCTCCTCTGTCCAAACAACAAGTCCCTCCCAGGCAACAGAATAAAACTCTTTTCACCCACATGTCAAGTGCACAGGTAACCTTGGAGTTAAAGAGGATCGTTGTAACAGTAGTGAGAACATTGTTGGTCTCTCTCCCTGCTCAGTTTGTTCCCCTCCTCAGGGAAACAGGAATCTCGTCAGACTGACCTAATCTATTCATATTACAGAAGAGTTTTCATACAGTAAACATAGCTTTTAGGGTGAGTAAGGAACAGTGTATGCTAAATATTCTGGTACAAATTTTGTAAAAGTACAGTCAAAGTAAATTCAGGCCGCTGAAAGGATGTCCGGATGTCCTCCAGGAATAAGTACAGTGAAGTGAGGGTATAGGAAGACAATTTTTTACAACATTTTTCTTTTCCATCCTATAGTGCACAATAACTAACACAGCAAGTGCATCTAAATGGTGCAATTCAGTAACTCATGTAATCCCCACCCTTTTTTTTTTGAGAGTATGTTCTTTGAAGTGCAAATTGCACTTAGGAAGAGGACATAAAACACCAGGCAGTCCAGTAGTATAATTAAAGGTAATCATATAGAGATTACAGTCCTATGAATCTGTACATCTGTGGACAATCCTCAGTCACCTAAGGATTTACTAATTTCAAGTGGGACTTTTGAATAAGTGAAAACCCATAAGCAAACATTTTCAAAGATCAGGACCTAGAACTACATTCTGTTTATAAGAACTGAAAGGCAGATCCTTTCTTGCTTGTTATACCACAAAAGGGATTTTACTACAAAGTACTTCATAAGATTTAAAGAACACAGAAGCTGGAATACAGATGACATTATTTTTAAAAATTAGATTGCAGTATAAATCACATATAATTCATTTATAAATACTGTATTTCATTCATGCTAATTCACCCATTCATTTTAATACATAAACATGTATGAAATTTGTTTTTTTGGGTTTTGGAAAAAAGAAAATACCAGAATTATGCCCCCTCTTACACATACACTTCATATCTAAATAACATGTCATTTTCTTGTCCTTAATATATTAGATCTGACCCCATGTATGAGTACAAGTTGGGGACAGACCTGTTGGAGAGCAGCGGAGGGGAAAGGGACCTGGGGGTCCTAGTGGACAGCAGGATGACCATGAGCCAGCAACGTGCCCTTGTGGCCAAGAAGGCCAATGGCATCCTGGGGTGGATTAGAAGGGGTGTGGTTAGCAGGTCGAGAGAGGTTCTCCTCCCCCTCTACTCTGCCCTGGTGAGGCCACATCTGGAATATTGTGTCCAGTTCTGGGCCCCTCAGTTCAAGAAGGACAGGGAACTGCTAGAGAGAGTCCAGCGCAGAGCCACGAAGATGATTAAGGGAGTGGAACATCTCCCTTATGAGGAGAGGCTGAGGGAGCTGGGTCTCTTTAGCTTGGAGAAGAGGAGACTGAGGGGTGACCTCATTAGTGTTTATAAATATGTAAAGGGCAAGTGCCATGAGGATGGAGCCAGGCTCTTCTCAGTGACATCCCTTGACAGGACAAGGGGCAATGGGTGCAAGCTGGAACACAGGAGGTTCCACATAAATATGAGGAAAAACTTCTTTACAGTGAGGGTGACCGAACACTGGAACAGGCTGCCCAGAGAGGTTGTGGAGTCTCCTTCTCTGGAGACATTCAAAACCTGCCTGGACGCGTTCCTGTGTGATATGATCTAGGTAATCCTGCTCCGGCAGGAAGATTGGACTAGATGATCTTTCGAGGTCACTTCCAATCCCTAACATTCTGTGATTCTGTGATTCTGTGACCATAAGTAATTTACTACTACAGTCCTGCAAACCAAGCTATGAAATGAGCAATCTTTCCAAACTTTGACACAGGAGGAACTGAAATTGCTGGATATATGGGAGAAAGACATATGCACCTGCTGAAAGAGCAAAGGAATAGATAGGAGATCTCACATGTTTGTACTCAGCATAAATTTTATTTAACATGGCAATTGAAAGGTGGATCTAAGTATCAACCGGAATGCATAATATCCCAATTGTCTAGTGAAGTCTGCCCACATTATTCTCTTAATACTCTGTTTCAGGAAAGAAATCACTCTAAAACCAGTGCTTTAAAAATCACAACTAATGGTACATGAGTCACATTGCTTGGCAGCTTTCAAGTTGTTCTGATTGTTAATGTAATGTAGCTACCTTAGTATGAGGATTTCAGGTCTCGGAAACTCATATCCCTTATCACATGCATTTCTCTAAGCCTGTGAGTAGTCCAATGGGAGCAAATATGATAACTCCCATGCAAAATGTGTGGTTGGATCTGAGGCCAAGAATTACATGTATAAGAGAGGAAAGAGAGGAAATTCCACAATAATGACTGAAGCACAGTCAGAAGGGAAGAGGTGCCAAGGCAACAGCCGCTTCCTGAACCACACACCTGAGCTGCACCATCTAAAGTTATCATGTTTGGTCCCAAGTCCATTACACATAGGATCAAGGGCTGAAGAAAAACACCTCCAAGAAGACAGTGCCAAATTTGCTCCATCACAGGAAGCCAAGGCTATGTTTGCACCCCCAAAAATTAATGCATTGCTTGCATGTTCATAAGATTTCAAAATCATCAAGTGTGTCTCCTTGCTAAAAATTGCAGTGCCAGAAGCCATATGATTGACTCAAAGCAAGAAGCATTTCAAGTGAATCATACATCCAGGCAAGCCCAGACAGGACACTGTTAAGTATCAATTGGCCATCATAATGGTTATCTCTCTTTAGGAACTTCAGTGTCAACAAAAGCCCTGGCAAACACAGACCAATCTCACATGCTGGGCCCAGACCTGTACTCTTTCCTGTGGTAAAATTCCCACAGGTAGCAATGGAAATTTTACCGTAAGATCTGCACAGTTCTGCTCTTCATGTGAAGGTCAGAGCTGAGTCTTCTGTAGAGAACAAATAGCTACGCACATCTTCATACTGCTCTGTGTTGTGTCCTAGCTAGAGAGCCTCCAACAGAGTATCTGGGGAACAGGGCATGAAGAAAGAGGAAAAATGTGGTCTCTCTCTCCCCTGACGCAGTTTATGCATCACCTTATCGACCCTCCTTCCTTGTCACCCCTCTACACCCATGGCCACGTTACTCAACAGAAGTTTTGTCCAATGCTCAACATTTATTTTCTGCCATTCTTAAATGCCAAGTGGGTAATTTACAAAAACGCATCAGGAAAAATGCACTGCTCAGCTCTCAGTGTTCTAGGTGACGGTTCTATGGCCAACCCGGTGGCGATGAGCTCTCTGATATACAATAAGCCAAAACTGATGGACAGCTTGGGCCAGTGCTCCTATTGCGAAGTGTCAGCAATTCAGGCTTATGGGAATATATCAGATGGCTGCCCCTTTCCAGTCATTAACTAAAGCTCTATCCAATTCTCCAATGAGTCCGGCTCTTCCATTAAATTCAGCCATAGGCTCCCTTAAAACATAAGTCAGCTGATGATGAGGTGGTTTCAGGAGCACTAGTAATAAAACTTAACTGGTAACCATGGTGTGGAAAGCCTCTAACGTTAGCTGAAGCTGAGGAGGAGGCATGTTTTTCTGTAGTTCCCACCACTGGATTTCTAACATCATGTTAAATCCAGAAAGCTAGGTAGCCTCCACCTGCAGGATTGTCATACTACTTCAACCAGAACTGAGATATTTCTCTTCTAACTCTGTTTGACTGCCCACTTGGAGGCAGTTGGCCCTACTGAAGGCAGGTATATACAGTGGGACAATGCTTTGCACGTTTGCTATAAACTGCGTAGCATGAGTTATAAGACTTACCCATAGAAACTTCAGAGATCGTCAGGTGGAATATAAAAGCAAAATCTTGCTTTCAAGTAATCATTAAAAGCCTTGTGGCTTTTCTTCCTAAGAGGAGGCATCTCTCTGTTACTTCATTGGCCCAACTATCCTGCTTTTATTGTCAACTGAAAATATTGTTTTGTTCTCCTCCTAAAAATTACCACACGATTGTCTTGGTGCCAAAACCCTCCCATTCTCCACCCCACAGACAGTTGCAGCAGATAGGTGTAGCAATGGCAAAATCCTGCTTTGCTTCTATGAAATTATGTGGATAATGGGATTGTTTTCCATGAAGCTCTTTGGGACATTCATTGCAGAATCTGCTGTCCAAAATCAACAGAAGGAATCCAGACTGTTAATGAAAGTTGTCCGATGTAATCAGTGCATAACCTCTATTTTAATATTTATTAACACTTAAACTCAGTCATAAAATAAAAATAAAATGTATGTTAGCATTTTAAATTAATAAATAATCATAAGTAAAATAAAAGATTGTCCATGACATGAAAGTGGAGTTTTAGGATGAAAAGCCATTGCACCACAAGTATGAACAAAGCCAAGCCCAGTCACAGTGGATCATCAAACTATCAGAAGAACTCTTTTGCTGTGATCATGCGATGACAATGTTTCATCTTGGGCTTCAGTGATTAGCCAATATGCTGGCTTTTGTAGAGTTACTTCAATTAGGAAGATTATATGAATAATTAGGCTGATAATATAAATAATTTTCCATTTTCTGGATGTTTATTTAACAAAAATATAGATATATACAAAGTCATTTCTCCTGGGATTGAACAGAAATTAGCAACAGCAGTAAATTTCAGTCAACAGTGTGCTTAGAAGGCTCTGTATTTGAGAGGACCCTGCATTTGAGAGGAACCTACTCTCAATTGCTTCCTTTGCTGGCTTAGTTAACAAACAATTCCCACCTCCCTGTGTTTTCGCAACTAGTATCAGTTAAATCACTGAAACTACACAACTTGTCCCTGCTGTAACTTTCCAACCACCACTACTCAAGGCTGCATTTAATTACTTCTTCCACTCAGCCTGGCAGAAAGGATGACAAACATAGCTGTTGGCCCAAACCAAGTCTCCAGCTGTCTCTAGTTCACCTTCTGATGGCTGGCAGGCATTGACGCTCTCCAAAGTAACAATTCCATCCCTACAACTGCCTTTTCTTCTACTGAACCTGGCAAAACATCACTAGGTCTAACACTAGAAGTGTAGACATTCAAAACAGGTTCAGGCAGTTACATTTTATAGACTGGGATGAAAAGAAACAATCAGGAGGTATGATATAATTACAGGGTAATAAAACTATGAACATTGTTAATACATTAATTTAATATTTGGCTTTCTCATCTGGGTGTACAAATCCACAGATGTCCAATTGTTTCCATTTTAGGTTGGAAAAATTTTTTTGACTGATGCCCATCAGCAGACATAATTTTTTCATCCGTGACACAGAATAAAAGGTATCAGAAATATTACCAAGAGAAACTCACCTCCCGACGGAGTAAGCAAGAAGTATAAAATAAAAACTCCCATCATATTATAAAAATTTATTTTGCCTGGGTGTCAGAAAAACTACTGGAGGAAAAAAGTTTATATAAAAGTAGGGAGGGCAAAATGTTACTGCTACCATAAAAATTGTTCCCAACATCCAACTTTCTGACTCCTTTCTGAACATCTGTTCTGAAATTCTGAAACCTTTGGAAAACACATTGTTTTGGAAGAGGCCCATAAAAGCATGATTGTCCTGGCTAAAACCTTCTCATGCAGAAAGCAAGGTCTCCTCAGACTACAGAGGGAAGATCATTCTAGCCGTAATTTCCAGAGGTGCAAGAAAGTCACCTAATGACAGTGTGGCTAGTGATTTGCTTTCATCCCTCCTGAAAAGGGCTTGCAGGAAGGGACACTGTGACACAGATCTGTAACTCACGGCAGGAAGGGTTGTGTGGGAGGGAACAGAGCTGAAGGGACATCAGCGGGAAGGATGCAGGACTTGTTCCAGGGAAGGACAGCAGATAAGGGCAAGAAGGAGACCGCAGGAAGCAAGGGTGGTTACACAATTTGGAGAGGCATCAGATGATTGTTCACCAAATTCAGAGCTGGACCAAACCTCGCTGCCAATAGAAAACTCGCAGAGGTTTGCCAGTTGCTGTTTCAATAAAGTGAGAAAACTTAATCCTCTGAGAATACCAGCCATTTTTATATCCAGAATGAGCCTGTGAAACTTGTTTTGATTTGCTTAATTTAAGCTACCTCTCCAAAGCAGCAGCTCTGAGACTCCTTGGGAGCTGGACAGGCTATTGTTCTTCCTTTACTTTTTTTTTTGTACTTCAAAAAGTACAAGAAAAAAATACCTTGTATGAAGAAACACACACCAATAGCATTTAAATGGTTGATTTTGGGTGTCAAAGAGAGATCTTATGTGTCTTTTTCTTGTTACAACAAATGCAAAACTGCCATAAAGCACTCCACCCCTTATTTAAAGTGAGAGTTTCTGAATATGAAAATCACCAGACCAAAAGCTGTTTATGCCGCCTACAGAAGACTGAGATGTTCCAAGTGTGCTCTACATCACTTATCAACAACAATATGCCTGCAATTAACTCATGGTTCTGCTGAAGAACATGCTGAACAAAGCCTCTTGCAGTTTTTTTGGGAAAAAATAAACAAACAAAAAGCCTTCTGCAAAATGATATTAAAACAATTGCATACATACACAGTACTGTAGGGATTTCTGCATATGTCTGTTACAAATAATTTTGAATCACTGATAGGCAGAAGCCTCTGAATGACTGCAAGTAAGATAAAAACAAGTAAGATTTAAAAAGCAGCTAGCCATTAGAGCAAGGACGTTTAGGAATTACCCTGTGAGGTTTAGGGAGGTAATCCCATTTTGTCCAAGTGGGATGGAATGAATGTGCCCTGCTGTGGATCTCACTGTGTCCTCCCATATTCATGTTGCTTTCTGCATAATTGCTGGTGGCGTACAAGTTGAGAACAAAGCACTGTATTTTCAAGATGATCAAATGCCCCTTTGCAGATTATCACTTTGAAAACTCATTATTTAAGAATGGGTCTGATCAGAGGACACATCCTAAATCCCTTCAATGCAGACATCAATCTTTTCACAAGCCATTTTACCTCAGATTTCCTTTGAAGAGGACGCAGTGCTTACTTACTTTTCTAACAACAGTATAATATCAGCTATGGGCAATATTTGAAAAGAATATAAAAAACTGGAAAAAATGAAACAGTTGAAAACGTGCAATTTCTTAGGTAATGGCTATAAAATTCTACCTTGTCAGCTTGCACTTCCAAGTGTTACTATGAACAGGATAACAGTGCCCTTTGCTAAAATGAATTCTCTGAAAAAGATTGTCACAGTTACTTATAAGGATCACAATACTTTTGTACCATTCCACCTTAAAAGAAAAAGTAAACTAATTTTAAAAAACGCTACAGAGAATTCAAGTGAACAACATATTTTTATAGAAATTTCTCTCTGTATATATGTAAAAAATATATATACACATAGATATATAAATTTATATATATATAAAATAAACCCCAGCCTTACCTACAGTGAAAATCTTGCAGCCATATAAGAATGAAGTGAGGTGAAGCCCTTACTCATAATGAGAATCAGATCATAAGAGGAAAGAAGGTGAAATCTGGAAGCTAGTTCCTACTCGAAAAACCACGACTGTGAGGAAGGCTGTAAGTTTCTCTATGAATCAGCCAAACATCTGATCTCTGGGGATAATTAACTGCCTGAAAATAAATGCATCTGGAATCTTTTTGTGGAATAGGAGGTAGGAAAAAAATAGAAGCAATATAAATGACAAAGCTCAGAAGCTGTTTGTAGATAACTGCTGTAAATAATTTCACAATTTCTTGGTAAAAATCAGTGACTATTGAACATAAAGCAAAGAAACTAAAAATTTTAGCAGCAGCCAGTACTTTTTGATCTATACAAGTAAAGGAAAAAGAAATTTCAGAATTACTGGAATGGTAGTATCACATTTTTTATAACAGAAGTGCTGCAAATTAAAATGTTTATATGCTTTTTTAGCACGGGCATAATGACCAGCTGGAGTGCAGGCTTCCTGCAATACACAGATAGCACGGATGTTTCTTTACACACTGACAAACAACAGGAAATACAAATCAAAGCCAAGACACCGTTTCCAACTTGCACAAATGCAGCAAAAATGTAAGCCCAATCAAATTCCCCTAGGCAAATTTGGTGGTCTTGCTCTCCATGCGCTCTGTAAATACAGTATAAATAATGATAACTGTGACACTTCTGTGCAAAAGCAATAGGAAATATGGTCTGAATGAGATGTTTACTTCCCCCACTATGTATACTGTAATACGTGTTTCTGTATTATAACTTTATCTTCTATAGAGAATTTAAAATTGCTTTAATTAACTCAAAATACGATAAATGCTTAGAGATGTTTAGATATTTTAACATCTTTCTAATACACATTACAGGCAGAGGTTAAAAATACTCACAGAAGGAAATAGCCCTTTTATTCCAAGTTGTTTGATTACTTCTAAATAAATTTAAGGGCCAGAGCTGCACCATCCCAATGATGCACTTTCCTCTAAAAACAAAAGCTTGCAGAACTGCGCTGTTATATTTGCCCACTCCAGTCTACAATGTGGATATTCAAATGCAACTCTTAAACTGGGAGGACATTTGCATCCTTTAGAAAAACTAGATTCCTGGCTGTGAAGTGGCTATTCTTTGACTTTGGAACATTCAATGCTGTCTTAAGACACAAAATCAACTGATGCCTGCAATTGCCACATTATTATTTTGCCTTTAATCAGCAAGTCTCTTTGAAAAGTGTTAAAGAAATACAAAAAAAGGATTACAAGGTACTGAATTGTAAACAGTACTTTACATGATTCTGTACAAAGAAAATGAAAATCAGTTCTGACCTGCTGAGAATGTGAATGCTGTGCTCTGGGGTTTGCTCTGGCTGCTAATAGATTTTAAGGGAAAGGCAGTGCCAAACACCGAGCAGCTACATGTCCTTATCATAGAAACATATTACAGCAGACAGCAATCACACAGAAACAGAGCATAAACTAAGCTGTCACAGCTTCCGAAAAACATTACAACAGACGAACCCAAGAAGAAAGAATGCAAAAAAGTACTATGCAGAGGGTAAAAGTACACATGGAGAAAATCAGGCTCTTCCAAGAGGAGATCATGAACCTTTGTCCGGGTGGTAACATAAGAACATTTGTTTCTCATCTCCTCCACCTTCCATCTCCTACTGGTTTCAGCCCCGGTGAATGCATGGATGGATGTAAAGCCCTAGTTATGTGCACAGCATTACATAAAGACTTTCTTTGGGGTGCAAGTGAGCTTTAAATCATTTTCAATTCCCAGCTGTAGGACATTGATAGAAGAAGCTCTGCAGGAGGACGTTTTGGTACGGCACCCCTGAGGACTGGAAGTTTCTCTGAAGTACACTGAGCGCAGAGCAATTATGGGGTGCCACAACAGGTTGCTACGATGCAGGGGTCCCTGCAGCACCACCAGGACAGAGGTTTGAGGTTATCATGTCCTGCAGGACAAGGAGGGTTAAGTTTCACAACCTAGTACCTCCACAGCATCACGGAAGGAGGAGAGGGTGGCACAGAGCTCTGCAGTGGGAAAAATTATTTCGACAGGAACAGGATGAAAGCTAGTGCCAAGGTTTTAGTGCACCAAAAAAGTGTTGAAATTTAACTCAAGAAAACAAACTTGAGGGAAACATGCTGAGCTTGCAGGCAGGCTAAAATAAATTTCTTTGGCACTTTTCCCTTGTGTAGCATAGCTGGAGACTTGTCCCTCTTCAGGAGCAGCTGGCGTTGGGCAGTGGTGCAGGGTGGTAAAGGCATTACGGATTTTTCCTTGTCTGGAGACAGGGCAGTTGCGGCTACTTTCCTGGCCTGCTTATGGGCAGTGCCACCTCCTGAATGCGGACTTGCCCTTGAGGCATAATCTAGTCCTCTTCTCATTAATGAAAAAGTGACTTTCTTTCATCTCTTTTTTAGATTTTTCTTAGATCAAGTAGATGCTTGTTCTCTCCTACTGTAGTACTTCAATCTACAGCTAAGTTTCATTGATGTCTCTGACATTTTGATTACTAGCCTATTAGCTAGATTAAAGGCCCAATAGAGCTGTCTGCTAACAGATGAAATAAAACCTTCCAATCAAGATCTCCAACTGCAGGACTTCAGTATGAACATGCAAAGACCCAGACTCAACTGGATGCAAATGATCTCTGAGTATAACATATTCACCTTCACATACAGAGTCCCCAGGTAAAGCTGTCAGTTAGAGGGGGCAATCCTTAAGAGATGGGAGTGGGGAATAAGGGTTCCCTGCTACAAACTTAAAATTAAGGCAGTGCCTCAGAGCAGGGCTGCCAACCATAGACCTTTCCATTCAAACGCACAGAGCGGAAATGGTGGGTACTGGGGAACATCTTTCTGTGTTTCAGTCCCTCAGAAGCACACAACTTGAGAGGAGCCTCCCTTGGCCCCTGCTGCAAACTCTGAGTAGCCCACCCATTCCTCAGGTACCCCTCATGCATCACTGCCAACTCAGTACTCTGCTGACTGTCACAGGTCCCGCATCAGTGATGATGTTTGCTCTAACGACACCCTACTTCAATTACAGCTAGATTGTGTTTTTATTCCTCATCAAAATGATCATATGTAGGTGGATTTTGAAAGGCCTTGGGTTCCTCTCTGCTTTGAACAAACTCTACTGCCGTACACCAGTGCTCAGAGGCGCTCCCAGAACTGATCATGAAGCCAAAGCCAGTGCAGAGTGATGGGGCCCTCTACAGATGCCCCTGGCAGAACAGCTGGGTTTTATTAGTGCTCTTTCAATAACTCCTTGCACATCTCCCCGCTCCCTTTTTGACTGTTTATATCTTCTGTGGGCTGGGATTCCTTTCTACAATGTCTGCATATACCCTGGGAGAACCAACAGGGGCTTCCACGTATTTCTGCAAAAGAGAGTAATATACATTTTTCTGCTGTATTCTTTTAGAACTAACTTACCATTTTTGTCTCCTAATTTACATACCATCATATCTGTTTGCTTATATAGATGAAAACATCACTGACATCAGGAAGTCTGCATGTGGATCATAACTTCATCTAATTTATGAATTTTCTCTCTTATGGTCCCTTCAGTACTTAGTAACATTATTATTTCCTTTTCTCCCTTTAAAAGGTTTTCATTGATAACGAGACAAAAATGCTGTCATTTCAATGGCAGGGAAAAACAGACATCTGTTCCATTGGGCCTTTTCTTTTAATTTCCCTTAAAATTGCACAGCCGTTGCTGCCTCATATTACCTCAGCTTTTTTTTTTTCCCCATAAGGGCCAGCTATTACTAAATGATGGCAAGGAGCCAAGTTTGAATATGCTTTATATTAATTTTTATTCCTCTCATCTGATTAGCAGCCGTTCTGGAAAGAAACCACAGAGCAATTTTTGCACATGCTGGAATTTTCAGAAGTGTATTTACTGTATGTAATGACTTTTGGAGATTTCTGACTTAACTGAAGAGAGAATTATCTCTTTACATCCAGGGGCACTGGAAATATTGCCTCTCTGATGATCTGCTGTTTAAAAAGAAGTACATGTTATATGTATATCTATATATACACACACAAACCCACAGATGAGATAGATTCCACTCCAAAAGACTCATGGTTCAACCCAAAGAACATCATGGCACATACCCATCATTCTGGAGGTTCTCCCATGTACCTGAAGCTACACCTCATGTAAAGAGACAAGACAGAGCACAGAGGTGACATTAGGTGTTTCATAGGGTCATAGTCTCAGGGATTCCTTATGCCACCAAGACTCCCCAGTCTGTTCTTTCTGAGTCATATGTACCAAAATCAGCCATGTGTAGCTCCCCAGCTGTGAAGGAGCAGCACAAATCCTGATTTGGACCTGGTGAATACATATGAGCTGTCTCCTCAAGAGTGCTCCAAGGCCACTCTCAGGGCCAGATCCACCACCTAGGCAGACAGCAAATCTGTCAGTGCAGCCCCAAATCCAGCCAAGAACTGCTTTTCTTGAGTCCGTCTGGTGTGTGACAGATAGGCTTGTACTGTCAGGAGGTCATCAGGTTCACTTAGGTAGGCTGTCCACAAGTTGCCTTCAAAGCTGCTATGTGGAGAGGAAGATGTGAAAGACTTGCTTGTCTCCAGGCCCCTCGCAATCACCTGAGAGTACCACAATGGCAAAAACTCGTCTTCAGCAGCTGAATCTCTCTGGTAGCAAATATTGTGGGTATTCCTCGTTCTCAGCCAGAACAGTCAGACAACTCTATGTGGAAAAAGCCTGGCAAGCCAGAAATAGACCCCTGCCATCCCTTAAATATCGCTATCAACACCCATTAGCAAACAACATTCAGTAGATGCTGGGGCTCTCTATAAGATTACTTCTGTTATTCTAGGCTTTCTCTTTAATACTTTCAGGCTGTCACATAACTTCTTCATAGTAAAATAAGACTCTTCTGCTCTTCCTACCGTATCCCAGTACAACTCCAATGATAACTAAATGCTAGCTAGAGACAGAGATGTTTTTGATGTGACTCACTTTTCAATGGAATGGAGTTAACAAACCCATTGCCTTTCCACAACTGATATGATCTGACGGGGCAGTTATTGTCTGGCAACATGTAACATATCAACTGCTCCAGTGCAATTGTCTGTGTCCTTTGATAGTCTCAGAAGAGAGAAATTACATAAAAGGAAAAAACAACCCCCTCTCAACTGTGATTACTAGGAATAGATGAGTTTGTCCAAGATGAGAGAGCCAGCATGATTACCAGTCTGAAATCTAATTCTAAAGAACTGATGTGCTTCAAGCCTTTTCCTTCTGTCTCAGGCCATGTTACTCATTGCTGACAAGTCACAGACCCAGTTACTGAAAGGTTTTCAGTATGGTGACTCATATCCATGAAAATTCCTGGCATACAACATCTAATGAGTAAATCCTCAAATGAGCTTGGTCATGGTGTCGCCGAGGGGGAGAGCTGAGAGTCCTGCGGAAGGGTGTGTAAGAGACAAGAAGGTCATGGGTAGCAGCATGTGGACATGGGAAAGAAGGTGAGATTTTACTTAATTCCTTCCCCAGGACATAGGAAAAGCTATGACTTTTCTTGATTTTGCTAGCTAGACCAGCTGTGCAAGTAAAAGCAGTCTAGTGGGAAGCCAGAATCCTGTTGGAGAGTGGGTAGGAAAACCAGCACCTTTACAAAAGACGGGGAGTCTGCAGAAGTGGTCCAAGTATGATAAGCAGCAGACTTATATGGTGTTATGGGATGGGATGATATCATGATATCTTCAGGGGAGAGGTGTCACAATATGGATGCAACAGCTAGATGGCTGTTGACTGCAGGAAGGGGAATCTGGAGTTCCAGGTGATTAAAGGACGGCTTCAAAAAACATACGCCGTACACATATTTGTGAGGCAGGTTGATCAGGAAGGGACCAAGCTGGGAATTTTTCAAGATGCTGCTTTTTTTCATCAAAAAATGACAGTTCATTGGAAACAAATATTTGCAAGGAAAAGGGCAAGTCTGAGCACTGTCTGTTCACACAATTTTCACTCAGCTTTCCAAAACATTTGGTTTAAAAGTTTGTAACTAAAAGTATTTTCTTTAACTTGGAGAAAAACCTATATTGTAAGTAAATCTAAATGGAATTTCTTTAAATTTAAAAATTTTTTATGTGTAAGTAAGTGGTCAAAACCTGTATGAAGATTTTCAGTGCTATCAAAACATCTCGAATGATACAAACCATTATTGGTTTTCAATGTTTATTAGTAAAATAAATCTGTATGTTTAATTTTTGGGAGGAATTATATGCTGTTTAGCTCACCAGCTGTACTCTTGATGCTCTGGTTAGAAAATGTTATGGGGGAGAGGTAGGTCTGTCTATTAAAGGACAGAGACATAAGTATAACTTTTGTATCATTGCAAGTGAAACTATCAGGTTGGAGATCTAGAAGAGAAGCCAGACCCAAGTCATTTAATTTCATCATTACATGTCCACCTCACCTCACAGGCAATATGCATTTAGACACCTCCCCAGCAAAAAAGAAATAAAAATTAAATTAAAATTAAATAAAAATCCAAATGGGATTAAGTGGAGCTTGAAGTGGCCCAATGCAGGCAATTAGGGCTTGGTAAATAAATAGAAATATGGAGCACAATTTTTACCAAGGGAATGGAGGAAGAAGGAGGAGAAAAATCCTAACTTTAAGAAGCATTATCTGAGTCATCATGCGATTAAACTCTGTGGGCTGAGCTTGGGTCTGTTCCACCTGCTTTGCACCAGTTCCAGTGGTACTATACAGTTCAAAACCTACCTCAGCTGCCCATCAAATGATGCCTTTGGCATAAGGAAATCCCCAGGAGTCATTCTTTAAACATTCCCTCCTGGGCCTTTGTGTAAGGGGCAGGGCTAGTGAAAGGGAATGTGGTTTGCGACATCCACAGGGTCCCACTAGTCTTTTGCTTCTGGGGTGGTCCCTTGGGGCCATAGCCAGTGGGCATTAAATTCACTAGCCCATGGCTATTTTAATTTACACTAGCGACTGTTATCAGGTAGCACCAAAATATGGCACATAAATATTACGAACCAGAGACCAACCACAGGAAGAAAGCAAACTGCACTTTGTGCCTGCAGGTAAGATAAGTTCACTGTTCATGAATGCAAAACTAATAGACTGATTCTTTTAAAACAAGTCTCTTCCTTAGATTGCAAGGAGATATACACAAGGAGCTGAGTTTCAACTGAATCCACTTAACTCATGCCGTTGTTATGTAAGTGCAACACTCAGGGAGGGGATGTGAAAGACCAGAGGAGACAGAAAACAAAAAGGAGAAGGCTGATTCAACAGAACCTTTCTTAAAAATAAAGTGATGCTATGCAAAAGCTGGGATGGGTCTTGTTTCTGTAAAAAGTTTGCAACTGCATGAATGATCAATGAAAGGAAAGGAAATAAGGAGGGCAGTTCTGTCTAGCCGGCTTGAGGACTTTCTTGCAAATCCAGATTAACATCCTCTCAAAAGCCTTGAAAGATATGTCAAAAGCTGCACACTAGCGTACAGCATTGTGAAGGTACCTCAAAAACCTGAAGTCCATAGGACATCTTAGAAAGATTGCCAGTAAGCCAGAATGCTCCCTTAAGCCCAAATTTTGCCTAAAGAAAGACCTTCCATTGCCCTTCTCTGCTCACCAACACATACAGCGCAAAACAGTGCAAAAATTCCCAAAGTCCATGGTCCACTGACAGCAAGTACTGAACTGTGCCTTTTAGAAGGAAAACAAAGGACCTTGCTCCACTAGGAGCACAAGGAGTTATTATCCAAATAATAACTGAGAAAGATTATCTGAAAAAAAATGGAGAAATTCTGTAATGAAAGCTGTATTCTAGTCTACATCTTTTGCTAGTAGTGTAACACATAGGTGCCTGCAACTTAATGATCATGACTGCAGTTGGTCAATTTCATAGAATCATTGAATCATAGAATGATTTGGGTTGGAAGGCACCTTAAAGATCATCTAGTTCCAACCTCCCTGCCACAGGCAGAGACACCTTTCCACTAAACCAGGTTGCTCAAAGCCCCATCCAATCTGGCCTTGAACACTGCCAGGTAGGGGGCATCCACAGCTTCTCTGGGCAACCTGTTCCAGTGTCTCACCACCCTTACAGTAAAGAATTTCTTCCTAATATCCAATCTAAATTTACACTATTTCAGTTTAAAACTGCTCCCCCTAGTCCTATCACTACTTGCCCTTGTAAAAAGTCCCTCTCCCGCTTTCCTGTAGGCCCCCTTCACGTACTGGAAGGCTGCTAGAAGGTCTCCCCGGACCCTTCTCTTCTCCAGGCTCAACAGCCCCAACTCTCAAAGCCTGTCTTCATAGGAGAGGTGCTCCAGCCCTCTGATCATCTTCGTGGCCCTCCTCTGGACTCACTCCAACAGCTCCATGTCCTTCTTATGTTGAGGGCCCCAGAGCTAAACGCAGCTGAATTTTGCCCATTTCTCACCAGATATCCCTATTAATTGAGAATTCCTCATTCTAAAATGCTAGACACCACATAAACTGTTTGACATACATCAGTAATCACTCTGAAACTGCATGCTTTTTTCAACTGCTCAATTTATCCTGTCAGTGGCACGAATATCTGCACCAGTTGGCTTAGACAAGGAAATACTAAAAACCTTAACATATTGGAAGGATAAATGTGTGTGCATGTGTATACATACTTTTATGTATATATTCATACATGCACAGACACATACCTGGGAAGATTTCACTGAAGTGTAGTGAGTTTTTAAGATAACTTGGCACTACTGAAAGATTCATGTAAACGAACCTGGAAACTGGTTGTCAAATAATGCAAACCAAGGCAAAGAATACCATATACTATATTAAATACTTTGAGCTTACTGAGTTGCTTGCTTGGACTTGCAGGAGAAACCTGAAAACTGAGATATATACTTGGTATGAAATAGCACTTAGGAGTATGTGCTTTGCCTTCTACTCCAGCATATTTTATAATTTATGTTAATTATGACTTTCAATGATGGGTAATCTTCAAAGAGGTATAGAAAGATCTCTGAGAGAGAGGTTCAATGCAAGGAATAGACTGGGTGCAGTCACAAATCAAGGGGTGGAGTGAGGAAACAACCTTGGATCTGTGGGACAAACACTCAGCAGCATGAGGGGGCTAAACATGGCAGTGAGTCAGAGATAAGGCAGATTTTTCTCCTAGGGGGAAGGGAGGGGAAGA
The DNA here is from genome assembly GCF_013368605.1 of Nyctibius grandis. Classification (NCBI taxonomy): domain Eukaryota; kingdom Metazoa; phylum Chordata; class Aves; order Nyctibiiformes; family Nyctibiidae; genus Nyctibius; species Nyctibius grandis. Next base: position 70,754,981 of record NC_090695.1, on the reverse strand, counting down.
TCAAGGACTCCAGTGCAGGGAGGAAATCTGGAAAGAAGAGTTTGTCTGACATGGAGAAGAAGAAAGATTTAGGACATCTACGGGTGGCAGAGCAGGGACATAAAGCCATTGTTGAAACAACTGAAAATTCAGATTTTGTAACCTGCAAGTCTAAGTCATTCTCTGGGAGCTTGTATCCCTCACTGTTGACTGTAGGTAGCGTCTTAGACAACACCTACTTCAAAGTTTCAGTTAGGACCCCAAGGACAACTTGAAAAAACTGAGTTTGCAGCAAATCAGCATATAAAACATAATCAGAAAAAATATTAAAATCTTTCTGTTCTTCATTGGTACAATGTGTCCTAGGCCTGACCACTAGGAAGAGAAAAATGCCATTACAAGTCACTACACAAAGACCGGACATTTTATAACCTTAAACTCTCCATAAGTAGTATAAGCACTGTCCTCTCCTAGTCTCCAACAAACAGATGAGAGTGAACTGCAGAAGTAATGATGATCTTGTAATCAAAAAGAAAAGCCATTGGTTGTTCATGTTCATCTATAGTTTGGTTAAAGAGCAGAACACTGAACCCTATTAAAGGACAGATTTCAACTGGCTGTATGTAGGAATACAAGAGACTGCAAAGCAAACTCCTGTCTGAACATGTATCAGTCTTCCGAAATTATCACGGTGTGTGACAACTATGGCACAGCCCTGTTGTGTTAGCTGATGAAGTTGCATTGCAACAGAAGGAGGACAGAGAAATAAATAGGAGGCCCTGCATATCTTTTGCTCTTAGAAAAGCTGCTTATAGCCTGAGCCTGTGGGAGCTCTTGTTAGTTATCACCTCCTCACCTCCTGTTTCTCCTGCTAAATGTATGAATACTAAGGCAGACAGATGTGAACCAGAAACACTAGGTAAATTCCCTTCTCACACTTTGGAATGGCAATCTGAGATAACCCCATCCCACTTTGCGGAACCTAACTCAGAGCTGAATTTTATTGAGTACTTGTGTTTGAATATTCTTCATCTGTTAAAATGAGATATATTACTGTTTTTAATTCATATATTCAAGCACTATTAGATGACTCATTTGATGAACAATAACATCAAATCACCTGATGTTTAGTTCTTCCTGACTTTCAATGCTCTTGTTATTTTCCATCAATACCAGAAAATCTTCTGTCATGTGGAAATGCTGTCTTTCTATATCCAGGAAATTTGGAGTTCACTGCTGTGATTTGTCTTATTTAGTATAATCAAGAACCCACTCCCGCAAGTTCCTAAGCAAAGGAGTCCTGGGGGTTTTCCATGGGAAAGACAACACACCCATGAGGCTTCCCCGCGAAGAACACTGGACAGCCATCGTGCCTGCTTTGAACTGGCACCACCCCTCGGTTGATTCCTGAGGTATCTCAAATTAATTACTGATGATTTGGAGGAGTTAGGGCAACCTCTGAAATCATAACCTTTGAACTGATACATTCCAAAGTGCAGAAAATAGTACAGTTGTGCAACAGTCTGGATTATCATATAATACAATGCATTTAGAGGTAACCACTTTCTGTTAAATACAACCCTGCAAAAAGGAAGATTCTCCACTTCACTTCTAAAGAACAGGCACAGAAAAAAACAGATTGCACATTAATAGCCCTTGAAGTTCCTTCATACTCTCATTTACCTCATGGAAATGTATTAATTCTGTTATGACTAAAATAAAATGACTGCCAAGGACTAGGGAATCGAAGTCAAATGCATAGATCCATAGCTTTCCTTGAGCAGGTTAGGTAGCATTTGGGAACAGGGATCTTTACTATGATAAGGAACACTACTACTACATTTACTTGGCATGGACATGCAGCAAAACAGCATCGAAAATATTTCTGTCTGGTCATGAAAAATCAGCTTTGTACAAAAGAAGAAATAATTCAGCTGAAGAAATAGAAGAATGGAGATAGCGCTCAGTGAAAGTGACCACTTCAACCCATTTGAACTTAAGAAATAACTTCTGAGCTGTTGTGTTTTCTTGGTACAAATATTCAAGAAAAGCAAATATTAAACTCCAGTGCTGGAATACTAACTATGAGTAAAATACAAGCCTGAGCAGGGTCCAGCATTTCATTTATGCAATATTTTCACTTCCACATACGCCTTCAACAAGCGGGGTAACATATTACATAGGCCTGCTCTGTACAAGGCCAAACTTCAAAGAAAATGCTGAATTCTGTAGTCCATAGGAATATTGTTACCTCAAGGTCCGACCCCCTCCTTTTGCAATTTGCACAACAGCACTTCACCGTGTAAGTCCTTGAGTCAGCAAGGAGAAATAATATCACAGCAAGACGGTGCCCGTTCTGCTTGCAGGCTGCTTGTATGGAAAAAAAATTTTTTGCCTTTATTTTAATAATGAGCACAAATGTTCTGTAAACCAAATCAGCAAATCCTCAGGGAGAGATAATAGTCTGCATAGCGCAAGCAGCTTGCTTCAGGTGTTGCACCGACTAGTTTCTGTTTTTTAAGTCTTAGCATAGCATGGGAAGAATACAAACTGCTCTCAAGCAATGGATATCTGACTTGGTACTAGGTGCAAGGTACCTATTTTTATGGGAAGAGAACAGTCACAAGATGGCTTTATTTTCGTCAAGTTATTCACACTATTACACATGGATAAGAAGCACTAAACAACAAAATCACAAGTATCACAGAATCACAGAATGTTAGGGATTGGAAGGGACCTCGAAAGATCATCTAGTCCAATCCCCCTGCCGGAGCAGGATTACCTAGATCATATCACACAGGAACGCGTCCAGGCAGGTTTTGAATGTCTCCAGAGAAGGAGACTCCACAACCTCTCTGGGCAGCCTGTTCCAGTGTTCAGTCACCCTCACCGTAAAGACGTTTTTCCTCATATTTATGTGGAACCTCCTGTGTTCCAGCTTGCACCCATTGCCCCTTGTCCTGTCAAGGGATGTCACTGAGAAGAGCCTGGCTCCATCCTCATGACACTTGCCCTTTACATATTTATAAACATTAATGAGGTCACCCCTCACTCTCCTCTTCTCCAAGCTAAAGAGACCCAGCTCCCTCAGCCTCTCCTCATAAGGGAGATGTTCCACTCCCTTAATCATCTTCGTGGCTCTGTGCTGGACTCTCTCTAGCAGTTCCCTGTCCTTCTTGAACTGAGGGGCCCAGAACTGGACACAATATTCCAGATGCGGCCTCACCGGGGCAGAGTAGAGGGGGAGGAGAACCTCTCTTGACCTGCTAACCACACCCCTTCTAATCCACCCCAGGATGCCATTGGCCTTCTTGGCCACAAGGGCACACTGCTGGCTCATGGACATCCTGCTGTCCACTAGGACCCCCAGCTCCCTTTCCCCTCCGCTGCTCTCCAACAGGTCTGTCCCCAACTTGTACTCGTACATGGGGTTGTTCTTGCCCAGATGCAGGACTCTACACTTGCCCTTGTTATATTTCATTAAGTTTCTCCCCGCCCAACTCTCCAGCCTGTCTTACTTGTATTTTTTGGAAAGCATATCGCACAACACACAGATTAAAGCTTCATATGTGGGCCTAAGTTTAAACATAATGGAGATACTGTTAAGGTAGGTTTACAACATTAGTTTCAGTGAGATTCATCATATGCTTAAAGTGAAGGGGATACAACAATCTGTGGGTTCTCTGTGACAAACTAGTAATATTTCACTCCAGAGAGTAATTCCTAGGCAATGGTTCCCTGTGTTGGTGAAGCCCTGAATCCAGTGAAGCCAGCAGCAGTTTTGCCCTTGACTTTGGCGAGGTCTTAGTTTCTTGCATGTGCTCAAAATTTAGAGCACAAATATAAAAGCATACACTGGTTTTCACAATAAAAGTATATTTGCACCTCACATGAATTGTTTTCACAAATTCTATGAACTTATCCTTTTTATACATATTTCACATGCATTTCAGTAGAAATTTCTCCCTCCTAATCTGTTAGAAATTGTTTTTTCTTACATTCTTGTTTTTTTTTTCCTTTGAGGCAGCAAAAAAAAATATCAAAATGTTTGTTTCTGTGATTGTTGAACTAGGACAATTAGTTAAGACTTTATATAAAACTGATATCTAATATACACAAATTTCACAATGCCTAAGACAAGTAAAAATCTGTTTGTGGTTTAAAGCGGAATCTGTTTTAAAAGCAAATGTTCTCTCAGATCATTTACAATTCAAATATTGCCACAAATGCATAAAAAACAATGAAGTCAATAATCTAGAAACTGTAGATAAAAATTTAGACTGGGTGTCTAGGTGGTTAAATATCCAAGCTGAGAGAAGTAAATAATTAACTAGAAGCGGTTCTATTATTTTTAGAAGTTAGAAAGGGATATTTCTAACAAAAAAGGGGGGAAATCCAAACCCAGGAACAGAAATGCTCATAAAAAAGGACTGATAAAAAAAGAAAAAGACATCATTCAGATAGGTCTAAGGCTGCTACAGCATACTTGTATATTCAGGGATGACAAAGAGATTTTTATATTCATGCTAAGAAATAACATTTTATTTTTACTTCGAGTGGAAAAGAATATATGTGTAAGAAGTAAGACAAAATATAGACTGCCATCTAGAAAAGAGCACTGCCTATTCCAAAAAGTTCGTGCCTGTGGTGTGGCTCATTTGACATAATCATAGTACAGCTATTTTTCATACACAACGTTATCAACATTAGCAGGCTGAGAGCTGAAAGAACTGAACATCATTCTAAAATTAGGCCCTAATCCAGCAAAGCACTTAAATATGTGCATAACTGTAGGGATAATAGCAGTCCAATTTGCCGCAGCAGCAATATGCAGAGTTATGGACACGGTTAAGGGCTTTGCTGGACACGTTTCTGTCACATACTGAAAAACTTAACATAGGCAAAGAAAATTACTATGCTGTTTATTTCTTTACACAATCTTCCTATGCAGGAACCCTTTGTCAAGAAAAAAAAGTAACTTACTTATAAATAGAAAACAAATCGACCCCTATTTAAAAAGTCAGAAGGGACCCTTTTTAAACCCCAAAGCACTGTGACTTGGCAGGGGAACAGGAGACTACTACCTTTCTGCTCTCTCCCAGCCAAGCACTAAGTTTGCACCCTGTCCTGAAAACTCTGCTCCTTTTTGAGGTAGTCAGTCCTCAGTGAGCTCTTGCTGCTGCACTGCCAAGGCTGCTTACCTGCCAGGAAGACCTAAAGTCTCAGATCGCTACAGCAGTGGCACTTAGTGCATAACACAGCTCTTCATTTGGCTGGGAGGATCTGAAAAGAGTTAGTCTGATTTCATCAAGGACAGGGTTAGCTATCAGATACTTCTATAGTTACTGCCAGCTTGGGTCACACATCAACCAGTGATCCATCATGGACACTCTTCCAGTCCAGAGAATGCTCCCAGGCCTTCCTCACCTGACTCTTCCCAGCATGTTAAGATAGGTCACAAATATGAATCAAAGTACAGTGATGGGATTTTGCTTTCAAAAAAAATCACTAACCAGAGCATGTTATTTTGATCTCAACAAAGAAGTATAACGAAAACATAAAGGTACACCGTGTGGGTAAAAATGTGTTTTAGAGCACACACACATATTGCTCTTGGCGCTAAGCATAATGTCTAAAATTAAGACAAATGTTTACAATTTAAATATGAGTTTAATTTACACTATTTATTTTCTTTTGGATGTAACCTTTGACAGCAAAATCATATCAGTCACTTAAGTTCTCATCATTTTAATGTTAATGTGTATTTAGTTTTCACTTGCCAACAATGAACAGGAGTTCTAAAATACTTGCATTTCACTGCTATGAAAACATATATTAATATTACAGTCATAAATGAAAACCTACATGGCTATTTCACACATGTTCCTTTTCTCTCTCTCTCTTTCCCAACAGAGCCCCCCAGTTCTGCTAAATATTGTCAGATGACAAATTTTGGTTACAAAAACAATGCTAAAGATATCCATTAATAAACAAAGTTTATGTTTAAAAGCACAACTACAACTCAAATGAAGACAACCAATCAGAAAAAGCAACCACTCTACAAAACCTGGGCATTGTATCTCTTTGGCACTGTACCAAAGAGAGTTTTGAGCTTCGATAAATGATTTATACTGTATATGAAACAAAAGTAAAGCATAAGGACACAGAACAAAATATAAGTGTAATGAAGTCTAATTTTAAGGCTTTACTGCCTTGATCTTGCAAACCTTAATTTACCAATGCAGTTCTGCAAGATTTTTAACTCTTCGCATATACACACGTTTCACAGAAGCCAGAGAAATTTCTGCCAGGAGGGCGACTCAAGATAATCACAGACTGCAGAACTTGTTTATATGTTAGCATTTACATCCTGTATATATACGGCATTGAGCTGCTGTTATTCTCTTCATTATAGTTTTGTAACTAACACAACCTGTTACTAAATCTCCAAACTTTGCATTTTAAGGAGATGTAGAATTTCTGTTTTGTAGAGAAGTAGAGAAGGAAAAAGGAGAAGTAGGCAGTTTTTCTTAACACATATCTTGATCTCCTTTATCATGATGGCCCAGTGCCAGCATCTAACAGATCATACACCAGGACAAAGGGAAGTTAATTACTGTGTGTAAACCTTGTTCTTTTTATGACTCATTTGTTCTCAGTGAGGTCTTCCCTATGCCAACTGTTAAAACAGTACAGTCATTGCATTTTTTACAATTAATACAAATTCCGGAGCTCTGCTGCCGTCAAAAATGACAACACCCATCCAATGTTAAAATTTGAATACTTTTTTCCAGTTGTCAGAAGATACAGTTATATTACGTTCAATGCTTGATCCTGCAGTCTCTATTCATACAAGTGTTTTATCTGGTTAATTATTTTGACACAGATACCCTTGAGTCAAAACTGTTGCAATGTAATTGCTTTCTTCAGGGTGACAGAGAGCAGGGGTTCCCAAGCACGGCCTGCACAACTTTTGCAAGCACCTTGGAAAGGTACTTTATAAATCTTTGCCATCCCAAATCACACAGCAGATACATTTTGCTGCCTGCTCCCTAGCGCAATGTCCCATTCCCTATCTGGCCCTTCCTGAAAACAGTTTCGAAATGTCTGCTTTAGGCTCGTCCCCATAATACGAGGAAGACATTCTGAACATCGTAAACCCTTCATGCAAAAGCTACACAGTGAAACGAGTCAACACATAAAGAACAGAAAGGAACCATTGTGCTCTCACTGTATCCAGTGGCAACTTCCCAAATTGCCCTCCCCAAAAAACAAACCCAAGGACAACTGCACCTACAGAAAACCTGTATACCCTAGGATGGTTGGGCTCTTGTTAAAAATAAACAGACTTGCAGTTTTCCAGCAGTGAGAGTTCCTGATTTCATTTTGCCATGGCACTATCTGCTATGGGTCTCTCCGAGGAGATATCACACAGATATCATTTGTCAGAGACTCTCTGGTGCTTCTGATAGAGGAGACGTGACATCCACTGCCAAACCTCTTTGTTTTCTTTTTGTAACACCAATGTTCTGTTTACCTCTCTTTTTTTTTTTTTTCTGATCTCATGTAATTTGCACTGAAAACATTTAATGGTAAAGAGTTTGAAGACATGGAGGAACAATCATGAAAGTAACTGGAAATCATTCTCACAACTGTTTATTTAGTATAAGATGACCAGCTTGTATACCTTTACATATCACATTATCTTACTCCTGTCCTTAAGTTATTATTAAGTGCTTCAAAGACTATAATTTACGTAATTTCCATGCTGCATTTTGTCTGTGATGAAAGACCACAAGGAAGGGAGCAAAGACAATGAGTTTATGAGATCCCATATTTGTAAGATTTTATGCTATTACTGTACAATGGTAATATTTGTAAGAATTTCTACTACTTTTGGCAGCCTAGACCACAGCCTGTAAAGATCTGCAGGTGTAACTTGTTATTTTATATATTAAGTAGCTATATATGAAGAATAAGCGATCATCGAAATAATATACAAATAAGTAAAATATTTTTCTAGAGAAGGTCAGGACATTGTAACTGTCCCAGAAATTAAAGGGACCAAAAGTTTCGTACACAAGCCTCGAATCAGACCAAGAAGAAAACAAACAAAAAATGGTAATGGAGCTATCCTTAGGGCTTAGAAAACACACTTTACCTTCAAGGAAACCCTCTGTGATGCAGCGCAAGTCACTCATCAAGAAAACACTGAGTTGCCAAGGTTGCCGTTCCACATTTTAGAAGGCTATTTGCAACCCAGTTCATTTCACTCACTGGCACAGAGCACACTCCCCACAAGTTACCGAGGGCGGTCACCTGATGAAAAGCTTTAAACCAGATTTATCTCCAAGAAACCATACTGTGGAATCTCACCCTAATGTGCAGTGCTAATGCAGCCTTTTAAGAAATGTTGCTGGACAAAAATTTACAAACATTTCCTTTGATTTTCATTTACAACGATCTCAAATAGGGTTCATGAACATGGATGATGATCTCATGATCGTTCACGATGAAGGAAAACCATTCCTCCGATTTTCCAAACAGGAAGGATGGATGCAAAGAGAGATTAAAAGCATTGCACCAATTTTCAGTGCAGTCTGTGGTAAAACTAAAACACTGAGAAAACCATGAGGAAGTTGAGTATTGGACGAGGGCCAAAGGGCTGAACAGGTCTGACTCCCCCAACAAATTACATTTGAATCAGTGGGACAAATTAAACCAAATGGGACAGAAGAACAGAGGAATCAGAAATACTAGGTTCCCACAGTTTTCATAATAGGCAGACAAGGACAGGAGAAAAAAACCTATTTGTGCCTTTCAGGGCTAGATCTTAATCCTTTAAAGACTCAGTCTTGAGGCACAAACCCACAAGAAAACAGGATTCTTGATTTCTGCCGTTCACGGCCTGATTTTTCTGTGGCCGCTGTACATTTTGGTAGGAAACTCCCAAAAATCTTTATGCTTTGAAAGGACTTGTTCTACAGCTGAACTTGTCAGATACAGTTCTTCCCACATCACAAGCAGCAATGGTGATGTCACACTCTGAGAATCACTGTATTTAGCGTTGAGCACTCACCTTGCTGAGCATGTATTATATCTCTGCTGGTCCTGACTCCCCAGATCTCACATGCCCTATCGAAAATAACTTTTCAGGACCACGATTTTGCTTGGACCGGAACATTGCTGCAGAAACAACCATGTGCCAAATGGTCTTTTATTGTTGAGACCAAAGAGAAAATGACCCAAATATAAAAAAAATGCTACAATACCTGTAATAATAAATATGGACTTTTTCAAAATAAGAAAAAAAAATGTAGAATGAAAGAAAGCAAAAATACCCCAATACAATATGGAAGTTGACTGAAAAATATTAACGCTTCTTCAAAAGTTAGAAGTGCAATTGGCCCACTAATCCCAAGCGAATGGGCACAGCCAGCCTCTTCCAGAGGGCAATTCAGATACCTTATAAGGAGTTTCTTACAAGAAGTCAGTCACCCTCACTGACTACATGCAAATATTCTTCACACAGCAGTCCACAGATGAAAACTTATCTGCAAGTCATGGACATGTAACACACCGAGAGTGGAAATAAAGAGGTTCATAAAGACATCACACGCAAAAGGCAAGCAGTTCTTCCATGGGAGGAGACAGATCCCAATTGCACATCAGCCCTTGTATGGATAATACAAATCTATTTCCACCCTAGTTGCTGAGAGACATCATCCCTCGCTGAATAACTAATTCCCTAATTCCAATCCTGCATTAACCCAAAGAGGCTTTAATCCATGCAGGGCTCAGTTTTAAGCCATGTCTTTAACTGCTCTTTTCAGATCTAGCACTGGCACAACCAGCACACACTTGTGAGGCAACATGTCCTTCGCTGAGGGCAATACCTCCTGAACACAGCCCACCTGCACCCACAGTGGGGCATCTGACTAAGGGATGATTAACAGCCTTAAAAAGTGATAGGCTTCCACTTGAATGTAACAGAGGTTTAAGGCAAACACTTAAGGGCAGTGACAGTATCAAAGTAACCAACTGTATTAATGCATATTAACTTATACATTTCACAACCCTAAATCACAGGAGATAACACTTTGCCCAGGAAACGCCAAATGCTGACTAAATGAGGTGTAAAGGGGTGGGAAATTAATTTCAACTCATTACCTCGAGGGGAGAAGACAAATGATCAGTATGCAAAGTGAAACTATGCCTTTCTGGCTTTGCACCACTTCCTTTGGCAGCATTCTTGCTCCTTTCATACATCTTGATATGGTGTAACTGATTCAGATTAATTCCAACTCAGCTTTCCTAGGACATTCAGTGCGTTTCTATCTGTTGCACGTCTTAGTCAGTTGCCAGGCCTCTCTTTCCAGATCCCGTTTGAACCCCACAATCATCGAATAAGAAAAAGTGTCAAGACTGTGAGAAACGGAGCCATGCAAATTATCCCACGGTAAAAAAGGCAAGTAAATTGGATGACTTTTTCGTGATATGGTCATCCTTTTGGTTGGGTCTGAGGACACCAACGTGCTATAGGTATAAAGACTGTGACTGAGGAAGTGAAGTGTAATTTCTCTGTTATTTCCCTATTGTTGGATATACCATTTAGAACCTTGATTTTTGCAGAAAAATCTCTGGTATCTCAGGTTTTGCTTGACCCCTTTCTCATCTGCTCTGAAGCAGTTAAAATGTCATAATTTTACCGTAAGTTGCTGCACTTGAAGTATTTGCTTCTCAGGTGACTATATGTTTTCCATCTGGCAACACCAAGAATAAATCTATCCTTTTACCTTTGCTTGCAAAGTCAGATGTATAGCTTTCTTTGTAAAGGTGTAAATAATAAAGGTATAAGTAATAAAGTAGCAGAAGTATTTACAGTCAGAAGTCTTTTCATGTCCTTTACATGAGATGACAGTTTTATATTTTTGTATACAGCTATTTTTAATAATATTTTAATTTATAAAATCAGTTTAGAGGGATGAACAACTCAGCCTCCTTTTAGACAGGAAAAGCTGTAGAGAGGCTGTCAGGACAGTTTAAAAGATAAGGTTTTGAGCGTGTACCAAAAAAAAAAGTTCAAAATGGAAGAGCTCAGAATGATGTCTTGTTCAGTGCTGGTATCATATTTCCTCGTTTCACTCCTCTTGCCTCCTAGACTGAGGTTCAACAACCTTATCGCAGCCATGTCATTCAACTCCCTTCCTTCATCCACCCCTGGCCTGGTAATGGTACCACACATCACCTGCTGAGCTTGGGAACACTGAGTTCAAAGCCACACTCACTAATTAGTGATTTGTAGTCAGAATCTTCAATCTACTTCTCACTGAAGGGATTCTTGGTGGCACAAACAAGTTGAATATCATACTGTTGGAGCCCCTGCCTGCACTTTTCTCCTGAGGCAAAGGCCAAAATGGTAGCAAATTTTACTTTAAGAAAATTTGTTCCTGTTGTGTTGGTTTTGGGAAGACAGACCAGCTCCTGGAAACACCTTGCTCATATCACTCTGCATTTGGAATATACAAAGTAGCATGCAATCATATGAGGCACACCAGCAGATCTCAGAGCCCTTCAAAGAGCTGAAAAGCAGAAAAGGCTTTTCTTAAGCAGAAAATGCTCTTCAGCTTTAAGGAGGGTAGATCTACCTCTCGGAGATACTGCAACCCACAAAAATTTGCTTCTTAATAGAAATTAAATATTAAAAAATGGCTTCTTCTCCTTGCCCAGTTAGGATATTACCTTTAAAAACTACATATTTTGCTAATTTATTTCCAAAAATATTCCATTTATAGCTTGCAAAATGAGAAACTTTATAAAGGAGTTATAAATACTGGAAATTACATAAAACCTTCACAGGATGCAAAAGAGCTTTTATAGCTACTGTAGTAAGTCTGTAAAGTATTCAAAGACTGTGGGGGTGATCCCACTATAAGAACTGTGATAAACTACATATCTTGTAAGCTGAAGCTTCTCTCTTTGGGAAAAAAGTATGCAACAGTTTCATTTAAGACCGTGGTTTTGTAAAGAAATAAATTTGCCTTTAGGATTTCTCCTACCACATGAAAACCACTGTAGCCACATGTGGCAAAGTGCTGATCTAGTATAAAGTGATTTTGCTGGTTCAAATTAGTTCAGAAAATTTTGAAGCTTTAATTTTGTATGAAAGGTTGCAGTCAAGATCAAGCGTGGTCAATCTGCACAATTCTAATTTTATATATGGTCAAGTATCATCAATCATGCATAAAGCTGATATACTCACTGTATTGAGTAGCAATCCCACAGAAATGCGGTTTTGTGCCCAAGAATATTTGGATCAACTCTAGAATGATAATGGGTCTACATGCAAAGACCTTGTAACAGGGAGAAAGGCTCATGAGTACTTCCAAAGGCACTGGGCTTGTTTTTGTTTGATTGTGTTTCAACTGGACCTAATGACACATTGACATGAAAGCATCTCTGCTTCCTTACACAGTAGGTTCAGAATTTGTCATTCTTAAGATTACACTTAGATGTAGGTGTAAAAAAATACAACAGTGAGGTGTGCCTGTCAGAACCAGGATATGAGTCATTTCAGCCGACATGTGCAACATTTTCTTCCTACGTAGTAATTATACAAAAGAGAGGAAAAAAAGAAAGGGTAACAGAAAAGCGTGGAAATATATTCCCTTAAGGTTGGGTTTTCCCTTTGTCCATAAACACTTAGACTAACCTCCCTCATCAATTAATTAGAAGAATCACAAAAAGGATTAGAGAGAAGAATCACAGTAAATCAATCACCAGTGAGAGGACAATTTGTTGACTAAGAATTACGTGTCTCCAAAGACCATGGCTCAAAAGTTCTCCCTGTGGATGGCAGGACTCATTCTGCTCAATTTCAAACCTATCTGAACAGATCTATCTGTGGTTCGTACTGGTCTGGTCAGCCAAAATGCAAGCGTGAAAGAGAAACAAAGCTGAGGAATATGTGTATTGCACGTTTTGGGAACTACCAGCATTAATAATGCCACCTCCTTGAAAGACACTCAGATGCCAGGCACCAGAAGGTAAGGGCAACATTTCAGTGATTTTTTTTTTTCAACTGGAGCACTGATGGGCATTCTGCGCAACTCTAAAATATTTACATTGATATTATATGTATTTGCATGTGGGCACTACTGTTGTCTTTATGTGAGTATGTCTGGTGATGGAAAGTTTCTGGGCAGCGCTAGTAAACATTCAGAGATTACAACCATGTTAGGACAAATTGGTTTTTACTTGAGAAAAAAATTAATATACATCACGTTATCACTTTCAGATCCTCTGTGACATAAGAAAACACAATTTCTAATTATCCATTCATTTATCCACTCTTTCAAGCCGTTTGTGGTGGATGTTTCTAAAACACAGTACTCTAGGCCAGTCCACTCTTACTTTACCCTCATGTAAAATCCTGGGTTACTGGCCAATGGGTCCTTATAAACTTTGAATAAGTCAACTAAACAGCAGAGATTTAAAAAAATAACAACAGGCTAATGTGAAAATTGATATTGTTTGAACAGACAGCAAATACTCTTGGTCCTGAATATTTTTTTAATGGATGATAGCAAATTCCTCCTCTTCCCCGTCCATGCCAACTACAGGATGTAAGATCTATCTCCTTTACCTCTTAAACTGGGTTTACATTCAGAGGCCAGGATGCCATCCAGAAAACATCAGATTTGTAAACACATTCAGAATGGTTAAATATATTTTTTCACCCATCATTTCACCCCCTCCCTTTAGTTTAAAGCACACACTAGAAATATTTCTTTTTTTTAGGTAGGATATTAGCTTTTGTGATATGGTCCAATTATACAGTCAGCTTGTAATGTCACTTCTAACACAAGGCTCCTCAGATTTAGAAAACTTTCTTCAGGGATATTCCATACTATGGATGAAATGTGATTCTGGTTACAAATTAAGATAGGTGCTTTTAAGGCACTGTTTGCTGCTGTTGGCCACCTAGGATAAATCCTACTGAATTTAACAATATAAATGACTCACTTGTGCAAATAAATGCCTGTGTGTGTTGTGACGTGTACTTCATGCTCCATTTGCTGATGATGTCTTTGTATATGCACCAGCAGGGACTTTCACAATTTTACTGTTGGCTTTGGAAATTACTCTGGCATTTATCTTTGAAATAATACCAATTTGCAGATTTAAACAAACTATGTATCCTCTGAATCCTTTTTCTAAAAAGAATTAAGTGCTTTACATTAAGCATGAACATTGTTCCATGTCAGCTGGAGTATTCACACGTATGAAGTTAACACTTTCAGAAGCCTTTCCATGGTCAAGGCCTGCTTAATAAAAGAGGAAAAACTGCCTTGTTTTTAAATGAAACTTTAAAATAAACCAACATTAAGAGTCCAGGAGAAACTACCTGGAACACCTGAAGAATGAAAATTTTACCCAAAAAAGTGCCTTTTTTCTGCAACACATACGGTAGAAAAGTTTTCAATACAGCAGTTGATTCCTTTTCTGGAGAAAAAAAAATATGAAAAGAAAAACCGCACAACTGTTCATGTGTGGCATTTTTATAAATTTTTACCTTTAAATTTGGAACAGACTCTTTAGTACACGTAAAGGAAACACATATTGCAGTATGCCACATATTCTGAAAAGCATAACTTCACACTTGTCTTTAGAAAACCTACTAACACTCTAAATATATGAAAGACTGCATTTTTTTCTACAAAAATAACACAAAAGTAATAATATGAAAGAACACAAACATTTTAGAAACTTGCAAAACTGGTTTAAAACTTCAGTAAGTAAAATAGCAAAATCTCTCTCTGCTAATGCAATGCTTTTACTTCAGCTAAGTTACACCCCAATTTATCAGTTTAGCAAATGGTATTTTTCAAAATACTCCAGGCAACTTGAAAAATATTCTTATTCAACATTTTAGATGCAAGTAACCTAATTACAGTAAGTGGTACTACCATAGACCTCTGCTTTACCTTTGAATTTCAGGACAGTATCACCTTCCTCTTTTAAGCTTGAGTTTGTACAATTGCTCATACAGTGTCTGCACAATAGATCTAAGAGCATAATGCCAGCTTTTCTTTGCTTGTTTTAACGGATACACCTATGTGCCACCTGATCTCTTCCTTCAGGCTTTAGTGCTTCTGGCTTCAGTGAAACGGCAGATAGGTTGGGTCACTGTCATTATGCTCCAGATAGCAATAACCAGAAAACCAGTAAGGGTGTAATAAAAGATATATTTAGTGATTCTGTATGACCTATAGTCACCTCCAGTCTCAAGAAAACTTTTCTTATGACAGTCATGTACATAATAACAGCAAGTCAATGCAATAAGGCTTAAGCCAGTTGGAACAGGGGCACCTTGTTACTCTTCATGTCGTTAAAAACACCCTGCAGATGTCTTGTTTGGACCTTAATAAACTTAGTCGTACAGAATGGGCAGATATTGGAAGTAGGTGACAGCCTGCTGAATCGGTCACAATTAATTTTACAAAAGATGTAGAAATCACAGCAGATGTCTGCAATGGAAAGCCATGAGTAGCTGTTCAAAGCAGGCTTAAAACTGGAACTGAGCAATATATGTCAACTACAGCATTCAGATTTTAAAAACAGATAAATAGACTGATCTAGCCAGCATCTATCAGTAGATGATTTTTAGGACTTTTTTTTTTTTTTTGCAGTCCAGGTACTCAACCCTAGGGTAACTCACTGCAGTAACTGCTATTCCAGCGTGTGTGTCAATCATTCTGCAGCTGAAGCTGGGAGAAAACCCCCCTCATCTCCTACAGCTCCACCAAGAATGTGATACTTTCCAAATTTCCTCCAAAGGCAGAATCTTAAAATATTAATAGTAAGAAAAATCTACCTTGAGGACATCACTGCCTCTAAAGTGCTTTTCTCCTGCTGCAGGGTGAAAGGAGAAGCATCCGTACCATAAAGATTATTGCCCATCTAGCATGGAGGGACTTATCAAAGGGAAATGAATAAAATACAAAAGAAAGAAAAGCAGGAGGAGTTGACATCTGCCTTGCAGCAATAGAATTAAAGCCAGATGGGACTTTAATCAGAAGTATCTTGAGAGAGTGTACCAGCAAATTCAGAGAGCAGACTACACCAGGAACTTGCTTCTTCCACTGCTAAAGCAAGAAAATGTTAGTCAGATTACTTGTAGGCAATAGATAGCTTAATCCAGGGCTTGCTGCTAAGAATAAGAAGAAACAAAGCAGAGCCTCATATAACAGTATAAACAGCTAAAAGTTTCAAAAATATCCAAGTTACTATCACATTTGCGCAACAGGCACTACAAACTACAGTTTATTAATTGATTTTAACTCTGTTCCACCGAGCAAACTCAGGCGTAGCCCGTGATCAGACTGGAAGCACTGGGAGGAACCAGAAGAGAAGGGCACCCCAGCACCCATTTAGGATGAGGAGTCTCACTGGTCAGCGGTGTCTTCACAGATGTGTTTTAATAGAAGCATATCACTCACTGATCAGTCTCAGCAGCTCCACAGCTGTCCAAATGCTTTTTATCAGATTGCTAAAATGAGCAGCAATGTTTTGAAAATACTTGGCCACTCAAGTCACTTTCTGAAATACACTTATATGGTACAATATTACTTTTATTCTCTTAGCCATTTAGAACAGAACACTGTGTTTTGTGAGGGCAGAGGAATGACAAATGTTAGTAATCTAGTATCCCAAATAGTTTGACTTTTTCTCTTCAACATGCTTTCAGTAAGAAGGTTCACAAAAGCAAGCCATTAGAATGCCCCTTCTGTACAGAAAAGTGCACTTCTGATGGCCCAGAAACACTTGCCAACTCAGCCAGGGTTCCCACATGATAGGTGACTTTCCATGCTTTTGTTCCAAGTGGACAAGACCCATTTAAGAGGTAGATTTTGAGAAAACCACTGGACTTTTTCCTCAAAAAAAAGTGAGCATTTCTCAGAGGAATCCTCTTTTCAGAAGTGTTGGTGGTCCAAATGTCTGGTCTAGGCTTTCCAAGGAAAAAAAAAAAAAGAAATTTTTGGCCAACTACATCTGCATGCTCAAAATAGTTAAAAACTCCCTGAGTATGGATTAATCATTAGTTAATGTTTTGGAGCAAATATTTCTCTTCAGAAGGACTGAAAAAGCACTGACAGCCCTTTATTCCCTGTGTTGTTCCTCTGAAGGTTTAAGTCCTCCGTTTGACTACAAAGTTTTCTCAGAGTCCAGTTATCTATGACCACACTTTCCCCAGATTTTCTAAGCAGAGAATTTCTTCATTCGTATCCCTCAAGTCCAGAGCAGCTCTGTGTAGAGGTCTAACAAGTTGAGGCACTTAAATTAAATTACAAAATCAATATCACTATTAAAATATCATATTTGACCAACAATTTATCTGACAGCAAAGCACAAAACATGACCAAAAGACTTGGGAAAAGGTCTTTGTACACAAGTACTCTCAAGCGTAATCACAAAGACCTCTATAAACCCAGTTCTGCTTTATGTATCCTTTATAAATCCAATTCTGCTTTACACATGATGCTTAGCAATTAAAGCGATTTTTCACAACATTCATTTGCTGTTTTTTAAGGTTCTTTTCTGTGTTCAGAGAGCTACAAAGGAATTTTGTTGTAAACAGAACAAATCCCACATCTAACTCAAACTAAGGATTAAATAAAAAAAACTTGATGTCAAACAACTCATCAAATTTAACATGATTTTCAGGGAAATCTAGGTGATTTAGACACACTACCCTTAATTTAAAAACACACTGAATGACTTCATTATTTCCAGTGCAAAAGTGTGTCTAAGCAGCTTTGAAAATCTCTCTGTCTAGTGTAATCTGAAAATCACTACTGAGCCATTTTTTTAGGTGCTGCATAAAGGAATTTATTGCTGAGAATTATAATAGAGAGTAAAAGCTAAACCGAACAGCAAAGGCAACCTTACTATCGATACATTAATCTCCATTTCCAGTGTAGGGCTTGTATCATTTCTATAGGACACACAAATGATATGGCACTGACTGTGTATAATTCAAAACATTTATTGAATTTCTAGCCACAAGTAAAAGAAACGAGTAACGCAGGAACCACTGATCTCAGTTCATACTGGCATAAAGTTGACTTGCTTGTCATCCTTGGGTTTGGTAAATAAAGAGAGACCAAAATGTGTCCAAGAGATACTGCATGTATAGATGGGTTTATGTAAGGTATTTCTTTGATTTTAAATTCATCCAGTCAGACCCCGTAAAACATTAAGCATCTCCTGTTGGCCCTAAGCCTTCTTTTGTCCTGCAAAAATTGTTAAGGACTGAAGGTGTGCAACATCCAGCCAAAAAGCAGCTATTATCTTTCAGCATTGGACACCATTTCATGGACTGTGTTATGAAAGCATTTCCCAGGTGTACGTAATATGCTGTGAATAACCGAGAGACGGTGATGAGGACCGCATCTCTGCAGAGTATATTTTCATTTCAACCGGTGGTTAAACTTTATGCATTTCTACAAAGACCCATGAATGCCAGCTCATAACAAAAATATTTGGAAATAACAGACCAACTTTATTAAATTGTGGGCCTGATCCTAATTTTGAAATCCATTGGATTTCATTAAACTTGACAGCAAAGTAACTGCAAATAAAGGCTGCTATATCAAAGCGCCCCAAGACAAAGCCTTTGGTGGGATAACATGCACAAAGCTGAATCAAGCACTCCATAACAAGCCATCCAAGCTGAACCAGGTCTTTCAGAGAAAGAAACGAATCTGGAGATTAAAATAGCATCAAGAGTAAGTCCTTTCTTGTATCACTTGTATTAGTAAGAAAATGCATTACTGCTGCACGTGTGGGAATAAAATAATCCACTTTCTTCAAGTAATTTAAATCACTTAGAAGTGGTATCTACAATACATAAAATATATAGATCCTATTTCTATAGTCTTTATGAGAATATTCCTTATCGTGCACTGACAGCTCTGGAGACTCTATGAATAAGTAGTTGCAGGGGAGAGATACGTAGGACTTAATCTGCTTATCCAATGCAGAAATCTTTCAGACACTACTGATAACATCCTTAAGAATATTTCCTATGGGATATCATATTAACAATGACTTTAAATCTCAGATAAACTTGCCTCTAGAGAAAGCAGGAAGGAAACAGAAAACCACATACTGAAAGTCCCTCTGATAACAAGTTATCAAATATGTGGTGTTTATTATTATGAAGGGCAAACACACCAACAGATGTGCAGATAAATTTTTTCCAGAAGATTCTAAGCGTAAACTTGGTATGTTAAAATAATCATGTCTAAGCAAGCCTTTTCTCATAGCTACCATAAATGAAAGAGTGATTATGTCCTTCAACAGTATTTAAACAACTTGGAACCATATTTGTTACCCTAAAAAGCAAGAAAATATGGGTTATAAAGTAAAAATGGCAGCAAGTTAGGGTAAGGCAAGATCTACAACATTCTTTCTGTAATAAGAAAGCGTGTGCTGTAACCCATATATAATACAAGACTAAGAAGATAAATATATGTATCACTCACTTTATATAATACAGAAGTGAGGACTTAAGTAAGGTAGAAGAGAGAATCTGGTTTATAGAAGAATCATGTTTTATAGAAGATGAGAATCGAACTGAGAGTGGGGACAACTGATACTTGAATAAGTTGCAAATATGTATTTAAAATATTCCACAGGAAAATCTGTCCCCCTGGAAGCATGGAAGACTTTCTTTATTACCTCTAACTGTGTCTGATAGTTCATTATCACCAGAAGAAAGAGACAGTGAACTTTTTTATTAGTTACCTTCAGAAAGGGCTAACTAGAAAGAGAAAAAAATCGTGAGACAACCCCATTCCTCCATACAGAGGAGCGTGAGAGCAGAGCTACACTGTTAAGAGCACGAAGCATGCACAGTGCCACCAACTGAAGTCACCCTAGAGGGCCTGGCTGTGTGTGCTGTTTGGAAGTGTGAGTAACAGCTTGCCTACATGGGGAACCTATTACACAATAAAGTGTGGTGCACTCTGCACATTCTGAATTGTTTCCCTACCAATTTACCCTGGAACAGGTCTCCGCATGGTTTAGCTCAGCCCACCATTACGGTGGGCTTATGTTAGGAAATCGATGAGTGCCCTTGTGGGCAGCTAGTAGGGAAAAACTATTCCGTAGAAGAAGGTCAAAACTAGACCCATGATCCCATTTACTCTAATTTGCAATCTCCGAAGAAAAGACTGAAGAAACTGGCTGCCTTTCTCACATGCAATGTATCGGCTGCTAAATGCAAGAGTCCTCTTCAGCTCCAGACTGCCCCGCTTCACTCCTTTCTCTTGCTTCTTGGCTTTGCACTCCAAAACTTCTTCAAACTTCTTTATATGCCTTTACGATTGCATAAAGAGAAAAGCTTTAATGGTTTTTCTCCCTAGTTGTGAAGGAAACAGTTTCTGATCTTTGTCCATCTGCTCAGAGGTAAGCAGACAACAGGCACGGTGCAAAAAAGCTGGAGTGAGAGGAACCACAGGAATGCCCACTGTGGTCTTTCAGGATCACTCTTAATGAGAATGATTACAGACAAACAATCCATTTCACCACTTCTTTCCCACTTCCATCACTGACTGTCTTCAAATTGCGGGAATGCCTAGAAAACACAGGGAGAGGACCCAGAGGAGCATTGCTCAGGTCTGTAAATCTCCAAAACTACAAAAATCTAATTTTCTTGTTACATTCTGCTTTTTATAGGAAGCTGCAAGCCTAGAAATACATCTAGAAATAAATAATCAGAACTCAACAGCAGACATCAGCAATTTATTGCAACCCCTGATCTTGCTCACAAACGCTTTCACCATCTGCTTATCACAGGAAGTTGTTGATACTTTACAGTAAATTGTAAATTAAGTCATTCTTTTTATTTATTTTCTCTAAACTGCAACTCATTACACCTTAAGTGTTATTGAAAAAGTAAACTATGTTTACTTTTCATTTTGATGTCTAATAATGGGAGATCATGGGACACTTTGAAGATAAAACTGTGAACAAATCAACATGTGGTTAGAAATTTCCAGTGCGCTTTAAAACAAGACAGGGAAGCCAGGCAGAAGGAGGCATACCTGGGTGTTTAGTCATTCCAATCAAAACCAACCAACCAACCAAAAAAAAAGATCATAGGGACCATGGATGAAGAAGAAAAGGTTATTTATAGAATCATAGAATCATTTTGGTTGGAAAGGACCTTTAAGATCATTGAGTCCAAAAGTCAACCTCGCACTGCCAAGCCCACCACTAAACCATGTCCCTAAGCACTATGTCTACTTGTCTTTTAAATCCCTCCAGGGATGGTGACTCCACCACTTCCCTGGGCACCCTGTTCCACTGCTTGACAACCCTTCCAGTGAAGTTTTTCCCAATATCCAATCTAAACCTCCCCTGGTGCAACTTGAGGCCATTTCCTCTTGTCCTATCCCCTGTTACTTGGGAGAAGAGACCAACACTTGCCTCACTACAACCTCCTTTCAGGTAGTTGTAGAGATCAGTATCAGAGCTAGTGGTTGTTTAAAAAGACAAGAAAATGAAGTAAGACAGAAAAAACAGGTTATTTGGAAACCGACAACATGTCACACAAGCCATGAGAAGTTACTAGGATAAAGTTAAGTGCATGTTTGTATATTAATATTGGCTTTCATTCTTTCAGATAATACTTCTGGCTCCTTTTCTTTGAAATAATTTCATCTACATTGTACAGGCTTTCTTATTAAGCAAACTCATGTGCTGTTTCACACCCGCTTTTCTCTATTTATTAATACAAAAGAAACCCTGAGTTTGATTTGTCATCAGAACTACGTTACATTTAAACAATGTTCATGATGGATCAATGTACCTCTAATTGTCCCTGAACACCTACTAAAGCAAGAATGGCAAATAAAGCTACAATACTTCTCAAAATAAAAACTTCACTACTTTAGTTCTGCTTACCTAAGAGAAATTTGAGACTTGGCATGGACTCCTTTCACCTGTATTTAAATTAAAGCAGGTCAGTGGCAGAAATATATAGGATGCAGTCAGACTCCATTGTTTTCTAGAAGGTTCACACAGATTTACTACAACTGGAATAAACCACGAGCATTTTAACAAAGGGTCCTTTTGTTCCTAAAGGTATGACTCGTTGTGGAAGGATTAAACCACCAGATGCCTTCTCCTTCCAAGATTTAAAAAAAAAAAACCAACCCAACACAATTCATAAAGGAAAAAGGTATATTCAATACAACTATCTTGCATTTATAGATAGCATATTCCAATGATCTCTCCAAATGATCTGTCAAGTCCAGCTACTCAGTTCTCATAGCCACTGTGAAACAAAGATAAAACAAAATATTTTCTAGCTTACAAAACATGCCTAAGTGTCCACAACTCACTCATACTGAGCTTGACTACTATTGAATTAGTTTCTTTGTTGTATTGTTACAATGTCACCCACTTTTGTGTCAGACCTGGGCTACCATTTGAAACAGGTCCTGAAAGCAAGGTGGCTGGTGTTTACGCACCAGACCTTCACCCACCGTGTACCTTTGTAAATGGACTCCACAGTGTCACTGTTTAAGGCTGGGCTGGCTATTAAACCGGTGGCAGATGCTCTCTGTTAACCCTCCCAGCCTCAGAAGGGGATGGAAAAGAGAAAAGGGAGAGAGACTTGTAGGTTGGAAAGTTAAAACAGTTTTAATAAACAAGAACAATAAAAGAGAGTATAATAATAATAATAATGGAAATAATTAAATATATACAAATACACACAAAACCAAGGTTGAGCTCCCCCGAAGTCAGTCACATCCCCACCGGCACTGCAGGGCAGGCTCCAGGAAGGCCCAGGCTGGGCCCAGCGACAGACGGGAACTGGATTCAGGGATGCACGGATCGGGATCGGGGGCAGCAGGGAAATGGACAGAGTCTTCTTCAGACACTGGCCATAGCAGAAGAGAGCATGACCCCCGTGATGCCCCCGCTTGATACTGAGAATGACGTGTGTGGGATGGAATACCTTCGTTGGTCAATTTTGGGTCACCTGCCCTGTCCGCTCCTCCCTGCAGGTGCGACCCCCCTTTGGCTCTTCACTCATAATCAGTGAGGAATTTAGCAGTGACCTTGGTTTCTCTAGGAATAAGTACAGCAAGAGCCTTTCTGCATAACATCCCTACCGGTGCCTCAGTGATAACTACAAACTTCGAGCGTTATCAGTCCTGGAAGCAGACACTGTCTGCACAACATGCAGTGAGTTTCAGAAAGTGCAGTTACTTAGAAGAGACTTAGCTGAAAGTAAAAATCACTGAAAGAAAAATTGGTCTGGTTTAGGCCAAACCAGAACACACAGTAAACATATTTTTTTATTTCTTCCACACTGCAGTTGAGAATCCAAAGCTGTATAATGACAGACAGACTACAGACAAAAGTATGTCCAAAAAGAGTATTTCAGAATAAAGCGATACCTCAATCAGTTGAAACAGATCACAGATTTCATAAGGTCTGTTGATCAAGAAAGTGGATACACTTTTACCTAAGTACCAGTGATGCAGGGGCAATCCTGCTATGGCAGGCAGTTCTGCTCTCCTTACACCGCTACAACACTTTAAAAACAAAACCAAAACCATTCAAAGAATAAGAGGTGCAATGTGGCACACTAATAATTATTTCTACCACCAAACTCGAGAGTGGTTACGATCCTACAGATGTAATCACTCCATTCAGTGATACAAATTCTATGAATGTTTATTTTGGCACTCACCTGTGGAAGCTACATTGATAACGAAAAATCGAATTACTTGCTCCCACAATGGGTGTGGACATCATGAGATCAGTAGATGCCTGTTAAAACAGATTGCAAAACACTATTGTCTGTATTTTAGAGTCATGTTGAAGACTATGAGAAAGTGGTAGAAATTTTCATCAATTTTACTGTAAAGTTTAAATCTGGTAGGTTTCATTATGATTGAAATTCTGCTTGACAGGTGTTACCACTACAGAAAAGTAGCCAATTTCAAAAAGTTATGAAGGCAGCGTTTTCAGGAGGGCTCAGGTAGTCTGCAGCTATCCTACATAAAATTATACAGCAGCCTGTCATAGGAAGCAAGCTAACCAGTCAGCTCAATAATATAATTAGTCCATGACATTAGGTCTCATAACCTATATTATTCCATTTACCATCGTTATGGGACAGAGTCCAGTTGGAGGTCTGTGTCTAGCGGAGTCCCGCAAGGGTCGGTACTGGGACCAGTTCTATTCAATATATTCATTAATGACTTGGATGAGGGATTAGAGTGCGTTGTCAGCAAGTTCACTGATGACACAAAACTGGGAGGAGTGGCTGACACAACGGAAGGCTGCGCAGCCATTCAGAGGGACCTGGACAGGCTGGAGAGTTGGGCGGGGAGAAACTTAATGAAATATAACAAGGGCAAGTGTAAAGTCCTGCATCTGGGCAAGAACAACCCCATGTACCAGTACAAGTTGGGGGCAGACCTGTTGGAGAGCAGTGTAGGGGAAAGGGACCTGGGGGTCCTAGTGGACAACAGGATGACCATGAGCCAGCAGTGTGCCCTTGTGGCCAAGAAGGCCAATGGCATCCTGGGGTGGATTAGAAGGGGTGTGGTCAGCAGGTCAAGAGAGGTTCTCCTCCCCCTCTACTCTGCCCTGGTGAGGCCGCATCTGGAATATTGTGTCCAGTTCTGGGCCCCTCAGTTCAAGAAGGACAGGGAACTGCTAGAGAGAGTCCAGCGCAGAGCCACGAAGATGATTAAGGGAGTGGAACATCTCCCTTATGAGGAGAGGCTGAGGGAGCTGGGTCTCTTTAGCTTGGAGAAGAGGAGAGTGAGGGGTGACCTCATTAATGTTTATAAATATGTAAAGGGCAAGTGTCAAGAGCATGGAGCCAGGCTCTTCTCAGTGACATCCCTTGACAGGACAAGGGGCAATGGGTGCAAGCTGGAACACAGGAGGTTCCACTTAAATATGAGGAAAAACTTCTTTACGGTGAGGGTGACTGAACACTGGAACAGGCTGCCCAGAGAGGTTGTGGAGTCTCCTTCTCTGGAGACATTCAAAACCTGCCTGGACGCGTTCCTGTGTGATATGGTCTAGGCAATCCTGCTCCGGCAGGGGGATTGGACTAGATGATCTTTCGAGGTCCCTTCCAATCCCTAACATTCTGTGATTCTGTGATTCTGTTATGTTCAGCTAATTGATTCCATCTCTCAGGGTAATTGTCAAAAGTGCTGTGCCCCACGGACGTAGCTCTATGCCTGACGGGTTCTGAAACTTATTCATTCAGTGCCACGTGGAGGATCTTTGCGACTCAGTTTAATGCACTGTTTCAGCATCTCCACAGTCTCCAAAGGAGACCAAGAATGGTTGTGTTGGACAGGGTCACATCCCTCAAAACGTTTGCATACCAGCGGCAGTAGTAGCACAAAACGCAGCAGACTGCAAATCCTGCTCTCCAAAAGCTGCGTAGATATTCATGCAGTGGCCTGCACTGCACTCCATGCTGCAACAGTGACTTTGCCAGCAGCATCCAGTTAGGAAGCTTATCTCAGGTCTGTCTGTAGAAGCTGCAGTGACCACAGCATAAACACACCCACCAGTCTTTCTACAAATTCCACTTTCACTGAACTAGTTGACAAGCTCAATTTGAAGCAAACCAAACTGCACGCTGAAGTGTACGACAACTGTGCTTGTTATAAGCTAGCAGCTCTCTTAAGGATGCTGGTTGCAGCTGCTTTCTGCATGCATATGCACGCAATGTTCAGGTCCTGTGTTTTTCTTCTAGACTTTTAAAAACAGAGACATAGTTTATTAAGGCAATATCCTCAAAACTTCTGTTGACAGTTTTCCAAACATCTGCTTCCTTTAAGACTACAGAATAATTTAAACAGATACAGCACCCATATTGCCTTATAAATGGAGCCCTCCTTTCCCAGCAAAGTTATATCATTAAAATAAAAAACCTTCCTTCATATATAATGGTGAAAGCTACCCCACTAGAATAAAAAAAAATCTTATTCTGGTCTTTCTTATTACCTTATTCTACAGATTTCTTAAAGGCTCTAATCCAGAAAATACATGTGCATATGGCTAGCTACATGTATGTGTGCAGTCCATTTAAATTAAATGTCTGCTTAGACAATACAATTTTGAAATACAGGATCCACAAAAAGAACCCTACAGTAGCGTGAATAGACACTGCAGCACTAGTTCTGTTCTTGACGATCCAGATACAAGATATTGTTAAGGCATTGAATTAAAAAAAAAATCAGTTTATATGAACTAGATCCTTTCCTGTCTACCTCTATCATTAGCAATTTATTACAGTTGTACTGTCTAATCTCACACCATCCTATAATTCAAAATCCATTCTGTACCAGACAATTCTGTGTAAAGTTACAAAGAGACTCTGGACTGATATTCTGTGCCTTTTTTTGCATAAAGTCTCTCATTTAAAGTCCCATACTAGAATTTAAATCTATAACTGAACCGCTGTAGAGTAATAAAGTCCACAGTCTTGGCAAAAGCCTAGCTTTCTGAACAGACAGAATAAATGCATAGAAATAAATGTATCAGAACTAGCAAAGGTCTACTGCCCCAGATGCCAAACAAAGATTTCAGGACAAGAATCACAAGCATATATAGAGGGAGAACAAAGAAGAGGGAAATAATCTGTTTTCTATTTCATGAAAATAAATGAAAAAAGCTGAACTTGCTTTCTAATTTCTTTTTTTTTTTAAGCATCATGTTTTTGATACCATACTCCTATTGAAGTTATTAAAGACTAGAGAGTGAAAACAAGAAGATAAAATAACTCTCCTGACTCAGTGCCTTTGTAGGGCTTTCAGAAAGTATCTCCTCATTTGGGTGCGAGTTCTCCGACTCTCTGAGCAGCAACAGGGTCTCATCCAATGTTTGTTCTGTTATTCACACCAAATTTTAATAAATATGCTATGAGGAAGTCTATGAGCAAACACAAGCAACTAATGAAGCTGATCCAACATCACCACGGCTTAAGTCTGTGAGGTTACTGCAGGGTTAAATACAGTTGTAGGGCTGATTCTGGTAGCTCAGACTGCCGTGTCTGCACAACAAACTGCTAAGTGAACTTCCTCAGCCTCTGCAAGAAGTCTCATGTTTGCCTGCACAGACCTTAAACTATTTCCAGCCATGGGCTTCTCCCCTTTCTGTACAAACACAGAATACTTTAAATTGGCAGGGACGTTTAGAGACATTTGTTATGACACCCTGCTCAAAGCAGGGCCACCTGAGTTCAGGTTGTTCATGGCCAGGAAGCATGAACCAATCCAAGGAACTCCCCAGCACCAATAATAAAATTTGAACCCCCCAAAGCCAATTGTCCAAATTAAAACCCAGTCTATGAGACCTGAAGCTTCATTTCAGTCAGCAGCACTCCCAAGTTTTTATTCAGCTCTGTCTTATTTCAATGCCCTTATTAAAAAATATATGTGATAAGGTAGGAACCAATCACTTATAAATTCACAGCTATAAGAAGAAAACTTTGAAGGAGGTAAATAAAAGAAAGGGAAATTCTAGCTCAAGCATGCAATCCAAACTGCCTTGTCTTGTCTTTTCTTTTAATACTGGTTGGCTACAGTAATAATACAACAGGCCAAGAGTACTCTAAATTAGATGAGACAATCTGAGCTCTCAAACACCACTGACACCCCAGAGAGAAAGTAAAAGGATAATTCTAAAGCAGTGCAAATGAGGTAAAGTGATCTGATACAACACTACATACCTGAAGAAAAAGATTCTGCTGTATCTTAAAGTGTGAGCATTTTATTCCTTGTAGCAAGAGCTTTGCCTCCATGATCCTTTGCAATGCTGCTAAATCAAACAACAAAAATGGTATCTATGTACTTCATACATATTTTATATATACTTTACATATGGCCTTATATAATTTACAGATATATGGAGATGCTGTTGAGAATAATCCTGTTCACTCATGGACACCAAATTTCGACACTGATGAAAAGGATCTGCTTTAGATGTCACAGTGCAGGGATCTCAGACTATTTTGCTTTTACTTATTCTTACAGACAAGCCTGCCAATAGTTTGAAGCCGTTTTCTCAACCAGACAAGTTCTTTATCCTTTTCATGGTTTTTTTGGTCAATGCTCAGAATATTGAAGATAATTGTTTCAAAAAAAAAAAAATTACTTCCATTTTAAAAAAACTATCCAGGAATCTCTAGTACAAGCATATAGAAAGTTTTCTCCCTTTAATTTCTGTCTGACAGAGTCCGCCTAAGAACTCATGTCTGGGGATTGAACAGCTCATTATTGACTATAGGCCTGGGACCTCACAGAGCTGCTGTGTTTTCTTCATCTAGGGCCAAAAGAAGATGCCTCAGCTCTTTGGAAACGAGTCGTTCTTATCAACAGCAATAAAAAATCTTAGGGGAAAAGGGGAGCTTAACATTAATTGAAATGATGAATTGACTAGTAAACGGTCATGAATTACTTCCAGAAAGCCTAATCTGTATTCAGTCAAATTCAAATGGTTCTTTTGTACTGGCTTCACATGATGACAACCCGAGCACAGTAAAATACCCCTCTCCTACTCCTCTCCCCAGCGCCTAGAGGTATTGTGTATTGAAGACTCTTTCTAACTATTTTTGACTGATTTGCCTCTTACAGGGTGTTGTTCTCCAAAAAGTGTGTTTTAACTATTCCTCAGATGTACCTGATTAGAAACTTTATGTATCTATCTCAACATGTTTTGTCAGATACAATACCGGTATTAGACAGATACAATTTAGACTGAGTTTTCAAAAACAGCCTTATAAACTGAATGTGCAAATGTATAGTAAATTTATAAGGTAAACAACAAATTTAGCACATTCCATTTGCATACTAAATGAGGATTTTGTTTATTATAGTAGCTGCTCTTCAAAGGTCCCTCTCTGTACGAATTTAGTTCGGTCATAGAAAGTAAATAGCAATTTCTAAATGCATTATCATTGAATGCTTGCAGTTTGCACAACCTTTCCATGCCACTGTAAAACACCTCTGCTTCACTAGGAATGGCTAATACCCGACTAGACGGAGAAAATCCTCATCAAAAGATGAGAGTTAACTTGAAGTCTTAAAGGAAGGATTCCAAGGAAACAGATCTAAGCATAAAAACAAATAGGTAGAAATATACAAGACACATTGAAAGTTTAGGGATGAAAAAATTACCACTCCAATCTATGAGAGATTGCTAGAGAAGGAAAATTAACTAATGCTTAATTACCCTTCATGTTCTTAATTTAAATCACACATCCTTTTCTCCTCAGACTGAAAAAGGAGAGCTCTAGAAGCAAACAATAGTTATTCAAACATGGCAGAAAGGCAAAAAAATTCCTCTCCAATACTGCAAAGCATCTCACCTGCTTCTGTGCAACCCACAAAACACAAAGGTAAATGCAACCCTGTGTGTTACTTCTCACGGATGTCCCCTCTCGTTGCTGCTTTGAGGACAGAGTTGAGAAGGAAGCGATAAAATACCAGCTGATCAAACCCTGGGGGTCCCCAGAAGGAAGCACCCCTGCATCCATGCACAACCATTTGACAGATCCAATAGCCATGCCATCATTCTGCTCCCTTCTTTCTACAACATGTGGATTCCATATAAGACAAGCTGCCATTGCATAACTCCATCATCCCAGCAGATCAGTAGCAGCTGTGGTGTAAAGCCTGGCTCCCTTCATTCCTTTCAGACCTTGCTGCTTCCTGTAACACCATCTGCATAAAGCCCCCAAGGAGAGTCAGCCATGAGATGTAAAGAAAGGTGGAGAGCTTTTAGCCTGTCAGACACTGCGTAGGTATGGAGGGAAAAGGGAGACCAACAAAGCATGGTTACTATGCTCAGACCTTTAAAAGCAGACAAAGCCTCACATAAGCAGAGATGGTGATTTTGCTCTGTAAGTGCTTTGGAAACAGGAGAATCTTGCACACTATCCTTCTAGGAAGTCTTTTCCTGACTAAACACAAACAAGGCTTCCCAAATCAGTGGTGCTGACAGGCTGATGAAGCCCATGAAGTTAAACCAAGCGATTTGGCTCAAAATCTAGCATTGCCTTTTTTGCTCAAATCAGAGGAATTCCATAGATGTCTTCCATATTACAGTTTGCATGACACCAGTAGGGGCCTCCTAAAACTGCCTCTGTGTGTGTAACCCACATGGCAATGTGGCTTGAGTAAGGGATGTGTCTTCTAAACCTCAGTTTCACTTCCATACCATATAAAAAATCACTGACCTATCAGTCTCATTCAGTTGTTCTTATCCTGTTGCTCGCCTTCCGTGGTCGTGGAGCGCAGATACAAGTTCACAGCAGCTGTGAAAATTGCTCTATTCACAGCAGGGTCAAACACGACTCACCCCACCTCAAAACTTCTGCCCCTTAAGAGAACAAGACTGGGATCTCTGTTTTAATGCAGAAAAATAGAAAAGACCTTTTCATGACACTATATGTCCTCACTTGAATTAACTGTGTTCTCTGACCCTAAGCTTCCTCATCGGTAAAATGAGGCCATAATACCTACCTACTTAATGACACTTATTGAGCACTTTGTGAGTGCAAAGTACTAAGGCCAGTCAGTAATACAGGTGAAAGAGAAATGCTTGTGATTCCTACCTTCACTCTCTGGGCACTGGAACTTATAGCAACTTAATTTTTCAAATTGCAGAAAACTTATATTGGAAATTCACAAAGACATGGGTAATAGATGGAGCTGTTTGATAATGTCCAGTACTTCACTGTAATAACTATTCATGTCAAGCCCACATGAACAGATACTTACAAGCGTACATATACATATACATGCATCTTTCTTTCATGATATACTGTGCTGTAACATATATATATTCTACATGCAACATACCAAGAATTTATCAAACTATGGTCTGAAAAAATGAGTAAGCACAGAGCTGGGGCTCTTCTAATAAAGTAAGCCTGTGGAAATGGTAACCCACAAGTTCCTCACTGAAGTGTGTGAGGAAGCTAATATATATTCTGGTCTTGCTTTGTGGGAGAATTTCTTTTTTTAGTGGTCAGCCTCATACACACTGTTATTACATTTGATATATCTGCAGTCTCATAATGCTTCTACAGGAGTACAATGAAATATGTATTTATGAGGGTTTTAAACTCTTATTGAAGAACTAGCTGGTAGTTGTGAAGGAAAAACACCTGCCACTCTTGATATGAATAACAGCACAGCTTGTTTTGGCCTCACCAAAGTCCTTCACCTTTTAATGTAAAGCAGGGTAAAACCAATGAGTGCTAAAGACTGCAGCCCTTAGGAGAGGCAAAACACCTAGCGGAGGGCATTAATCAATATGCATATTACCAGAGTAGTATCTATAGGATTTCATCCTGACTTGAAATGACACGGGGTCTCCAGCTCTGCTCTGAACACAGAAGCAGGGGTGAAAAGAGCAGACAAGCAGCCACCCTGCCTGCTGGCCTTGCCCCCAGACGACTAACACTGCCATTTCTCCCCCTAAGCCCAACTGGAAAATGGCTATTTTTTGACCTCACAGAGGTCAAAAGTGCCAGACCAGGTGCTTCTCTCCTCCTTTGGGTCCGCCAGCAATGCCTGCCAGCTACGCTAGAGAGAGATTGCTACCCACTAAGAAAGTGCATGTCCCTCTTTGGCCATGTCTACAGAGGCAGAGCTGGCAGCTGTTCCATCCAGTGGTCTTGCTCACACTGGGGAAAGCACTGATACCTGTTCAGGGCAGCTCAGTGACGCGCTTGAGGGACCAGACAGGTCCATACAAACCGTAGCCTGGTCTGGAATCTGTCCTCTGCTTCAAGCAAGAAGTCATTCAAAGCAAACACAGCATTCATCGGTGCTTGTGCAAAGACTCTAAATTCCAGAATCCACAGGTTGCTAACTAAGCTTGGAGAGCTTTTTTGAGGAATTTATTTCCTACTTTCATTTTAGCAGCTTCTGTTGTTTTAGCCACATGGCTTTCTAGGTCTTGTGATATTTTAAAGCACTAGAAATTTTCTCAGTATCAGGTATCCATTAAAAAAGAAAGGAAAAACTTCACTGCATTTCTTCTGCTGTGCAAAATTTAGCAGTCTCACTATTAATGGTGCTCAGCTATTGACATGAGAACTGACTTACATTTAAAGAGGGGGGTGGAAAGCAGCAGCAAACTCTCTGTGTTTAGTAAGTTCAATGTGAAGCTGTTCAGCTGCATTTTGTATTTAAAAGAAATAAGCAGAATTTACTGAGCCGAGAGAGAACAGTAGAAGTGCTGTTCCACCCTAAACCTATGTGAAATGGTACGTGCAACGTAATGAATTGCTTACATATTAAAGAGACACTGTGGAAAATTGGTTCAATTAGCTGTTCCTCAGGTAAGAGGCTCTTCGGTTTTATTAAAAAGCAACCTTTAAGAAATCACGTGCCACTCCGCAGGCTGGCAGCAGGTTCATTTCAAGTTTTCATTGTTTTAATATTGTTACTGTGATAATTAACCAACTGGAACACTGGTCATTGAGAGGTAGTTGGTATGTGCTAGTCATGCCTTTGTCTTACAGGTGAATGAATTAATTTCACAAAGAATGTCTATTTTACCCAGAAAGGAAGGACAAAAGAGTATCAAAAAGCCACAGCCAAACAAGTATTTTGCCAAAACAGACCATAGGGAGTTGAGCTCTTTCATGCTCTCTGCGTCTTTTTGTGCATTGTAGATTTCCTGATGAAGGTCGGGAGTTTGAATGTTACTCCCTTTCTCTTGAACTCACTTCTCCTTTTTGGTACGTCTGCAGCCTCAGTGGTCTGTGTGAAGGTGGTGAAGAAGGGAGGTGGGATGGGGCAAAGGAAAAGGGCAGGTAAGCTGGTAGACAGGATGCTTCATGCTGTTTCTTATCACTCAAAAAGACCTACTATTGCCTCAAATTGGACAAGCATTTCCACAGAACTCAGGGTTTCAGGTATAGATTTGAGACTTTGTGCATCTTATTAATATCCTGTCTGTACTATGCTTTTTATCGCTTACTGGTCTTCCCAATAAATAGGGAAAAAAAATGAGATCTAAGAAAAAAGTTAATTTCCATAAACCAAGAATTCTAAACGTACAATCTCCTACCCCTTTTTGCTAACCTAAAAATCCTAAGTAATTTTTCCTTTCCCCTTCCAAATCATGGGGTTAGTTTAAAAAAGCTCATACAAGATTAAAGAAACACTGTCTTTTCATTCTGAAGAAAAGTTCTCAGCAATTTTTAGTTCCCAGACATCAGTGCTTTAAAAATCCTTCAATACAGGCACACATTTGGCTAGAAAAATAACAGAATTTTCCCACTAAAAGAAGAAGAAAGATGCTCTTAAAAAAACTAAATGAAAACTCTAAGCTGATAGAAATTTTTGATTCTCTGATAAAACTAATCAAATGTTCCAGACAAACAGACAATTTTAATAAAAAATGTCATTTAATCACATACTGAATTTTCTATCAAATTTTAAGGGGAAGTCAGTCCCTGACCAGAAGGGATAAAACTGGGAGAGATAGCAGTGTCATGGAGCTGCTAAACTTTTTATAAGCTTTCTGTACCATTCTGGGGTGCCTTCTTTTTTTCAAGGGACTGCATAAAATAAGGTCAGAGTAAAAGTTCACTTTTTGTAATATGTTGGTAAAATAACTATTTACAAACTGCCAGAAAAGTGAGTGGAGAAATGTTTCCCACCTCCTCTATGGTTGACTTGCATATGGGACAATAACTAGAATTTATGAATTCTGAGTGAAATCCTTACCTGTACTCTTACATTGTGATGTTGAAGTGAAGGGCCAGAACTGTGTAAAACTCACAGTTTTGCCTGAGAAGACAACATAGTGATGGCTGACCGTGTGAGTGGCTTCCCCTGGACCATCTCAGATCTTGATGCACAGGAGATGGCATGCTGCAGAGGATCCAGGCAACCAAGGGAGAGAGCTGTAATTTAAGATACCATCCCCCTCCCTGTTGTCCTCACTGCCCAGAAGTTTCCAAACTCTACCAGGGAACTTTTCTGTCTTTGAAGGAGGTCAGCATACAGGGAACGCAGCTATCTGAGCTGAGCTGAGCTGTCCCCCTCTCCTGGGCTGCTCTGCTCTGTTGCTGACGAGTGAGGACAGAATCTTCTTTTTGGAGTTCCTTGCCCAGCTGCACCCCTGACTTGTTACACGACTCCAGCTGGCTCACTGAGCACTGTTTCCTACCTGCAAAACACAGGTAATGGGTGACATTTCAAAGAACTGTTTGCTTCGATGGTTATGTCCTTGAGTAAAAACAATAAAAACAGTTTTATGGGTGCGAAAAAGTTGCATTAATACACACTCACCAAACCTGGAGACTGGAATTTAAGTTTTAGAGCTTCAACATTCAACAGAAACAGGCAGAAGGAACTACGTGCAGTATTTCAAGCCACACAATGTGAATCAAGACACAAGCTTCTGTCAGTGGATTTGTAGGTGCTTCTAAAAATAAAGTGGTTTGGACAGTTACAGTTTTAAACATTAGGTGGACATATATGGCATTCAGTTTACTGACATTTGTTGAAATCAAATGCAGATTTTCAGCACAAAAATACAATTATCCTTTTAGTATATTCCTTTTGTTCTTTCTCACTTCATCTACAGTTGTAAGTAGTCTGAAAGCTTGCAGGTTTTGACAGATGGGGAGAAAGACATACAGAACTGAGCGTAGTTTTAGTTTGGGGTTTCATTAAAGATACATCTTAAAAACATTTGAAAGGTGAGAAAGCTGTGCTCTCACAAGCTTCTGAAACAAATCCAGAACAAAAAAAAAGCACTCCTGCTCAATAGAAATGTCAGAATACCTATTTAAAAAAAAATTTAGTTGATGTCTGCAAAGCACTTTATAATCCCTAACACCTTATCATATCCTGTGAATCAACAAGCATGTGTAGCTCCAGTTTTACTAAAAGGTAAGAATTAGGCTTTACTGGACTAGACAGTAATATCACAGTATGCATGGACAACATAAAGTGTAAAATTAATGCACACACTACTTTGTAAACCCATGGAATCTGCAGTCAGCTCCTGGTATATCCTGGTTCACTAAGTATAAACAAAACTGCAGGAAATGATAAGATCAGCTTGATACACCCCATTTTTCAGCCTTGCGTGGTTGTCATTGCTTTTCCATTCTGAATAATCCTATTGATATCTAAAAGGTATGACTACAATTTAATCATTAAAATAATCACAATGCCACTCCTGCTAGGGGCCTGACTCCACAATAAGCTGAGTATACCCAAGTGTTTTTGCAGAAACTAACTACCCTTCAGGTTAGAAGACTGTTTGACATCAGTAAGCACTGCACAACAGTGCTCAGTAGTCAGAAGGGAGCTGGCAAGAAGATGGTCTGGTTTGGTGATCCCTTTCTCCAGCTGTCCTCTTCAGTTGTTCCTACTCTTAATTATTAAAAAAAAAAAAAAATTTACCGAAGGACACCACAGTTGCAGCCCTACGTCTACGACCAGGGTATTTATAGAATACTCCGCTAATGTTACTTCTAAAGCAAGCAGTTGCTGTGTTTCTCTCAAAGTTACACTGCATTAATCGTGATTGGAAGCAGAGGAAGCCTGCTCAACACATGTGAATCTTGCCCACGCCATGGAAAACACCTGAGCAACAGCTCCCACAGCCAGAAATGTCGGCAGTAGCCTCAAACCAGACTGAACTGAGTTGTAATGCAGTGACACAGGTAAAAAGGGATTTTGCATGTGCTGGGAGGTATATCCGAGCCTTACTTGGTCATGGAGTAGATCGGCGAGGGGCTGCTTGTGTAGCATATACTGCTTCCCTCCCTCATCAAGCAGAAGGTGATTAAAACTGGCAGAGCTTTACAGTTGGTAAAAAACCTACGGCCAGTTGTTTTGCAAGGCAAAAAGCAGGGTACTAATGGCTATCCTGAGTCAGCAAACTTTCTTCTGGAAGACTGTAGAGCCATCTCTTACAGAGGGCATTAAGGAAAAGCAGTCCACACGTGGCATAACTGAAAATCCTCTTACCAAGGCACCTGAAGATTTTATCTCATTAGCTGCTCTGTCAGTTTTGTGGGTTTACAATTGCCTTCTTTTAATTTCAAAAGAATGTTTTAAATTGCTGTGAGAACACTGTACAAAAGAGCATAGCCCTATGCAATTAACTGAGCAAAGAAGGAAATATTGAAAATTACTATATACAAAGATTTGATGAGAGTACAAAACAGAACTGGAGTAAAGAAAAATATACTTGCCTAATCACTGCTGTGTAATAGCATTTATTGGAAGTAAGTGTAGTTAAATTTAGAAATTAGCATGATTTTTAATTAGCAGTATCCTTCTCTATGGTGTATGCCTGTATACTTCTTGGAACAAAAGCTCAGAGCTGACTGTCTCATATGGAAATGATACTTTGAAGATCACACTTTAAATATTCTTTTAGCTTTTCTGTATTGCAGCTTCTAGCCCAAATTTTCCAATTCAGACCGCATGTAAAACACCAACGGAGAGAAATCATGAGTAACAGGATACAAAATCCACCTATCTCCCTGCTCCGCTCCACCGGCGTTCACTACCTTTATTCTCAAGCAGCCCAATGGATTACGTAAACAATTGCATCTAACTTTTTTTTTTTTTTTACTTTTAATCTCACATTTTGCTGCTTCTTTTCAGCCATGACAAGGAATTAGGTCCAAAAATTTGGCGGTATTTCCCAACTATATCGGCAGGTCTGATGAGCAACGTTTTTTCCACACATACAAAAACTAAAACATTTGAGTTAAAAAAAAAATCATTAAAATAATTAAGCCTTTACTGCCATAAGCACTGTAGAAAGCAGAAGTGCTGTTGATATCCTGCGTAGGCTGCAATATTTTGCTGGTTGCCCTAAAATAAACTGAAAGTGGCAAGAGCTAATGAACACTCAGCATTGGAGAGATTGCATTTGAGATGCATGTATTTGAAACTGTATATATAGTTATATATAATATAATATATATAGTTATATGTACGTTATATATTATATATGTTATATATAAAAACTTATGTGTTATACGTTATAGTTATATATAATAGTGTATATATATGTTATATATTATACATACGGTTTTATATAACAGTATATATAGAGTATACATATTATTGTGCGCGTGCATGGGTATACCGCCGATATGAACCGTCTGTAAGCGCACACCAGGAAACCTGCGCTCCCGGCTGTCAGCTGCTGTCGCGACAGGCTGCAACACCCGGCCCCAGCGCAGCTCGAGCGGCTGTTGCGTGGCGTCGGCGCACGCCCGCGGTCCCCAGTGACCCCCCAGGCAGGGCCGCTCCTTGCTGGACACCCCCGGGGGACCTGCCGGCAGGTTTGGGAGCGAGGGACAGGTCTGCGGGAGGAAACAGGCTCCCGGTCAGCAGCCGGCTGCCGGGCGGCTCTCGGGGAAGGTGCTTTCAAGGCGAGTCTCCCCCGCGGAGCCCGCTTTGGCCCTGCGGAAGGCTTGGCACCGCGCAGGAGACACACCACCCGGGACGCAGTGCGGCTGCAGAGAAGGGGGCAAACACACCGACAGGACGGACCGAGCGGGGCAGGCGCGGAGGAGAGCGGGGAGAGACCAAGGGGAGGGGGCTCAGAAGGGCCCGGCCGGCCCCTCGCCGCTGGGGCAGAGCCCCCGGCCCAGCACCGCCCGGGCTGCCCGCCGCGCCCCCGCCCCTTCCCGCCTGACGGCTGCGCTTGCCCGCCCCCCCAGCAGGGCGAGGCGTGTCCCGCCGCGGGCGCGGGCAGCGAGCGGGGCCGGTGGCGGCGGCAGATGTGTGGCGGCGGAGACGGCCGCCCGCCGCGCCGCAGGTCGCCCGGCTTCTCCCGCCCGCCGCTGCAGGTACGGACGGGGCCACGCTGCGGGGCCGGGGCGGCCTTTGGGGTGCCCTGAGCGGGCCGCGGTCTGCGCGGAGCCCGCGGCCGTGCCGGGCGGGCCCTGCCTCGCTTTCCGCGGCGAAAGGCGACCCGTGGCGGGCAGCCCTGCCGTCGGGCAGCCCTGTCGGCGAGCGCTTTGGTTTGGAGGGCGAGGAGCGCGGTGTCTCCCGGAGGAGGACCGGTCCCGGCCGGCCGGTGGCCGCCGAGACCCGAGCGCCCCTTGTCAACACCTGTGGCCGGAGGCGAGGCGAACGGGCGTTTCCCTGTCCCGCAGCCTCTTAGGCGGGCGTGGGGAGCCGGCGGGAAGGTCGCCGGCTCGATAACCAGCTTCTCCGGCGGGGTGGAGGTGCGTGGGGAGGGACGCGGGTCTGCCCGGGCCCGCCGGCGGCACTCGGCTCCCTCCCGCCGGGGTCGCCGGCTGCGGGGGCGGTTCCTCTTGTCGGGCGGAGAGTCACCGCACTGAAAGTCACTTTCCTGATAAGGAGTAACTGCGCTAACGTGGAACGGGTGTCGGGTTAGCCGGAGTGTGCGTAAGGAGTGAACGGTAAGGACTGAAGAATAAACTTCTCTTACCCAAGTAATGGGGAAAAGGATGAAGCCATAGCCAGACCCTGCCATGGTTCTCGGGTGTCGTTTAAGGTAAATGTTTTCATAGGCCATCTAGTGCATTTTACAGCTAGCTACTCGTAAAACGTCCTGTTTCATCTCATAGTTACTTAATGTTTAGCCCTGTGGAGATCGCTGAAGTATCTCTTCCTATAGGTACTGTCAAACATACTGCTTTTTACTCGCACGAGGGCTCCTCCATCATATTTAACCGGATCCTTTCATTCTTATGTCTGAAGTTACAGCCGTAATACAAGAAGTTTCTGAAGGCTGTGCTCTTAATAAGCAAAAACTTACAAACACTACAAAATTTTGCGCTTCCCTGCTGTTCTTTCTCTGTGTATGCACTTCTTTTTGTCTATGAGTTACTTTAATAATATTGTTCCAATGTGCTTTTTTTTTTTGCAAGGAAGTAATTATTCTGTGCTAGTATGTTTGAGACATTTCTGATACAGTCTGCTACTGACATCTTCATCAGATGAGATCTCTCATTCAGCAAAACGGTGGTGAACACTGTGGACCTGCAGCCAGTAGTTTGCTGGAATCTGATTTTCATTTTTTATGTTAAGAAGGAACCCCTGAAGGCTATTGCAGTGTAACCTCATAGTCCAACTTCCCTTTGGCAATACCTCAGTTTAAGTCTAATTAGCTTAGTTTTTCAGAAAACTTCTTAAAATAAAACAGCAGCGCTAAGATGGAATTAAGTGTTTGCCCTGCATGTGTACTCAGGGACACATAGTTTTAAGAGGGGATTTATTTACAGCTTATTTCAAGATAGGACTTGTACTAGTGATGAATAAAATACCTTCACAATACATTTCTAAAAAGAAAAGATTTCCGTAACTTCTAACGCCGAGGAGCATCTGAGCCCGTGTTCTGTACGATTAGGTACAAAAAGGAGGAAAAAAATCATACTTCTACACCATCTGATTAGCCAAAGCCTATTCTGAAGAGGCATAATCTTTTAATTCTTCGGTATTTGACATCTTGACTATAAACCACGTATCATGGTTGTGTGTATGGATTTTTTTTAATGCTTCCTGCATCTGGTCTGGGGAGGAGTAAAGAAAAGTTAGATAGGCAGTTATAATTAGCCCAGTTGATGATTGAATCCTTGATTTAAATAAAACTTTGCTTCACAGGGAATGAGTTTTACACCTTTAAAGTCAAGAGTGGATTTTTGCGATCGAGTGAAACAAGGTAAGTGTTGTTTTCAAGACAGTAGTCCACTCCTTGTAGGCAATAGCGTAACAGTATGTAGAAATGGAGAAATCTTTAAGTATCTTTGTAGCTGTAAATGTTGGATACAACTTTTAAGTTAAAAGGAAGTGCGTTAGCACAGTGATCAACCTCAGATTTTGGACTTTGTGCAAGTAGTTGCAGCAGGGGTTTTGTGCTTTTTTTTTGTTTTTTTTTTTTTTTTTTTACCTTTGGAAATCAAACAGGCTGCTTTAAATATTTGCAGCACACTCTGCAGTTACAGAAGAGTTTCTAGCCTGGGAATAGAATCAGGATTTTTGCTTTAAGGTGGTGTGTGTCAGTGTATTGGGATGTTTGGCCGCA
The DNA here is from genome assembly GCF_013368605.1 of Nyctibius grandis. Classification (NCBI taxonomy): domain Eukaryota; kingdom Metazoa; phylum Chordata; class Aves; order Nyctibiiformes; family Nyctibiidae; genus Nyctibius; species Nyctibius grandis. The sequence goes on along the minus strand of NC_090695.1, from coordinate 70,714,880 downwards.
CAGCAAAGAACTAGCCAGCGTTGTCCTGAGCTGCAGGAAGCAGCCCTGTCCCTGCTGAGTTTTGAGCAGTCTCTTGTCTTGAAGTTTCTCTTTCTTTGTGTTTGAGCAAAATTATTCCAAGAAATGAAGCAAGCTGTCCTCGTTTTGGAGGTTTCTTACAACTCTAGTATCTCATATACGGGACGTTCATTCTAGTATGTGCAATTTTATTTTTTTATTTCTTAAGGCAAGAGTATTGCATGAAGGACTGGTGAACAGAAAGGGCTGGAAGAAATGAAAGAAATAATATTTATGAAAAAAAAAGAAATCCTTGTGTAAATCCTAATTGTTGTCTTAGTTAGAGGTTCCTTTTCTTGTGTTATTTCCATTTATCTCAGCAATCCACATGGCTATCGTTGTGTCTTCTCCGGAAGCCACTAGTTAAACAGTACTGCTTCTTCTCAAAAATCAATAGGGAGGACAGTCAAGTTCTGGCCAGAACAACAAGGCACTGCATCCCCTCCCATGGTGTAAGAAGTAACGTGTCTGGGGGGTGGAAGTGTTACAGGATGGGCAGAATTAAGTAATCTAAGCAAAGTTTTATTCTTGGCAAATCAAAACCCACAATAAAAGTACAGTTCAGTGAAGAATAATACTGTGTGTTTGGTTGTTCTTTGAGGGGGTTGAGGGGAAAAAGGCAAAGGAATCTGCCTTTATAATATAGGTGAATTTAACGTGGGGCTCAGCTCAGAATAGCTCTGGCTGTCTCTTCTGTGACTTGGTCTTCCTTCACTTGTGAGTGGTGCTGCACAGTTGGCAGATGAACAGATGCTGTGAGAACTTTCCATCAGAGGAAAGGTTAGTGGTAGGAGGAATGTCTTTATGGGAAGGAGCTAGGAAAAGCTTGAGAATAGGGCAGATGAGTGAGTTCTTAAGATTTGCCATTTGGTTTTAAGAGAGCCATGATGCTAAAAGATAGGATAGTGCTGTCCTACGGTACAGTCACTAATTCTTCCTTCTCTGGATTTTGTCTTTTGCTTCCTGTTTTCGGTACTAGTAGATGTGTTGATACAAGTTTTAAAATAATGTAAGTAAATCAGATGCCATTCTCTTTTAGAAGAAATTACATCTCTCATCTCTCTGTTGTGACAAAAAAAAAAAAAAAAGAAAAAGAAAAAAAAGAAAATTTACGACTTGTAAAACCAAGAACTCCTGTTAAGAAATATCAGCATTGGTGGCACAGGCGAACTCATTTTCTTCCTGCCCTGGATTTGTATACATGCATTGTAAGCCTGTATGTGTCTTGGCAAGCTTGACATTGCTACAAATTGACTTTTTTTTTTTTCCTCCTATTAGAGTCCCACCTTCATTTGGTGAAATAATTAATCTCTACTTTTTTTTATATCCCTCACTTGATTTATTTAATCAGGTCCTGGATTTATTTAATTTTATCCATAGTGCACCAAAGACCATTTTTTAAATTTCTTCCTAAATGTGCATTTAGTACAAGCATTGTGTGTGATTTCTGAGTGTCTTATAACAAACTAATTAAATTTCACAAGACCTGCAAATCTTGGGTAGATACTAGGGCAAATACAGTCAGATGCCTGCTAGTTCTGGGTATCCTAGCTGGGTTTGAAATCCTTTAGGAGACTGTTTCTGCAGCAAAGCAGAGAGCTTCTCCTCACATCTGTTGGTCTGTCTCAGTGTATTTCATCCTGGCTATTCAGAAAACAAAGTGCTAACAATTAGTAGGCGTTTGGGAAAACTTTGAAAGAAGACAAGTCCCAGCTTCGCATGGGAGATGTAGACTTGAGAAGTAATTCAGTTTGCCATGAGGGCTTTCAATGTCTGTACAGCAAGATCATTCTTTTCCTTTCTCCCACCCTTGTACTTAATTCATATATACCCTGCAACTTCTGCAATACGCAGAGCAAAGTCTGTCCTTTCATGTACCATGCTTACTGATTTCCCGCAACAGTCTTTTGAAAGGACTGTACAAGTTAGAAAACTTTTGAAAAGGTATTATATGAGCATATAGCTAGCAGCTATCGTTAATACAAGTGCAGATTTCTTTCTGAAAGTGAATTAAAAAGCTAAGTTCATATTTGGCAGTAAATAATTATCTGTTGAGGTCGGATCTGGTAAAGTGCTATGCATCAGTCATTTCCACAGACTTGGTTATTATCAAAATGAGCCCCGACATTCAGAGAAATTGAGCCCATACTTGATGCAGTAAAATACAAGAAGCAGTTGTTCTTACAAATAGTATTCACAAATTTTCAAGTTAACCAGGAGATGAAAATCACAGAGGGTAAAGTATGTAAAGACAGCTTTTTAAAATGGAGCAAATGAGCAGCGAACTATTACTCTCTGAATGCATTTTAAAGCTTCTTTGCATAAGCCAACAAACATACGTTAGCACTTAAAATTAGTAAAAAACAGTAAAAAAGAAAAAAAATCAAGCCCATAAGACTGAAGGCTAACGTCAATATTTATACTATTTTAAATAGATGCAACATTGATGGTTACTAGTAAGATGCCTTTTTTCTTGAATGCATGACTACAACACAAAAGGTGTGTTTAGAAATCTGCTGATGGAGATCTTAGGACCACCAAATCCTGGTTTAATTAACTAGTATGATTTAAAAAAAAAAAGCTATTTCTTCCTGTGACTGTGTACATGTATATAACCCAGTTCAACACATGATACAATTCAAGAGAAAATTTCAATCCCTTCTAGGGGTTTTTTAAAAATATAAAATATATGCCTAAAATGACTCTTTTCTAGGTTTCATTCTTTTATATTAGAATTTAAAAATTCAGATAATGGTAACTCCCTTACTTTCTGAAGAACCGAACAAGGACTAAGTCAATGTATTTTTTATAGATTTACTCAAGTAGACCTAAAAAGGTAAGGTAGCTCCATATAGGCAATGGAATGCCACGGGATTATTTTCAAAATCCACTTAGAGGTTAATGTTCCCTGGCAGTAGCTACGTAGACTTTCTCCAATGGGATACTGTTTTAGGAGAATCTTTCTGTTACTGGGTGCAACAAATAAAGCAATTCATTAACTGCACAGGCTTTATGCTAAAACATTATTCTGGCACAATTAGTCATGCTTATATATCTGGAAACCACACAGAGCATAAAAATCTTGTCATGTTTCTGAACAGGAAAGGAAAAAACAAACCAAACAGTTTTATTCCATTACTTTGTTGGTCTTGACATCACTCGCCTCTCAGAGACCAATTGTGCGGGTCTTCTCCAGCAATGACTGACTGCCCAAGGAATTCTCCAGCAGAAACGATCGTTCCCTCTGGAAATTCTTCTATAGTGATGCCTGTTGCATCATAGATAGGATTCAGTGTATATATCCACCAGCCACACTACTGGTGTTCCCCAGAAACAGCCTTCTTCAGAGGCTGCTGGGTTTAACCAGTTGTACAGAGGGATTGGTTCTTTAACCTGTTCTGCGTGAAGAAGAGTAATTCCTATGTGCTATCCAAACAATTTTTATTTGCTAATCATGGTAAACCTTTCCTTTTCCCTATGATTCTGCTTCAGAATTGCCAAGTTATTAAAATATATGTTCCCTTTAAAAACTCCTCATTAAAGAAACAGAAAATACAAGAAAATGCACAATTCCCGCAACAATTTCTGTGTCCCCAGCATATCACCACTGATTCACCTAAACTTCTAATAACCACTCCTATCTTTACTGGCAGTGTCTGAAATGTAGGTTGTGGGATGAATAGGGAGAAAGGCACTGCTGCAGCAGACATTGGACGGCTTTCTATTCAGTGAACTGAAAAGGTCCGAGCTCAAAATTGAAAAACAAAACTTCCATGGATTGGCCTGGAGCAGGATTAAACAAACTTCAAAATCAGAAATCCAGATCAACCCAAGATAATTTGCAAATTTCTTTCCAATAAAGACGTTTTTGACACAGTAGGGAGCTTTACTTAATTGGTGTTTCTTAGACTTACTTGGGAACACACTGCCCACAACAAGCCATTTTAAGAACATTTTAAATTGCAAGAACACATTTGCAAGACACCTGCCCCTGTAAGAAGTTACCCAGGAATAGTAATTAACACCTTTCTTTAAAGTGCAAAAGATTTTTTTTTTTTTCAGAATTTCAGATAGATAGGGTCAGGAACAGTAAAACAAAACAGCAAAGAACACGGAATAATTGCTTTAATAACTAGATTAATTAAAAAGTTGGTTGCGAAATCACTAATGAATAATGATGTGTTTTCAAATCTCTCACTCATTATAAGACAGATAGATGTCTGCACCATCTTTGCATTAATTTGTAACAGGGTGCAGTTCTGGAAGTCCCAGTCTGTGAACTAGAAGAGATGATAACAATCATTTATATGTTTGGTAATACAAATATGTTTCATTAATTTCATGGCTAATATGCAAAGGTAACTTAGTGCATGTTGTATACCTGCCTGAAGACTACATTGCAGTAACTCTCCTGACAACTTCAGTGCTTTCCTACATTCAGGAATCAGCTTCTGGTTTCTGTACTGGGTGGAAAAAGCAGGCTGAGTAATTTGGACAACTGACAGCCTGTAAGCTGCAGAACAAATTTATACCTCATGTTGATGTACCCGATTTATATTTCCAGATCTAGTGGTTCATTTGTTAAACTGGGAAGGAGCAGAAAGTAAATAACTAATGCCACTATATACATCCAGCTCTCTTATAAATGCATTACAGCACAGTCCAAGTGAAACCCACAAGGTAGAAATAACAAAAGGCTTAGACATTCTTAACAAATCACTGTGTTCTGCTTCTTGGCTCTATTTGTTAGGTATCATAACCTATTGATGAGAGAGTGGTTTCGTTACACATTTGATTTATTATTCAGATCCAGCTGAGCCCTTAGTTCAGCAGTGATACATCATGTTGCAGTTAAATGTAATTTTACACACCAAAGTCATTGTTAAATATCTTACCATATCCCACGGCCACATCCTACACCATCACATATGAAGTGGGGTTTTCCTATTTAGGACAGCAGTAGTAACAAAGTTGTTGGATGAACAAGACAATGTGGACAATGTGGGTTACACTTCCATGTTGCTGCAGCACATTTGTATTTTTCCATTGTGCCGTGTGAACTGCTTCATCTTAGTCTATTTGAACAAATAAAGGAATTAGCCAAGGCTGTTTCTTTGCCAATAGAGAATATACAAGCATGTAGTTGGCTGACATTTTCACAAAACAGCATCTGTCCTTTATATCAAACTTTGTTCTGGGCTGAAAGGAAAGATGATTATCTTGCCAAGTAATGGGTAGAGAAGCTATCCATTAGATCACCTTCACTGTGCAAGTATATATACTAGCAGTATACAAGATACTCCTGAAAAAAGATCACAACCGTTTTCATTCTTAAAATACTATTAAAACGAGTCTTCCAGGGACAAAGCTAAATTTAATATGAGCTTATTGAATGCCTTGTTCCTATTTAAAGACTGTAGAATTTCCCATCATCACTGACCTCAATTCTAGCAATTTATTTAAGATATGTTTTATTGCATCTGGCTACACATTAGCTAACTGACTTAATCAGTTCTCATTGGAGAAAGAGAAATATTCAGAGAATCTGAGCTACTTCATGTTTCTTTTCTTTTGTGGCAACCTATTATTTCTCATGACGTACTAATGCCTCACGGAGTGTGCTGGAAGGACAGAATTTGTATGGCGAGTGGAATACTCTTTCCTGATTCTGGTTTCAGTCACATTCTGACTTCCAAACATAAGCATTAGTCTGTCGCTGCTTCCACCCAGTCAGTGGCAAAATCCCATTTACCCAGAAGGCTGAGTTGTCAGCTGCTAAGTAATTTGGATGTTTGGAGTTTTCACATGCAGTAAGGAGGAGAGATGTTCACGTAACACTGATTAGGAATTCAAATGTAGGGTTGAGAAATCTAAGGACCGTGTATTCCAAAATTCTTCCTACTGTATCAACTTTTTAATCCTAAAGACAGGTAAGAAGTTTAACATAATTGTGATAAACATCTTTAGCAGATTTACTGATGGCGATCATCACTGTGTTTAATCTTAAAAAATTACTGACTTAATTTTTTAGAAAAATATTTTCATGCATAGTTTCCTGCTTAGTCATGTGAATTACTTTACTGGTATCTCCTATAAGTTTGTAGTTCAATTTTGGATAACAGGTACGATGACTTTCTAGCTAAACAAAATTAAATATCTGAAAGTGTAGTATCACTTTTAAAAGTTGACATAATGCATGGACTTTATAGATAAGTTGACAAGTTATTTGAGGAGCTGTGGCCACCACCTGCAGTGGAGTTTAAAGCCCATGGCTTTAGTCCAAGTATGTTTTAATGCAAGGGCTTACATTAAAATCACAGGGATTTCTTTTATAAATAAGGACTACAGGTGTATTGGTGTGTCTGTAGCGTCGGATATTTTGGCTGGTTTTATATGACACTATCCAGTTCTAGCTGATGCCATTGAAATTGTTTTTCTTTCCACCTAACTCATAAGCAATGTAGTTCAAAGTTGTTCTTCATGTTGCAGACTTCACCATTGGAACATGCCAAGTGTATTGCTTAATTGAAATATTGATAAAATGTATTTTATTTATATCTACATAAATATGAATGTAAGTGAATGAAGTTAAGCTGAAGTTACACTGTCTTTAAACAAACTCACAGGTCAGTATTCAGACACTTGAGTAAGCGTCAGCTTACTTGTTATCAGGTGAAGTCAGGGGTACTGCCCAGTCAGAGTTCAGTGCTGCCTAGTCAAATGCTCAGACAAATCTATCCAACTCACACACACCTCATTTCCTTGCTTCTGGGACCACCTTTAAGATGGCTGATTCTCCCAGAGGCTTAGGATTCAGCAAAATCGCATGGAGAAACCAGGCCTCCATGGGATGCTTCAATCTGGGATCTTCTAAATAATCTCTCATTTTGAAACTACACATTTTTCAGTATCTAGAGAAAGACAGCTAACAACATTTCTCAAAAGACATAGTTATACTATGTATCTCTGTTATTCCCACAGCCACCCACAAAACGTTATTTTTAAGGAGAGAAATTATAATTTTAAAAAGATTAGTTCAGCTCTTGAAATAATGTCCATTGCAAAGACCACAGGAGCTTAGGGTAATTTTTTTAAAAGTAATTTTGAATTTTTTTTAGCTTCAGCTAAAAAATTTATCAGAGGGATGGATATATTCATGGGGGGGGATGAGAAACAGTCATACCTTAGCCAACTTCCACATGGAGATGTAAAGGTCTACAAAAATTTGCACAATCAATTTTTTTTTCTTTATTTCATAGATGCAAAATCAAGACATAAGTTAAAAAGAAAGGAAAAAAAAAAAGCATATGTAGACCTAATAGGCTCAATTTAAAACCCACAGAAATTAACTGGAATCTTTTCAGCAGGCTTTGTAATCTCGTGTCTTTTGAGACCGTGCAAGAAAATGATGTGGATTAGGCTTTGGAGTAATCTCATAGGTGTTGGGAGCAGGGGAGAGAAAACAGGAATTTTCTAATTTAGACTGAAGAATACCCGTGGAAAACTTAGTATGGAAGAATCATGCAATTGCAGGAAGAGGACAATTCTATTCAGTGAAATCCAATTAGAGCTAATAATGTTTTTTGCTGCATGAAGTGAATAAATATTTCTGGATGAATAGTTTGTAAAATTCTCTATGGCCACGTAATTTGGTGTGATGGAGGAATATGTATGGATCTTTTTAAAGAAATATGACAACATTCAAGTTCTTCCTCAATGAGTATTTTGATCACCTCTGTTTTTCTGTTTCCAGCTGCTGCTTTTTTTTTATTGATGCACTCCCAGCTGAAAACTTTTCATGTGAACTGTGATTGAAGGATCTGCTGGAAAGTGGTTGCCTTCTCATTCCATTCATCTTCTTCCTGGTGCAGAATGTTTCCAGATTTTCAGAAAGCTACCAAACATTTTTTGGGAACCCAGTTCACAGGAGAGCTGTCACGTCTTTGGCCTTGGTCTTCCTACAATTTGGAGCATCTCCTGATTGTTCACCAGTCCTGAGCATGACGACTCAGCAGTGTTGTGTGTGCGTATCTTGGGATGGTCTCCTTGAAATAAAGTATTTATTTCCTTCAAAAATGTGCTTATTCTGCACTTAATGGGAAAAAATACTTTAGCCAATGCAATAAATGAAAATTAATTAAAATGCAATTAAGTCAATTTACGACAGACTCTTATCTTTAGAAATTTCAGGCTATTATTCTGAGGAAATTAGGCATAGTCTCTCTATAATTAGTGAGAAAATATACTGAAATGGATAATGCATGTCAGAGGCTGCCAAAATACTTGTTTTTAAAACAAAGATCTTTCAGGGAATGTCCCAGACTCCCAGTATTATGGAGCTTCAGAATTTGTGTGCAGACCTTTACATTACCAGGCCTGCATAATTAGAGGGATTTAACTGTGCCCATAAGGCTGCCTGCTTTCTCCTGATGCTTTCCCTCAAACACACACTGCTAATGCTGGTGCAGCTACTGGTACTGATAGTGGAAGCCCTATATATTGAAGCTCCAGGCAGCTGCCAGCACTTTAAATATTGGTTGTCTAAACCTGCTCAGAGCAGCTCTATACACAATAAGCAGGTGATGCTGGGGGTTGGAAGGCATCTTTGCATTCTTTACTGCAAGGTTCCCAGTGAATCAATACCAACAATGGTTACGTCTCCCTTCCTTTTTCTCCTCCCAAAAGCTTAGCCTGCAATATTCATATGGAGTTTTTCCTTTGTTTCAAGATCCTTTTACACCTAATGGCTTTGCTTCTGTGCGGTGCTGATTCTTCATCTGATTCAACCACTTTTGCTGTCTCTCTTCCCTGCTCCCCTGTTGCAGCATGTTTGAAAACTGTGAAGAGCAGTCTAAGAGTAGGAGAGTCTTTAATGCATCAAATGAAGTCAGCCTGTAGCCTGTCTGCTTTCTCATAGTCTGATCTAGCCATACTGAAGAGAAGTTGTGTACTGCTACTGAACTTTTTAAGAGAGAGAACAGATGAAGTTGGCAAGTTGTTAAAAATGCACTGTCTGCATCCCCCCATCCCACCTCTGTTTTTATCAGTTACAGTTACACTTTCTACTAATCAGAAAATGGTTCTTTCAACAACTGGTTTGCTTTGTGCTTTTGGTAGCATTTCATGTATCGCCCGGTAGTTAACTTGTTTGTCTTGTTAGCTAGTAGGGTCTGTGGAGAAATCTACAAAATTTACAAAAACCCATTAATTATGTTAAATTATTTACAGCTTCCTTTATTCTTTCACAATAAACTTTGTCTAAAATGAGCTGTGGCAGCAATGGCACTTTATCAGCAGATTGTCAGAATTGCCCTGTCCTGCAAGCTGCTCATGTTAGTTCTGCAAGTTTTACACAGCTCTGCTTTCAGTTTCAGTGGTGGATTTTTCAAATGGGATGTTAACTTCCAGAGGCAACCTGTTACTGCTGCACAAGCACAGCCTTGCCGGTAGTTTGAACTGATTAGATTTTGGTTTATCACAGCATGCCAAATCCAGACTCTTTGGGTTAGTGGCACAGCTAGGATATGCAGCTTTGAAATAATACCTCCCTTGGCCTAAGTCCCGACTAAGCTGCAGTTCATACACTGCCCTCCAAAAACAACAGGCTTTGTTAGGACAGAAGTGATTGTATGAGACATCAGATTGGCAGGTCAGAGAACATCAATGTGAACACACCCTGATCTGGTCTGCTGACACTGCTGTTTAGTTTAGTTCTTGTTTATTATATGTCATGTCAGAGTATAAAAACCCTCTACTGATGTGAGTACACTTACACACAAACATTCTGCAGAATCAGATCCCAAATATAGGCAGTTTTCAATTCAAAAAGGTCTTGGAAAAGTTGTTAGCTTAAGCAAACGCAGAGATATTGCAAAAGATTTAACATAACATTACTCATTTATAAGAGATCTATAAGGTAAAGATAAAGAAAAGTTGTATATGAACATACCTGCTTCAAAGATTTATAACCTAAATTCTAAAGGCAGGAAGATTATCAAACACAAAATAGGCAAGTAAACATATTTTTTTTTTGTATATCCACAGTTTTTATGAAATAAGCATTTTGAACTTAGAAATTACTTCCCATTTTGAAGAATTAAAACTTTTTCCCATCCTGAGGTACAGTAACCTGAACAGAAGATTCTAATGGAATTCACTGATAGTATTTCCAAATGGTAGATTTAAGCGCTTTTCCTTAAACTGGATTTTAAAATAATTCCAAGGGGACTCTTTAAAATGTAGTGTCATTCACATGTCTTCAGCTCTGCACTGTATTCTTACAAGAGAATAACTGGTGGAAAAACAGTCTTTCAATTGTGCAAGACAACGACAGCTTGTATGCTAATTGTAATGTTAATTAAAGACAGAAGTGTTAACAAGGTGTCCTGGTTTGGCCTAAACCAGGCCAATTTTCCTTTCAGTGATTTTTACTTTCAGCTAAGTCTCTTCTAAGTAACTGCACTTTCTGAAACTCACTGCATGTTGTGCAGACAGTGTCTGCTTCCAGGACTGGAGGAAAGCGAGTGTCACTCCAGTCTTCAAAAAGGGCAAGAAGGAGGACCCGGGTAACTATAGACCGGTCAGCCTCACCTCCATCCCCGGAAAGGTGATGGAACAACTTGTCCTTGGTGCTGTCTCTAGGCACATCAAGGATAGGGGGATCATTAGGGGCACTCAGCATGGCTTCACCAAGGGGAAGTCATGCTTAACCAACTTGATAGCCTTTTATGAGGATGTTACCCGGTGGATAGATGATGGTAAAGCTGTGGATGTGGTCTATCTCGATTTCAGTAAAGCGTTTGACACGGTCTCCCACAGCATCCTCGCAGCTAAACTGAGGAAGTGTGGTCTGGATGATCGGGTGGTGAGGTGGATTGTGAACTGGCTGAAGGAAAGAAGCCAGAGAGTGGTGGTCAATGGGACAGAGTCCAGTTGGAGGCCTGTGTCTAGCGGAGTCCCGCAAGGGTCGGTTCTGGGACCAGTTCTATTCAATATATTCATTAATGACTTGGATGAGGGAATAGAGTGCACTGTCAGGAAGTTCGCTGATGACACAAAACTGGGAGGAGTGGCTGACACACGGGAAGGCTGTGCTGCCATCCAGAGAGACCTACACAGGCTGGAGAGTTGGGCGGGGAGAAATTTAATGAAATATAACAAGGGCAAGTGTAGAGTCCTGCATCTGGGCAAGAACAACCCCATGTACCAGTACAAGTTGGGGGCAGACCTGTTGGAGACCAGCGTAGGGGAAAGGGACCTGGGGGTCCTAGTGGACAACAGGATGACCATGAGCCAGCAGTGTGCCCTTGTGGCCAAGAAGGCCAATGGCATCCTGGGGTGGATTAGAAGGGGTGTGGTCAGCAGGTCGAGAGAGGTTCTCCTCCCCCTCTACTCTGCCCTGGTGAGGCCGCATCTGGAATATTGTGTCCAGTTCTGGGCCCCTCAGTTCAAGAAGGACAGGGAACTGCTAGAGAGAGTCCAGCGCAGAGCCACGAAGATGATTAAGGGAGTGGAACATCTCCCTTATGAGGAGAGGCTGAGGGAGCTGGGTCTCTTTAGCTTAGAGAAGAGGAGACTGCGGGGTGACCTCATTAATGTTTATAAATATGTAAAAGGCAAGTGTCATGAGGATGGAGCCAGGCTCTTCTCAGTGACATCCCTTGACAGGACAAGGGGCAATGGGTGCAAGCTGGAACACAGGAGGTTCCACTTAAATATGAGGAAAAACTTCTTTACGGTGAGGGTGACCGAACACTGGAACAGGCTGCCCAGAGAGGTTGTGGAGTCTCCTTCTCTGGAGGCATTCAAAACCCGCCTGGACGCGTTCCTGTGTGATATGATCTAGGCAATCCTGCTCCGGCAGGGGGTTGGACTAGATGGTCTTTCGAGGTCCCTTCCAATCCCTAACATTCTGTGATTCTGTGACTGATAACGCTCGAAGTTTGTGGTTATCGCTGAGGCGCCAGTAGGGATGTTAGGCAGAAAGGCTCTTGCTTATACTTATTCCTAGAGGAACCAAGGTCACTGCTAGATTCCTCACTGCTTATGAGTGAAGAGCTATAGAAGAAGTCACACCTGCAGGGAAGAGCGGACAGGGCAGGTGACCCAAAATTGACCAGTGAAGGTATTCCATCCCATACACGTCATTCTCAGTATAAAGGGGGGGATCATGGAGGGTCTCGCTTCTTCTGCTTGAGGCTTGGGCTGCTTCTGCTGCTTGAGCCTTCGGCCCTTTCTTCTCCCTTCTCACCCTTCTGCTATGGCCAGTGTCCAAGGAGGACTCTGTCCGTTTTCCTGCTGTCCCCGATCCTGATCCGTGCATCCCTGAATCCGGTTCCCGTCCGTTGCTGGGCCCAGCCTGGGCCTTCCCGGAGCCTGCCCTGCAGTGCCGGTGGGGATGTGACCAACATCGGGGGAGCTCGATCTTGGTTTTGTATATATTTGATTATTCCAATATTATTATTATACTCTTTTTCATTATTATAGTTTATTAAAACTGTTTTAACTTTCCAACCCGTAAGTCTCTCTCCCTTTTCCCTTTCCCTTCAGGGGGTGGGTGGAGGGGGAGGGTTAACAGAGAGTGTCTGCCACAGGTTTAATAGCCGGCCCAGCTTTAAACCGTGACACAAGGACAACAAAAGGTGCTCTCTTGTGATATTTTGAAATGTGATAAAGTGCTTAGTTCCATAATGGTGTCTATTCTATTTATGTAATATGGAACAGTGTGCCTTCCTGTCTTCACTCCTCTTTTTGGACAGTTCTGGGTTTTATATTGTTAAGTGACTGATCGTTGGCAGCACAGTAACACCCGAAAGAGGCTACATTGTGCAACCACAGTTTTGAAAGGGTTTACCTGAGCACAGCTTCTTCAAACATTACTTACAAAATGTTATGCTACCAGGGTGCCTGGTGACCACGAATGCACTCATCTTTTGTTAAAGATGTGGTAGCCAATGTAAATAAATAATTTTTCCTTTGCTCTTCTCCTCATCTCCAAAAACCCAGTAGTAATCTGAAAAAAAAAAGGCAACAAACCCAATGCTGATATAACATTAAGGCATCAGGTCTGAATACAGAGTTTGGAAATGAAATTAAAGGTACAGTTGACAATTCCCACAGTTGACAACATCATCTGTTCAGTAACACATATGTTTGGTGTTGTGAATGACTGACCTAATCAATGTGTTCTAGATACAGTTACCAAATATCCTTAAGCTTGTTAGGCTCTTATGTTTCAGTCTTGCCGTTTTGGCTATTCTACAGCACCAGGTACATGGTAATGGAAATATATTCAAATATCTTCCCCCCTGCTGCCCCTTTTTCATTTAAATTAGAAAATCAAACCAACCAAGCCAACCACCAAACAGCAGAATTGTGGCACTGTGGGAAAAGGAACTTGCATGAGACTGTCTCTGGTTTTGTAACAACTACAACTTTCCTCCTGAAAATCTGTCTCCTTGGCAAATCTTCTACTCAGAAAAACCCTCCTGCAAATATTTGTGCAAATGGAAATAGATTACAAGAAGGTGGCGGTTTGATTTCTAAGTATGAGTGAAGCTACTGATATATTTTTATAACACCAAAAGTTTGTGGTTTAAATCTCTTCCTTTGACATCACTTTTTTGTTCAGATGAATCTAGGACAAAGAGACTGACCAAATCCAGAAAATGAGTATTTAAAATAAAAAGTCACTTGAGAATATACTTCTACTATGGTATGTAGGATACACCTCTACATCGACCATCCTTCCTCTTGGATTTTGTTGATGCATTGGTAAGGAAAGTCCTGAATACAATATTGCTTTATGAAAAATAGTTAAGCAAACAGTCTCTGCTCTGCAACTATTATAGGCACAGAATTAAAACCCAGGCCATTTGTCAGGACTTTTTTTTTAGATCTCGTAACCTAAGGGGTAAAAACCAACTCACATTAGAGTTACTGCACACTGTACTGTGAGATTGATATTCAGATGTTTTACATAACAGTGTGAAGCTTCTACCTAAATTTTGGGTTTCTGTTTCAGATTGAACAAATCACAGTAAAAGACGATACAATTCCCACAGATGCCTTTCCAAGAAGTTCCTTTATGCAGAGCTGGAGGGGAGGCAAGATGTTGGCATAGCTGTTGACCTAAAAACCTGCTATGCCAACATATTGTCATCTTTCCTGTCTGTTTGCGGCAGAGACAAGTTCTACATTGTAATGGTCATTTGAAACAGCTTTAGTCCTTGTAGAGAGCTGGAAATGCCATTTCTCTGGCCCCCCCTTTTGAGTCAATGTGGCAAGTGTTTATTAGTTGTATAACTACTGAAGTAGGGACAGAATTTGAAAGTGCTTTTTTTTTGTTACTCGAACGACAGCTTAACTTGCTCTGAAAAAGTTAGTGTAGAGATGCAGTGAGAACGGGGCTGGGGAGGCAGCCAGGGGACAGGACAAGGATTGAATGTTTCAGTGCCTTACCTACGTGTTTGCAGAGAGATTATGAGTTGTCAGTTAGCAGCCTGCATAGCAGTAATTCCGTTTACATATTTTTTCCCTAATTCTGATTATATACTCCTTCCCTACGTACTTTTAGTATTTGTACTTTCTCTTAAGAGCTGTCTAGTAAAGGGTTTTGAGCAATGAGAATACAGTGGTAGTCAAAAACTGAATGAACACCCACTAAAGAAATGTTGTAGCTGCATTTCACTGATCTGTTTCCAGTACTTAAATAATAATAAAAAAACAGTAAAACTTGATCTTGAAGAAGGTCTTATGATTGCTGTACAGGGAACCTCAAGAAAAACGTAAATTACATGAATGATGAAATTGCTACATGTACTTGTTCTACATAACATGTTACTTCACAAAATTAGAGTTTTGCTTAGAGAATCTAAAATTAGACTCTTGATCAGGAGTAGCAGTGCTACTTAAAAAAAACATAATGAAGCAGAACTTGGTTCCAGATTGTATACATTTGCAGCAGTGCTTTTACACTCACAACTCTTCCTGTCACTTAAGTACTGAGTTTGACATGTATATGAAAAAAAAAAAAAGAAAAATCTGTTATGACTAGGTTGTGTCATTGCGAAACCTAACTTTGGGTTAGTATCTGCACCCACCATAACAAAGGATTACAAGTTAAATGTTTCTATTACTTTCAGCTATCTAGTGTTCAATGTTATGTAATCTCTACACTTAAGCTATATATCTACAGTGGGAGGTCATGCAGGTGATCTATGAACTTCTCATTTTAGTATTCTACTGCACTCGTGATCACACACATAGAGCAGTGCACTAAATATAGTTGTAGAAAATTCCATCATTCTTGCAAACATGCAGAATTCTCCTCTCCTGATCCACGCTGAAATTAATCTGGTATATAAATAACAAGGTCTGAAGTCCAAAACACATAACATTACTTTTGTTCTCAAGGCAGGATGCAGACACAACTAAAAATTCAGCTCCCCTCCTGCCCCAAGCCTACCGTGGGTCCACAGAGCAGGTGGCATCTTTCTTGTGGCAAGATAACTTCTTGCTCTCTAACAAGCAGCATCCCATTATTTGTATGCCTAGCCTGTTGTTACCGGACCTTTTATCAGTGCTACTGTTCTAATAATAAAACAAATCCTACTTGGTTTTCTGAAAGGAAAAAATGGTGGGAGGCTAGCTAACCTGTTAGAATGAATTAAACAAAAATAGAGAAACATGTTTGATATAGGAAAACAATGATAATGATCTGGTCTTCATTTTAGTGGCAATCAAGTCTTCAAGTAAGTGCTGTAGAACCAGTGTTGTGTCCAGCACCTCACAAGCAGAGATGACAAAACACTTGTTTCTGCAAAGGAACAACTCTTCTTTCTCAAACTTTAAAAAAGAACTCAAGCCTCTCTATTACTGACTTTTAAATACTGTGTTTTGGCTGGAGCTTAGTGAAATCTGCCAGAGTATCATTGTTCATTACTTGCAAGGGAACAAGTTTAAAGCACATGTACACAATATTCCAGTCCTAAGCAATACTGAATGCTAGCAATGGAAGTGGTTCCGCATTTCTCTTTCTTTGCCTCAGGATCGTCTTACCTCTGAAAATAACAAAATGGATCATACTTTGTACTTAGTGATGCAAGTTTTACTTGCTTATCCAATATCACAAACCTGCTGTCTGCATGTTGTTTTACTTTTTACAGAAATTCTTTCAAATTCAGGTAAAATATACCCTTTTGAAGACTGCATTGTCCTGAATGTAGAAGAGGTTATTTAACAGACAGTGTACACTTCAAACTTCATAAAATTGCACTCCTGCTGTCTTCAATAGATTCAATAGAATTTAGGCTTGGTATTTTATCATCAAAACCAAAAATTCTGATCTTTTTGGTAGGTTTGCTAATGTTTAAAAGCTTAAGCTTTTTAAATTTAAAACACAAATTCATTTTTCCAGCATTCATCAAAAATAAATGCTTCTCTGTTTAGAAAACACTTTTTCTATGCTTTCCACAACAGCTATGGCTTAGAAGAGTAGCATACTAACCCAGCACAGTGCCATTGACTCTTGTCTTAAGCTAGAGTATGAGTATCTGTCCGGTAATTGCAGATTTGCAGGAAATGTGCTTCCTTGCTGATGAGTTTCTAGGTAATACCTTTTACTTTGTTCCTAATAAGCAGTGGCTATAGAATGCAATACAAGTACCAGAAAAGCCCAGTTTTTGAGTAGCCACCTAAATAACAGTCTGTGGGTCTTGCAAAATAAAAGTTTCTGTCTAAAGGGTAGTTTGCAAGTCCTGAGGCAGTTTTGGTCACAATTCTTAAGTGTGACATATAAGCAAAATATTTTTCCTTTCCCTCCTCTCCTCTAAACTTGCAAGATTTTCCAAAGCTATTTGTATTTTTTTCAACATGTTCACTAAACATGTGACACTGCAATGATTTCTTTATTTTCTGTCTCAATTTAGGTGCAGATAGAAGTCTTTAAAACTCATAGCACTGTTTAAGAAAGTAGTTGCTTTTTTCCCTTCCTTCATGTTTATTAAGAAGTTATTTTATGTTTGCATACTAGTATTTCATAGATGTTTCATGGCAGCTCTTTTATTTTGAGCTCTGTTTATGATTGTGTTGCTGAATTGTATAGTCTGTATTATGATAGAGCAATGAGCCTCAGAATAGACTTACAGTGTGGGCAGGCAACCTTCTTTCTTCCCAAAACTGCTCCAGAGTCTTAAGTCTGTTGTGTGTCACCTCATGAACCAACTAAATTAGAACAGGTCTCAAAAAAACCCAATCAAAGCCAAAACCCCAGAAAACTGCAACTCCAAACTTAAAAGGAAAAAATGAATGAAATTCCACTTGAGGCTCCTCAAGTGTTTAGTAACAGGACAAAGAAAGACAGGCAAGCTTTTTCTTTTCAAATTTGGAGTCACATTTTTTTTAAAAAAACACTCCATAAATCAAATACTCTTTTTCTGACCCTCCTCGCAAATAAATGTCACTGTCATAATGCAAACATGTTACTCCTACCTCGTAACTTCAAGATACTAAAAAAGACGATTCCAGGTAAAACAACCCACACAAGACATACTTGGATCTGTACTGACATGCAGACTATAGTTTTCTTATGCTCTTCACTCTGAAAAATAAGGTGTTTCAACAGCAGATCACGAAGAAGTTTTGGTGTGGGTATTGACTGAACTGACTAAAGCCTTAACCAGTTAACTAGACAGAATGCAGCAGCATTCATTACAAAACCCAGCATGTTATAGGATGCTTTTGATGATAATCTGACATTATATAATATTATAAATTCCCAGAGTTTATCAGAAGATGCAACTGTTCAGATATTTATTTTGGTGTGTTAGGCATTTCCTTTTGTCTGCTGCTTTAACTGGATTTTACTCAAGTAAGAAGGGCTTGGAAATCAAAACTTGCATCTTGTGAAGCATTCAGAATATTTTGAGGTGTGCTGGACTGGGCCAAGAAGTTAAAATTTCTTAAACATTCTGAAAAGTTTTGTCTTGGCATTTCTGAAAAAGTGTATTTCAGCTGCACTGAAACTTTGTTTCAGCTCCAACTTTACACAGTGCAGTGTTCTAGTAATATACCTGTAAAGCTTAAACGATACTGAGCCTTGTCTTCAACAAACTACAGAGAAATCAGCATATTCTGTGAAGAGAGAAGAATTACGGCAAAATATTATTTCTGTAGGAATCAACTGTGCTGTAGAAGTAGTATGTCTACTATAGTTACTGTAAATCATATTTACTGTATCATAATAAACATATTCTCAATAAGTGCACTTCAAGTAAAGGATAACTGGTTTACTTGTTTTTACGTGTATAGACTTAAAATTTATGTTAAAGGTGGTCTGGTATGTTCAGAGGAATGATAAATGGTGCAGAAAAGAGCTGAACAAGAACAAAGAAAATGATCCATATCTTTCTTGCCAAATACAAGACTGGGCAGAATTATAAGGAAGGGGAAGGCAAGGGCCTGGGGTGAGATTCTGACCTTGCTGCTGTCAGCATAACTACTGTTCCGTCCTTGTTTAGGATGAAGATACAGCCGTGGAATTAAGTTCGCTGTTAATGGGGTCTGTTTTATAACTTCTCTTTTATGAATGACAATCCTTAAAAATGCTCAGGTACTGTGCTTCACTTATCATCCTAACAGATATTCCTTGTTACTAGTGCTTATATACTCTGCGCCCTCTTTGACACAGCAGTAGAGGGAACTTGGAGGCCCCTTTGCGTTGCCAGAGAAGGAGAGAAATCATCCCAGAGGGAGCTGGGGAATGCAACACACAAGCACTCCACCAGGCAGACCAGTGGGTGACCTTCATTAGTCAGCAAGATTCAACCGCAGTTGGCAAGCTTGGCTCCTGTGATCATGGAAATACACTGTAAATATAGCACAAAGGTTGTCCAAAATAGGAAAATAGCATTGGGGGAAAAAAAAGGAAAAGGTAATTGAAAACTAGTAATACAAAGTATCTTCAGAAATAAGTGGAAGAGGAAGCAAAGAGTCTTTGTATCTCCAGTGATCCCATTATCCTCTGGACTGGGTTTGGCACTTAGAATCTCTGTCTAGATTTCACATGATTACATATTGTGTATAGCACTGATTTTATTCTCCCCTGCTACTTGATAATTGCTACCACAATTGAGACATGCAGAGAGACAAGAAAAAGCACAGAACAAAGGTTTCTGTTCTTTCATACTTCTGTGATAATGGCACAAATAAAAACTAACTGCTTGTTTCAGTCTGTTGGCTTGTCTGAAGAGTTGCTGTCAAAATTGTTCTGGAAGACAAAGGCCTATCCTCATCCACATCAACTGCAAAACTTCTTTTCCAGAGGGAGATGGAAATGTGCCATGTTCTGTCATGGCACACACAGACCTACCGCATAAGTCAAAACAAGAAATGCTCCTTGAACAATACACTGTATTGAAAGCTGTTTGTCAACCATTGTTTGCTTCTTACCTTGCAGATTTTTTCAGTAAAAGACAAAGATTTTGCTCGCCTGCCATAATGTGTGCAACTGGAAGTATAGAAGATGACAAGGTGAAGTTACACCTCAATTAGATAAATCAATTTGAATTTAGGTTGGCTGTTGGTGACAGTTTCTTAAAATGTTCTTTCATAACTAAGTCATTTCTTAGATTGTTTTCAAGAGCATACGTATGCTAATACTTGAAGAATGCTTGGTTTCTGATAGCTCCCTTGACAAATGTTCCCTAGCATTAAGTATTTTGGAGGTACTTAGAAGCAGTTTCATTTATGGTTTCTGCCAGCTCTGTAGAGCATGTCTGATCTTTAGTCATTCAGGGATAAATTCCATTATTTCTGGTAGTTGGTTTTTATACTATTAATTGATTATTATGATTAGTTACCTATTTAAGTTGTGGGAGATCAGTTTTTATATTCACTGCTGCATTTGTGTTCTTTTATTGCTGAAAAGTTTTCCAGTGCTGAAATGCATGCCTAACTGGAGAGTGAGGAAAAGGAAAGTGGACATAATTGAGTAGGAAATGGAATTAAACTGTCTACCTATTGCCATTCAAGGAGGAAAAAGTAGGCTTACTTGGGAAAGACAAGACGACGTTAATAATGGTACTGAAAAAGTAGTCCTGTTTGCTTAAGAACAAGAAGGAACTGGAGGAAAGTTGTCATGTACAGAACGAAAACTACTTCAAAGCTCTTTGCTGCTTTTCCATCACCTGATGAAACTTGCTTATATCTGCTGCTGACCTGTGTGCATGTGTGTATGCAGAAAGGTTTATTGATTGATTCATAGGTAGGTAAGTACATGTGCATGTCCACAGTAGCAATTCTGAAATATCTTGGTAAGGGTCTACTTAATGTATTTTAAAATTAACACAGCACCAATTCATTCTTTAACTTTCCCACCTCAAAATTAGTCTTTCTTGAACCACAATAAACACAAAAAAGCAAAAACACAAACATCTCTTTCATTCCCTTACACAACACAAAAAGGAGTAGCTACAATTACTGTGAATAAGGTCAACATTTCTTACACCCCTGTTTTACAGTCAGGAAACTGGTAAATAAATTCATATGATTCATAAGAAATTATCATTAACAGCATAAAAAGTTACTCATGTCTATCTCTAAATGCCTATTTTTCTTCTCGAAGTGTGCATGTGGACTAATTTTAATGAAGGCAGTACCTCTTCAGGTAATGTACTGGGTTTACTGAAGTAACCATCAGCTGGATGGTTGCTAATCTGGGCTCCTGGCTACTCATTTATGCAGATATCCCATTTTCAGGCATAGTGTACATAATGCAGCAAATTGATGCGATCATTACTCTACCAGTTGCTAAACTATTATCCAACAATATCCCAACAAACACTATGCACACTCCACTGCTACCGTCTTCTGCTGAGTTTATAGAATAGGATGCAAGAATTCATCTGTATATATATATTTAACAGTGCTTGGATGAGCATATTCTCATAATGAGGTCATAAAACAGGTGAAAAGGGAGTAGAAAAGCTCATCCAGAATTTGGGTGGCATGAAAGGTCTCCAGTGCAGTGTTACTTCTGAGCAGGGGTGACTTTGCAAAAGCTTCATCTGGGAGAGCTCTGCAGCTGCTTTATCCAAATATCCAGACCTGCTGTAATGATGTTACAAGATTGCATCCTTTTTTAATACTACTGTTTTTCACTTTAGATGGGGTAAAGAGAGGTTGAAGAAGGATGCAAACAGTAAAGACATAATATCCATAACTTCAGTACTGTTAGGGAAGCTTATTTGAGTAACTGTAGTTTCATGTGTACTGCTTACCGTGATCATGTCTCTTGAGTTCCTGGCATATAGCTCTTCAGGGCAGCATATTTCCCTCTAGCATTTCCATTCCAAAACCGGGACAACCTTATTTCCAAAAGCAGAAGTCTTCACAGGGTAACCAGCACCCTCTTGTGTTCATGGTGCGCAGAGGCCAAATCTTGTGCCGGTAATTCTGGATAACTCTGGAATCTCGTTCACCACTCAGTGCACCTTCCACTGCCCCAAATCTGATGTGACAGCAGGAGCCTAAAGGCTCACACGTGTTCTTCCAATAACTGGCAATTGCCCAGACAGGAAAGCAGTAATTAGCACAGCTATATATACCTCATGTTAATTTGCACTAACACCATCAGAAATCTTTGATCTGAACAACTTTTGCCCCAGTATTTCTTTGGAGCTACCACGACCTTTCCAGGAAGCATGCGAGTTTCTCAAAAAAGTTTTCATCGTGTCTTCAACTGAAGGCAGAAAGCCCTCAATTGGCGCTTCAAACCTCCAACACTTTGTAAATTGCACAAGAAATAGTGCAATAGCAATGAAATGACCTAAGTAGATCCAAAGCGGAACAAATACACAGTTTGGCTAGGGTACAGCACTGGTATCTGGATAAAAGCACAACTGATGCAACTACCAGTTATTTCAAAAATGAAGAGAACTGCCAGCCCCTAAACTGTTCATACGTTAAAGATTTTTTTTCTGTTCAGATTACTTCATACAGAAAATCAGAATTGCATACAGTTTGTAAACAGTTCTTTGTAGAAACTACTCAACAGCTGTAGAGTTTAATAGAGAACGGCATATTTTTGCAGCTTTCGAAATCCTCCTACAGAATTATGTAGCATACACTGTTCTTCTTGCACAGCAGTGATTCTTCAAGCACCCTCCAGTGTGATCACTATTTTCTGTTTAATTCTGTGGGTTTCTCGATGAATGAAGAAGCCAGTCCAAGTATTTTGCACATGAATATAACCATATTTTATCATGTTTGTATTAATGCTTATCTACGTAGATTTTTGTCATCTTTGCTAGCTGAGTCTTGAATAACTTTTCCACATAAGGATATTAGTAAAACTATTTGAATCCAATTTAAATTCACAAGTTATAAAAAGATGTGTAAGAGTTTGTAGTAGGTGAGTTGAATACGTATAAAATATATACTGAAAAATATAAGAAGCAACAATAGTGCTGAATGCACTCATGAAGATATATTTAAAGAAAAAAAAATTACTTCTGGCCACAATAACTAATTCAGCACCAGGGAAAAGACTTCAATGAAATTTCTGGGTCTGGCACTGTGAAAAGTACCACCAAAAGTACTTAAAGCATCTCAAAAAACCCAGCTTTGTCTCCTGAACCACAGCGTTCCTTATGTATATAATGAGGGTGAAATATTACATACTACAACCTGCTAGATCTGCTCAAGTCGGGGTGTGACATATTCCAAATTTCTTTCAGCTAATGTGTATCAGGGATACAGCAATGTATGGGTATGAAGGGATGAGCAGCTGGCAGCCTGCTCTTGCAGCCTAGGCGGGCCACAGCGCACCCAGCTTAGGTGGTCTGTCTTCACATCCACTAGCCTCCATTGGTGCATTATGGAGCACTACCTCTACCGCTAGTGTTTATAACATACCGCCAGGAGAAAAAAAAGTCCCGCTTTTTTTTGGTGTCATACCTAATGCTACAAATAAATGAGCTAATCCATCTTTGATTATGCACTAGAAGAAGACTTAGAATTGCCATCTTTTGCCTACAAAAAGTACCTGGAGTAATGTAACACCCAGGCTGTATTGGTCTGTTGTTCTGGTGAGTTTAGTAATACTTTTTTTAAAAAAATCTGCTGAAATGCAGAAAAATATCCCCCCCTGCTAGACTTTGTAAAGACGACTGTTAATTTCATGAATACAAAGGAGAGGTGAGGTTATAATAAAATTACAGCTTGTACAGCATCCTCCATGGATATGGTACACAAAAAGTTATAATCTCTCATTTGCCTTTATGCTTTTAATTATACTCTTACTTTTAGTTGCATTTGATTTAATACATTAGCCCATTGTGATTAGTCTCATTTCAGTGATCTCTATTGGCAAGGATGTGCCAAGGTCTGAAGTGTTACCTGTTTTATGGATAAATGCAAACAGGCAACAACTGCCAATGTTGTCTTCCAAATTCACAACCAGAATTCAATTATACTTTAAACAACTATGCAGATTAAAGGAGGCTTAATCTTGGCCTGGAAGATACTGAAGCAGACCTTTTAATGCTTAGTTATTGCATTTCTCAATTGACTCTTTGGGGTGGTTTCTTTAATTCCTTATAGATGTTATGAAAAGGCCATAAAAAGAAAAGAAGTGGCAAACCTGTAACGAAGAGTTCTAAAATCGTTACAAATATTCCAAAACTCACTGACTATTCTGAAGGTAAAAAAAAGAAAGCTGAACAAATGCATAACTGCTATACAGATCTTTTTGGGAAAAGCAGATAAATTTCTAGCTGATACAACACAGAAGA
Organism: Nyctibius grandis; assembly: GCF_013368605.1. Taxonomy (NCBI): domain Eukaryota; kingdom Metazoa; phylum Chordata; class Aves; order Nyctibiiformes; family Nyctibiidae; genus Nyctibius; species Nyctibius grandis. The sequence goes on along the minus strand of NC_090695.1, from coordinate 70,691,031 downwards.
GCATACCTGAAAATCGTGTGCCACTAATTCACTCTAAATACTCTGGAAATTCAGTCAGGGAAATGTACTTTGACGAGATCAGTGCAAACAGCCGTGCCAGAATTCCAGCTGCAGAAAGGGAAAATGAGCACAACTAGTGTGACCTCTGTTGTAAGTAAGACTGTGGTGAAGAATGGTAGGGTATAATGTATTTTCATAGAACCATAGAATCAATGGGTTGGAAGGGACGTTTAAAGGTCATCTAGTCCAACCCCCTCTGCAAAGAGCAGGGACATCTTCAATTAGGTCAGACTGTCCCTGAAACACACCCCTGCAGCGGGGTATTTACAAGCCCTCCCACCACAGTGGTGATGTGCTGTGCCTTGGTTCTACCCTGGCAGACCACAAGGTTTGACATGCACCTCACCTACGTGTCCCTCTGCATGCTCTCAGCCCCTTGGTAGGTGCACAGAGCATGAAGTCCCTGTCCAAGAGGGACAGCAGCAGCTGGGCTGTTACAAGCAAATGCTGGGGAGACTGTGCAAGGTGGCTGCTGATATGGTGAGTGCTATGGCCTTGATGCATGTTTTGCAGCAAGGGATGCAGAGCTTCCACCCGCCCCAGCAGCAGCAGGGGCATGTAGGCACCTGGCAAAAAAGGCACTGGGTTTCACTCTCCTGCTGCAGAGGAGCCTCAGCTTCTGGAAACACCAGATGCTGCTGCAGGTGGGAATGAAAGTGGATGGGGGTGAGGGAGGAGCAGGATGATTCTGGTCCTATTCACTCTCTTCCCTTTGATCTTTGATTTGTCAAAGTCTGTCCTATAGGGAGGGCCCAAAGTGGACACAGTACCCAAGTAAGGTCTGACACACACTGAGCAGAGGGGGACAATCCCTCCTCTTGTTCTCTGGACCGAGCCCTATTCACACCACCCTGGGTGCTGCTGGCCCTCATTGCTGCCTGGGCACAAGGCTGTTCCCAGCTCGGCTCACTGCCCATGGCCCCGTCCATGGGTAGTGCCATCACAGCCATGTTGCGGCCTGCCAGGGAGAGGCAGAACAGTTACCCAGAGCCTGGGTAACTGCTCACATCCATGTTCCCCACCTCTCAGGCTGGATCCTGTGTCTGCAGTGGGGAGTTATTTCTCAACATTGAAATTAGTAGCCGAAAGAACGAGAAACACGGTTTATGGAGAAGCGAACACCTGCCTTCATTCCACAGCTGATCTCACAGTCGAGACTAGAGCTTCATTCTCTCCTTCTTGTGAGAAGATGACCTTACACATTTTTGCCTCAGTTTTGCATCAGCACAATCCTTCCTATGTGACACACTTCACTGTAGTGTTTGTGGACCTGATATGCCTGTCCTTTTTTTCATTTCCATGACAGTATCTGTCCCTGACTCTGGGAGGAGTAAGAGCAAAGAAGGTGGTCTGTCCAGAACTGCATCTGTTGGACACTCTGTATCTGCCTCTATTTTGTGGTCACTGCACTCAACCCAGCGCTAGAAAGCAAAAGCATGTGCAGTGAAGTGACTTCTCAGACGTAATAAAACCAGAAGCAAAACCCACCACATTCTGTTTCCAGCCCCACCAGAAATGCCCTTGAGCTAAGTGCATTGGCTCTCAGAGCCTGTGCTTAATGTGCATGTGGAGAGCAGATGGTTAATGTCTGCTGTGAATATTATTTTGTGAATTTTGTCATCAAGCTTCAGGGAAGTCTTCCAGTTGGAAAACACTGCCATAGTATCTTGAGTACTCAAGTCTTTGGCTTTTCACAGATATGTTACAAATATTTGAAATTAAATGAAATTCAATTTAATCATAAGAAGATAAGTTTAGTAGAATAGGTGTAATGGTGGAAGGGGTGCTGTGTTCTGCCTTAGAGTCTGTGAAGTTAGCTATAGGATTGTTAAATTTTAACAGGTAACCATGGAAACCCCACTAGGTAAGTTACTGGACTTCTTGTTTTGTTAGGAGACCGACATGGATGCTAGTGAAATACAATGAACACCTGTAATGCTACTTGGAAATCCCCTTACCCTTCCTATCTTGATTCGGCCAGTAAAGCTAAACTATGATTATAATAAAATTAAAATATTGATGTGATCATGTGATGGAGAGCTAACCAATGATTATAGTAAGATTGGAATATTGATGTGATTGTATGATAGGTGAAACCAATCAATGTAGAGGTTATGTAACAATGACTTGACTGAAAAAGTGTATAAAAAACGCTTAAATTTTGATGCTAAGGTGGACATGCAAGGTGGAGCTATCCCCCGTGTCACCAGCGCTGCAATAAAGGTGTGCCTGCTTCTTAATACTACATTGGTGTTAAGAGGTTTTATTCCCGATTTCGGTGACAGACGCAGTAACACATTAAGGAAAAAGGATCAACAGCCCCAGCCTGTGGTGATCCTCTGTCCATCTCCATACCTGTGCAGCTGTCTATGGGCACTGGTGACTCCTCAAATGAGGGATTTAGAGGGCAAGCAATCATCTCCTTTCCAAATATGTCCATACAGTTAATAAGGAACTCCACCAGCACTTTCACCTGCACACGTAAAACCACTGATTTCAATCCAAGGGGCAGAAAATGCATCAAACAGCCTTTCTGACTCCTGACTCATTCTTATGTGCAGAAAGCTGCAGCCATGTCACTGGAAAAGCTTCTCCACAAGCATTCAAGAGAGAAGACAGCAAGGAACTTCTCAACAGGAATGCTCTAATTGGCCCAGATTGGTGTAGCTGGTTGATAAATTCAGTGTATCTTGTCTTTTACCTCCATCAGCACCTCCAGCGGGAGCTGATTCTCTTTGCTCAGAATATCTGGTCCAATGCAGATGGCAAGACTGCTGGAGTCCATCCTGCTTGTTGATGAGGTTTGCTTGATGTGGTGCAGCAGAGGCAGCAACAACATGAGGATGAGGAGATGGGCTCTAGGCAATTTTTCAGCCACCCTAAGGGAACATGTACCTAAGGTAACACCACTTCAGTGGCTACTACTTCCTTAAAAGCGTGTATTTCATTAAACTTGTAGAAATTACATGTCTTCTAAAGAGAGGAAACCATATGCTTTTTCCATGATTTAGCAGCACTAACATTCAAAAATCACTAATGGCAGCTCAGTAGTGGGTTAACTAAGATCTGCATTGATGTGCTAGCATTACTGAAGCCTATGTCGTTGAAGGGTCAATATGTTGTCAAGAGAAATCACTGCAGGCTTTCCTAAGGCAGATGAAAGCCTGCAGTTGTGTTGTGTAGCTGTCAAGATACTCTAAGACAGCTTTCAAATCTGCTTTTCAGGAAGGAAGCATGGTGGTGTTTGCGAGCTCCTGGTTTCACTCAAGCCCCCTCAAAGAAAGACTTGTTGTCCATGCCCAATTGACAGCAGAGGGACTACCCTCACTAAGACACTGCAACTGCTGGCCACTTCTTAAGAGAATCACTTTGTGGAGCAATCTCAAGTGCCTTAAGGAAGTGTTCTGACTAAATAAATGCTTTTCTGCACCTCTTTCCTCCTAAATCCCACTCCACAGCAGGAACAAACAGCTGTCAGAACCAACAGGATTTTACAGGAAACTGTCAATTTGCAGGGAAGTCCCAGGCCCCTACCAGTGCCTCCACACCAGTGGCACTACCTGCAAAGCTTAGTCCTTCAGTTCTTCCAATCTCTCCTCCCCGCTCAGCTTCTCCAGGGGTCACATCCAGTCCTGATAGAGGTCAGCCAGCAAGAGTTTCAAGGGGATGTTTCAGAATAAGTCCTGCAGTGCCAAGAGCTTCAGATAAAGCTTTGAATGCTCCCTCTGATATCACAGGGAACATCCCAGTGACCCTGGCTTGGAAAAGGAAGGTTGGTTTCTGACAGAGCAGGCAGCTGCCAGGATATGGGCCAAGCAAACTTGTACTAGCCTGCTAACAGGACTCCCTGCTCTTCTTTGTCCTCTGCTCCCCCCTAAATCTCAGTATGCCTCCTGGAGGAGAACACTCAAGAAGAGCATGACGTGAGTTTCCCATGGCATGCCAGAAACCAGGGGCAGAACAAGAGGAACAGAAAAGGAGACAAAGAAAAACACCAAACTTGGAATTGTAAGTCTGAGAAACAGAGTTGGGCTACACTGTGGCTTTAGCGTGAGCTCCCAGCTAGGTCAAAGCCAGTCACTGAAGTGGGACCTGCATCACAGCAGGGAGCTCTTGCAGCCCAAAATCAAAAGAATTCACCTTTGCAATCACTGCCAGCAGGTGCACAGTTTGGCTTTCCTGTTCAACATCCCCTCTAGGGTCTAGGGCCTCCTTCAGCTCCCGGTGTGCTTTCTTGCTGGCAGGTGGTCTGAATATCCCCTCAGCTGATGGTCCTTTCACATCCAATATATCCAGGAGTTCCTGCAGGGAACACGGGACAGGGTGGGAGAATGGGGACTTTGATGAAGATAGGCCCTGTGGCATGTAAACTTCTCAGAGACAGAAGCAAGTTTGGATGGGATCTGCTTTAACTGGCATGGGATCTAGGTGTTGCTCCAGGGAGATCAGCTTGGGAGATGCATCATCTTCCGCCAGCACAGAAGTAATTTTGTGCCAGTGAACTCGCCTCACTGCCATGAAGATATTCTTGCTTCCTTCCTATTGGGAAACAAGGCACAGGTCAAGCCTTCATCTCCAAATCTTTCCCTGTGCCTTCCCATTCAACCTAGCCAGAATGTGTCCCCTGAAGAGACTGCTTAAAAGGGGAAAAAAGCCCATCTTTTGGGAAAATTCTCCATGGGGAAACTGTCCGAGAACCTTGTTAGCCCAAAGACAGTGTTTAGATACGGTTGGTGCTAGCCCATTGCTGAGGACTTTTTTTCTGGAAACACAGAAATCCCTAGAGGTTTCCAGTGCTGGGAAGAGTTCCTTGAAGGTTTTCTGTGAAACCACAAACTATTCACACAAAAGACCAGATCTGCTTCTCTTATTCACAGCTCTGGGTTTTCTCCCCTAGAGGTTTCTTCCAACAGAAGCGGTCTGGGCCAGACCAACCCCTAGACATGTCCTGCCATGTTTAGGCTGCAACCTAACCAGCAGGCCATAGCTGTCAGAAGGGTGTGCTGGGAGAAAAACACCCAAATCACCCACGTCCTGAAGTCCATGGTATCTTTCCTAGGAATGCTGCCTCTCAGGAGAAGCCTGAGGGATGGGTACTCCCTTGCTAGGCTTGCTTGCCTGGATCAGCTGGGACAATGTGCCATCTTCTCCACAGCCACCAGAGGCTGGACAAAGGATGCCCTTCAGCAGCCAGATCCTAACTGCCCTGGCACATCTGCAGCAGTAGAGGTCTGTCAGAGAGCAAAAGGACAGGGCAGCACCTTCCTTCACTTTGTGGTTTCACCTGCTGCAAATGAAAACAAAAACCTGTTTAAAATAAAACCGGTGAGTGCTCTCCTACCCTCCCCTGTGTGCCATGCAGCCCTACGCAGTGCAGCAGGAAAAACAGGGAGCAAACAGTTGAAACTGCAGCTCAGACTCAACGGCGTCTCTGGCTCCTGACAGGGAGTGTGCCATGACACACTGTCCCAGATCTTGCCCTGCCCTGCTGACGCTCTTCTCTGGGGTGTTGACAGCAGCAGAAGCTGTGTGTGCTCAGAGAAACAAGTTCAGCCACTGCTGCCAAGAAGGTTTCCTTGCTCTTGCATGAAATGTCCTCGCTTGGGGTTCCAGACCTCTGTTGCAACACTCCTGGGAGAAGCAAAAGGGCTGGGGTATCTTTAGCCAAACAACAGTCTTAGATATGCCAAAAGCAGCTTCCTCCTTTTACGAAATTAACATTATTACAGTGTTAAGGATGCCAGGAAGGTAATTGGGGTAAGAAACCTTTGTGGGCTTTGTCATACACAGCGTAACTATGGCCATGGCTGTAAATATTGTCTACAGCTCTGTTATCGCATAACTGTGCAGTTAACTTGGGGACAAGGATAAGGTTGCTGTGCAGGTCTGGGGAGTTTTTACAGAGGCACAAGGCCCTGGCTATTAAAAACCAAACTGATTGTTTGGCTATGATTTCCTGAGAGGCACGTAAGGTCTGTAAAAAAATATCACGAATGTAAAGGCTGGAAGTGTGCAACAGGCTAGGAACAGATCTATAACATAAACAAGCACCAGTGATCAAAAATCATGCCCATGATCAAAAATCCAGGAACAGAGGAGGGTTATATTGTCTATGACATGAAACATATGCAGGAAACCGGGACATTTCCCAAACTACAGTTTTAAACAGAGATAGACCTGGATGACCCTTCAGGTAAAGAAGGGGCAGAAAAGAAAACAGAAAGAAAATGGAAGTTTAAAGGGGACCCATCATGCACTTTATTCAGTTGTTTATTGACACAGAGCCCTGGGCTATGCCTTACTAGCGCACAATGCCAAAGGCTTTGATGGCTACTTTATTGCTAGTCAGTTTCTGAAAGAAAAAATGGACGTGCAGTTAATCACCCAAGGTGGTAAACTCATGTGTATACATGTACCCACCTTGCATATATATTTCATAAAGTCTTTAAATTTTTTACTCACAAAACCAAGCAGTCTCCTTCATGCTTTGGGTATTGAGAGCTGCAAAGGTTATTTACTCCATTTTCTCAAAACTGCTGAAAAGGACCACCGAAAGAGAATGTATTTTTACACACTTGTGGGCACATGAGTGTGTCGCTGTGACAAAATGAACTGGGGAGCTTGCAGAGTGCTTAGCCAGGACCAAACTGCCTACACTGTTCGTCCCCAGAGATGTGCTTTTTGGCAGCAACGTAAATGCCGTTGTCTGTATTACAAAGCAGCCTCCAATGGAACGCTATATTGCTGTCATTTTAGTAGCCTCTATCCCTTCATCAACAGAACAAAACAATACCCTCTTGGGTGCCCCAAGGGTTTTTTTGAGAATTTTGACACAAGCTACAGAATATACCTCCAACACCCACACCATGCATCACAGGGACGCCTTGAAAACCAGGGAGACCACTGCCAGCCTGGGCCCTGTAATAATCCACTTACATGGGTGCATCAGAACCTTTCCCAGATCTTTCTTTTGTTCTAGACACCCTGGTGTGGTCTCCCTTTTCAAGCAGAGGCACAGATTCTTTAATTTTACACACACCCCTATATAGGGGTTTGCATCCACCTGTTGGGCTCTGATCCCTGTGCAGAAGTTATGACTGTTGTTCTTTATAAATGCTGACGGCACATCAATGCAGCAAAAAGTGTTCCATGCTGTAAAATATCTCCACCTCTTGGTTTTGAGTGCCCTGTTAAAACACTCTGTGACAGAGGCTTTTACTTCATTATTTGCCAAAAAAATGGTGAAGATTATACTGCTTTAACAGCTTATTTAAAGGTTGGTTTAAAAATTACTTTATTGGCTTGGTCTGTAATTTCTGAGGCTAGTGCTCCCTAATAAAAATTGTTGTAAAAGCCCTGGCTATTTCAGAACCTGTTTTGCCTTGCAGACCAATGGCCCAGGCATGCCTGGATAATATGTCACCATTAAGTTGTATCGCTGTTGTGTTTGGAAGACTACTGCGTGTCCACCAAGTCTGCCTGCCACTGTGCATCCACCTCTGCCACAATCACCTTAATTCTTTTAAAGTGCTTCTTGCTGCCTTGTGTAAGCTGTAAGAGTTCTGGTTTGCAAGCCAGGCTTCTCTTCAAATCAGCAATTCACCTTTTAGCAGCTTCCAAGAGGGCATTTATACCCCCACATCTTCCCACCTCCTCAGGAGCATCATAAATGTCTTTTAACAGAAGTGGTGGTGTAGACACGTCTACTGACATGCCACTACTAGAATCATAGAATCATAGAATTGTTTTGGTTGGAAAGGACCTTTAAGATCATCAAGTGCAACCATTAACCTAACACTGCCAAGCCCACCACTAAACCATGTCCCTAAGCACCATATCTACACGTCTTTTAAAAACCTTCAGGGATGGTGGCTCCACCACTTCCCTGGGCAGCCTGTTCCAATGCTTGACAACCCTTTCGGTGAAGAAATTTTTCCTGATATTCAATCTAAACCTCCCCTGGCACACCTTGAGGCCATTTGCTCTTGTCTTGTTGCTTGTTACCTGGGAGAAGAGACTGACACCCACCTCGCTACAAGACACGTGTACAAAATATAACACTGGACTATAACACAAACACAGAGAAAGTTTATTAACAGAGTGTGAGGGGAGTTGGTTGCCAGTCAGAATTCTCCAGGGGTTTTCCTTTTTTGCCATTGAACACCACTGTCACTTCCATACCCATTCTTTTTCTTTGGCTGCTGCAGGCTTGGACAGGAACACCAGCAGGTCACAGCACACTTCTGACTTCTCCATGCTCAGACTGCCAGACGGAGTTTTTTGAAATGTTTAACAGGGTCATCGACCTTATAGACCTTATAGGAAGCACGTATAGCACCAGCCTGTAGCCTGTCATGGTCTTACAGGTTGCTGTAAGATCCACCAGAACCACCAGGAAAGGGAGCTCCCCACCACCATCTGCCCTCTCTATGCCACACCTTGAAATGTAGTTTGTGGTTCACAGACCACCAGCTGGTACTTTGGGTTGTCTTGGGCTTTTTTGGGAGTCCTGTAGGGTCCTAGCAGCCAATCACAGTGGGCCAGAAGAGGGGAAGGACTTCTGGGACAAAGTCTGGCACTGCATGGTCCTTCTGTTGCTCCCAGTAATGCCTGCAGGGGAGAAAGCATTCCCACCCCATGCAAAAAAGGCAGGTTCTCCAACCTCCCATCCAGTCAATCACTGCATACAAAACAGTATTTGCCATTTACTAGGGAGGAATTAAAAGGGCAATACTTGAACGCTTAATCAGTATTTATGTTTTCATTTCAGATCTGGTTACTGCTGCCACTGCAGACAGACCACGTGGAAGGGCTCCAGGCAGGTCCTGCACCACTTCTGCACAATCTTGCCAAAATCATGGGTACAGCCACTGGCTGCAAGAGGAAGGGCACAAATGAGCATGTCCTCCAACTGGCTATCCAGGGCTGTCAGGCTATTTCCCAGGTACAGACACTGTGTGAGAAGCACCGAGTTCCCCTGGACATGCATGGCCTCATCTTTTAGCTCCTCAACAATTAGTCACCGCCCACCAGCTGTGGCAGAGCAGGGTCCTCAAGCCCCCACTTGCCACGGCATGGGGGCAGCTTGTTGCTTACTCAAGAGTAAACAAAGTGAGACTTAAGGCTGAGCAGCCTTAAATCTCCCATGGCTGCAGGACCACTTCTTCATTTGTGTGTGATTGCTGTGCTCAAACATCATCGCAGCAAGGGCTGTCTGCTCCCCAAGGGAAGGAGAGCTGGGAGCCAAGGTGGATGCTCACACAGGCAGTGCCCTCACTAATGGGGCACAGCTGGGTGCTGGTAACAGGGTCCATCACCAGTCACAGAGAAGGCAAGTGATGAACCAGGTCCAGAATCCATCTGGGGAGTGCAGGCAGAGGAGATGGGACTGGAGACAAGCTACAACTTCCAGACGAGGGGTCCGTACAGGAGACAAGATGCTTAGACCATAGGTCTGAGCTGTCTCCAGGAGACAGGACTGGGGACTGAAGGCCCATGCCTAAGCTGAAATGGGGCTCACACAGATGAGTTGAGGGATTGGGGGTGGGGGTTGTGTGTGTGGAGGCCCCAGGTAAGGCTGCTCATGTCCCTGAGTCGATTTTTGTGCAGCTTCCCTTCCCAGGAAGGGGTGTTGTCACAGCTTGCAGAGATCTAGGTTTAAAGGTGACTTACTGGGGGCTGTAAGATCACAGCTCCTCTAGCCAGGCAAAGTATAGCTGTGTGCTCCAACTTACTTTATATAAAAAAAAATCCAATCCCCAAACTGAATAATCCAGCCTCCCATTCATCACGGTTCAACTAACACACTCATTTAGACGAGAGACAGCTGCTTGCTGATAATTTTATTCCATTACAACACTGCCACCCGTTGTTCATCTGCAGATTTTATTTTGCTCAGCTCCAGGCTGTGGTGGATCCACCACCAGCACAAAGGCTTAAAGCCCCCACTACTTATGTTAAACTGGAACATTACAAGGAATAGCAACTCAGTGGATGCTACATCATGTACTTCCACACCAGTTACAAACAGGTAGAAAGCCTGAAAACATCCACAGAGATGTTGTATCAGTGTTGAATGGTATGTTAACTGTTTTCTCTCGTAACTCAAAGAATGAGGTACTGAAAGAAAGGGGAAAAAAAAACAAACCCCAAACCCAACAAAAAGCCCAGAACCCAAGCAGCAGCAATACCCACCCCAGCAGAAAATGTCATGGGATTTTTCCAGGGAGTGTGAAATGTACTGTGTCCATGCAATGCTATCTCCAAACTCTGAGACTTCTCCTGATGTGAATCTCTATTGTCTTCTCAGTACTTGCCCATCTTCTACCCCAGAGGCTGCCACCCAAAGGCATACATTTTCCTGATGCTGGTTAATGAAGAGCAGCCCCTGTTCTCCCTCCACTAGGAACAAGAAATCTGTGAATTTTGTGGAAACCTCCTGGAGAAGACTTGGCTGCAGATGAGCAATGTAAGTTAATCATCTTTGAGCTTCTGACTAGGTGGTTTCTGGGAAGAGGTTCAGCATGCCCTAGAAGAATGTGGACCAGAAGAAGGTGAACCACACTCTCTGCTAGCAGGTACAACACGAGGGAAGCCCACAGAAAACAGGGAGAAGAAACAAACATCACAATCCATCTGGGCCACTTTGTCCTGCTGCTTGCCTTTCAACTAGCTCATTTGGTTGGCATTAAGACTTGTGACAGAGATGGGTTTTCTGCATGGGTTCCTTGACTTCTAGCACTGTATTTCACAGAATCACAGAATCACAGAATGTTAGGGATTGGAAGGGACCTCGAAAGATCATCTAGTCCGATCCCCCTGCCGGAGCAGGATTGCCTAGACCATATCACACAGGAACGCGTCCAGGCGGGTTTTGAATGTCTCCAGAGAAGGAGACTCCACAACCTCTCTGGGCAGCCTGTTCCAGTGTTCAGTCACCCTCACCGTAAAGAAGTTTTTCCTCAAATTTAAGTGGAACCTCCTGTGTTCCAGCTTGCACCCATTGCCCCTTGTCCTGTCAAGGGATGTCACTGAGAAGAGCCTGGCTCCATCCTCTTGACACTTGCCCTTTACATATTTATAAACATTGATGAGGTCACCCCTCAGTCTCCTCTTCTCTAAGCTAAAGAGACCCAGCTCCCTCAGCCTCTCCTCATAAGGGAGATGTTCCACTCCCTTAATCATCTTCGTGGCTCTGCGCTGGACTCTCTCTAGCAGTTCCCTGTCCTTCTTGAACTGAGGGGCCCAGAACTGGACACAATATTCCAGATGCGGCCTCACCAGGGCAGAGTAGAGGGGGAGGAGAACCTCTCTCGACCTACTAACCACACCCCTTCTAATCCACCCCAGGATGCCATTGGCCTTCTTGGCCACAAGGGCAGATTGCTGGCTCATGGTCATCCTGCTGTCCACTAGGACCCCCAGGTCCCTTTCCCCTACGCTGGTCTCCAACAGGTCTGCCCCCAACTTGTACTGGTACATGGGGTTGTTCTTGCCCAGATGCAGGACTCTACCCTTGCCCTTGTTATATTTCATTAAATTTCTCCCCGCCCAACTCTCCAGCCTGTCCAGATCTCTCTGAATGGCTGCGCAGCCTTCCGTTGTGTCAGCCACTCCTCCCAGTTTGGTGTCATCAGCGAACTTGGTGACAGTGCACTCTAATCCCTCATCCAAGTCATTAATGAATATATTGAATAGAACTGGTCCCAGTACCGACCCTTGCGGGACTCCGCTAGACACAGACCTCCAACTGGACTCTGTCCCATTGACCACCACTCTCTGGCTTCTTTCCTTCAGCAAGTTCACAATCCACCTCACTATCCGATCATCCAGACCACACTTCCCCAGTTTAGCTGCGAGGATGCTGTGGGAGACCGTGTCAAACGCTTTACTGAAATCGAGATAGACCACATCCACAGCTTTACCATCATCTATCCACCGGGTAACATCCTCATAAAAGGCTATCAAGTTGGTTAAGCATGACTTCCCCTTGGTGACGCCATGCTGAGTGCCCCTAATGATCCCCCTATCCTTGATGTGCCTAGAGACAGCACCAAGAACAAGTTGCTCCATCACCTTTCCGGGAATGGAGGTGAGGCTGACCGGTCTATAGTTACCCGGGTCCTCCTTCTTGCCCTTTTTGAAGACTGGAGTGACATTCGCTTTCCTCCAGTCCTCAGGCACCTCTCCCGTTGCCCATGACTTAGCAAAGATGATGGAGAGTGGCCTAGCAATGACTTCCGCCAGCTCCCTCAGCACCCGCGGGTGCATCCCATCAGGGCCCATGGATTTATGGACATCCAGGTTGCTTAATTGGTCCCTGACCAAGCCCTCATCAACCAAGACAGATTCCTCCTCTATCCTGACTTCTTCTGGGGCCTCAGGGGTCCGGGGCTCCTCAGTACAGCCTCCAACAGTATAGACAGAGGCAAAGAAGGCATTCAGTAACTCCGCCTTCTTTTTATCCTCTGTCTCCAGGACCCCCACCTCATTCATCAGTGGGCCTACATTGCCTCTAGTGTTGGCTTTACCTGCAATGTATTTGAAGAAGCCCTTTCTGTTGTCCTTGACCTCTCTTGCAAGGTTTAATTCCAAGGAGGCCTTAGCTTTCCTAGTTGCCTCCCTACATCCTCTGACAACAGACTTATATTCCTCCCAAGTGGCCAGCCCCTCCTTCCATGATCTGTACACCCTCTTCTTCCACTTGAGTTTGCCCAGCAGTTCCCTGTTCAACCATGCAGGTCTCCTGCTACCCTTTCTTGACTTCCTACCTGTTGGGATGCTCTGATCTTGAGCACGGAAGAAGCAGTCCTTGAATGCTAACCAACTATCTTGGGCCCCCTTACCTTCTAGTACCCTGTCCCATGGGATTTCCCCTAGCAATTGCTTGAAAAGGCCAAAGTTGGCCCTCCTGAAGTTCAGGGTTGTGATTCTGCTAGCTATTCTGTTCCTGCCACATGAGATCCTGAACTCTACCATCTCATGGTCACTACAACCAAGGCTGCCCTCAACCTTCACCTCTTCAACCAGACCCTCCTTGTTAGTGAGGATAAGATCCAGCAGCGCTCCTCTCCTAGTTGGCTCATCCACCATTTGCATCAGAAAGTTATCATCAACGCACTGGAGGAACCTCCTGGACTGAGGATGGCTGGCTGAGTAGGCCTCCCAGCAAATATCAGGGTAGTTGAAATCCCCCACAACAACCAGGCCCTGTAATTGCGAGACTGCTCTCAGCTGCCTGTAGAAGGCCTCATCACCCTCCTCATCCTGATCCGGTGGCCTGTAATAGACACCCACAACAGTATCACCCCTGCCAGCCTGCCCCTTAATTCGCACCCACAAACTCTCAACTCGCTCCTGATCCGCCCCTGGACAGAACTCAATACATTCTAGCTGCTCACTCACATAAAGAGCAACTCCACCACCTCTCCTTAGCGGCCTGTCTTTCCTGAACAGGACATAGCCATCCATGACCACATTCCAGTCATGCGAGGCGTCCCACCAAGTCTCTGTAACTGCCACTAGATCATAGCCCCCCGACCGAACACGGATTTCTAACTCCTCCTGTTTATTCCCCATGCTGCGTGCATTGGTGTACAGGCATTTCAGGGAGCGAGCTGGGCACACCGATTTCACCCCAGGGGGATGGGAGGCCTCCTGGTCTACCTCAACACTAGAGCGTTGCCCCAGTGGTGCAAGCCCAGCTACTACCCCATCCCCCTTCGAATCTAGTTTAAAGCTCTCCGAATGAGCCCTGCTAATTCCTGTCCCAGAACCCTTTTGCCCCTACGACATAAACCTTTCCCATGTATCACTGTCACACCTGTTGTCCTATAAAACCAGCCATTATCAAAGAACCCAAAGCCCTGCCTGTAGCACCAGTCTCGTAGCCAGGCGTTAATAGAGAGAATCCTACTGTTCCATCCCACTTCATCACCTGAAAATGGAAGGAGGGAGGAGAAAACAACTTGTGCTCCAGACTCTTTCACCAACCGTCCTAGGGCCTTGTAGTCTTTCTTCATCCCCCTCAGACTACGGGATGCAGCTTTTTTTTTATTTCCTTCAGGCAGATTTAGAGATCAGTAATAAATAACACCACCTTGAATTAACACTTTTTTACTATGTTTTTTTCATGATGTCTCTTTGCGTTTCAGTCCTTGTGTGCACAGTAGTTGAGAAGAGGTGTAATGCATTTAGCCAGACCTAGGTGCCTGGGACCTGCCAAAAGCCCCAGATGCTGATGATGAGCCCAGGCCCACAGCAGCGATCCCCTGGGCAGTTGCCCCAGCAGAGGCTGCTGGTCAACCCACTGTGCAGAAAGAAAAGACCTGCCGGCCAGTCTGTCAGGAGTAGTTTTCTCTTCACATCTCTTTCCAGGGGGAAGGTCAAATCAAAAAGAAAATTATGATCTTGAAATGGAATTGCCAGCAGGCAAGCAGATTTACCATGCTTGAGTCCTAATGGGCTGACACTTGAGGCAGCTGGGGTTTTTTTTACTTCGTACTCAGTAAACACATTATTTTTGAACCATAGGATTGAGTCCAAATTTTCTTACAGCCCTCTCTGCTGTCTGAACCCTAGATGAACCCTCGAAAGTTGTGGTGCTTGTTTTGGACACTCAGCTAAGTGGGGTGTAGGGCCCACCTTGGAAGTGTTAGCATGTTCCCTGGCCCCCTCACTGGTGTCGACTAAGACAGCCTTGCTTTCTGTTCTCACAGGTGCCCCAATCCAGCCACAGGGCTCTTAGATTTTCTCCAGACTCTAGAGACAGCAGAGGCACAGGATAGTCAAAGAAGGGTTTATTCCTGAATAATCTTTCCACGACAGGTCAGAACCATGGCAATAGTCATTTGGTCTCTCCACAAGCTGCTCTGGGAGGCTGCCTGCCTTTCTGCTGTCTGCAAAACTGTCCTCCTGTTTCATCCAGCAATCTGTTGAGGAACGTGTCCTTGATGTTGATCTCGTCATTGACCTTGTACTCTGGATCAAAGCCCACTGACAACTGGGTAGGAGCTGCTCTGCCCCCTCTCTCTTTCTTTTTGGTGGGTAAAAAAAGTGATACCTGCAGAATCCAGACCCTTTGCAAAGAAGATGTGAAGCTGAGACTGCTATGAGGACACGTTATGTTCCTGTTGAGATGCATGGTCCTCAGCTGTGTGGTAGGATCCAGCTCTCCCACTTGGGCAAAGAGAACCTGTCCTGGTGCATGAGGCTATTGCTCCCCAGGGCATTTCCCTGTGTTGAACTGCATGGTTCAGTTTGAACCATTGTCCAGGTCATTAACCAAGGTGTTAAACGGTATTAACACCAGTGTTGCCCCTGGGATACTTCACTGACAACTGTCCTTCAGCTGTCCATCTCCCACAGCACCTATGGGTGCATCCTGCAGGGGCTGTGGGGGCTGGGACCATCAGGGTCTGCCCCCAGGGTGACAGGGCAGAGCCTCACAGACAGAACCCATCCCACCCCCCAGAGAGGGAGCAGGGCAGGCCAGGGGGCAACAGGCACCTCCCCCAGGTTGGGGATGGGCAAAGGCCAGGCTGGCACATCAGCCCACAGGGCCCAAGGCTGAGCAGGACAAGGCTGTAGGGAGCTGGAGACCCTCACCCTATGGCATCAGTGGGGCAGAGGCCGAGGGCCCCAGGCAGGGCTGAATTGGCATCCTGGGCAATGGGCAGGGAATGGCCCTTGAGACCCATGGTTGCCCTCAAGGACATTACAACCTCCTGTTTGAAGGACACTGGAGACCCTCCAGAGATATAGGCACTCCCCTGCTTCTAAAACACCGTGACAGTGTGTGTCCAAATCCCTCAAAAGGAAAGGTGAAATGAAGAGATCTTTTAAATGAAAAATGGTGTCATCACATGCCATTGATTTTAGGAGTGAAAAATATGCAAATGCCAGCTCCATCCTGATTGTTACAGCACAGGTTTCCCTCCTCACCTTCTTTTTTCAGTCTGTGCAACAGAAATAACTGTAATGTTGTGTAAGTGGTCATGAGCATAATCAAAGTGCTAAAAGCCCTCGGGCTGTTGCACACACTCTTGCAGAGAGTATTCTCATAATGACAGCATTGTGCAAGTGAACCATAAATCCCAGTTTCCTTAAGTTAGGTTTTAGATTTATAATTTTGTTCTTTATTTAAACTGTATATATAATCTTGAGCACTATGATCAGGCAAAACAAGAACTATAAAATCAACACACAAGCTGAATCATTCTTGATTTTAGTCCAGTATTTTATGTTTCAGTCCAATTTTGTGTAAATAAACTGTCAGTAAAAATGTTAACGTGTTGAGATGATCCACACGGGATGCAGTTCATTGAGATAACAGTGGTACCTGGGGGTGGACTCAGTGCTGAGGGGACCACCGAAGAGACAGCCTACGTGCTCCATGCCTCAAATCACCCAGCACCTCTGTATAAGTCTTTTTTATTGTAGGGGTGAGGGGGGGAACCAAACTCAGATGCTACAAAAATTATTTAATGATTCTACAAGGAATCAAGAGTAAGTGCCTCTACAGTGTCTCTGGGCAATACCATAAAGACATCCAGAAGCACAGCTAGCAATTTGCAAAACCTAACACACGCCTCCACCCCTGTGAATGCACTATCACACCTCTCCCCCGCAGGCCAGCACCCACCCACCAGCACAAAAATTGCAGTCACAGCTGGTCGCCACCTCTGCCTGGAAAATCCCACTGCTCCATCCCTCCCCGCTTCATATCCCTTTCTCTTTGCAAAGTCCTCCCTGAACAGCACTCCCACCATTTGCACCATGGATCCTGCCCTACTTTAACATTCCCCTCCTGCCCCCCCTGCAACATACACAGCCCCCCAGATCAGTACTACCTCGCCCATGCACAGTATCCCCCAGCCCTGCGACCCCATCTGCTCCAGCAGCCTTCACACTGTCAAAATGTTTCCAGCTGCTGTTTATTTTCTCTTTCTCTGGGCTAGGAAGAGCTCATCCCTGTTCTGGGAAATAATAATAATAGTAATAATAATAACACCAACAATAATAATAACAACAACGACCAACAACAACTACAACAACAATAGTAATAATAATATAGTAGTAATGATAATAAAATGAACAGTGGCATGTCCCTTTTTGCAGTCAGTTTTTCTGTACTTGTTTCAGTCAGGCTTGCTCATGTGCTCGTACTCTTCAGGAGTAAAGCAAGTGCCTTACAGAAATCTCTTTTTTCTCACAAGTCTCTCCGTTTCTCATCTAACTTTGTGCCGTCTTCAGCACAAAGTAGGAAGCCTGTTTGGAGGAGTGCTTCTCCCCCATGTCTGCCTTGGTCCATGCAGCCCCTCATCTCCCTGCTGGTAGAAATAAGAGCTGACTCTGGCACGGACACCCAAAGATGAATTGTGACCCAGGGAGAGGCAAGAAGTTCCTTCAGTGGTCACTCTTTTATGGGAATAAAACGCAAAGCAGCAAAGATCATCCAGGCCACAGTGGTTGCCCCCCCTGCATTGCCTCCCCAGCCCAGTCCCTGCAGCTGGATGAACCCTGCCCTCTCCCAAGGGAGAACCTGAGGTCCAAAGTGTCTGCGCTCGTCCCAGTCCATCTGGGCACCCGTGGGGCAGGGAGCAGCCATCGGCCGAGCCAGCACCAGAAGACATGAACCTCAGTTTCCAGGCCTGTCCTGACCTGGCTGACAGCCTAGCTAAAGCATGCTGTGATGTAGGTGGTTGTAGTAATTTTGGAGTAACCCTCAGCCTCTCCCTCTGAGTGCTGAGGATTCCCATGCGTGAAATTAAAACTTCTTCCAAAACACTGTGATCAGAACAGTGACTTTATTAACAGAGATAAACAAAGGATTAAAACGTGTTATGAGTTTGCTGAAACATACAGTGTACCTGTGGAGGACAGACATATTTATATACATCAGTTCATCGTAGAAACGCGAGCAATTTGGTCTAGGTGATGAGGATATCCCCTGGTAGTTTGCAATGGATCCAAACAGCTTTCTCTCCGTGGTGGCTCCGGTAAAGCAACCGGTTTCCCCCCAGCCCCGCCCCAGCCAGGCTAGTGCCGGACCCCTGAACACCACCGGCATCTCATGCGGGACTTTCTACAGCACAGGATGAGTACAGCTGGACTCAGCCTGAAACCAGAGGTGCAGGTGAAACCCCACTGCTGGCTGCGCACCGCTCCCTCTGGGCTGTGCCGAGTTGGGCCCTCTCAGCTGTGGAGCAAGAAAAAGGGGGTCAAGGTGCTTTGAACACATCTGCCCCCCCAAACCCTCACAACCACCCAGTGTATCCCCTTGCCCCAGCCCCTCCGGCCGGCAGCGGGTGGGTGTTCCCCTCCTGGGGAAGGAGCCAGGCACCTCGAGGCACGGCACGGGGCCAGCCCCGCTCCCGGCCACGGCTCGGCACGACACTGCAGCTGCCGGTACCGGCACCTCTACTCGGCAAGGCACGGGCTGGGTTTTTCCTGGACGGACGAAATCAAAGGGGGAAGGAGGGGAGGGAGGGGAAGGGGCGGGGGAGGAGAGAAATAAGACAGCTCCACGGATGTCGGATGTCACGGACGGCGTTCCACAGGCGACGCGGGGGCTTCTCGCTGCGTTCCTCGGACGGACGAGCCGCGGGAAGCCGCCGCCGGCGCCCCGGGCCGGCACGTCGGGGCGGGGAGACGTCGGTGCCTGCGCTGCCGGCGGCTTGTCCCGGCGCGCCCCCGCTTACAGGCACTTGAGGAGGAAGGAATTGCACGAAGTCCTCCGGGGGCAGTCGCAGAGCTTCCCGATGCGGGCCCCCTTCCTTACGGCGCACTGCTCCCCGGCGTCGCACTGCGGACAGCGGCGGGCGGTGAGGGGAGCACTGCCGTTGGCCCCGTCCCGTCCCGCCCCGTCCCGCCCCGCCGGGGCACTCACCATGGGCACCTGCCCGAACTTCTTCTCGTAGTGCGGGACCCGCTTGCTCTTCAGCTTCTCCAGCACCTCCTGCAGCGCCTCGATCTGCCGAGAGACCCCACAGCCCCCGTCAGGCCGCGCCCGCCCGGGCGGCGCCCCCCGCCCCGGTCCCAGCTCCCCCCCCCACCCCGCCCCACCAGCTCCTTCTCTCGGGAGGCGCCGCCGCCGCCGGGGGTGCCCAGGTCGCGGTCGCGGCGCGGCGGGGACGGCCCCTGCGCGCGGGCCGCCAGCAGCAGCGCGGCCGCCACGGCGCAGAGCGCCAGCGCCCGGCAGCTCTCCATGGTGCTGCCGCCCGGCCGCCGCCGCCGCCGCCGCCGCCTTTATAGTGCCGCGCCCGCTCCGCCGTGCGTCAGCGCCCCCCGCCGCCGCGCCGCGCCCCGGCTCCGCACGGCTCGGCAGGGCCCGGCGCCCCCCCCACCTCCCACAGCAGCTGTCCCCCGGCACGGCTCGCCCTCTGTCCAGCCAGGCTCGGCACACACAGCGGAGCCACCTCTGAGAGGGATGGAGGAGAAAGCGGCCCGCTCGCCCACCCGCCGGCCCGTACACCCTGTGTCTTGCCCACGGCGAAGGGCCGGATCGCTCCCGTGTTGTGTGAGAAGAGTGGGAGGCTCTTCCCTCATCTGTGAGGGTCGGGAAGGAGAGGGGAGAGGAAGGCCCATGGACACCCAGAGAAGTGAGTAGAGGTTGGGCCATCAGGGAGACCAGGCTTGGAAGTCAACGCAGGGATCTGGGAGAAGGGGGAGTTAGTAACCCATGGGCTAAGGAGAAGCACGGTGTGATGGTGCGATGGGAGGAAGAGCCAGGATGGCAGGATTAACCTGAAGGAGCCGGGGAAGGGGGGAGGAAGATAAAGATGGTGAGCAACCAGCTGATGAGGATGAGATACTTGAATGAGAACAGGTGGGACTGCCAACATGGTGGGAAGGCTCAGGGCCACGGAGAGCAAGGTAAGAAGCAGCATCAAAAGGCCCAGGATAAATAATTGCTGGTACTTGGAGCAGAACTATGAAAAGATGCTTGAGGCCAAATATCATTACTGGACAGGTGCTCTGCATCATCCATCCTGTGTGTGAAATGAGGCCACCTCCTTTTGGGGAGAGAAAAAGCACAGTCACCAAAAGGACACCTAGCATCAGTGCACTCATGTCCGTTCAGACCTTCCTACTGATGCTTGGCTCTGCAAGCTCAGTGGCCTCGGGTTCATCAACACCGTGGCTGAACAGCTCCCTGGCAGGCCCAAACCTGCCCAAGCCTCATGGTCATAGCAGGGCCACGAGGAAAACAGGAGCACCTTCCCCCACTAAGAAAAGCAGTGGTGTGCCAAGGAGAGCATGCAAGAAGAGAGGCAGATCTCAGCCCTCTCCAGGCTCACGCCTCTGGGCCAAGGCTGAGGCAAAATGGGGGAGCTGAGCAGCAGCTTTGCTGGCATGAGACATTTGGCCCTCTGGCATGATGGTTGTGGGGACAAGCAGGCAGCGAGCAGGGTCTGCCTGCAAGGAGGCTCCACTCCCAGCTCCCAGCTCTGCAATGGCATGGGGATGTTCCTGTCCTCCAGCCAGAGGCAGCAGGAGCTGCGCTGGGTCTCCCTAGATGGAGAACGGATCATCTGGAGAAGGAGGAATTTAGAAAGCCTCGTTAACAAAACTCTCCTAGCTGGTTGTTTGTAGAGGAGCTAGGAACAGTCTGAAAAGGCAAAGCAATGTGAGCAAAAAAAAAAAGTTGTTTAAAGAAAATTAAACCAGCCGAGGGATATATTTTTCCAAACAAGAAGGCAGTGTTTAAAGGGACCAAGAGGAGTGTGGCTCAACAAGTAATTTTCAACAGCACCATTTTGTCTGAGGCAATAAAAAGGCTCTGATCTCTGACTGTCATGTTGCTTGCCTTCAGAGCTGCGTGTTCACCTCTTGCTGCTACCTCCTCCCACACGCTCCTATTGATCATCACATCCAGCAAAGGTCTCATTTGTAATTGCTGTCTGGAGTAGAAATCCTCTGTGTGTTTGCACGAATCCTCCAGTCTCCATTTGCCACAGGGAAGGCTAAGATGTAAGGCACCAGGCTGGTGGTGAACCGCTCACAGCGAGTCCTACATCCCAGGTTGGAGCAAAAATGCAGCTACGTGGAGTACTGGGAATGATGGGCTTGGCAAAGCAAAGTTTCTTAGAGCAGAGAAATAACACAGGCTAAGAAAAACACCAACACCTCATATGGAGAGGCAGATATATGGCCTATTCAGCTTTGAAAGCAGCGTCTGTGAAGCCTGACCAAAAATTCAAGCCATATTTTATAGTATGAGGATTACTCATGCAGTGTTGAAAACACCACAGAGATGCTCAGGAAATATCACTGTTTTCTTTTCAACTTGCACTTACAGCAAAAACCTGAATTTGTTTGCTCCCCCAGTAAAATTATTGTTGAACATGGAGGCAATTACAAATTTCTATTTCCAAAAGTTGTTGTATCTGTCTGGCTACAGACACACACAGAACTGTACGTTTCTGTGCCTGTGACTGTCTGTATCACACTGTCTCTGCAAACATCACTGTGCCCTGCTCCCTATTCCGCTGTTCTTGTAGAATTTGTCTCCAGCACTAGGGGGTAAAAAAAGTCCCTAGAACACAGGATGGCTGAATATTAAATAAGAGTGCCAGAAGCTACCAAGGAGCAGAACAGGGTCAAGGTGTAAAAATGCAAAATCACTGTTTACAGCTACAAAAAGGCAGGTACTTTTTGACAGCATCAGTAGTCATTGATAAGACAACCGGCTATGAAATTAGGGGAGTCTGTCGCACTACAGAGCTCAGCTCCAGGTAATATACATGAAATGCTGTCAGACCTCAGAGTTGGATAGCTCTGTTGTAGCTATGCATTAATTCAATCTTCTCAAAGTTAACTTACTTTCTTCATATGATTGTCGCTGCAGATGAGGTACAAACAGGAGACAGACAATGTGCATTAACATCTGTATATCATATGGATAATTTCTGAAGTTGTACATGTTATATGCTTTTCATAATCACAGTCTTCCATCATGATCAATTAATTGAACGTAATTCTAAAAGCGGGAAAATAATGGAGGTTTCTGTTGACGCTGGTGTCAAAATAATGGAGTACCCATTGAGCAGTTCTGATGCATTTATGTATTCTAGTTTTGGCTTGACGTAGACACAGAGCTGGATGGATTTTATGACTACTAGACCATAGAGATTAGTGTGAAGCATTTGTTCAAGTGCTCTACTGAATCAGAGCCATGAAAGTGGACATCTGGCTTCAAGTGGATGCTTTAAGGCTTTGCTGAAAAGCAGTGGGCTTTTATAAGTGCTTTGTTGAATTGCCTTAATTTATAAACCTCAGTTTGAAAAAAAAAGTTAATATAATATACAATCATTGGTTTCCTGAATCAAGACATTTCTTTGGCTGAAATCTGGAACAGCGAGGAAAAATCTAAGATAAATTAGGGTTCTGCCACATTTGAAGCAATAATAGAGTCCAGAGGCATGCTTGAAAGATAACATCTGTTTCAGCAGGAGATACCAATTCATCTTGATGAGTAACAGATTGGAAAAATGCCTTCTACATAAAAGCTGGGTTCTCACAAGAACAGCACATACACAAATGCCAACACTGAGGCTACCAACTCCCCACTAAACTAACCCCTGAATGGGTGGAACAGGTGTGGGAACAGGCACCCAGTGGCTTCTCAGAAATTACATTTATAGCCTCTCCATTTCTGCAGGCAGAGCTATTGCAGAGGCTGTGCACTAGTCACATCTCCTTTCAGCCTTGGAAGCAGGCATGCAAGCCTCACAATGATTGCATACCAGAGGCTCTGCCCTTGGCGTTTGTTATATGAACGGCCACCAGTTTTGGTTGGTGACCACATTGTAGCTCCCAGTGGTTCCCAGCACCTTCCTAGTTGCCATGAGAATAAAAAGGAAAATGGCAATGGGTAGGTTGTCATGATCCATCCTGAACCCACCATCTCAGCCCAGGTAATTTGAGAAGCACCCTTGGTTACTATCCCTAGGGAGCCCCTAGGGAGATAACGAGCAGCTTAGCCCACCTCATTCACAGCTTTCCACTCCCTTCTACAGAGGCAGCTGAAAACACCCTCAAGGTCCCAGTGTCGGCCCTTTTAAACTCCTTGTACTCAAATGTTGACCTCTGTCAAATAGGCTGTGTCCAGCTATCAGAGACCTGGAAATAGGTAACTTCTTGGCCTTGCCACTGCTCTGAGGCAGCATACAGCTGAGACAAGCGATCCCCAAGGCGAGACCAGATGGGAGCAGAAAGGTCCCCTGGAAGCCTAGAGCACTGACTTTGAGGTCCTGGTCTACTACATCTTGTGCGCTTGATATGGCAGAGCCATTTCCCTTGTTCTTCAACTTCCATCTGAAAAATCAGTGTCATCCTAAGTATCATCCTTTCCAGTAAGTAAAGAGATTAATGGTTGTGAGCTGCTCCAATACTACAGTGAATAGGTGACACATACCAGAGACGGGTAGGACAAAACTCAGAATGGTCACCCACAGCTCTTACATTGCTTCTGCCGTCAGGAATCTTACGCCTTTGCGGTGGCGGCTGCATTTTTTCAGGTTTATTTAACATTTCCTTTCATTAAACATCCAAAAGAGATCCTACTGGTACAGCAATGGCAATGGGAAGTGAGAATGACTATGTAATGTAGTCCATGTTAAATAAACCTAAATAAAAGGTAGCTGCCACTGCAGTGGTGTGAGATTCCTGACAGCAGAGGCAATGTTAAGAGCTGTGGGTGACTATTTTGAGACAGCATAAATATATCTACCAACATCACCAGATGTGGTACAAGCATGGGGTCCAACTCCTCACTCCTGGTGGGTCCACAGAGAACAAGGTTTTGCAGCAAACCTCTGGGTGGCATGAAGCCACCTCTGCCATCAGAGTGCCCTCACACACAACGTGCATTGCGTACAGTCAGTGCCTACGTAGGAAGCACGGCGCGTTAAACCTGCAAAAGCTTTTCCAGAATAGTCTGCTATGCAGTGGGGGAGTGATAATTGCTAGCGACTCCTTGAATCGTTCATCTGCACTGAAGGTCCTGCTCTGTCACCTCCCCTAACCAGAACATGCTGACAGGACGCTAAGTCCGTGCTGATGGCTTTAATTTGTTTAACAAGTTTCCAAATATAAGTACTATTAAGGCAGAACATTCTTACTTATTCAGAGACATGTTTTGACTTGGCTTGCACACATATTTAGAGGAAGAAATTTTGATAACTAAATAACTGTCCTTTCAGGTGTAACAAGTGATAGGCAGTTATTACCAGAGGCATGAATCCTCCCAAACATATCTACTTCCATTATCTGCATCCCAGGATTATCTTGTTACTGTCTCCAACTCAGAATGGTTTCATTACCAGTCTCATTGAAAGAATATATTAAAAGCAAAAATATTACTCCAAAATGACCAGTACTCCTTAGAGCTTTGGGAGTAACAGTCTGGGGAAAGTGAACCCCATAATTTAGAGCAGAAAGACAACAGGTGCCTGAACTGATTACTCAGCTGTAGTAGGAGAAAATACGGAGTGTTTCTTTTTATTGGAAATCATTTAACAGCAATCATTTCAGGGTCTGAAACCTTTGTTCTCCCTGGCTGTATTTTATATACCCATATTTAAAAGCAGGGTATTTTTGAAGGCATTTCAGAAGTCCAGCAACCATAAATGTCACTGTACTTACATGATAAAGAAATCCTGGGGCCATGCCCAACATGTTTACAAATTTGCATAGGGAGACAAGAACCAGAATCAGTGTACAAAGAACAGCTCTGTGACTAGCTGCCATTTACCACAGTATTTTAAACTCCTGCTCTCTGCCCAATATATTTTTAATACACTAAGAACATGCATGTGAGCACAACACTGAGATTACACATGTGCAGACCTATCAAAGTAATCTTTCTTGTGGCGCACAACAGATCAGGTTTTGGATAGCTTTCTTAGTAAAATGAGAGAGAAAACTGGTCTTTTAATGCAACATAGAGGCGTACCAGAGATCCCACAGCTCAACATATGCTGGGCCGTCTGTATTCTACATTGAAAATCCCCATTCCAAAGAATTATTTCATTTTCACCTCTGCATCTGCTTGGGACACAAATGAGAGGCCTAGCCACCAGCAGACCTTCCTTCCGCCTCCTGGGTCCAAGGGGAACTCCTCTGCCACACAAGTCAAGGAAGACTACAGTTAGGATGTTATCCAAGATGATTACTCCTGTTAGCAATCCTTCTTCTCCCCACAGGCCAGCACAGGATAGGACCTTCATCCATGTACATCAACTCTTCTTGGATTTCATTATCAGTCAAGAATACTTCTGCCAGTGGTTATCTGGGAACCTGCAGGGCAAAGCTTGATAAAATCACCTTCCTAGTCCCAGCTAGTGCAGTACTTGCTTCCTTATTCTAGGCACACTACATGTCAAGCATTTAGTTTTTACAAGGTGCAATATTTCTAAAGAGAACAAATGAAATGACAGACAATGAATTATTGAAAAACATTACACTGCAGCAAACTACAATAAATACGATTAAGCAAAGTGCTGCAGCATCTCAATAGCCCTAAAGTCAGTGGGATTCAGGCATGGGCTCTGGGTGATGCATTGATCCACATGGGGAGAACACTGTCTTCGTGAAACTACCATTGCCAGAAGGATCACACAGCAAGATGCTGAAACACCTTTGCAGCCAACCCATCCTCAGAAGTGGTCTCAGCAACCTGCAGCCCCCACAGACATTAGCATACACTCTCCAGCTCTTCCAGAAAACACTACGCACCGATCACATTCTCTTGTTGTTTTGACTTCAGGGAAGTGTAGAGAATCACAGAATCACAGAATGTTAGGGATTGGAAGGGACCTCGAAAGACCATCTAGTCCAATCCCCCTGCCGGAGCAGGATTACCTAGACCATATCACACAGGAACGCGTCCAGGCGGGTTTTGAATGTCTCCAGAGAAGGAGACTCCACAACCTCTCTGGGCAATGTTTTTTGGATGAAAGCCAGAGAAAGGCCAAAATACCAACAACTGCATGAAATCTATAATTTCATGCTACGTTGAACTCCATGGCTGCCCTTACAGCACTGCTCTTTTGCAAAAATTATTTACTAGCAAATGTGGACTTTTTTTTGTTGGATTGCAAAAATACTGTACATTTATTGGAGACATACAAAGAAGAATTAAAAGAAATAAAGGAGCTGATAAGCACCAAATATGTAGCTTATTTTTCAGGTTTATTTATATAAGACGGTATCAATGGTTTCTTGTCAAACATTAAACATCATGCTAGAAGTTGCAGTTTATTCATGCAATGCAGTGTTACACATGACTGTGATCTCAAATCACTATCAAAACACTGAAGCACTGTGTGATGATTACTCAGTGAAAATAAATAATGACAACATTTCCATTAAAAACAGCATTGTACAAATCTTTATTTTTTAATCACCTCAACATTGTAGTTAGTTTGCTCTCCAGCTCTGATTAAAATATACAAAGGTAATTCTGATGAGTGCATGTTTAAGTTTACATCCTGAAAACCCCAAATTCTGTCTTCTTCATAGGTGCATTTAACGCTGCACTGAGACTGAGGCCCAAAACCAGTCTTGTGTCAGCTGGATCAATAATTCCGTCATCCCATAATCTAGGAAGAAAAAAAAAACCTCAAGCAATAATAATTAAAGGAACTTAACATATACAGCAGATAGATCTTCAAGCACATGAAACTAGAAATAGTTATACTAAAAAGAGTGGATTAAAGAGCTAAATTATACTTGAAGCCATGCAGTTAATTCACCTTAACCATCAATGCAATAGACTGGTGTGTATTACTCTGTGGAATTTGTCTTCTAGAACAAAGTGTAAATTTTGGATAAATGAAGAACATCATGTCTACATATTTTGAATGAGATTCTTCATACTTATTTTTAGTATGAAGTCATCACCTTAGAGAAAAGAGACCCTCTTTGTTTTTTTAGTATTCACATGGAAAATGACCTTTGGTCAACAACCTATCTTCTTCTATTAAGAATGCTTGTATTTTAAGGACTATGTCACATCATTATTTACGTTATTCAGGTTAGGTTCAGCTGCCAGATGAGGACATGTGTTTATTCTTTCGTCATTAAGAGCCAGAGTAAATGTCAAGTATTTCCAGTATTTGTTGTGTTTATTTTTTCTGAAGTCCATTTCTAAACAACTCTTAAGATAATACCTTCCTTAACCCAGCCCTGAAGGCAATTAAATTATGAATGAGCAATTACCAAATTCACAAGTCTCCAAAATCAAACACACTTGTAAATAGTCTCTTTGGTATTATCCAAAACCTAAAGTACTTGTGGCATCAGTTGTCAATGACAGCTCCATCCTACCCAAAATAAAATCCATGTCAAAACCTCCAGCAGGCCACGAAACTGTAAATATTGTATAACTACTACCTCCCCAGCAAGATATTTAAACAAGATAACTACACTGCTCACTGCAACTCAGTCTCGTTTAAACAAACATACATTTTAATCAGGGTCTGCAAAACATCCGCACAGTGTCTTTGGTTAAGACAGTAATGCTCCTCCTCCATCCCATCTTTCCCTAGGAAGATGTATTTTGCATTCTTTTTTGAACTTGCTTCAGTGTTGGCTAATGTTTAATTCTTTGTCTGTGGAAAATTTAAGAATACAAGACAGGGTCACGAACAGGGAACTAAGACTGACTCTACCAAGAGAAAGCACAGCCATCCCTTTCGAACACAAGTTTCCAGCTGCAAATTTCCTATTGTTTGAGGATTTATTGAAAAAATCTATTTGACAGGGAACTATGTATTTTGCACTCTACTCTCAATACTAAACGTGCCAACCTCACCCCCAAAAGAAAGAGGACTGCAAACTGTACATAAATACATGCTGGTAAGTTCAAGGCAGCAGCAGACACTTCTGAGCGTTTTCCATCTTTGCTTTATTTCACCATTTGCTGTGACAGTAATATTCATCCAATCAGATAAAAATACTAAGAGACTGACAATGTATGCTTTTTTATTTTACAATGAATAAATTTATCTATCCTAGGATGCACAAAGTGGTATTGTAATAAAGGACACCTGTAACAATATGAGGCACAAGGGTTCAGATTCAGCTTAGAATTCTGTTCTCCAACTAGCAGAGAGAGAAGAAAAAAGATACCCAACTCAGAATAAACGTTCTACTGTAAACATACCTTATCATGGTTCATGCCCCCTAAATGGGGCACAACAGCAAAGCTAAAGTACAAAAGGAGAAAGGGATTTGGAGAAGGGAAGACTTTGCTGTTAACTGGGCAAAATTATGCCGTTTCTTTTTTGGGACTGAAAACAAAAGCTTGATTAAAGAAATAATACACCATGGTAGCTGCGGCACTGACCTGGCTGACAGGTCTCAACCAGCTCAGAAAGTCATCTGGCAAAAAAAGAGAACTTCTTTCAAAGGAAAAAAAAATATGCTATAAACCCGAACTACAAATATAGGGAAACCGTACTCTATCTAATCAGTTCTCATTTTAGGATTCTCAGTCAGTATCTCCTTTGTAGTGGGCTAGTAAGCTGTGCATTGGAATATTCTAACAGCCACACTTGCATCTGCACAGAATTGGTACTAACAGCAGATTCTATTGCAGAAGACACACAAGAATCGTCTGTATCATATTCTGGATAAAGTGCATGGCACAAGCTCTTACAGTCTGGTTCCTGTGAGTAACTCCTTTCCTAACTGTAGCTTTAAATTTTAAGTAATAACTCATTAAAATATTTTGGCATATTTTAACAATACTCCATTGAAAAAAGACTCAGAGTAAGTGCTTGTTACCATACAGCAAAAACAACTAGATGCTTTTTTGTTCAAAATAACCAAAAGACAAATTATAACTAGGTTTTACTGAGACTTAAGAGTTGTTTGAATTATCTTGTTTTTCCCCAAGATAGTAGTTATACCTGTTCATATAATCTAGCATGACAGAACAGCCAAGACAGAATATTTCCTATGCTTTCAACGTCATGAAGTATGCATTACCAAAGTTTAAAGCATATGCTTTTATTTCCTTCTTCTTGTATTTTAGATCTTGATTTGGTTTTGATTAATATAGTAAGATTAATCTGCCAAAGGATGAAGATGATCCGTATTAACAGTGAAAAGCAAAGCAGTTTTGTGAGGTTAAATCAACCACAATCCCTTTGTTTTCTTAGGACTGTGAAAAAAAAACAACCTGTCAGAACAATCTCAAATATAGTAATTTCTATTTTGAAGCAAATTTGTTTTTTTTGACTGTGACAGGTTTGTTTGCTCTGTATATAAATTCTTTTAAATTAACACTTGCAATTAACTTTTTATTTATGAAACACATTGAAACTGAATGAAGGAATTCATTCTTCTTAAAAGGGTTTAATAAATCTGCTAAGAGCTGGGGAGGGCAGGGATGAACGGAATCAAAAAGAATCACCAACTTAACACGGTACTTTCCAAGCTGTAACTTCACAGTGACTACCACTGTAATAAACACTTCCAAACACGAAGAACATTTTAATGACAGACTTGTTTTTTTGTAACAACACAATTAATTTATATTGACAACCACAAAGATGTTATGTTGCATGGAAGTCAAGCTGCTTTCATATGGTCACCCCTGGCTTCTGCTTCTCTTTGTTCGAAGAAAACTACATTCTCTACTGAGATGTAACATTAATAATTAAACTACCTATTAAAACCCCATTGCTAGAACATGAGTCATAACTACATTCATAAAATATTTGTAACCGAGACACTGTGAGTAAAAGTACTTCCCCAAAAGTAAAATGCTGATGTAATTTGTTAAGATGCAAACCACTGAAATCCTTTTAGACACCTTTAAGCAGATTAATATAGCTCATTAAAAAGGGAGCTGCCTAATGACTCCCGTTAATTAAGACTGCTCACTGTGAAAGGTTCTAATCAAGTAATTGATTAAACTTTGATTAGAAAATACAACTGCAGGGAACAGTATTTACATCCTGTACATATAACAAGTTATAATTTATAAGCAAAATTATATAAGCAGAGTAAATAGGGAAATTTGCTTGCATTTTAAGATCATTAGGGCATTTTCCTTCCCTCTCATTATTACTGCTAAAAGCTTGATTCAAAGCCTAATGAAGTCAGCGGGAAGGGTCACATCAATCTCCATGGACATTAGTGGTGAGGCAGACTGGTCCCCATATCTTAGCAAGAGGACAGCGTGAGGGAGCCTCCAAACTGGCTGCACCTGAGCAGCAAAACAGACAGCCGTCTTTCTGCCCACCTATCATTCTTTCCTCTCAGTAATGCAAAGCTGTTTGCTGGAGTTTTCTTCTTGTTCTTTTTGGTGGAGGGATCTTGTTAGCATCTGACAAAACCAAGGCTGTCCAGATTCAGTTTCAATATAGCACCCTGACATTTCGTTGACGGTCAACTGTTTTTTTTTTTACCACGCTTGGGAGCAGGCAGGAAACATCCTTTAGAGCAAAGGGAACAGGTTACTTCTTCTCCCTGACCTATGGCAAATGCTTGCCAATAAGTAGCTGCTGATGTTGGCTGACAAATGGGTTGCCTCCAAGGTACAACGTGGCTAAATCCCTCCCTCAGGTACATTACTTGCTGCAAAAACTGTAAGCCTACTTCATCGCATTGTTTCTGCTTGTGCAGCCTACTCCACAGTAGTGAAAACTTTGGAGCTATCAGTCTGAGACTGTGCTTAGCAATTAGCAATAAATGAAGAAACAAGGTACACACGTGACAATATCATCAGGAAGCATGAAATCAGGGCAGAAAACATAAGAATATCTACCGATATACCCAATTATCTCTACAAGACAGCAGAGAGCAATTAAGAGCTCCTAGACAATGCAGACTGTACCTATGTGGACTGAAGAGAGAGAGAAACCAGCCTGAACCATCTTGACCTGAGCCAGTTGCACACTGTTCTCACAAGCACTCCTCTGTGAAAAGAGGCATTTCACTTCCAGCAAGATGAACCTCAGTGGGATTTCAGCTCTGATATTTGACTTCATGTCTCAGCTGGGCTTGAGTGCAGCATCACATGAACCCAATCACATCCAACCCAGACCCACCCTAGTTCTCAGCCAGCTCACATCTGTGCACCTTAGGTTTCCCTTCCAAGCTACAGGCACAAGAAGTACATAACTATCCCGCTTTTTTGAAATGAAGGACAGGGCACCCAGCATTAAGAGCACTTCCTAACACCTAGGCTAGGCAAACTTAGCCTGTTTACTGAGGTGCCTTCTGGATTTGCAACCTAACTTCACAAAATGGCCAGATATTCTGGAAATATAAACTGGTAAAAATTTGCTCAGTAGAGCAAAAAGTAAAAGTTGCTCAGTAGAGAGCACAAAGCTGGTGTTAAATACTCAAGTTTCATGTCTAAAAATCACCGGACATTATGAAAAATTTAGAATCTGACTTTTTAAAATTCTAACCTTAATCCTACACGTAAAACTACTTTCTTGCAGATTAGTAACTTACTGTTTGTTGTAAATACTGACAATGGTCTGTTGGTTTTTGGGAGAGGACAAATTTTTATATCACTAATATATTGAATACAAGGAATGTTAAATAAATCCAATTATTTTCAATCATGAGTACAAAGAGACTATGACTGTGTTTCCAGTGAACATTTTAAAAAAAAAACAAATGTAAAAAAAAAAAAAATCAAACCATTCATCTTCTTGATGTTAGGGATTATTTTTAAATACAGACAGTTTGACTCATTTTTTTAATGTTATTATGTCAGTGGAAAATTCTTCTCCTTAAAATCCAGTTATAAAAGATGACATGTGTTTTCATTTTTCCTTCTTGCCTCAGGGCACAAGGTTTTGTAACATAGGTACCAGGCTTGATCTTTAAGGGATACTAAAAGAGATAGCACAAAAGTTTTTAACAGCTGACACCAACTCTCAGTTTGGGGAAAATCCTATGAAATTTAAATAGATTAAACAGATTTAAAAAAAAAAAAATCAAAACCAGTGTGCCAACAGAAAGTCCATGTCAATAACAATTCAGGGTTTCACAAAAGTACCCTCACTGATTATATGTAAATACCCCAATAAACTGTAACTTACTAGCAGTGGGGGTTGTACCCATGCATAAAACCTCAAGAAGTTGAGAATATCTATGACTCTCTCCAACACTACCACATAGACCTCTGCCAGAAGCAGAGACCAAACAGTGATGAGACTAAAACCCTCCCTAAACCCGTGACCCACATGCTATATGACTGTGCCACTGAAATTTGCTTAGATGACACCACAAATCCTGTGCTACATATCCAACTGAGAATACTTATCACATCACAGCGCCAGCCAGGGCAAAATGGCAAGAGCTTCCATTCGATGCAGACACTCATTTGATTAAACATTAAAATGAGTATGGATCCCCCAGGTACGACTATTTCAGTTAAGTTCATGCCACTACCCCAACAGAAAATAGAGTAAAAGGTACCATTAATTTTACATCCTCCTTCAGCTATTACAATTCATAAAGGAGCTCACTGATGCTATGCTGCTGCTGTTGCAGCTG
Organism: Nyctibius grandis; assembly: GCF_013368605.1. Lineage (NCBI taxonomy): Eukaryota > Metazoa > Chordata > Aves > Nyctibiiformes > Nyctibiidae > Nyctibius > Nyctibius grandis. The sequence goes on along the minus strand of NC_090695.1, from coordinate 70,658,439 downwards.
TATCAAATTTGTCATACATGAGATTAAGCAGGTATCAAGTTAGACAAAAAGGCCCCCAAACTCCTTCTCTTATTGGCATCTCTATGACATTGACAGAGTATCTCGCACCCATTTCTGCCCATGATGTCCACATTAAAATTTATCATATCCCAACCACTCTGTACTCAGTTTGTTTCCAGACTTCCCAGCTTCCAGGTAAGAAAACCATCAATAATTCTAATTCAGCTACACAAAAACATACATATAGCAGACTCCACAGCTATATGAGACTAATACTCTTTCTGCAAAATGATAAGCCATAGAGGCACTGCAAAGCACTGTTATTATACGCCACCCTCTATCATCATTAGCAGCTGAGAGCCTGTGGAACATTTGCTTTTGGATACCACAAGCAAAAGAAATGTGCAGGAAGATTAGTACAGACAGGATGAAACTAATGTAGAGTAACAACCAGAGGCCAATAAAGTCTCCCAGCTAATTTCCAGAGGTAACACTCCAAGATGCCACCTTGCTTCATTAGCCTAACTAGTTCCTGGGCATTTACTAACATTCCATTAACCTGAGCACAAAATGCTGCAAAGGATTTCTCAACAAACATGAATATGCTGCACTTGTCAGCTAATGCCCTATACAAACTGCTATCATCCAATACAGTCACCTACCAAGATCATGACCCGAGATTTGTAAATAGCTTCAGGTCTTCCTGAAAGTTCTCCTTTACCACTGGCCTCTTCTACTTGCAGAATCCCACTAAAATGAATTCTTCCTAACATACATGGAGCCAGCCATGCATTACACTGTTCAACGGGCTTTAGAAAGGTGACCAGGTACTGCACTGGGGAGAATGATATAAAACTTACCCAGAATAAAATACATAGAATATAAACTCCATGTTACCCTATCATTACTTACAGAACCAGAAGGGTAAGTCCTGCAAGTGCATGCCCTCTTCTGAAACAGTACATACTACAAAGCCTGAGAGACAAGACAGACAAAACATTGATTTGAAGCTTGTTGTGTTGTACTCCTGCACATCAAACACAATCTTTGTTCCAGATTGCTCTGTTCTGCTGTTCTTCAACACCAAGATTAAGATGTTATTGTTATTGTCCTGTGTATTGTACTGTGATTACTTTAAAGTCATTTATATGTTACCTTGCACTGGAATAATACGGGTTTCCTTCCTCCTCAAACCTCCTAATGATTGGCTCCTTCAAAGCTGCTTCATCTGCCTCAGACAACTAAAAAACCAGGCAAATAAACAAACACAGATATTCTTCAATATTTTCTTTCACAATGACAGCAGAGCTTTATATGCAGCATCAAACTTGAAGAAACTGCCTAAATGATCTCCCCAAAGGTCTTCCCCTTTTTACCAACAATTATCAATTTAGCATATTTCACAACGAAATTAAAATACCACTTTTCAAAACGGGTGGGTGGGAAAAGGAGAGTAAAAATATACTTAACTGAGTATAAGAATAATTGGGGAATAGCATCTGAAAAATTACTGAAGCTGCTGTACTGAACAGACCCTGTTCCGAGTTGCCTTTGGCAAGATTTTTTAATAAAACAAGTCTGTGCTATTCTAGCACTGGACTTCTCTATGAGCCAGAGTGGTCACCACTGTAATTCAGAAAATTTTCAAGTTTCTAACACATTTTACTGACATTAACTACAATTATTAGTCTTCTCAAACCTCCTTCTGTGTATCATCGCGTCCAACTTAGACCTTTGGGAAATTAAGACAGAGAGAGTTGAGGGTGGATATATTCTATCCACAGAAAGCCCAAGTAAAGTGCAGAAGAAAGAACCACTGAGATAATATGTACATAGCGCTTCATTATTCTGAATAACTACATGATAAATACAAGCAATTTTAAGACATCACAATAAAATCACTTCTTATGGGACCAATGCACCAGTACAAACATAAACCATGTAATTTAAAAAACACATCAGAAAAAAAGTGTACAGAGAAACTAGAAAAGATTACTAAACAAAATACCACTATTTTTCAATTAAAATGTTGAAATGAGTCAAAACCTTTTCCAAACCTCTACAGACCTCTGCTGTAGTAAGTTTCATAATTCTCAATCACTGAATAATTTGAAGATCAGCTTTCTACAAAACTGCCTACTTCAAAAATAATTGGAAAGGTACTTTGTTCTCACATATTCCTCCTCATACTCCCAAACCAGGGAGGATCTCTGGCTGCTCATCCTGGGCAGAACTAATAATCTGGTGCACAACATACAAAAAGACTATGATATGAGAAATACTCCGCTTTTTAAGCAAAGACAAGAAATGTCATGAATGATCTTCACATTTACAAGGTGTCAAAAATAACATTTCCCAAATGCTTCATGTTCGTCAGCGCACTAGGTGGCACTGGGAGAACGATAGCTCATTGGTGTCTCACTCTGCAACATCCTTTCCTAGCTCATAAAGTGAGCAACTCCAGTGAAAGAATAAATTATAATAACATTATTGCAAATGAAAGAAGAAAGATGTACCTGCTTTCCCTCTCTTGCTTTTTGGTCCTTAGCTATTGTAGCTAGAACAGTTGCAGCTTGTTCCCCTCCCATCACCGATATGCGAGCATTTGGCCACACATAAAGAAATCTTGGACTGAAAAAATACATATTAAACATTAAAATAAGACATTGCCTTATTTCCTAGTGAAGAACTAATTCTCACTCAGTTAAGAATTCATTTTTATGCATGACAATCTTAGGGCGTCTTGGTTTTTAAAGAATGCAAATTAATGTACTTCAAGGCTTGCAGCATTATGTTTGAAAATGCGAAAATTCTGCTCATTTCCTATATTCAAGCACCTTAAAAATTTATTTCTCTCTTTCTTGAGTCTCCTCTTCTCACCCTGCCCATAGAATTTTTCTCTTTAAAAATATCACCAACAACTTCAATAGTATCAGGGACCTTGTAAAATGAAAAAAACCATTTATGTGAGTCATGTCCAAAGGGTCAAAAAAATAAATCCTTAGGGGTTCTGCAAACACTACTCATAGAAGCAGGCTCATTAAAGTGAACAAAGATTTTTTACACACGCTGGTACTCTTCATATGAACGCAGCCTAAAGGACTAGCTCATACTGCATAATGATTGTTTAGGACTGTACAATTTTTCCTCCAACAGCTAAAATGGGAGAAAAGCATGTTAGCACATTTACATGTTAGAAGATCTCCTCCATCACCTAATTCAAGGTTAATCACGAGCCTATCAATCTCTACAGGTTTGTTAGGTTGTTATTTACTTATGACCGTATTCACTCAGAACTGTTTTGTTTTCCAAATAGCACAACTTCTGCCAAGAGTTTAGACAGCTTTTTCAGAACAGTATTTCAAGGTTATGGTCTCTTAACTCAGTCTCATCTTCTGTCATAATTTGAAGTAACACTTACCTATATGCCCTTCCACACATCCCATAGTTTCCAGCTCCATAAGAACCACCGATAATCACTGTTATTTTAGGTACACTGGCACAAGCTACAGCAGTTACCATCTTGGCACCATCTTTTGCTATCCCTCCGGCTTCATATTCTCTACCAACCATGAAACCTAAAGAATTACAACATGAAAAAAAAGGCTCAGTAACTTTGTATTACTATACTGTGCTGTATGTCATACTATGTGCTTTATAGCACATCCAAAAAAAAACAAAGAACAAATCGTAAGGCAAGGCCTTCACCATCTGCTGACAGGCTGACTTCAGAACAGGCTGGAGATGTAGGTACAACAAAGCACACAAGATGCTGTCTAAAAGTCATAGCCTCAACAGTTAACAGCAAAGCCTACAACATAGTGAAACTTCAAAATATTGAGCTTATTCACCTGTAATATTCTGCAAAAACACAAGGGGAATATTTCTCTGGCAACACAACTGGATAAAATGTGTACCCTGTGGAGAGGAAAGAAAAAATAAAAAAAAGTAAGCCATTAAAAGTTGGATCAGTGAAGCTATCACTCCACCACTCTGAAGTCTGTGACAAGTCTCCTTCCACTGAAGTCCATGGGAGTATTTGCATCATGAAGTGCTGTACTACTTCTGTTTCATCCAAAGTCAACTGCAAAACACGCATTCACTCTAGCAGAAGCAAGAAAATGCCAAAAATGTGTGAGTCTAAGGGTAAAGCAGAAATAATATCCTTAAAAACCATTACTGCTGATACTGAAAAGCTCTACTGTTTTGACTCAGCCAATATGTAGCTAAACTACAGAGAGCTTCACTGTGTGGCATCTGACATTAAGTTTTGTAAGACTGTGTCAGGTAAATTAAGACAGCCACTCAGAAAAATGGACCTCCTCATTTCCTGTACAAAAGAAAATTATTTCTCTGAAATTGGGAAAGGCCCACATACACTATTTGCTCATGGCCCCGCCAACTGCTGTAACACTCTTTCCTTTTTCTCAAGGAAGATGCCCTTTCCCCATTTTTGAGGAAAAGACCATTTTCCTAGCAAAGATACAAACAGTAGATTCAAAGGTCCTGTTTCAACTAGAAATAATCTAAATCAATAAAGTTCCTCAGGTTATTTACACACTGCTGGTAAAAAAAAAAACAAAAAGGCACGTAGCACAGCAACTGAAAAAACCTCTAACCACTTCACAATACGAAACCAGCAAAATTTATGAAAAGAAAACAAAGAGAAAAAAAATCATAAAGCATAATCTTCAGCCAGCTTTTTCAGAGAAGCACTCGAAAAACATAGTGATGACGTGTCACAAATCATTAAAAAATGGAAAAGAAAAAAAAAGGAATACTGTAAGATTACGATGCTTACAGAAGCAACATCATTGACAAAGGTCTCTCTAGAAGTGAAACAAGTGAAACTCGACCATCTCCCTCTTACAGCATTGATATGCCAGCAGAGGAAGATTCCTTATAATATTTTATTGGTAGGAAAAAAGTTGCAGCACTAAATTATCAGAAAAAATACTGAAATTACTAGAAATACTGAAAGAGTTATTTTCAACTTGGAGATAACTATGTTAAAACAATGCTAGCCGAAAACAATGTCACTTACTGCAGTGCTCCAAATCAAATATATTCCTTCAGTATGTGAAACTTAATTTCGTGCATTATTTTATTACAGCAATAAATCAAGTAAAATTACTTCCTTTCTCCAAATCTCTCATCAAGGCTTCCTTTTTCCTATAGATTTTCAATACTGATTTCCTCACCATTAGTTTGAGAAGCCTGCTAGAACAAAACTATCATATATAATTGCTGTTACAAAAAAAATCAACTGACAGTAGTTTCTGGAAAAAAATAAAGAACTAAATCAAACAACACAGAACTAGTAAAGTAATCACTCTGCCATACCCAGAAACTCTTTATCATCACCAGTCCCCGAAGCCCAATCTGTAAAGCACTGTTAACTGTAATGCAATCACCATTTTCCATCAAAGATGCCCTTTAATTCACAAAACAGGTATTGTAGTTCACAGATTTATGAGACTGCACATGTTTTCACCCATTAGGCTAAGCCAGGAGCTGCTGCAGGAAAAGTATGATAATTAAATCTGGTAAACCAATGAACTGAGTACTGGAATCCAGGTTTGAAATTTTCCAGTTATTACAAAAATAATGGCATGATTTATTGTAGTACTTCACAGTTTAGAGGTTAGGAATTACAACTAATAGGGTATTTTATGCAATCAGCATGGACTTTTCCTGTAATAGCTGTAAGTTTCAGGACATACTACTTCAACTGTGTTGTAGTCACACAAATTCAAATGCTGTTTATCTAACTATGTTTTCTTATTGACCTATCAACTTCATATCAGAAAAATCTACAGAACACTGTTTCTAAAATATGGTCATTTATTTTTACAGCTTATTAAGCTAGTTCATGTTTACATGAAAAATGTGGAGCCAGTCCACTTTCATTATTAAAAAAAAGTTCCTCATTTCAAGAGCAAGTTGTCCACCAGAAGTTTTGTTTCTCAATGGCAAAGAAGCTAATAATCTATTTATTTACCTTTTTTGCTGACTCTGAGAAAAGAACTCCATTGTTTCCAATAATTCCTACTGGATAACCAAATATCCTTGCAAATCCTGAAGGAGAAAGGTAAATTTTTGCATATATTTATTTTAACATAGTATATAAAGGTAACACTTTCTCTTGGTAAAGGAAACTGCTATTCTTTTGAATAAAAACGTTATCAAAAAATCAATGGGTGAGCCAAACAGAATGAATTCAACTACAAAACCAGTGGGAACATATACAGAATAATTATATTTCTAAATACCTGTAATTAAAGTATCCCCATACAAGGCTTTGAATTCATCAAATTTACTTCCATCTACAATTCTAGCAATGACCTTAAGAAAAAAACAGAAAAATAAAATTAAATTCCTAATCCTTCATAGTTTTTAATTTGTTTAGAAAGAAAGACCATGCTATGCTAACACATAACTTAAAACAAATGCTTTCCATATAAAGAACATCAGGCAGCCCACCATATAAACAGTCTGGATGGCAGGCAAAGCCCATTTCCTTTTTACAGTGTGATTTATCTACATGTTTATAAAAAATGGAATTTCAAGATTACGAATATTCTAATCGAACAGTTTAAATTATATAGGAACAAAGTTTTCCTGACTACTTAAATTTCAAAAAAACCCTGCTACCTCTGGTTGTATTAATCAATAGGCTCAGATTTATAAAGAGAAAAACGTATACAGCCACGAGTCACTTTCTTAAGAGACAAGTTTATTTTCAGCTTTGCTTAAGTTTGTGACATACAAAAATAATGAAGATCTGTCTGAATTTTCTCCAAGATGCAAAGGAGCCATTTTATACAAATATAGATCTATTGCTAGCATGACATTTGCCAAAAGGTATTTATTTCAACTTTAAAAGAACATAAATCCCAGCTATTACAATTTTTGAGAGTGTAGTGTAAGTGAGACTCAATAAAAGCCTTCATCTTTTTTCCCTTAATGCAAAGCAAGTCCTAGTAATTTCTGTCAAAGTATTTTAAGAAAGGTACATCCTAAGACTCCTCCTAAAATAAATACTTGGTTGATAGTGAAAAAGGCTCTGAATATGGGATCTATGCAAAATATGAGAAAGGATGTGGTCTCTGATGAAGGTACTGAGGCAAATAATTACACTAGGCCTACAGCAGAGTACAACAGTCTCCATATGTGGTTGGAAAAGCACTGAATTGTTTGGGGTGCTTATACTCCATAAATTTTAAAATACTTGATCTTTACTTTCACAGGATTAACAGAAAAAGAAGGCTATCACCTCACTTGGCAAGTCTATAGAATGCTTTGCCAATGCAAAGTTCCCTATTTTGTCAGCTTCTTCAGAACGTTAGCAGTCTCGCATCCTTGCTCATCCTTCTTAAAAGTATAAACAAAAAGCACTACATTTTCAGTATGTCATTGCCATTGCAATAGATCCACTGGACAAAAATATAAAAAAAAGTTAAAAGATTTTATGACATTTAAATATTTGCTGTATACCCCAAAACAGACTTCTGTAGACAAACTATGATTATATAAAGAGTGATTTCCTGCAAGAAAAAGCAAGAAAACCGACTGCATGCATGTATGGGCATGTGGATCTTGCATTTATATTCCTACCTCTCTGACATCAAAGTTTCTTTTTAGCTGGTCGCCAACTATTCCATATATTTCATCAGCAGGAAATAAAGGCTCTTCTGATGGTTCTGTAGTCACCTGTAGAAATTTAACAAAACAATTTACACAACAAAGGAATTATTAGTCCACATCACGACTTAAAAAACCAAACAACAATTAATTTGCCAACTGCTTTAGCACAGTCTTCTCTTCACCAGCCACATCAAAATGCCTGTACTGGCTTGTCCTAATTTTGCATAAAGATCAAGTTTCTTAAAGTGAAGGTTGATAACACTTCCTCACTTACTGTTACCTACTCCTGCATATATCTCCATACGTGCTCCACTTCTTCCACGTTACCAAAAATAAAGCATGTCCTCCCATTTGCTTACTTTCGGCTTGTGCCCTATTAGGCAGGTTATATTCTGAAAAACTGATGAAGATTTTTGCCACGCAACTGAATACAACATCTTGCCTTCCTTCAGCTGCTGAGCTTTATTCTTCAATTCACTCTCTTGCACCTCCTGCCAAGTAAGTTAAGGCAATTCCTCCTCCATATGCTATCCATCCTGTTTTCCACAAGGAATTTTTAAATCAATACAATACAATGACATGATTTAGGTCTATCCCCTCAGTTTTATAACTTTCATTAATAATCACAGAAAATGTGTATTCAAAAAGATGCTTTAGTAGGTATCTAATTTTAAGTCCATGGGAATGATCATATGGGCTTAAAATTAAATTAAGCACCTCACAAGACTGGGTTAATCTTAAAGTGCAATTCTGTGATTCTGAAGCACCGTTCTAGTTGCTTCGTTCTTGTGTGTAAACCCAGTGATTTTATTTGGAATAATGCAGCAGGAATGTAATTGCAGAACTGAAACATCAGAGAAATCTTTAAGGACAAGAACCGTAACTTCCATTTTCAAAGTGTCTGAAGTCAGAGACAAAAAACGTGTTGTATAAATCAGGTGAAGAAAAGCATTCCTAATATAAACAATGCAGTGTTTCCAGATTCTATACACTTACGTCTACTTTCTTTTGGAGATTTAAACTTCTTACAGCTTTCCTTGCTAGATGAAGTGCATGACTGTCATCCAAAGCATAATGATCTGTCACACCAGATTTTCTGTATATAAACAATAGCAATATGAAGACTTAAAAAAAACCTGACAATGAAAATTTGAGGTTTTAAAAGCTTTTAAGACTTCAAAAGTTTTCTATTTATCTTTAAAATATAGATACTACAACACAGTTCTCCGTGTTTTGTTATGAAATTACTTTCAAAATAAAACCCATGCCTAAACTTTTATTTGAAACAGTACATTCAAGTCATCAGACATGACATAAAATAGCAACTCTAGGAAGTAAAAAATCTAAATGACAATATAAAAGATGACAAACATTGTTCAAATGGAAATTAAAATTCATTTGAAATTATAAAGAAAACATATGTTTACAGAAATGTTATGAACTGCCCTTAAAAATAACTCTATTCACTTCAGTAAATTGAAGTAAAAATGAAGCTTTTATTGTACAATAGTACCTAACTTTACTGTTTTCATTTTAGAACAAGAAAGTGTGTAGAGTTGTTTTGATAACAAGTATTATCTTACAAAAAACACAAGCCATGTGTAGTTTGTAGTAAGCTCTAAGTGACAGTAAGAAAGACACAATCTGCAAAATATATTACCTTTCTCCATGTGTATTATTCTATTAACACTCTGTATTAAATAGTATAGAAAAGTCCATATTATGCGTGATACTGCAGTACATTAGACACGTATTTTAAAGTAGTAAATGAAGGAAAGAAGATCATAACTAGAGTAACATAAGGTAATTATGCTACTCTAACAATAAAATGATTCATCAGCACCAGATAAGGATACAGAAAATCTTAATTTTCAAAATCTAAATACAGTTTTAAAAATATATAAATACAAATTAATAACATAAAATAAAATACACTCTACTAAAGTCTAAAGGATGGAAGAAGTTAAGTCTGGGAAAATATTTCTTTAAACCTGCAGTGAAGATCTGCCCCTCCAAGATCCTCTGCTGATACCTCTTCACCTGTTGCTGCTTTAACCTACCACAAGAAAAGGAAAACAAGCTTCAGAGTTAACACTTGTCTTGCATTCATGTTTATACTGGCTTAGTTTTAGCAATAAGAGATCTTTGCAAAATGCTTCTTAATTAATAATATTTCCTCAGTTACTCTCCCTCAGAGCATTTAAAAAGTGACAACACAGAATCTTGTCAAAATTACTCGATTTCTCTGATTTTGGATCCTTATTCTAACATTAATGTGTAGTTTTTATTGAGAAAGATTCTCCACTTATTGTTGTATTTATTGCTGTGTCCATTATTAGTGTGAGTATACTTACACACCCTTTATATTTATGAACATGCATTTTCACAAAAAATGGTTTAGCACTTAGCAAGCAATTTCAAACGTGATGCTTTCCTGCACTGTTTCAAACAAACGATACCTCAGTTGAAGCTTAGCATTCTTTGACTTTGCTTTTTTTCACAAACTCTTCTTCTGTCAAATTTAACTTTTTAAAATATTAAACATAAAACAATCATTTGCAGTTTTTATTTTCCATTAAACACACAACAATTTTTAAAAAAGCATATTAATGGCATAAAATTGTTTAGATCAAGTATGATGTCTCCATAAAAATACTGGGAATGTGCAAGCTAAATCCTAGATCTGTCAAATCTTAGAACTGACAGGATAATTCGAGAGTGAGTGAACTTCTTAGAAAAAAACAGTATCATTACTGCATGGTAAAAAAAACCTTCTTGATGCATTTCCACTCTACTGTAACTGCTTTGAAAAGGATTCCTTGCAAGCTGGTGAAACCATTATTCATCATGCATGGAGAGTAGAGAGGTAGCATAAGAGACATGGGAAGGGAAAACTATCACCACTTCCAGAACAGATTTCAGTCCAAGTTTCGTGCCTAAAACCAAAGCACACTAAATACATAAATATATACATACACACACACACACTCTTCCAAACTGTCAAGTTTGTAAAATTAAGTATATATTTCCTCACTAGTAGGATTTTTGCTCTTAAATTTGAATTGCTACCCATGTAATATGAAGGTGTGTCATTCTGACACTAACTTATGAAAAGTTTCTGTCAGAGACATAATTAACTCGAGTCTTCATTAAACAACAAATAGGAGAACATACTTTTAAGAGAAATTAGGAAAAAAGTCTTCACTGAAAGGGTTGTCAAGCATTGGAACAGGCTGCCCAGGGAAGGGCTTGAGTCACCATCCCTGGCGGTATTTAAAAGATGAGTAGATGTGGTGCTTAGGGACATGGTTTAGTGGTGGACTTGGCAGTGTTAGGTTAACGGTTGGGCTTGGTCTTAAGGGTCTTTTCCAACCTAAATGATTCTATGATTCTATTCTATGAGTCTATGAAATAATTCTACACATCTCTCTTCATGCATGTAACACAGTATGCAGTCAGAACATATTGTGATTCTGTGACTACTGCAGAACTTTGAACAAATCTGAACAGAGCACTGATTTCTATTAGCGCAGAAATCTAGACACTCAGTTGAATCACCTTTACAAAAATGTATTTTTTCCTCTTCCACAGAAGTGAAGTTTTCCTTCTCCAAATCACAGAACTGGAGTTGTGGAGTCTGTCAGTCACCCTGGGAGATTGTCTAGTTTAACTGCCCTGCTCAAAGCAGGGTCAACCAGACACGGTTGCTCATGACCGCGTACAGCTGAGTTTTGAATATGTCCAAGGACAGAGACTCCACAAGCGCTCTGGACAACTTGGTTAAGCAAGACCACTCTTGCGGTAAAAGTGTTTTCCTACATCTAAATAGAATTTCCTGTATTTCAGTTTGTGCCCTGTAGCCTCCTGATCTGTCACTGGGAACCAATGGTGAGTCTGGCTGTACTATCTCTACTCCCCCCTGCAACATATTCATACACATGGACAGACTTCCCCTGAGACATCTCATCAGCAGGCTGAGAAGTCTCATCTCTCTCAGCCTCTCCTCATATCACAGATGCTCCAGTCCCTTCATCATCTTCATGGACCTTCACTGACTCACTCGAGTACACCCATGTCTTTCTTGGTCTGTAAAGCCCAGAGCTGGACCTAGCAACCCAAATGAGTCTTAAGAGGGCTGAGTAGATGGGAAAGATCACCATCCTTGACTTGCTGGAAATGCACTCCCTAAAGCATGCCCATGATGTTGCTGACTGCCTTTGCTGCAAGGGCACATTGCTGGCTCATGTTCAACTTGGTGTCCACTGCAACCTACAGTGCCTTTTCTGCCAAGCATCTTCCCAACTCGTTGGTCCCCAGCCTGTTCTGGTGCCCAGGATTATTCCTTCCAAGCAGCATTTGCCTGCTGTGTTTAACTTCCAAAGTTCCATTCAGCCCCCTTCTCCAGCCTGTTGAGGTCCCTCTGAAAGGGAGCACGATCATCTGCTTTATTTACCACTCATCACAGGTTTTTATCATCTGCAAATTTGCTGATGGTGAACTTTGGACCATTGTCCAGGTCATCAATGAAGATGTTAAACATCTTATTGGTCCCAGTACTGACCTCCAGGGTACATCACTAGTCACTGACCTCCAGCTGAGCCCAGCAGTTCAGCCAGTTCTGAGACCACCTCACTGATCATTTACTCAGTCCATTCTTCATCAGTTTGTTGTCAGTGTTATGGAAGACAGTGTCAAAAGCCTTGTCAAAATCAACATAAACAATATCCGCCGCCCTCTCTGCTTCCACTGAGCCAGTCATCTCAGCATAGAGGGCTATGAGCTTGGTCAGGCCTGATTTCCCCATTGTAAATCCATGCTGACTACTTGCAGTTACCTTCTTGTCCATAGCGTTTTTGGAAAAAGCTTCCAGGATTATTTGCTCCATCACCTTCCTAGGTACTGCAGTGAAATAGAGCATTCTACAAACCATAGTTTAAATAGCACTAACTTTCTTAAAGTTCACTAAATTCTAAGAAACCCCAAATAGATCCTTGACAAGATTTGCGGGGATTTGCAAAGAAAACCCTGTTCGAGCTACTTCAGCTAACAATCATCAGGAGAAATGAACACAAACTTTAGATAAAATGTGCATTTCCCACAGTAGATCAGGCTGACGTGTGGAGTCCCCAGTGCATAAATACACACAAATCTGACAAACTTATCCCTTTTTACCTAACTTCACCACTGAGCACAGAAAGTAGCAGATTTTCCCTGGAGAAGTTTCTGGAATGGGACGGAGAAGCCAACAGGTCAACACGCCATCCTGATCTACTAAGCAGTATTGCCAAGGGTGGGGCTATAGATTCCTCAGCTTGGGGGAGTGCAGAAGACTGGCCCTAGATATTACTACGACTCTGACACTTCTCCTCTTACTATTGAGATCTATCTGTTCATGATGTCATTACTCCTCATCTTTCTCAAAAGAAGGCCGAGGAAACTTGCTCTTCATAGACTCTGGACTGTACCTGCAATTCACTTTTTTGTGCCGTACACATCCCAAGACTAATTATAACTAACATCAGGGATTTTCTTTTGCATCCTTAGGATGTTTTGTTTTAGACAGGTGAGCAATAAAATCCAATCCAATTTTCTTCATATAGGAAAGATTTTGGGGAACACAGCATACACAATAATGGCTACAATATCTGCTACAACATGGAATGGAAGTTTCTATGGGAGTCTGAAGTAATTTTGATGCTTAGAGAAAGGCAGGCAAAATATTTTCAGTGAGTATATGAAAAGCTCTACCAAACAGAAAAGCTGACAGGTAGTGATATTAAAGTTTGATCTATACGCACAAAGATAAGGATCATTACATCTGCAGGTTGCTAAGGAACAAATTAAATTGGAGGACAGTTGTGAAATCTTCCTCCGTAAGCGGTGAAAAGTTTTCATCCTTTCTAACTTCACAACATCCTGCAGTCACCGACTTGCCTAGCCAAGTCTTCCCTTAGAGACCTGACTCAGGCCACCCTTTTTCAGCTGCCTATGCTGGCAAAAGTCTCCTGCACTACATCTCAGTGATACACATGTATGATCTAAATTCCCCTGTGATGCTAAACTATTACCATCCTCTTAGAACAAGAGAGTCTGGTTCCCTTTTTTCCAGGTTCCTAGGCAGCTTCCTGGGTAGTACTGGGTATTGGCTGTCTTATTTTGTACCTGCTTAATGCTGGAACTTGAAAGAAACTGGCTTTGAGTAAGCTCTCCAGGACACATTAGTGCACCTAAGGGGTCTCCCAGGGTCTGATGAACCTGTCCAGCTCTAGCATAGCTCCAGTCAGAATCACTCAAGGTACACAGCACTCCCCAGCACTTTTACCAATGGAAATACCATGTCAGAAGAGCTGAGTTTGCTCTGGTCTTTTCAGATTCGCTAGGCAAGCTTCTGCAACAAATTACTCTGAATATAAGCAAGCCCCAGAGGCAGTACTGCCACTTTATATGCCACTGTCTCCACGCTAATGAACTGTGCTGGACCTAGAAAGGGTTTGTACTTAGACAGCTCAGGTGTTCCTGCAGCCAGGGTAGTTATTTGTAATGCACTAACCAAGCTAATAACAGTCGGATGTAAAAGTTCATTTCCCTCATCATACTAATTTCCTTAACTCAAGAGAAAAATGCATGAATCACCCAATGTTACTCACTCAACTAATATTATTCTCAACTAATATCTTCATTCACATTTATGCCACTTTTCACCAAGAAACTCCTAATATCAAAATCACAGTGATAAATTTACAGAAAATTGCTTAATTTTGAGGGAGGATTTGTCTTTGTTCACCTATAAACAACAAGCTGAAAGAGACATACAAGATAAAAAGAAACACAGACCTAGGCAAGACATTTGAAATAACTACTGCCTAAAAAATTCCAACAGACAAAGAAATTCTAGAATTCTAAATTCAAATAAGCAGTAAATGAATTAGCATTAAATGACATAGTTGCTATTAATGTATTTCACCTGCTTTTGCTGATTACTTTGTTCTTCTTGTCAACTTGGAAAGCCTCCACTGAAATAATACAATACTTCAAGCTAAATACGTTGTTTTATTCTGGTAGACAACACAGTATCCTTCTACTTACAGATGTGTATGTGACCCCACTGCTTTTGATATGCCAGTTACATTTGAATTTATTTAAGAAGTTCTGGAACAGTAATTAGCATTTACCAGCATAAATGATAAGACTTTTTTTCTTTCCAAGCTGCACAAGCAGTTAAAATCCATCTATATGTTGAACTTTGGAAGAAAAAAAAGGGTACAAAATGCTAAATCCACTTTCAGCATCAAGATGACACAGTGGGCAAAAAAACACCCTAAAGTAAACCAAAGAATGAAATGCAAAAGCATACTGTGGAAATGACAGCAGTGCTATACAAGTAAACACTAAATGACATCACAGGTAAGTTCTTCATGCTTTTAAGGAAATTAACACAATCATGTCTTAGGAACTGGTCAACAAAAACTCTGTCAGTGGTTGTCTTCCCATAGTTTATGGGACCTGCTACATTTTCCCAGTATCTTAAGCGGTGGAAAGAAGTGACTTCCAGCAGACTCCCCCTCCTCCGTTACTACCGGAATTGAGTGGAGCAGTATCTTCATTAACAATGCTGTTACAAAGTGGTTTCTCCATTTAGGCCTGCTCACGTTGGAAGGACTCTGAGAGACATTTGACTTGCACTTGGCTTTGTCACAGGACGCATGCCTAAAAGTTCCCAAAAGACTATAACCAAAACAGAGCCAATGTGCTGCCTCAGACCAGTTTGTTCAAGGAGACAAGTATTTTGACTATTTCAAAAAAGCAAGTTTATCCAGTGTCTCCATTTCGCCCACACCCAGGGCTAAACAATAACCAGTTGTTCTATCACCCAAGACCCCTTCCCAGCTGAGAAAGGGAATTGGGAAAAGGAGGGAGACTCATGGGCTGAAATTTAAACAGATTTAATAAAACAAACCCAATATCAATACTAATACAAAAGACACAAAGTCCAGAGAGTGGTGGCAAGTCCCTCCAAGGATCACAAATGTTGAGAAGAGAGGAGAAATAGAAAGAGGGAAAAGAGAGCAGAGCAAAAGAGCCCCCCTCCCCAGCAAGCTTCCCCATTTATAGTGAACCTAACATTAATGTTACAGCATACACCTGTGGGCCAGACGGGGTCAGCTGCCCTGGCTTTCCCTGCTAATGGCCTTGATCACCATACCACAGCTGGCCACAAACTGAAACAAAGTGTAACAGAAAACTGATTCTATAAATTCTATCCCTGCAAAACCAGGACATCCAGTCAGACTTCACTGAGATTAGAATAGTTGTGCTGGGTGCTGCCTTACCTGTTAGCTCTAGTACTAACATAACATTTAGTACTAGAAATTCCTTTCTTCTCATAGAGACTATGTTGAGTAAAATAATCTTTGTTAGCAAAGGTTATTATTTGTATCGGTATAAAACTGAGCTTACACTAGAACATACAGCTGTTTTTAAAAAAATAAACTCCACTCAAGCACTCCCTTTCCTGCTGGAGCCAAGCTACAGTAATTTTAAAGCTGTCTTATGCTGCAATATTTTGCACAGTCACAAATTCCACCATGAGTTCCACAATAAAGCAATTTTTAATTCACCTGAGTTCTTCTGGTCAGTTTCCTTAGAAATAATTTCCTTACTAAGAAAGTAAGGGAACAATGACAAATTCTGTCATAAGTGCATCTCCTTTGTCTGTAAACTGACATAAAATATACCAGATCAGTCCTGCTTCTGAAGTTCTCTGATCTTGACTCTGAGATATAATATACATGCTTGTAATTTTTTTTTTTTTATTTCAAGTCAAACCTAGAGACTACGTAATTGAATACAGAAAGCATTTTTATCATTTAAAACGTGTACGGCAATCTAAAAGCAGTACTATAAAAACACCTTAAAGTCTGATTTACATATACACCTCTAACAGATAGAAAAAAATTCATTTAGGATATAAACATCCAGATATACTTAAAAATGCAAACTAATCTACAGAATATCTGGAAATACCTCACCAAGAAAGGTCTCAATAGTTTAAGCTGTACAATTGTCATTAGCACAAGTTTTTTGGGGGTTATGTTACTAGAAACTTCTGTGCCCTTACCAGTGGTGGCCCTCCCAAGAATATTGTTCCCTGTTTGCCAACAATAATACTTTCATCAGCCATCGCAGGTACATATGCTCCTCCCGCTGTACAGGATCCCATTACTACTGCTATCTATTGGGAAAAAAAAAAACAAACACAAGTTAATAAATTGCCCAACCCTTAAAAATAGCATATGCTACTATTATATATTGTACCAATTTTAATACACATTCTGGGACAGCACCGCAAGATTATTTTTGCGTGACAGAGCAAACTCTTTATTTATGTTTTAGCTTTTCTCGCTAAGTGAAGTTTCTCAGTTCACTTCTTCAGAGAGGCTCCTCCAAGGACCCTTTCAAAACAGTTTGTAAAGCAGTAGAAATGGAATACTTATATGGAAAAGGCAGACAATAAGAAAGTCACTGTCTAATCTAACACTTCACAGCCACAAAAAAAATTAAAACATAATGTTATTTTGTGTTAACTTTGTTTGGAAATACTACTAAAGCGACATCAAGTAGTGTTCCTGTTAAATGATACTTTAATGTTTCCTCTTAAAAGAAAATAGCACACAGAAATAAAAGTTTCAAATCACATTACCTAATCTAAAGCAGGAGTAGATGAACTATGCCAACCTGCTATCATCAAATCAAACAGCTCTTTCAACAAATGGTTTTCAGTATCTTAAACTATATTCAGAGTCACATGATTAATCTGCAGTACTTC
This sequence comes from Nyctibius grandis, assembly GCF_013368605.1. NCBI lineage: Eukaryota > Metazoa > Chordata > Aves > Nyctibiiformes > Nyctibiidae > Nyctibius > Nyctibius grandis. The sequence continues at coordinate 70,640,966 of NC_090695.1, read as the reverse complement.
TGTTGTGCATTTAAGGAAATACCTCCAGGTAAATACAAAGATAACATAAGCCCCTAGAAATGGGAGAAACCTGGGAAAAAGTTAATTTAATTTTTTCCCCAGGATCTGTGTTTTTTTCCTACGCTTAGTTTTACCATGCTCATGACAAAAAATGTGCCTGCATTTAATTTTTATCTCAGGTGTTACTTTTTCCAATCATAAACTGGAATAGGTATATATCAGAAAAAATAAAATTTACTTGTCAAATAGCACAAGCTCAAATTCCTAACTAATGGGCTACTTCCTGACTTCATTCTTTGAATTACTGCATAGGAAATTACTTAAGAGCGCAATAAAAATCAACAGTTCTGAAATCACATACAGTATTTCATACCCACTGATGAGCTCCCCATTGTGTCCGTGCAGCATGTGAGTGTGAGAGAGCTTAGCAAGTGGCTAATGAGAAGCTAATTACAGCTTTCTGACTCACAGTCATATAGACATCAATGCAACTGAAAGCTGCAGTAGGAGTATAATAAATTAGTCACAGGTAAAAATGGAGAGGGAAATTAAAAGCATCATAGGCAACTGGAGGGGAAAAAAAAAAAGCAAGCACTTTAAGGGCAAAACTGAAAAGGGCTGACGAACTGATGAAACAGGCCTTCAGGCAGGCCACAACGAAGAACAGCAGGTAGGAAACTTAACAACATCCAGACTCTCATGTCAGAAGGATTAACCAGAATGGAAAACAGAGGGAACACAGTTTCCTAACACCATTTCCTAATGAAACATCCTCTCAGACAGGGAAGATGATTCTAGCTACCATAGTCTGTTAGCACAGAATCAATAGCAGAAAGCACTTCAGTAAATCATTTTCCCCAGTCTTCTATAAATATTTTAAGGAAGTTAAACTTTCATCAGTGTCATATCAATAAAATTAAACTTTCATCAGTGTCATACGAAACTGAAATGTGTTTTATTAAAAGGCAAATCTTTCCTGCGCTGGGTTTTTATTGTACAGGGATACAATGCTACTCTTAATGCAACTCTATACGGTAATGGAAATAAAAACAAATTCAACTTTATATGGAACTTTACAAACAGGTTAAAGTTGTTTCAAGATATCCAGGAAAACACCACCATGACTTTAGAGCCAGGCATTTCTAGAAAGGTCCTGCCTAACGTCAGTAATTTCAGCCTTGCAAACTGGGTTTACATATTTATTTTCGACATAACGTATAAAAATCACTCCTCCTGTATCAATGATTGGAATCTCTAGGAAAAACAAGGTTTATCAAAACTTCTCCTAAAAAGATAATTCAGCAAAACAGCCCTGTGACTGTTTCCTTTGACACCTGCTGTTCCACAAAAATGCTGGGACCAATTTTATTCACATGTATAAATCTGAAGTACAACCTAGACCTATCAGTGACTCCGCAGGATGGCCAGCCTGTAAACTGTTTTTTTTCCTAAATATTTTTCTTCTAACTAAACAGTGCTTTTCTGTGGAGACCTAGCTAATCACTGCAATTGCTCCACTTTTATTGTTGCAAGGAAAAGAACTGCAGAAGTTATATTATGAAAGAGATTTAGTGTATCATTGAAATCTTAAGCCTTGGACTTCTCTGGAGGCAATGGATTTCAGGATTCTTTGGTAGAGGAAAGCATGGTTGAAGATTGGAAGTCTGACTTGCTTTCAAAATGTGCCAAAAAGGTACCAAGGTAACAAATGTAGTTTCCTCAGAAATCAAGCAAAGCCAGTGTCTGCCATGGAAGGAGGAGTCAGACGGAAACTGTATCCTTGACCAGTGCATCTGCTTCACACTGAAAGGAAGTATTAGCTTCTACCTCCTCCTTTTGGACTAGGAGATTCAAACAAGCACAGCTTCTCACAGAGAATAAATGAAAATGGCTCCAGTCCAACCATGCCTCTCAATGACAGATGTTGGTAAGAATGAAGAAAATAAAAGTCCTGTTTCCACTTTACATTAATGATGAGTTCAACAGTTAAGTATGTCAAAACAATACGGTGGTGAAACACTTCCATGACAGTACTCAGATGAAACAGCAAGTTAGATAATCATTTACTCTGTTTGACATTCCAACACCTATTTCGAAGCCTAATGTTCTAAAACAATTTTTCTTCTACGGTGGAATATCCTGAAAAATTTCCTTCATCTTCTTTCATCCAGCCAATATAAAGTGATAGGTATTGAACTAACAAGTACACCTAGGAGAAGGCTCTTGAAATTAAGATAATTCAGTGAAAACACCAGCTCACTGCTTAGCAGTTGAAAAAAATGAAAGCTGTTAGGAAGTGCTGGCAAAGGAATAGAAAAAAAGAACAGTATATATTATTATGCTATTTTATAGTCATCATTAGTTGACACATTGAGTAGTGCAGTCCGGCTCCTTCATCTCAAAAAAAGATATAATGGGACCTGGGAAAAGGTTTAGAGCAGATAAACTTGGACCATCAAAGGTATGGAACACTTTCCACAGGAAGAACAGCTAAGTAAGCTTGAATTCTTTGGCCTGCAAAGGGGAGTAAGAGGCAGGCGTATGAGAGGGCTATATAACCATATGAAGAGGCTGGGAGTTGACTGACTAGACAGCAACTCTGTAGGAATAACCTGGTCGTATGCTTTCCTGGAGCATTCCTTTATTTGGATGAGGTTATCTTCAAAGACCACGGACGACTCCACTCCCCCTTGCAGCCTGTCACAGGTTCCTGCTGACACTTCCCTTAACAAGCCCAAGACTACCCTCCTGAAGTCCAGGGTCTTTATCCTGCTGCCTGCCTTCCTCACCTCCATTGGGACCTTATACTCTGCCCTCCGCTTTCACTGCAGCCAAGGCTGCCATCAGCAATCACATCCTCAAACAGTTCTACATTCTTCACAAGTAATAGATCCAGAAGTGCACCTCCCCTAGCACTCCACCTGCATCAAAAAGCTGACCCAAATGCACTCCTGAAATACCCATGACACAAAAACACTTCTAAATCCAGGAACTGTGACTAGCAGTAATTCTACGCATCATTAATACATTAGAAAATAACCTCATTGTTAGGGCAGTTTTATCAAACAGCCCATCAGTGTATAAAATGGACATATAAATATATGCATACCTCTGTTCGTAGAAAGTATGTCTCATTTACTAGCCATCATCAAAGGGATCCTCACCTTTACAGTGTGAATGCAGAATAATCAACTGTTCCAAGAGATTTCCTAGTGCTTCCTCACATGGCCCTACATACCTTGTTGCCAAGCCCTTTCTTCTCCCACTCCAAGATAGAAGCAGACAGGTCATGTCATTAACACTAAGGCCAAAAAAGCAGACAGCTTCTTTAAAACTATAATGACTTTTTGTGGACAGTTACTGTGTTTACAGTGCCTCCAATCCCCAGACCAGGCCATGAGGTCAGCACAACACAGTGCTGTCAAAAACAAAGCATGGGTGCAAGCCTTGCAACCACATAAAAGCAGCAAGCATAAAAACTAATTAGTACATTTCATTCTTAAGTAAAAGCAAATTACCTGTGGAATTCCTTGTGAGGACATGACTGCTTGATTATAGAAAATACGGCCAAAATGATCTCGATCTGGAAATACTTCTGCTTGCCGAGGTAAATTTGCTCCTCCTGAATCAACTAGAGTGAATAAAAATACATTAATATGTCTTTGAACAGTGTCACATACTTAAGTCATTGGTAAAGTATCTGCACTTTACTTAAAATATACAGCAATTACTATCACTAACATTATATGTATTTCCATGAATATAGGTATATTAGGATATTCTTCTTGGAAAAAAGAAAAATAGTAACAGCACCCCCCTCCCCAAAATAACATCCATCCCAATCGTTCTAATGGAAAATAAACTCTGATGTGCTTAAGAGATGCAATCGTACCTCCCTATACAAACTCCTAAACTCATCTTACTGCAAAACATTTAAACTAAGAACACTTTCAATGTACAATTTTAACTCAATTATTCTATTGCAATTCTGTCACAAGTTCCAGAAAAGGGCGAGATTAACCACCACTGAGTTCAAGAGGTATAGCATGTGTACTTTCCTACCCTGACTATACAGACACAACGAAGACCTTACACTATCTTTAGGAACCTTCATTTATTATGTGTCCTTGCCTCATGATATGCCCTCCAGCTTACACGTCTCCAACTGTAGCTACCTCTCCACTCCCAAATACCGAAAACACATCGTGTCATAAGACTCCAAAGGAGGACAGAAGACTAGAAGGAAATGCATAGGGAAGCCAAGCACCTCTGAGAACCGTGGCTCCTGGTAATTAATCTTTACCTATGAGCAACAGTCCTTATGCACATTCTCATGTTGCATGACTGCAGCCAGTAATGCCCTACATGCAGCTTTACCATGAAGCAGGGTTTTGATTCTTTCTGCCGCCCTTGCAGAACTGCTCTCCCAAATCAGCATCAACTCTGGCAGCTAGACAAACTCCAAACTGGTCAACATACCAGTGTTGTGAAATGGGCCATCCCTGAACACAAAAGAAAACGCCCACACCAGTGACTGACTCAGTGACAAATGGCACCAGCTGATCACATCACAGAATTAACACCTAGGTGGCTACCACTGACGGAAAAGGTGGTTGAAATGGCTTAAAAATGACACGGTCAGCAAAGTGCTGACTGCCTACAAAGCACTCCCACAACTGAAATGAACTGAAACAAGCTCAGGTACACAAATTGCAAAGGTAAAATAATTGACCAGGTTTGAGTGATGAGCAGTATATATACAGGGACTATACACCTCAAAGGCAGAATAAAAAAATTAAACTTTTGTTTCAAAGGCATATCTATGTCCCACAGTTCCTCATTCCGTAAGATCTTAAAACAGTAGAATCACACACAAGTGCTGATAACTCACTAAAAAAATAAGAGTTGTCCGAACAGATAGACTCTGCTGGTAATTCAGACAAAAAAATCATATAGTTGTTTTGCAAACAGCAAAATTAAATTTCTACTGTTTTCTTATGACTAAGATAAAATTTAGCCCTCCCCTTGCCTCCAAGACTCTTTCCACTGCAGTATGACAATCCCACAAAGTCCCCACTCACACTGTCCCTGTACCCACCCCACCAATACTTTCAAGTTCATATTTCTCTTAATCCTTCTTCAGTATTCTTTGCACGTTTGGTCTACCATCGAGGTAAGAAATTACAGAGACTTCTGCCAGCCAGGACCTACATTTATGTTGACTATTTAACTAGCACAAGCATCCCAACTGGCAAGCCAATCAATGCCTCTCAGCTGCTATGTAAGCTGCTAAGCCAAGCAGAACAGACAAGGACTAACCCACCCTATTTTTTAAATGGAGACAGTAGAAGGGTCTTTCTCCTTTGATGCTGACTTACCCAAAATCCACATGAATACACAGTCTCTTAAATCTATCTGTCACATTTGTCTGAAATTGGCTAATGGGCTCTGAATAAATTAAATTAGGAAGGGTTCTGAATAAATCAAATTAGGAATTAAGACTGAAAGACACACATTGGCAGAAGCTCTTGTATTTGTACAAAACCAGGCTAAGAAAATACTACCTGTAATATACTAAAGACATTTGGTACTCTGATCTTAATCTTTAATAAAAGTACACATAAGTAAAACTTACGTGAAGGTTTGGCTAAATACTGATTTCATAGACTAAACTCAAAATGTAAAATAATATACAACGAAATTTCTGCTTCCATAAAAGTCATCCCAAATTGTAAAAATATGTTGATCGAAACTATTATTGACACTTTTGGCACTGAGACTTTTTTTCTTTGGTATGTTCTCTCACACAGCTACACACTCCAAGAAAAGGCAAAGTAATTTTTTTTTTTAAACTATAATTTGAATTAAGACTGGATGAGACTATAGGATGGATTGCTCAAGCATGACAGAAGGGAAAGGAATAAGAAAGAAGTGATACAGTGGCACAGTTATATCTGTATCTTATGAACCCAGCCCTACAGCAGTGCAGAAGATAGTGCGGAGAAGCTATGGGTACCCTCCGGTTAAGATCTGACACCAATCTGTAGAGGTAACAGTACTGATGAAAATACATTTCAATATGTGTGTCTAAAATACATACCTGGTTAGTCAAACCTGGGGACACATCAGTCTCACCAACATTTATTTAAAGAAGTAGTGTCTTATCTAGAGATCCTGAGCTGTCCTTAACAAAGGGCATTTGTTATTTCCGCCATGGGACTTACCCAAATACAGGCAAGGGAGATGATTTTGCATTGCAATTTCTTGAGCACGTAGATGTTTCTTAACAGTGATGGGATAGTAGGTTCCACCTTTGACAGTTGCATCATTAGCAACAATCAGGCATTCCACCCTAAAAATAAAACAAGTTTATGAGAGAGAAACATATCTCTACTGAATAAGTACGTTTGTTGGTTAAGAACTGCAATATGTCAAGGATCCTCAAAGCCTTGATGCTCAAAAAGAGCCCTCCTCATCTGCATTCCCTCAAACACACATTGTAAAAGCAGTCTCTGAGCTATGATGTCCTGTTTCACAATCCCTTAACTCCCTAAAATAATGCCGTATAACATCATATTCAACTTCAACAATAGTCTTGGAGGTACTTCTAGTGAGCAAAACTAATTCTTAGCCTAGAACACCGCCCTATTTTTTGAAAATTGCCTTACTGATGCACTAATCTCTCTCTTTCACCGGACATGAGAAACTCTATGTGTGTTCTGCTTTAACAGGGGACACACGAACTAAAAAAAAATATAAAATCACTCCCTTTTAGCTAAGACTGAACAAACTAAGATACCAACTTTGTTGATGTTTTGGGTGTCAGAAACAAAATGCTAAAAATGCTAATAGCTTAATACTGGAAACTAAACAAAATTATACCCTTCCTTTTCATATCATCAATAATGCAGATCACTGGTATCTCTCACCCAGATACTCGTCCAATGCCTGTGATAATACCTCCTGCTGGTACATCTTCATTACCATACAACTGGTAACCTGCAAACTGGGAGAACTCCAAGAACGGAGACCTGAAAAATGACAAACATAACGCAAATTTAAGAAAGAACTGGCCATATTTGCCACTGAATCTCACTTAAAAGTTTAAATTTTTAAAAATGAGATTTTTTTTAAAGAGATGAGTATTTCAAAGAACACTTCTGTAAAATTGCAACTGTGTCATTTGCCAGCAGTTGTGGAAACTAAAGAGAAAACAAGTGTGTCGCAGTACTTACTCGCAAAAGAGAACCTGAAGTGTTTTTAAAAAAAGGAAGTACCTACCCAGGATCAATAAGCCTGTCAATTCTCTCTCTAGGTAACAGCTTTCCTCTTGATGTGTGAAGTTTACGAGCTTTTTCTCCACCTCCTGTGATACAACAGTAAATTGTTAAGATTTCCTACGGACATAGACAGATAAATCACCACTTATATTAAAACTTAGAATGGAAGCACTGAGGAGTTCCCAGTTTTTAAAGCATGGACCTTAATAATGAATTTAATAAATAATGGTTTTCACTTCAAGCAGATTTAAAGTATTGATAAAAATGCTTGCTTTTCGGAATCCATTCCATTCTCCCCCTCATTTTTTATAGTTAGTCTTGAGGTAAATACTTTAATCAACACAGTTGTCTGAAACTTCCCCCCACTGCTTGGCAATGAACAGCAGAAAAAAGCACAGCAGTAAGAACTACAAAAAACACTATTCCCCAAAACTGGTTCAAAATACCTATGCTGAATCCAATCTTGAAAGACCCAACACAATCTGGCTTCATTTCCTTAGATCACTCTGAAACTGTAAGCACAGTTCAGACACACAGCATTTAATATCAAGTTTATCTTTGCTTCATTTCAACCCTTTACTCGAAGTCATCCTAAATCATATCTTGCTCTCTAGAGCTTTATGTCACTCAATACTTAAGATTTGTTGACACACCTCAGCCTCTCTATAAACAACAGCTTACACAAACATTGCCTACGTAGACAGATCACTGATCCACCTCATCACTCTAAAATTGTCTCCCCTGTCTAAAATAAAAAAGGTGCTATTTCGCTAACATTTCTCCTGAGACTTCAAGATTTCTTTGTCACCTAAGCATCACTGAAACAGAGCTTTTAAGCCTACCTTTCAAGCCCTTTCTCTTACCTCCTTCCTTGATTGCTATGCACTTAACCTCCTACCTGTTAGGTATGCCAGAAAGCCCACAATTTATTTTTGAGTCAGTCTGTTCATTAGGTCTGTATATCCAGCCTAAGTCTAAAGTTTGAAAATTCCTTCTGTACAAGTTTCTTAAGATACAATCTCTCATATCCACCCACAGAGCTAACACTCTCATCCAAGTTCTCAACATCCCACATCATGATAACTACAACATTTTCTCTGACCTCCATCTTGCCTTTCTCATTTACACCCAGAGTGACGCTGCAAAAACAATTTTCCATCCTGTGACTTTTGTCATCTCTGTGCACTCCCCCTCCTCACACTCTAACCGTAAATGCTTGCCCTCTGGGCCCTGTAGCCATTCTAGTGAACTTTTCTCTTCCAAGATCAAGATGTTTGCTCTACCTTATGCTACCCTCCATTGTGCAGACTGTGAGAAGCAGCATCCCTGACAATGAAACAAACTTCAAGGCATTTAATTTCATAGAATCATAGAATGGTTTGGGTTGGAATCACTTCTTTAATTTCTCCTTTACAGTAATGTCTACAAAAACTTCACTGTGACTGCAGATGTGCTATGATTGCTGCCAGTCACGGAGACTAAAAGTATCTCAGTTGCTTCTTGTGCTTGTCATCAGAAATCCATCTGTTGTAAATTATCATAGCCTGTAAATTCTTTGGGGCAGGGATCATCTTCCTTTTGCACAGGACTTCCTTTTGAGGACTACTCAGTAGAATGGGATAAGGGTTCACAAAAGCCCTACTCACTGAATAACAGATAAAGAATGAAGCATGCATTACAAAGACGTCAAGCAAAAGCTCATCCTCTGAAAGACAGCTCTTACAAAGAAAAAGATGTTGCACTTATCCTTCAAAAGTATTCAACATAAGTACCTAATTCTTCTCGTATACTTAAATGACAGGCAAAGCAATTGCAACTGATGTCACTCAAAACGGTGTATTAACATCTTGGTAGAGCTCCCTGAGATGAAGAAAAGATCACAGAATCACAGAATCAGTCAGGTTGGAAGAGACCTCAGGGATCATCGAGTCCAACCATTGCCCTGACACCACCATGTCAACTAGACCATGGCACTAAGTGCCATGTCCAGTCTTCTCTTAAACACATCCAGAGATGGTGACTCCACCACCTCCCTGGGCAGCCCATTCCAATGGCTAATAACCCTTTCTGAAAAGAAATTCTTCCTAATGTCCAACCTGAACCTCTCCTGGCGAAGCTTGAGGCTGTGTCCTCTTGTCCTATCGCTAGCTGCCCAGGAGAAGAGGCCGACTCCCACTTCACTACAACCTCCCTTCAGGGAGTTGTAGACTGCAATAAGGTCACCTCTGAGCCTCCTCTTCTCCAGGCTAAACAACCCCAGCTCCCTCAGCCGTTCCTCGTAGGTCAGACCCTCCAGACCCTTCACCAGCTTGGTCGCCCTCCTCTGGACTCGCTCCAACACCTCAACATCTTTCTTGAAGTGCGGGGCCCAGATGCGGCCTCACCAGTGCCGAGTACAGAGGGACGATCACTTCCCTAAACCAGCTGGCTACACTATTCCTAATAGAGGCCAGGATGCCCTTGGCCTTCTTGGCCACCTGGGCACACTGCTGGCTCATGTTTAGCCGGCTGTCGATCAGCACCCCCAGGTCTCTTTCTGCCGGGCCGCTTTCTAACCACTCTTCCCCCAGCCTGTAGAGCTGCATGGGGTTGTTGTGGCCAAAGTGTAAGACCCGGCACTTGTTCTTGTTGAACCTCATGCCGTTGGTCTCGGCCCATCTATCTAACCTGTCCAGATCCCTCTGTAGGGCCTTCCTACCCTCCAGCAGATCGACACTCCCACCCAGCTTGGTGTCATCTGCAAATTTGCTGAGGGTGCACTCAATCCCTACGTCTAGATCATCTATAAAGATATTGAACAGCACCAGCCCCAGAACTGAGCCCTGAGGAACACTGCTAGTGACCGGCCGCCAGTTGGACTTTGCCCCATTTGCCACCACTCTCTGGGCTCGGCCATCCAGCCAGTTTTTAACCCATCAAAGAGTCCACCCATCCAAGCCCCGGGCAGCCAGTTTGTCTAGGAGGATGCTGTGGGAGACAGTGTCAAATGCCTCACTGAAGTCTAGATAGACTACATCCACAGCCCTGCCCTCATCTACTAAGTGGGTCACTTGGTCATAGAAGGAGACCAGGTTGGTCGACCAGGACCTGCCTTTCATGAATCCATGTTGACTGGCCCCGATGCCCCGATTGTCCTGCATGTGCTGTGTAATGGCACTCAGGATGATCTGTTCCATCACCTTGCCTGGCACCAAGGTCAGGCTGACAGGCCTATAGTTCCCTGGATCGTCCTTCGGGCCCTTCTTGTAGATGGGCGTTACATTTGCTAATTTCCAGTCAGCTGGAACTTCTCCAGTTAACCAGGACTGCCGGTAGATAATCGAGAGTGGTTTGTCAAGTTCATTTGCCAGTTCCTTCATTACTCTGGGGTGAATCCCATCCGGGCCCATAGCCTTGTGGGTGTCCAACTGGCACAGCAGGTCACTAACCGTGACAAAGGCATTGAGCACCTCTGCCTTTTCCTCATCCCCTGACACTACACTACCCTCCTCATTCAGCAAGTGGTGGAGGCTCTCCTTGACCCTCCTTTTGCTGTTGATGTATTTGTAAAAGCTTTTTTTGTTGTCTTTGACTGTAGCAGCCAAATCGAGCTCTAATTGAGCTTTGGCCCTTCTAATCTTCTCCCTACACGACCTGGCCATGTTCTTGGCCCAGATGAGGGCCATGTTCTTGTCCTGTTACCATGTAATGGGCAAGAACAGGAAAACAGGCAGCAGTGAAGAAGGCCATGATCATTAGTTCATGAGCCACATAGGGAATTGCTGAACAGTCTCTACACCCATAAAAGACAGAGGTAGTCCACGGGTTTCAGCATCACCTCAGAAAATCATAGAATCACAGAATGGTTTCAGTTGGAAGGGACCTTAAAGATCATCTAGTTCCAACCCCCCTGCCACACTAAGCACAAAATAACTGTGCTCCATTCCAAAGCTGTAGAAGAAATTGCTTTATAGAAGAAACTGTACATGAAGAGACAAATAGTATCATGATGGATACAACAAGCGGAGAATTAAAGCTGCATGCTCAATCTCTGGCAGCACAGTTAAGCATTTATAAACCAGTTTCATCTTATCGTCCTCGTTAATTATAGTCAACTGTAATTAATTCAGGTAGTCTTACAAGTCAAGAAGATGAAACACAGATTTCAATCTTTTAAACTATTACAGACTTGCTTTTGTTTGCCAGCACAACTACAGCCAGGGTCTTTGAAAATCCTCTTTGCACATGAAGAGACTAACATGCAACTCGAACAGAAGGACAGTCAAACCAATTTGTTACAAAAGCAGGCAGCAGTAGATGAAGCAATGAAGCAGGTGAAGTGGAAAGCGTATCAGTAAAGGCCTTTTATTAATAATCCTATCTATTTAAAAAATATTTATATTAGAAACACGCATTCCATTGATAGTACTAAGATCTTAACTAATTAAAAATTAACTGACTAAATATCCAGTTTTCACTATCTACTTGCTTACTTTTTGCCTCTCTAGCAATGAAATTAATCTTTTGTTTGACTAAATCAGCCTTGCTTTCATTTTTGCCTGCTTCCAGTAATTTCTGGATTTGCTTGCATTAGCATATTGCTCTGATATTCAACTGGCAAACAAAAAAATGTGTTAACACACTAGATACTGTGGTAAACAAAGAAGTGCTAATGGCATGGACATTTTTCTTCGCTAGCCTGAATTACTTAAAAAACCAAACCCTACATTTTGAACCAAGTTAGCTTGGATGTAAACCTTTTAAGATTTTCAACTGACAGAGGATGTTCAATCCAGACTTCCAACAGATGAGCTAAAATTTCAGTATGACTACTATAATCCAGCAAATATATAATCTCTAAACGAAATGATTAATGAATGTACAGCCATAAGGGGGGAAAAAACCCAAAGAACAAAACCAGTTTTTGGAACAAATTAAAGAAGCGTTCTAAAACCTAGACTACCATACTTACCTAATCTGATTTTTTCTGCTTGCTTTTGGAGTTCGGTTACCAGTGCTTTCATTCGTTCATAGTTTTCCTAAGTAGGGAACAAAACAGCATTTTAAGTTTAAGCAAGAGTGAGAGTATTATTTTTTAATAAACAAACAAAGAAAGTACAAGATTTATCTTGCAAATTTCATTTTACCTTATTAAATACTGGCTCTGGATTGTCTTTAAAATAATGTTTCTACCTGTGTGTTGGCTTTCCTCAAGCATCCCAAAACATTTAATAAACCTGCTTCACAAAAATTCTCGAGTGCATTAGGATTGTAAAAGACTAGTTCACATTTAATGAACAAAAATAGCACCAGTCATTACAGAGCTGAAGTGCTATTTTTCAGGTTTGGTTAATTTTTTGTTACAGGTTTGTTTGATTTTTTGATTTAATTTTGTAGAAAACATCACAAGGATTCAAATTAAGTGCTGCTATGTCTCTTGTACCAAAAGATGAATGACAGACCAACAGAATTTGGTAAACACTCTTTACATTCTTCTTGTTCAGGCAGAAGGTAAAGATAAAATAAAGCTTTTAAAAAACAAAAAATCTGATCTTCTTGCCCATATCCCTCTTAGAAAAACAAAGACTCTTAGTTTTGAATATAAGTGATCCAGTACTGAGCTCACCATTTCTATAAGAATTATTGAAAACTCTGTGTGCTCGTTACAGCAGTTTTTTACCATTTCTTAGGAATTAAAAGGTATTAGTCAAACTTAATTTGTTTTTTTTTCAGACAGATTACAATCTGTGTTACCTCTTCGAAAAGTGTAACTGCAATAAAGAAACATAACTGCTGCATAAAAAAATCATACTGTCTTGTCTAATTCTCGTTTAGAAAATATTAAAGAGTCCACTTTGACAGAAAAAACACTCAAAATTAAAGTTTCCCCTAGAAGCAACAAGTGTTGCAGTTAAGTTTGCTCAGCCCTGTCTCAGTCACTGAAAGGCACCAACACGCAAAGCAGGCAGAAAATAAAAACACATACGCAGGCACCTCACACTCAAACTGTTTCAGCTGCATGGCAAGACTTTCAAAAGAACACACGTCCCCTGCTTTGTAATTGCTACAAATAGATTAAAAATACTTTACTGAAAGATAAAAACCTATCAGGTGAAAACAGGTCTTAGCAATTTTATCAGCTTGCATACACAGTTAACACATAAGATCGGCATTTAGAGGTTGTCCAGCAAGACTAACGTGACATACTGAAACACTAAGTCCAACTCCTGTGCCTCTGCTGGCTCTTGGGAAGGATTCCCCACGTTCTAACGAAGTGCCATCTGTGATACGGCTCACAGCCTGCACCTGTACGAATTTTGCACCACCCAATCGCTAGCCAACACCTATCTCAGGACACCAGCCTCGGTTAACGAAACCTCCCTCATGTGTGGTACCATCCCACACCTACTGAGGACACAGGAGGTCACCAGACTTCTGCACCTCCTCCCTCCCTGGTAAGGCTGTATGAGTATGTCCACCACATTATTCCCCTTCCAGTTTTCAGAAATAGTTCTTTTCATACTTTAATCCTCCCTCTCCCTGCCCCACCCACAGCACAGCTACAACACCTACCTCTACAACTGTTTTTCTTCTTCCTAGCCTGTGAAATCATGCTGCAATGACCTACTGGCAGTTTTACTACAGTCACAGAATCCCAATAAACAAGAACAAAACAAGCCACCTCTTGTTAATTTGTCTCCATCGCTCCTAGGACAGACTATGGACAGTAACTGCAGCCACACAACTACATGCAGCACTGAAGAAAACAAAACCTGCTTTTAATCCTTTCCAAAAGACTCTGTTTAAAAGTTAACTTTTTTCCCCCGTGAAAAATCTGTAAAACAGCCATTTTCATTCCATACTTTTAAAAATCTGCAGTTGTCACAACATCCAGTTTTGTTGAGTGTTCAGCTTGTCCAGCTGGCTCATTTCACAGCATTACATATAAAGCATTCTTCCTGTTACCCCTTGTTAAGTCAGCCTGTTTTCTCTAAGTACACTCACCTTTTGCACTCATTACTGAGCTTAAAAACTCACCTTTAACACAGCAAAAAATGGCAGAGGAAATTAAAAGGGGCACAGCAATCACAATCATTGGCTTGTTTATTAGCTCCTGAATTAATAACTCACTGTAGCTACTTTAGCTACTCTGCATGAAAAATTGTGAAAAGACTTTTTAGATCATCTATAAAAAATGTTGTATTCAAATGTTCGAGTTGCTTAAATTCACTTAATTTCTACCCTTATCTTTCATGCCTATAACCAGAACACATCATTATACTTTACAAAGGAAAAGTAAAGACGCATTGAAAGCTTACTGTAGGTTTTGAACACACAGAGAAAAGGCTCCTCTCAGAACCAAACATGCTAGTTCCACTATATATTTGTGGGCTCTTCATTAATTAATGACAAAAAGGCCAGTGAAGTGATGCAAATTCTTTCTGGAAAGTGGCCCTTGCACCAGTAAGTACTATAAAATTCTGCTGTTAATATGAGGTCTTCTACAAACTTTAAAGCAAAATCAAGAGGCAAAACCTCCAGACTAATCCTGCAGTTACTGCACAAGCTAACTGAATTACTGCTACGCAAACAAAGCAGCTGTAAGAGCTAATCCTTGCAATCTTTACATAGATTTTCCTTTATTTTCCAGAAATTAGACATACTGATTTTTCAATTACATTTTTACCTGTCTGGTTTGCAAGACAGTTTACATTATGAAGGCCAGCCTTTCTAGCTGGATTCAGAGCCAGAAAGGCAAACATTAGCTAAAGAAGGCAAGACCTTCATCATGTAGCATTATGCCTTCATATGTTTGCACTGTTACTCTTTGTATTGCTTTTATTTCAGATGGTTAAGTGCCTCACAGCAGGCACCTCAGCTCTTTGTGTCTGTAAAGCACTACATGCATTTACAGTGCTCTATAAATTATTTATACCAAATACTAACACTATTAGCTATTTTACTGGTTCAGCGACATACTAGATGTATCCAAATAAGTGGTTCGTCTACGCAGAGCTAGGCAAACTTTTCCTGTCTTGACATCCCATTGGAAACTGCTGCCAAAATACATGAACATTTAAAAAAAAGTAAAAAATGTGTTCTACAAAAGTTACCAAGTCTGGCTTTTCTTTTGAGATCGAAAGCCACACACACATAAATGCAAATCCCATGACAACTCAGCTGAGTAAACACACTTATTAAAATACTACTCTTTTCTTTTTGGTATGCAAAATATTAACATACACATACATATACACACATACATGTACACACTTTGCATACACAAGCTTTGTATCTGTGTACACATATACACATACTGAAATTTCACAGAAGTTCCAGTTACCTAACTTCTGTCCCAACATTGTTTCTGCAGAACCACAGAACCAAAGGAAATATTTCAGTAAGAATACACGTTGTTGCTCCACTTGCTGTTTGATATTTTACTTGGAACAAATTTGAAAACAAATGCATGCTATCCTACCAGTTTTGATCCACACCCAAAACTGTATTTTTCTAACTGTAAACACGATTTTTATCTTGAATATGATGAGGTTAATAATGCCTTATTAGAACAATTTGCAGTAGAAGTACTGTTCTCTTTGTAAAGACGACTACAATTCCACCTCTCCCTCCTCCTCTGCAAAAGACAATTCTTTCTGTTGGTGTCCTGTTTTCTGAAGGCATGCCCATGACTGTGTAAAACTATTCTATCTGTCTTCAATTCAAGAATCAATTTGCAGACACGAGAATTTCCAACTTTGGAATCATCAGCCACCACCTTCAACCGCCCACAAACTGCCCGTGTCCCTTAGTACCATACCGACCTGCTCTTCAACACCGAAGATGCAGTGAGAGTTGGCATTGATTAAAAAAGTGTAAAAAAAATCCACGATGAGGCAGACATGGTACAAACCCACGCTCTTTTTATACGGTACCTTTACACACAGCCTGAATGAAACAAACAGAACTTGGTATTCAGAAAATGTGAACGGGGGAGCAGCACCGTGAAACCGGGCCTGCCTGCAGGGTGACCTCGCGCTGTGCACAGAAGCGCATGTTTACCATGTACCAGCGCGCTAATTGTCCACTGTAATACCAGCTATTAAACGGCCACGGCCGCACTTCCACTCAGATCCCGCCTCCCCCCGTCCTGTCCCTGTTCTTCCGCGGACGGTCGCGGGCAGAGCACGCCCGGCCCACGGCGCACACGGACCCTGAGCCCCCGCAGCCCCGGCGCCGCTGGCAGGCCGCGCCTCACGGCCGGGGCCTTCCCTAAACACCCGCCAGGTTTGACAGAACCAAGACGAGGAAGCGGAGGGCGGCCGAGCCACCGCCTCCGGGCAGGCCGGGACCGGCCGCGCCCCGGCCCGCTCCCAGCCGTCCGCCGGCTCTCAGGGGCGGGTAAGGCCCGCGGGTCGCCCGGGGCTCGGCACCGCTGCCCGCTCCCAGCCCCCGCCGCACGGGGAGACAGCCTGCGGCCCACGGAGCGGAGGGAGCCGGACCCGCGCGG
The DNA here is from genome assembly GCF_013368605.1 of Nyctibius grandis. Taxonomy (NCBI): domain Eukaryota; kingdom Metazoa; phylum Chordata; class Aves; order Nyctibiiformes; family Nyctibiidae; genus Nyctibius; species Nyctibius grandis. The sequence goes on along the minus strand of NC_090695.1, from coordinate 70,624,196 downwards.
CCCGGCCTACCTGGTAGAGCGCGGAGCCCGCGTCGGGGGGCGAGCCTACCGCCGCCACGGCCTCGCCGAGGTAGGCGCGGGCAGGCGGCGCGGCTGCCGCGCTGCGCAGCAGCTGCCGTGGGCCCAGCAGCCGCCGGGGGCCCAGCAGCATGGCGGCCGAGCCGTTCCGAGCTGGCAGTACCAGGCCCGCCGCTGCCACTCCCCCCGCCGCAGCCAATGGGCAGAGCGGGGACCCTGGCGGCGCGGCCGGGCCGAGCGGCCGCGTCCTGGGAATCGGTGCGGCGCCCCCCGGGCTCGCCAGCCCCACGCCGTGGCCCCGGCCCCCGCCCCTGCGGCAATGTTACTTTGAGAATTAAACTCGGTAAAAGGCCAAAGCCTTCCCCTTTAAAAACTGCGACTGATATTCTAAGAAAGGGAAACAGGTAATATAAAATAATTTATTAACATTATTTATATACAGAACATGACTACTTTCTTTGGAACAGAAAGCTTATATGCAATGATACAGGGTGTGAGAGAATAAGCAGCAAAGCAGTCCTATGCCATGTTAAACTAATAGGGATTGAGCTTTCACCCATCTTTTCTTACGTCCTTCACCCTTATAAAACGTTCATACACAAAACAGGACACAAAGTTGTCTTTACTCAAATTAAATTTGTTCTTTAAAAAAAAAAACCCCTCTAACAAAGTGCATGTGATTTACTGCAGGGGGAAAAATGTGTAGCCCCAATGAACAAGGTAGATAAGGCACCTTAAAATCTTAGTAATGAAATAGTTGGGTTTTTTTTTTTCCTTGTAATACAAATGCAAGCGAAAATGTCCACAACTAAACGCAGAATGGTTATCACCTCTGAAAGTACTTTGGGCAATTACTTCATAGCCTTTCTGCACAAACCTATTTTTAGGCTCTATAGGTGCAAATGATTTTAAGCATGCCACATGTATCAGGAACTAAACACTTGCATACATAAAATAATATCTACAAGATATACAATATGTGGAGCTTTTTGTATAGATGAATCTATTTCATAACGTTTACAGTAAGATAATACTTAGATAAACATTTCAAGTTAAATGGATTAGGCAAAGCCCAAGATACTGTCTGAACAGGAACTGTTGTTGGTAGTGGGCTTCTGAGGTTTTTTGAGGGCACAGGGGAGTTGAGAGTACGCTTTCAAGTAAGTTACTTTAAACTCGGACTGTTAGTCCCTTTTCCATCCTCTCAAGAAGATCCTGCTGCTAGTGAGATTTGACTGACAAGAGGCCTGATAACGTAGCAATTTTCAGTAATGGTCGCTTTTCTGTTTATTTTTCCTTATTGACAAAATTTTAAAGGCTCCTTCAGAAGCCTTGCCAATGACTTCTGAAAAGGCAAAGAGTCTCAAACTTCATCAAGTATTTAAAAATTAACTAGATACATGAAAATATTTGCCAGTAAATGATTATCCAGTACAAAGCTGAAGATAGGTTCTTAACAGTATCATTTAAACATCAGTTTCACTTTCATAATAAATAATTTGTTTTGGAAAAGTACCTGCTGGTATTAAGCAACTGGAGAAAAATTTAGACTACTTAAATCTACACACTAATTTTTGTGTAATAAGGAGTTTCAGAATAAATATTTAATCTTTCAGTGACCACCTGACTTTGAGACTGCATGAACCTTGTTACCCCATCAAGACAATCATCTTGATGAGGCAAGTAAAACTTCAGACTAAAATCTAAAGCTACACCAGGATTTTATAGCAAGTTACAGTACAAGCAGACATGCACCATGAGGAAAACCATTCAACTGCTTCAGAGTAGCAAATCCTCAAAGCAACCACATCATATAGTCATGTTTTAAATCCAGTCTCTTTCTGCTAGTTTGCACAAGGGAAAACAAGTCAGCAGAGATTCAAACACCTACATGTAAAACCAAGGAAAAGAAGTGGTATCTATCCCCTTGTTTTCAAATTTAGAAGGAAATCAGCATTTATACTAGGAAACATTAACCTCTTCCTCCCACTACAATAGAACACTTGCGAAGATTAACATTGTGTAGCATCTTTTAGTAAATTGTGTTTTTCTGGTTATTCTCAATACATTTTTAAGGAAGTAAAGCCATTTGGCTTTTCAGGTTAGGATCTTCTAGTTTATGCAATTAAAAACTCTTACAAAAATACATAATTTGGAGATGCTAATAAAAATATCTGCAGCACTGAACATATCTATGTATTTACTACACTACTTCCAGTATTTGCATTCTGGTCTACAGAGATTACACTATACATTAAAAGGTTCATTCTCCTTCTAACATACTAACATAAAATACTTCACAAAAAGAAGTAAACTTGTATAACCAGTACCACAAGCTTTAGCATTAAAATTCAAAGGGATACTTGTCACAAGATTAAGCATTTTTTCATTGCACTTTTCTCAAAGATAGTCACGCACCCATGATGAGCATCTAAACAAATGAAACTATAAGCCAGCTGCCGCTGGTCTGATCCAACGACATCAATGTAGTGGTTTAGATTGTGTCAACATTTTAAAAGCATCCAGGTCACTTCAGAAGGAACTGGTCTCATCTTTATGGAATGTATTAACAACAGCTTGGCTAACAGTAAGTGTGCCATAATGAACATCAGAACAAATAATAACTTTTTAAAAATACTCCCTTCTTGTGGTATTATACTCTCAGATCCCAGGCTTTTATAAAGCAAATTTGCTATTCTGAATCATCCACTTCCATAAAGATGTCACTGAAAAAATACTCAGAGATTCTGGTTGGCTCTTTTTCCTTCTCTTCATCTTCAGCACAAAGGGGTGGCTTCTCAGATGGGTCATTACATGGAACCTAATAGAAAAAGAAAAGGCTGCTTTTAACAGTCTTGATCTGTTTGTGTGTGTGTGTGTGTGTGTGTGTGTATGTAGATGTGTATATAGATATATGCATTTGAACTTCCAATTTAGATAGGAAGCTTAGACAAAAAATTCAGAGTTTACTGAAAACAGAAAACAAGTAGATGTATGTGCAGAGCAAAAACCAACTTGGTTCCCTCACAAGTTTCCTAGACACATACAAGTCAGGATTTATTCACTGGAGCACATCTCTCCATGCCCACCTACCCACTCCTGAAACAGCTAATTCACTGTTCTTCACATCTCAAAAATGCAAGGACATTCAAAAGTAAACACATACCGTAACTGCAGTATGAGCAGCTACATTCTCATGTTCCACAGACAATGATGTGCTTGTAGAGGGAAGGGAACAAGATTCCCTGCGATGCTTAATGGATGGAGTGGGTTTTTTTAGACTTCGCTTCGGAGTGACAATCCGAGGGTTTTGGATTTTCTGTCTTTCCCCTTTGGTATCTTCTGCAGATTCAGAACTCCTTTTTTTGCAAATTAAAGATAAAAATCCCAACGGTTTTCGTCCACCCCTGTTCAAAACAAATACAGTCAGGATGTCATAGGATTGCTCCATAAAAGGAAGATGTAAACAGTATTACAGGAGTCCAACTCATTACACTGGAAACAAATACACACCTCTGAGATATATGAACATTCTAAGAAAAAAAACAAAGTCATTCTGAGAAAGGCTTTTGTATTACTGATATTCTGGCACAAGAGTTTTTCGAAGAGTTACAGAGACTCTTGACAATCTCCAACCCCAAGCACAGGAACCTACTATCTGCTACTAAACCAGAGCCTGTAACAGGCTACCAGATCTTCAGAAAGAGATTCCAAGAGGAATGGAGACATAGTCCTAAAGAATGAACAGAAAAGAGCATCCTTCATGTAATCAATGGAAAAAGAAACCTGATTCCCAAGGATGGAGCCACAGCAGACTATCTTAAACACCAGAAAGAAGACTATCTGCTGCAGGGTTTCAACCTATTAATCACATCATACCTAGTAACAGTGAACTTATGGAAGTCACAGTGATGAGGGAGGTATAGAGTATCAACTTTTCACGTTGTTAAGAGTTAGCAACTTACAAAGTAAACTTTAAGGCAAGGATTCTGATGTCAATGCATCATTGCCCAGCTGCTGTGGATGTCCCAGGTACAACCAACCAGTTTCATTACTCACACAAGCATAATGAAAAAGTAAATGACAGGATCAGAAGAAACCACTGTAGCACCACAATCAAAATCAGTGAGCGTAAAAGCAATAGAGAGCAGGAACTCAAACACTTAAACAAACATTGTAGAAAGGTATATTAAAAAAATCCACAGTCAGATGGATAGAGGAATATCCTCTGCGCTGTCAAGGTTGAAACTCCTTTGGGGAAATGACACATCTTAAGTTAATCCTAAAAATCCAGTGTGATGAGCACTATACCAGTAACAAATCTTATTGGCAGAAGGACAAAAATCGAAACAAGTGGATGGGTGTATATATCACAACATTACACTGAGCTAAGGAAAACAACAATTATTCTAAATCCATATCATAGCCAACGGATGTCTGCCTCACAAGAGGCATCTATCAGTGTCTAAATAGACATACCAGACGTCAGTAGTGTCCCTTGGGCAATCTGCTCATTTAATGAATAAAATAATTCAAATTTCAAAGCAGACAGTTTGATCCTTTCTAATTTGCTGGAAACGACAGATACTATAACTCTTAGCCAGGTAGGTCACAAACAATAGTACTGCCCTTCTTGTAATACTAAGTGGAAAAAGGATATAAAAACCTCAATATGGAAACAGCCTTTTTTACAGAAAAGGCTGACAAAACATTATTGCATAAATACCTGAGTAATGGAGTTTTTGAAGATGGTGCTAGGCTTCCAGTATGTTCCAACTGTGCAGATTCATGCACATCCCCCTGCTTTCCTTGTCCACTTATTTCTGCTTTTCTGTTAGAGGTTAATCTAGACGTCGCCTCCTCTTCCTGTTTGGATGCTGAATTCTCAAGTGGTGCTTTCCCTGTGTTCTCCAAAGTCTCAGGCTGGCTTCTCTCAGCCAGCAGTGACACAGACTCAGACATCACTACAGAGGTAAGTACTTTTTCCTTTGCCGAAGCCTCTGTTTTTTGAAAAGGGTTCTCTGTAAAAGGAGTTGAGAGTCATTCAAGGACTTCAGTTACTTAACTTCAGTGATAACACAACAGCCCAAAAGACACATGTGATGTTAATCATTACAACAGAAGGGATGAATTTTTTTCAGGTTTTTTGTTGTTTTGAAGTCACTGCTAAAAATTAAAAGTTCACATTCTACTTTTAAAGTCTGTAAGATCTTACAGATGTTATGGGGCAAAGCTGGAAAGGCTGGCAGAGGTACGGTTTCATAGCACACACTCCCCCTCCTCCTTTACAGCACACTGCAAGTCAAGTCATCTAGCTGTTAAAGCTTCCACAATTTCCATTTAAAGTCTTTTCCAGGGCCAAAAAGTAGTTCTCCAAACCTTTCATAAGCTCAGATCACTGAAGATTGCGTTGTTAGCAATTCTGCTTCCCTGCTCATTCTTCAGAGGCAGATTAAGCTTTCAAACAATTAGATTGTGCATATATTTTTTAAAAGACAAATACAAAATAAAATGAAAATAAATTATTTTGGCATGATATCGTTAAAATATCTTTGGTTATTAACACTCTCCAACTGGTGGAAATATTTGCTTAAGAGAAGATATCATGTTTAGTCCAAAAAACCTCCCAAGTGTCACAAACAGACTAAGGTTTTTAGAACCATTATTAACAGCCAGTTATATAATCCAACACATCTAGTTAATAGCAGAAAACATGGAATGGTGGTATTGGGGTATTCCCAGGAAAATTTGTTTCTACTTTTATATTAGATAACCTCAGACAGGACTATTTAGTACAATGACAACCAGTATTAAACTGTGATGTATTATCCATTTACATTAATTATACTTTGTTTTACAAGTTTAAGTTTACCTACCAGAAGCTATCATTGGAGCATCTGTGGATTTAATTGAATAACCCTGTATTTAAAAAATAAAAAAGAAGTTATTTCTCTATTTCTTTCAATATAGAAGAGACAATGAAAGTCGATAAAGTCATATCATGTGTCTGTACAGTTCTAAGAAAAGGAGTGATACAGAAGACTACATCTTCAGTACAGTATCATTCACCACTTAACTCATTTCCTGAGCAGGCTTTTCAAGGTGTTGTTATGACAAATGACTCAAGACAAGGATGTCAAGATGAGAGGTCAAAAAAGGAAGAGGATTGTTATCCAGTCCTTCCTAGAAAAGCTCTCTGAATCATGTGGGGAATTGTCATCCATTCCCTCACCCAGACACACTACCCAATCTTAGCCTACTCACAAAAATTACTGGTAGTCACTGCCACAAGCTTGGTCATATTCTAAAAGCACAGATAGAAGCTGGAAACACGCTGGCCAGTTTTTATTTGCAGCTTGTTCTTTTAAACTAATACCTGCTACGTTAAAAAAAAGGTAGAAACATCTCTAACAACTTCTTCATGTAACAGACACCAGGAGGAATCACAACACCATTCATTGAACCTAGACACTCTGCCAGTCATCCAATATATATGCACAGTTTCCCCTCCTGCAATGTCATTGTCAGAAAGGCTGTAGTGAATGAACCAAATAAAACATTACTACCAGTCTGCCTACTAGGAAGCGTAATAAACAAATGTGAGAGCCTACAGATTCTCCAAAAAATTAATACTAAATCAACAGCCCGCAAACTGTTGTAGAGTTCAAAATAAAAATCTGTGGGTGTTGATTTTCTCTTTAAGTTGTACAGGCAGTACATTTTTAAGCAAGTGATACCGTTTAACAATAAACATAATTAAAATGCTCTATTGTATGTTATGCATCTATACTATGCATAAAGACTCACTCACCAAATTACCACCTCACCTTATAAGTGGTTTCCAAGTTACCTTCCACTACAACAGTAGACAGAGTTTTCTTGGCAGGAGGAAAATAATTCTCTTCAAGCTCAGCAGCTGTCCTTTTTTGAGTTGTCTGCAAATTTGGAATGGGCTCTACTGACACGCTCTCTAGTTGTTTGATTTCCACACTGCTTTTTAAAGGTGCAGCAAATCCATCAGCTGCAGTTGTCAAGGATCCAATCCTGTTTATACATAAAGTCATTACTGTGATTGTACAAGAAGCCAAAATTTACCTTGTAATACATTTCTGTATGGAAGTTACACATGGATCTACTGTGATACTCTTTCTTGCTTAATGTCACTATTAACTTCAAATGTACTGTTTACTACCAAGAAACATTTTGCTGTGCTATCTTTAGTTAGAGAATTGAGTTTTTCTAGGCATAATTGAACCTAGTTACTTTAGGAGCCGTTCTATTTGAACTCCACTTGATATTTTCATAAAATGTAAAACTATGACAACTGATTAACTGCCCTAGAAAATCCTAAAATACAGTATTATTTATAATGCACAGGTGAATCTTCATCCCCACACCTCCATACCCTTCCACATACACCACCCCAGTGTGATCTCAAAAGACAGCACGACATCTAGCGAAGCAGCAGAGACTATGGAAATAGGGTAAAGTGGTAACGGAACAGAAGATGTACCCTAACTCTGCCTGTCAGCAATTCTGTCTATCATCAGTAGTTCCACAGGAGTTAGAATTCTTACATTGTGTAGCCAAAATTAATTTTGTAGCCAAAATTCACTCCAAGGCCTACCCTTTCAATAACTAAGGGAATGACATTAACATCTGGTGTCACAGGGCAAGGTCCTCCACAATGACGTGGAATCGCATCACACCTCTAGTTATAATATGAGGACTTACATTAATATAGTAATAGGGCTTTTTTACAACACTTTCTATTCTTCAGAATGTCTTTTTGCTTTGATGTTGGGTTTTTTCCTCCCAAACTGACCAGGACACTTAGTTCAACTGTAACGCTGAAATAACAATTTTGTTACATTGCATTAAGGAGTACTACTTGTAAAAAAAATTTAAACCCTTTGTATCGCAGTACTGCAAACCAGTTATTATTCTGTTGAATAACTCCTTTGTTTGCTTTTTCGGCTCTTCTGCCTTTTGAACATGGCACAAACTCAAGAGAATGATATCTGAATTTGTGTCCACTCTTTATCATGTTCTCCAGAAGACCATCTATACTAAAAATCTGGAAGAGCAATTAATAAACAGCTACTTTACAAAACTGTTAAAGTACTGTAAAAATGTGAACATGTTTAGATTTTTCATTTCAATTAGTTTTCATTCTAAGTATCCATGGCAGAATAGACTGAGGCTGGACAAATGACTTCTACTGAAAAGGAAGACTTGCTTTAAAGGATAAATCAGAATTAAGGTTGACACTAAAATCGCCGCTAACTAAAATACTAACTTTAAACCACTGATGAGATCTTTCTCAAATCTGATTAGAGCCCTTTTCACTTTCTTAATTCTCTAACCAGTCTGCCAAAATTATTTCCTCTCGCATTTCTTCTTTTGAGAAGTTGTAATCTGTAATGCACATTCAGGGAACAATCAAGGTTCACAAAAAGTGTTTCACTTTGCTCAAAAATGAAGCATTTACCTCTCCACTTCAGTCACACTTGTTTCACTTGCATTTACTGGGCTGATAAGTATTGGGGCTGGTAGTAACGGTTCTGAAGTTTGTTCCAGCAAAGCAGATGCAAACTCCTTTGAATCAGCTGGGATTTCCACCAAAGTTAAAATGAATGTCTGTTCCTCCTCTGGACATCTGTGATCATCGTTCACTACTGTATTTTTTTCAGGGAAATAAATAAGAAAAATCTATTATTCAAGTCTGAAATTACACTGTTCTCTTCACGCCCTCTCTACCTTGAGTAATTAAATTTTAGGCACTCATTTCTCCAGGGAAAATGGCACTGTCAATATCTTTGAGATAATATGCTTCCTTACTTCTTAGATAAGATACACATTGTCACCCCCCTGGAGCCTATTCACTGCAGTGGAGTCCTGATTACCACTCAGAATGAAGAATATTAAAAATTCCTAGTAGGGATGGAGCTTTTAAAATGGGTGTTCTAGCATTAAAGAACAATTTGCACTTTAATTAAACTTGTGTAATGGTGATCAAATAGCCCTGTCTTTAATTGCAACTGTCATATATTAAGAGTTTAAATGGCAGGAGTCTGCTGTTTTGATGGCAAACACAAGGATTTTTGCCCTCACTGCAGACTTGCAGAAGAGGACCCAAGAAGTACAGTCTTGTATCTAATAAATGAAAAATACAAATAATTTAGTCAATAAATGGACATTAACAGATAACTGCCAATTGCAATCCATTAGAATGAGTTTAAGGAGACAACACTTGTAAAGTTTTCAAAAGATAGAAAACAGCAGTGCTGCTCCATCACTTAGGACAGCTCTCATTCTTGATGATTTAAAGCTGCTGTTATTCCAAGCTCAACTCACTTTGCTTCTTCATCTAATTAAAGATGATTTAAGACATTCCGTCCCTAGATCCTTGCAATAACAGAGCGTAACAACAGATGTCTAATAAGAAGTATTAGCCTTATCTTTTGCACATGCTCAGAAGTTACAACTTTGGACTGCAGTTTCCATGTAAAGCAAGTATTCTGGGCTTCTGACGCAGTAATTTTCCCATACGTTAAACAACTATTGGTTCCAAACCACCTCCATTTCAATTTTTTTTAGGCAAAAGCAGCCATCACCTTCATACCTTTCATCACATCTAATCAGTTAGGACTTAATTTGCTGACTCACTACAGGTAAGAGGGAAGTCTGGTTGTCTTCTTCCCTTTTCTTCCCCTCTTCTCCTTTCTCCCCACTCCACACTTGCACAGTCCAGCCCTCCTACTCGCACAACTTTGACACTGACATTCAATTGACAACTTCATGAGCCACTATAGCTCACTACGCCAGTGGAAAACTACACAGGTTCTCTCCCTCTGTCAGGTTCAATTTTTGACAGATAAGCGAGTCAGAGGCTCATAAAGGGCTCTAACAAGTCCTAAACCTAACACAAGGTAAGCAGCAGGAGCTCACAGCAGGGAGGAGAGAGAAAGAAGTTTCCCTGCCACTGCTATTTAAAATTAATAAAGTGACATTCAAAAAGTTTCCAAGTCTAGTTTGTTAATGAAATGTAATAAGAGGCTAGGGAGGGGAATGGCACTGTGCTGTGAGTCATTTTTCTTAATGAAATAGATTGATTAATCATGTAAATGAAAACATTTTAATTTTTTTTTATTAATCTTTGCCTAACTGAAAGATACACAAGTGCGAGCTTTTGCTAACTCAGAATATTAGCACATTATACCTGAAGTCGCTTCTGGGCTGCTTACACATTGTTGTTGAGAATCCTGAACACAAGCTTCCTTCTAGAAATAACACATTTGAAATAAAGCAAGTTAATAAATCTGAGAAACAACTCTAGAAAACAGGAAAGAAACAAAGCATGTCAAATGCTGAAGAGCCAAAAAAATCTAATGACATCATCATCATTGCATTTTGTCAGCTTTTACTTCTAGTTATTCTATATTGAAGGATATTAGCCTGACAAGGACAAGAAACACTTGAGCAATATAAAATTTATATGCAGCTCATTATCTGTATTGATGGTTTGTCAAAATAAATTTATACTTCCTACAGCACAACCCTTGTCAGAGATGACTCATATAATAAATTGCTCAATGGCATTAAGAACACCAATTCTCCCAACCATTACAAAACCACTGAGTGCCAGAGAAAAACACCAGGCTCTGCAACTCATCTATCCCTTCCATTTTATGGCATGTACCTTTGCTAAAAACACGACTACTCCACTGCAAGCTGCCTCTTCTCACACTCTCTGCCAGTCCTGTAAGAGCCAAATCATTTTTGTACCTTGTTCTAACACGAGATCAGCCTTGACACATCAACAGGTTGCAATGGCAAAACAGGCTACTACCCATCAGCTGTTCCACTGTAACTGCATGTACATTGATCTCAGGCAATACTAGAAAACCTGAGAATGAACCTTTCGCTCATGAAGAAAAAAGATACTTCTCATTTATACTAGAACAGGGATATACAAACTACTGCAAAGAAATGGATGTGAAAGACATACTGTTTGTCCATGATAATATACATGTAAAACTCTTAACTGGGTTTTGAAAGAAATGGGAAAGAGCACAGCAAAGGATGAAGTTCATAGAATGATTTGGGTTGGAAGGGACCTAAAAGGGGACACCTTCCACTAGACCAGGTTGCTCAGAGCCTCATCCAACCTGGCCTTGAACACTGCCAGGGAGGGGGCATCCACAACTTCTCTGGGCAACCTGTGCCAGTGTCTCACCACCCTCACAGGAAAGAATTTCTTCCTCGTATCTAATCTAAATCTACCCTCTTTCAGTTTAAAACCATTCCCCCTTGTCCTATCACTACTTGCCCTTGTAAAAAGCCCCTCTCCCACTTTCCTGTAGGACCCTTCAGATACTGGAAGGCTGCTAGAAGGTCTCCTTCTCTTCTCCAGGCTGAAGAGCCTCAACTCTCCCAGCCTGTCTTCATAGGAGAGGTGCTCCAGCCCTCTGATCATCTTTGTTGCACTCCTCTGAACTCATTCCAACAGCTTCATGTCCTTCTTATGTTGGGGGACCCAGAGCTGGACGCAGTGCTCCAGGTGAGGCCTCACGAGAGGAAAGCAGAGGGGCAGAATCACCTCCCTTGGCCTGCTGGCCACGCTGCTTTTGATGCAGCCCAGGATGCGGCTGACCTTCTGGGCTGCAAGCGTACATTGCCAGCTCATGTTGAGCTTCTCAAAGTTTGTTTCAAACAAAGCAAATGAAGGTGACAATGAAGATGCTGCATCTGGCAGTGACATTTTCACTTAATTTTAATTTAAACAAATATAACAGTTAAGAGGCCAGATTGAATGAATACATGAGTCCTAGGTAACTACTTCCACCAAATCTCTAAAAAAATCACTCAAAATTTTGCTAATATATTTTTCACATTGCTGAAATGCTACAAACCGAGGCTACAAAGATTAAGTTTTGTCTGAAAGATTAAGTTTGGTTATGCCTTTGCAAAATGAAAAGTTTCTTTCACCAGCTGAAATATGAGGTCGTTAAAATAGGTGAGTACATTTGCACTGAAAACCTCTTCCTTTACAGAATTTCAGAAACTGGGCACTTCTAGACTGTAATTAAATTAAGTTCTGTACCTGAGTAAAGTTGATTGTGCATATATTGTGCTCAGAAGGACAAGGAATTTGCTCAAGAAGTCCATCCACAGAACTTTGATTTGGATAATCTTCTAGTCCAAGGTGAGATTTTTCAGGTTTTGGTGATGCAGTTACAGGTCTTAAATCTCCTGAATTTCCACAAGCATCTCTCATCTCTTTTTCTGTTCTGTAAGGTATATATCTAGTTAATTTGAAACCAATTGAAGATTCTCTGTGCACGGGGAAAATTCCATACAATTATTTATTTAATATGAAGCTTATGTAGTTATAGAGAAATAGGGCACCTGTTTAAAAACTACGTCATTCTACTAAACAAAATGCATAATCTTCAAACAAGTCTACATAAAGTATTTCACGAAAAAGCCTCCCTAACACCACTAATTGAGACTTTTCTACTAAAAGCATGACCAAGCAGGAAGCCTTAGAAGCTCATAAACATTTCCAAATTGATCACCTTCATAACATTTCTGTTCAGACTCAGTTTCATAGGAGACAATTAAGCAGCAAGGTGATTACTAAGTTCTGAAACAGCAAACATAAGTTAATGTTTTACTACCAAAAGCTGTAGGACAACATGTAGGAGAGAAAAACCTTAAAAACCGAAGTCTAAACTGTACACTTGTGTGCATAAACACACACAGTATCTGTAAGCACAGTTTCCATCACAGTCGCATACTACACATGCACTTCAGCTGCATATTTTAAGAGACTTTAGGAATAAAGTCATTATTAACTGATGATTCTTCCTACCTCTCAGTTTTGTCTACTTGTTTGGTAAGTTCCATACTTCTAGTTCCAAAATCACGAAGAACTGAAGAATCACCTGCAGCTAGTATGACCTGTTCTAGTTCCACCTTCTGTATTTCCACAGTACCTCTCAGGGTTGTAGACTCTAAGATATACAAGAATAAAAATGAAAATATTTTGTGTGTGTGTGATGTGTATAAATATGCCTGTTATTTTTACATATTAAGCTTTTGTATATTAAAATGTATATATATGTAGACATGTATATATAAACACACTACAAAATTATTAACAATTTTGCTGTATATGTACACGTCATATAAATGAAACATAATACACATATCTCATCTTGCCCAGAGAGGTTGTGGAGTCTCCTTCTCTGGAGACATTCAAAACCCGCCTGGACGCGTTCCTGTGTGATATGGTCTAGGCAATCCTGCTCCGGCAGGGGGATTGGACTAGATGATCTTTCGAGGTCCCTTCCAATCCCTAACATTCTGTGATTCTGTGATTTGGTATGGTGTGCATTTTGCCACTAATATGAAAATAATTAAGAGTCTGAAGACCACCCTTTTTTGTAACTGCTTTAAGAAAACCAAAACAATTGTCTATATCTCCCCTTTTGTTTTTATAGAAGGGAAAGACAGTAATAATAGAAAAAAGTACACTGTATTGTACTGTATTTCTGTAATCAGCAGTCCTGTAATTTAAGGGCTTTCCAGGTAATTTAAGACCTGCACAGAAAAAACTGATATTCAGATTTCATTTAATTTTATACTGAAAGGTATACTTATGTATAAAACTATACCATAAATGGATGCCCTACATTACAGTGATGATGCATCATCTGTGAACATGACAGAAAGTAAAGACGACTTTCAGCTGAGTTTTATTTCATAAAGCGATGTGAATCCATCAGAAGAAACCATTTTCGCAACCCTAGGATAAGAAACAGGCTTACCAACTTGCTCTAGTTGTTCCACAGGTACATCTGTATTAAGTGACTTCTGAATTATGTTTTCACTGGACCTCAATACTCCAAAGTCTGGCTCAGGCTTCAGGAGCCTGTCTCTTGTCAGTCTCATACTATTCACTGTAGGCAAAGAGTTATCACTGCAAGTAAAAAGGAAAAATGCCATCAATATAGTTCTTAATTTTTGACAGTTGTGAGATGAAATTAATATTTCCAGCAAAGATCACTGTGCAGAGAAGAGATAAGAGAGATGGAATAGATGAGACAATGAAGAGCTGAAATACAGGCTGCAGCTGGCAGAGGAGACAGAAGACTATTTGGCAGAACAAAAATTAAAGATCATCTGGGAATCAGAACAGGCAGGTATACTGCAAACTAGGATGTTCCCTACCTACAGAAATAAGTGAATAATAGAAATATTTAAAATACTAAAAAACATAATGCACTAAAAAACATAATGCACTAAAAAACATAATGCACTAAAAAACATAATGCACTAAAAAACATAATGCACTAAAAAACATAATGCACTAAAAAACATAATGCACTAAAAAACATAATGCACTAAAAAACATAATGCACTAAAAAACATAATGCACTAAAAAACATAATGCACTAAAAAACATAATGCACTAAAAAACATAATGCACTAAAAAACATAATGCACTAAAAAACATAATGCACTAAAAAACATAATGCACTAAAAAACATAATGCACTAAAAAACATAATGCACTAAAAAACATAATGCACTAAAAAACATAATGCACTAAAAAACATAATGCACTAAAAAACATAATGCACTAAAAAACATAATGCACTAAAAAACATAATGCACTAAAAAACATAATGCACTAAAAAACATAATGCACTAAAAAACATAATGCACTAAAAAACATAATGCACTAAAAAACATAATGCACTAAAAAACATAATGCACTAAAAAACATAATGCACTAAAAAACATAATGCACTAAAAAACATAATGCACTAAAAAACATAATGCACTAAAAAACATAATGCACTAAAAAACATAATGCACTAAAAAACATAATGCACTAAAAAACATAATGCACTAAAAAACATAATGCACTAAAAAACATAATGCACTAAAAAACATAATGCACTAAAAAACATAGAAGAACCACTGGTTCCTTGATATCTCTTTGCTCGAAGTCTTTGATCTACATCCCAGAGCAGCAGTGACAGTTAAGCAATTTGCCTCGGCCTGATCAGCTGTAAAGTACTTTTGGAAAATGAGCTTGGTAATTAACAGTGATCCATATCAACTAAGTTCAAATATTCTTTTCTCCCCCACCAGGCTAAGCTTAACTTCAGGAGTGAAGAACAAGTTCTATATCCCCAAAATTATATACCAACATCTCAAAGTTGTAAGAAAGAGACAAGAGGGGTTTTCCAGATTACATACCAAATTACATAAACTGAGAAATCTTTGCTAAAGCAAGACTGCTTGCAATTCAATAAAAATGCCAGAAAGAACCTAGCAGAAGTAAGCAGTGTCAGAGGATCTCTCTTCTTAAAGAAAATGAAGTAGTGATTTAACCTGGTATCAGTAGCATTTTTCTCAGAATATTCTTCAACACCTATTCTTGTGCCAGTGCTTTGATCCTCTACATTAATGTTGCTTCCATCCTGAGAAGGGACCAATTCCTTGGTAGAAGTGTCTGAAGAAAGTGAATACTGACTAGGAGTTCTATTTTGTTCAGAGTAAGCATGGGTTACAAGGCTACTGGCCATGTCCAACTCATCTTGAGCAGGTAACACATGTGTCCATTCTGGTTAGAACAATAAACAGAATAGAAAAGCATAATTTAAAAGACTCAGGTTTGGCATGTACATAAAGCTATTTTGTAGATGTTCAACTTCAAACCTCATTTAACAACATCTGCATTCTCCAAAGATGTAAATTCAAATCCCAGCTAAATGGAGTCATAAAATCACACTTTTGATATAAGAATGTAAAAAGTAACACTCAACCAATGAAAGCAGATAATAAATCCTAAATAAAAGTCTACAAAAAACTAGACTAAACCCAGGTAATTTCAGGTTGTAGCTAGTTAGGCAGAAAAAGCTATGCTTCAGGTTAAAGGCCTGAAAAGAATATTGATAATTACAGTCATATAAGCCCGATTCCTTTCTTTTGTCCAATTTATGTCACCAGATTAATTCAAACATGTCCTTCCTAAAACAGGTCTCAGGAACATCTTTCTAGCACAGTAATGCAGTGGGCAGTATCCAGTAAAGTGACATAATTTTTCCAGCCAGCCTGCATTACCTAGTGTCACTATGCATTACAATTCAGTAAGACTTAAAATATAAAAGACTCTGCTCTGGACCTCCTGCTATGCAGCAGCATGTGGAAAAGGTTTGCAGCCACTGCTCCATCCCTCCTTAGGTGTACCCAGAAAGTACAACCATGACTTTGTCCCATAAATCAGATCATACCTTCAGTGCTCGTTTTTAACTGGAACATTGGATCACCCATTGCAAGTAAAGTCATGGCAGCTTCAGTGCTTCCATCATTAAGTCCTGCAAAGTTGTTCACACACGTTAAATGTCACAAGCACATTAACCAGAAATCCACTTACCCATATTCAAAAAGCATTTGACACTATCAACAATACAGTGAAGTACATATTTTCTAAATTGTTGTCATTCATGGATCAAGATGCTTGTTGACAGACAGCAATTCTCATCCACTAAATTCAAACTATTGTAAAAACACTGAGAAGCAACATTATTCCCTTTAACAGTGTACTGGGTACAGGTGGCAAGGCATGGGCAGGAGGGGGGCTGCCCTGGACACAGCCGGTTCCAACTGACTCACCGCAGGACACAGCTGAGTCTATCAGCCAAGACAGTGGCACCTTTGGGAAACATATTTAAGAAAGGGGAAAATGCTGCACAGCAGTGAAGAGTAAGGGGAAAAAGCATCAGAAATAACCCTGCAAACACCAAGGCTGGTAAGGAAGGAGAGGGAACAGGAGGTGCTCCATGCATGGGAGCAGATATTTCCCTGCAACCTGTGGAGGAGATGCTGGTGGAGTGCATAGACGTTCCCTGAAGCAACTGCACCCTGTAGAGGACCCATGGTGGAGCAAACTTATCCTGAAGGACTGTACCCTATAGGAAGGACTCCACAGTGGAGCAGGGGAAGAGCGTGAGGAAGAAGAAGCAGCAGAGATGAAATGTTAGGAACTGACTGCAACTCCCATTCCCTGTCCCCCTGTACCACTTGGGCAGAGGAGGCAGAAAAGTGGGAAATGAAGGTGTGAAGTTGAGCCGAAGAAGTCAGGGAGGGAAAAGTGTTTTAGTTTTTGTCATTGTTTCTCTCCATCCTACTCTATTTTGTTTGGCAATAGATTAAATTATTTTTCCTCAAGTTGAGTCTGCTTTGATAAGTGATCTCCTTGTCTTTATCTCAGCCCAGGAACTCTTCCATTTCATTTTCTCCCCTCATCCTGTTGAGGAGGAGAAGTGGGTGGGCACCTCACAGCCGGCCAAGGTCAGCCCGCCACAAATAGAAAAGAAAGAGGTAACAGTTTAATCACAGAAATATACAACCTATAGTGTTGATCTCAGTTTAGACTCCCGATTCCTAATCTATATCCAGAATACATTCCTTTGCCTATCACTGGTCATATCCAACGAAACACTTCCATCCTTCAAAGCTACTGTACTGAAATAAATCAAAAGAAAAAAAGTAGGCTTCCCTTCCTTCAACTAAGACAGTAGCCCACTCAATTTCCAGTGCTTCCTATGAAGACATATTGAGAATATATTTATACTGAAAAGTGAAAGCTATTGTAAAAATTAATAGATCCATAAGAGTTTGTAACATATCTCACACGGAAAGAATATTTGCTTCTGGAAGACTGTGATCACAGTCTGTCACACATGCTATTTTAGCAGTTTAGGATATTAGAGACCACAGAGATGACAAAGCTATGAATCCGCCCACTCTTTGCATCACTCAGTCAAGCAAGCTGCAAGTAAGTACTTGCAAAGTTTCCTCTTCTCCTGGTACAATGCGAGAATAGCGGGACTTGATGATCTTGAAGGTCTTTTCCAACAAAAACGATTCTATGATTACAGCTAACCACAGCATGGGAAAGTGATAGACGGGATACACAAAAGGCACATTCTGACCCTGGGAAACAGAACCTTGTAATGCTTCGTCCCTCTGCTTGATAGAGAACAGTAAGAAAGAAATCTCCTCCAAAACATAGAAGCATCCAGTATCTCTTACACAGGTATTTTCTAAGATATATAAACCTCCAAACTTCCAGCAAGAATAACTACATATTGGTAGCAAGTTAACGGGAAAGATATGAACAAGATTGTTTCATATCTACCTTTGTCCACTTCTGGATTTCCATGTACTGTTGTTTCCTTAAATAAAAAGAAAAACAATATAAAAGTTCTATATAAAATGAGTCCACAATTTTAATTTAATGCTTACAGGTAAATTCTCTGCCCATAGGTTACTCTAGCTTTGAAAGGGTGTTTTAAAGGCTAACAATATTTACTTACAAAGGGACACAGCTATGGGAAAACTCTTATCTGTGTGGGACAGGTAAGCGTCTATTAACCTATACTGTTATAAGCAGACATGACAACCAGACACTGTCCACATAGCTTTGTATGTGCTACAAAACAAACAAACAAAAAAACATTCTTACAGCTGTTGAGGTGCTTACTTTTTCCTCTCTTTTTACCACTTGCTGGACAGATGCATGAGAGAGACTTTGAACATCAGTAGCCACCTGCACATCTGGTATATTCAAAGATATTTCCAGCTGTAAAAATAATTTTAAAAGTATTTCAGTTTGTCAGTCCCAAAAGAAAATCTGTCAAATGCAAATTCTTATAAACCACATACACTTACAGATCTTGAACATTTAGTGAGATCCTTCCCAAAAATCAAGTCTACATACCTTCCGATTTAAGAAGGCAGCAGTTGTATGAACTGGAGGCAGAACTGGTAGTGCTGCTTGTAGCTAACTGGAAGCATCAGACAACCTAAGACCTTGTTTCTAGTTGCTTATTACTTCATCAAACTCAGTTATGTGGCGAGACCTTTCATGGTGGCTGTTTACCTCAAATGGGTTTTGTTAATTTTCACACTTTTTCTGCTTTTTAAGTCTTCAGGAAGAAAAAACAGTTCAGCCTTTTTCCAAAGTAAGACTAGGGAATACACACACCCATAGACACACACTCCCCCACCATTTTACCTATATTTTTTTTTCCTTCTTCTTTAACACTATCTTTTCACTGAGAACTTCAGACATTTGACATTTTCAGAAATGAGGACTTGAAATTTGGCGGAAAGGTTACAGTATTTCCAGTGATGTTCTTATGAAAAACACTGCTCAATCTGAGTAGCTTTCAAAGGCTTGTATTTCTACAGATACTTTCCACTGATCTGTTTAAATTTGACACCAGCTGAGTTCTCAGGTATCTAACCATATCCCTTACTAGTACTCATGGCTCCTCCTGTGTGTTACACCAGGAAACCTGATCATCGCCCCCACACGTAATATGTTCCATATCTTTGAAATCAAGAGATTCAGCAAAACTTTCTGTGCAACAACTTTGCTGTCCATTATTGTTCTAGAGTCTCCCTTGGCATTTTGACTGAGCTTTAAATTCTCTTGCTGTATTACCCAGAGAAAGAAACAGTGTGATTAATTCAGGAGACAAAAAAGCAGGATTTCAATGGGAGAAGAGAGGAAGATGACTAGTAGTAGTAAGCAAAAAGAATTGGAGTGCATGGAAAGAAGCAGTGATGAAGATCTGAGGCATGAATGGAACAGGGTGTATAAACAGATTTGGAATGAAGTGAAAAGAAAGAAAATAAAAGAGCTGTGAAGACATATCACTGAGATAAGACAGGCTAGAAGGGACAAAAAAAAAAGTGAAGAAGTCACATTGATAGGGGGAAAAAATAGAAAAATATCTAAACCTTTGAGCACAACCCCTTTCAAGGCCTTAAACAGAGTCCCAAACCTCCACAGTTCCCTGATGACAAAAAAGTATGCCATTTCCTCTCTAGTGACTGGTTGTACTAGATACCAAGTCTGGCTACAGTCTTAGACTAGAATAAAATTCGAGACTGTAAGAGTACAATGAAAACACAGGTCTGCACTCTAAGCTTAAAGTTTCCAACTCTACAAATGGTCCCTGGAAGAGTCAAAACATATAGCTTTTGAAAAAAGTTGACAAAGATGTAGATGCTCTCACTGACAGCAGCAGGGACTGAGGCCCATGGATCTGCCCATGCCAGACATAGCAGGAACATCCCTGAATGGACTGCAGCCCATAGAGGACCCACACTGAAGCATTGGCAAGGAGTGGAGTCCATTGCAATGTCAAACTCTACAGCCTGAACCAGAGGGACAAGGGCTGGAGATGTTAATGGATATACATTTAAACTTTTTTTAGCCTATTATCTGAGTTGGATGCTACAGTAAGCACTATAGCAAGAACAACATGAATTAAGGGAAAACAAGCCTCACAAGAAACCAGGCAAGTGCAGTGGTGACCAACCTGAGCTGGCTTTGGTACTCAAAAACTCAACACAACATGCCACCTCTCCTGAGCAGCCACATGATATATGGAGCCTAAGGCATGGACTAAATAACTCAAAGGACATTTGATGGACATTTTAAGGGGATGGCCCACAGACCAAGGAAGGATATCCATGTATGTATATCAAAGGATAAGAAGAGAAGTTGTGGTTAATAAGGATGTACTGGATTGTGTAGGACCTGAGCATGACACAAATGATACGAAAAAAAAGGGTCAAGATTATAGAATCACAGAATGGTTTGGGTTGGAAAAGACCTTAAAGATCATCTAGTTCCAACCTCCCTGCCACGGGCATGGCTGGAATGAAGTTCATTTTCTTCATAGCAGCCCACATGCTGCTGTTTTGGATTTCTGACTACCACAGTATTGATAACACGCCAGTGTCTTTGCTATTGCTGAACAGTGCTTGCACAATGTCAAAGCTTTTGTGCTCCTACTCTTTGCCCCAGCAAATAGGCTGGTGGTGGGAAAGAGGTCAGGGGAGCACACAGCTGGGACAGCTGACCCAAACCGAACAAAGGGATATTCCACATCATATATGATATCGTGCTCAGCAATAAAAGCTCAGGGGAAGGAGAAGGAAGAGGAGGGCATTTGTGGTTATGGTGTTTGTCTTCCAGAGTAACTCTTACAGAGGCTCAGGCCATGCTTTCCAGGAAGTGGCCTGCCGATGGGAAGTAGTGAATAAATTCCTTATTTTGCTTTACTTTCACATGCAGCTTTTGCTTTACCTGTTGAACTGCCTTTATATCAATCTGTAAGTCTTCTTACCTTCCTTCTTTCTCCTTGTCCCATGGGAGAGGGGAGTGAGCAAGCAGCTGTGTGTGTGTGCCTGGCTGCTGGTCAGCATCTGCCCACCACACAGTTAAAAGTTTCTTGGCAAGGGGGACACCACGTACAGAAACATTTCCCTTATTCCCTAACATTCAAATGTAAAATTGAAATCCTTCATTTGTTCCATCTTGGGCCTCAAAACACATAGTAAGCATGGCAGTCTGTGCCTACATTCAATCCCAATAAACAAACCGGTGAGCACCCTGCAGAGCTCTATACAGTTTGTAAACATAACTGGACCTTAGACTGATGTAGTATTTTGTTCAAAACTATGTACATGTGCCAAGTAACAACACTGCTACTCTCAACGCCTTTCTTAACGAGTTAAACTAAACTGGAATAAAACCCAATACTCAGAGATGCAATTAGAAAAGCTGTTTCAACAATGAAAACAAAAGTACATATGCAGAACCCAGCTACATGATACCTCCTCCATGGTTTCCTCTATCTGAACAGGAACAGGTTTTGGAGATCGAAGACCTATAGGAACAAACACTGGAGCTTTGTTTACTTCCTCTGGTGCAAAGCATTCATCTTCATCATCAGGCTCAAAGTCATCTGCCTCCTCTTCCTCCTCCTCCTCTTGAGAAGCCCGGAGGGTCACCAAGGTTATCTTTGAACTTATGTGCTCCTTTCCAGATTTCTTTCTATGTGTAGATTTCAAACTTTTGCCTCTAGTTACACTCAGTTTAACTTCTTGCCTTCGATTCCCTTTCTCACTGCAATCAGCCTCACATTCAGAGGCAGAAGAAGCAGCAGTTCTTAGCTCCAAGACATGTTTTGGCAGCACCATCCGTTTTGATGGCCTTCTGGACTGCCTTCTAAAGTACAGAACAAAAGCATGTTTAAAAACCAATGAAGTCCAAGACATTCCAGAAAAAGTGGTACCACAAATCAAAACAAACTCGATGAATAAAAGCAGATCATTGTGATCTATTTACTTCCTAACGTATAGTGACAAAAGTGCATCCACATGTCATTTAATCAGAAATCCTAATTTCTTCATGTATGCACAAAGTATTGATTGTAAACATGTATTAAGCAGTTTCAGAGTGTTGGAAAGCTGCACAATTAAATTTACAAGCTATGGAACTCTTTGATTAGAAAAGGATGAATTAATTTTCATTTTGACAGATGTGAGAGTCACATGCTTTTTATGTCATGGGAATATTTCCAGTTCTCTTTGCTAAAGCTATACTAGGAGCCCCAAACTATGATACTTTAGTTGATCAAACTAATGTCTAGAAACTAGAACTGTTAGATGATAACTAGTTATCTGCTGCAGTTTCTCAGACAGCAATCTCTTCAATAATCAGCTGCTTACTGTTTCCCTCCTCAAAATGATGGGCATGACCACTTTGGGTACCAGAAGTAATTTCAAACTTCCCCCTAAAAACATCCTCCTTGGTAAACTGGTGGGGAGGGGAAAGAAATAGCAGTAAAGGATGCTTCCAGCACAGAGTTTCTATTTAGGTTAACCCCACAATACCTGTGCCCCCAATATGGGTACTTTAAAGTCCTCCTGTTTAAGATCAGGAATTCCTGTTGAAACTAAACGGTGGACCCTGGGATGGGTCAATGGGAATGCTGGCTCTGTTTGTGTTATGAGAGTGCAGGCAGGGTAAGAGACATAGGGATATCTGCATGCATCTGGTAGAGTTCAGATGAAAGACACAAGGACTGGCATCCTGCATGCACTCACATAACACACTGCAGAACTATAGCTAATAATTACATTTTTAAAGCAAAAGCCAAAACCTATCAGTTGATCTTAAAAGCAAAAATCAGTTGTTTTACCTTGCGAGATTGTCTGGATTTTTTTCCTGAGAGATAGAAAGCTGAGAATCATCTTCTTGTTCTACTTGACTCTCACACTCTGATGAGATCTCTGGAGACTGGAGTCTACTATCCTGACTGATTCTTTTGCAAGATGGTTCTTCAACAAAGTCAGTAAAATTGTGTTTTCTTGTAGCCTCTGAGAAGGATGCAGCTTCCATTATGTTACTAGATTTCTGCTGAACAGGGGAGACAATTATTACCGTATTAAGTGCCAAATATTTTTACCTAGTTTTCATGACAAAAAGATTTAAAGAACTAAGTTTGAGGTTCTTGAAAACATGCCAACTGTCATCTCTGATAGCTTAGTACATTTTCCCCCATTTTTAAAAATTTTGGACTCTATAGCAGAAGTGTCATTAGATGGTATTATCTATGATGCCTGAGTTCCCAGTGCTACTGCTAGTTCACAGAATCACAGAATGTTAGGGATTGGAAGGGACCTTGAAAGATCATCTAGTCCAATCCCCCTGCCGGAGCAGGATTACTAGACCATATCACACAGGAACGCGTCCAGGCGGGTTTTGAATGTCTCCAGAGAAGGAGACTCCACAACCTCTCTGGGCAGCCTGTTCCAGTGTTCAGTCACCCTCACCGTAAAGACGTTTTTCCTCATATTTATGTGGAACCTCCTGTGTTCCAGCTTGCACCCGTTGCCCCTTGTCCTGTCAAGGGATGTCACTGAGAAGAGCCTGGCTCCATCCTCATGACACTTGCCCTTTACATATTTATAGACATTAATGAGGTCACCCCTCAGTCTCCTGTTCTCTAAGCTAAAGAGACCCAGCTCCCTCAGCCTCTCCTCATAAGGGAGATGTTCCACCCCCTTAATCATCTTCGTGGCTCTGCACTGGACTCTCTCTAGCAGTTCCCTAGTTGATAGACCAAGGCCATGCTCAACTTATCAAGAGCAGCAACTCTTCAGAAGCTGAAAGATGACTCATTTTCTAAAACCACCTATTAAATTAAAGAACAATTTGAGGGAAGAAAAAAATGTTTTTTTCGGCCCTGGAAACAAACTAGCAAAAAAACCCTACCATTAGTTTACAGAACAGCATTTAAATATTATTCAAAATACACACACAGAAACATATCCCAGAACATAAACATCAGCAAGTGCAGTTCTGTCAATTATTACTTGGCTAAAATAATATGTTAACTGAAAGATTTTAGTGATCCATCTAGAAAATAAGGAACAACAGATAAACTTGATTCAGGTATCACAACTTTAAACAGAGAATGAACTCGTCTGGGCTAGGTTAGGCCTACTGAGTGAATTTAAGCAGAAGGTCTGAACTTTGTTCACATACATTTCAACTTATAAGTATACTTATATGAATTCTACGTAGTATCTGATGTTAGATAACTGCCTTAATTTCCATTGTTAAATGAATAACAGACATGAAATTAACTGATAACAGTGTTAGCATGTATTTATGATAATGCAGACTTCTGACCATAAACACTGTAGATCTTAAGACAACTGTGTACATTAAATATTTCCACAGTTTTTAGATTGTAAATCCATTTATTTAGCATTATTTCCAACACTGAGTTTAAAAAAAAAAAAATCATATGAATCTTTCCCAGCCATATACTGGATTTCTGTGCCATCTACGGTTCTAAGAACTTAAACACAAAAAATGAGGTATAAATTGGCTCAAAACACATGATCAACACTTACTGTTGATACACCTGTTTGTTCTAACATCAAACACTCTTCTGCATTTCTGTTCTCACTGTTGTCCTCTTCTCTGTTTTCACCTTCTTCAGGATAATCTGTTTTTCTAGTAACTCTTGTTAGGTTTGGCCTTGGGTGCCAGTGAGGTTCTCTCACTTGATGCAAAGGTTTTGTATCACTCTGTTTACTTTCTTCTCCAGAACTTAATTTATCATTGGACCTACAAAAATATTTTTCAGCTTTTACTTCTCACGAACTACAAAATACACTGTACAAGCTTGGCTTACTATTAAGTATTTAGTACTTCCAGCTAGAAATGAACTTAAGTGTTCTGCATTTTTGGGGTTTTTTTGTTTGTTTTTTTTTTTTAAACTTCACCAACTAAACAAATAAACTTAAAGGAACAAAAAAAACTGTGAAAATAATTTTTGCCTTTCTGCAGTACTGGACCCTTCTGATTACTTTTGGAAAAGTCTTTTGGAAGGAAAACAACATTAAGGAGTCACACAGAGGAGAAAGTTTAAGCTATACCACCACAGGTCCCCAAAATTAAGCAACTGTAGGATCATTACATTCGTTAATTCCAGTGCTCAAGGTACTGCTGCTTTGAACAGGATTAAATTCTTACATCTGTTCAAGCACATTCAGATCAGTAAGACAGAAATTTTGGCCTTTTAAACTCATGTCTCAGGAAAGGGCAAAAAGAAGGATCCAGGGAACTACAGGCCAGTCAGCCTCACCTCAGCCCCTGGCAAAGTAATGGAAAAACTAATCCTGGAAACCACTTCCAGACACATGAAAACCAAGAAGGTGACTTGGAGTAGTCAGCATGGATTCACAATGGGGAAGTCATGCTTGACCAACTCAATAACCCTTTACGATGAAATGACTGGCTTGACGGATGAAGGGAGAGCAGTAGATAGTGTTAGAAGCCTTACTGAAGTCAAGGTAGACACTGTCTCCCCTAACATCCTCATAGGGAAGCTAATGAAGTATGGGCTGGATGAGCAGACAAGGAGGTGCACTGAAAACTGGTTGAATGGCCAGGCTCAGAGGTGGGTGATCAGTAGCATAAAGTCTAGTTGGAGGCCAGTAACTAGGGGCGTACCCTGTGGGTGAATACTGTCTCCAATCCTGTTCATCATCATTAATGATCCAGATGATGGGGCAGAGTGTACCCACAGCAAGTTTACAGATGACGCAGAACTGGGAGGAGTGGCTGATACACCAGAGGATCATGCTGCCAACCAGAAGGACCTGGACAGGCTGGAGAAATGGGCTGACACAAACCTCATGAACTTCAGCAAGGGGAAGTGCAAAGTTCTGTACCTGGGGAGGAACAACCCCAGGCACGAGTGTATGCTGGGGGCCACCCAGATGGAAAGAAGCTTTGCAGAAAAGGACCTGTGCATCCTGGTGGACACAAAGATGAACACGAGCCGGCAATGCGCCCTTGCAGCAAAGAAAGCTAATGGTATCCTTGGCTGCATTAGAAGTGTTGCCAGCAGGTTGAGGGAGGCGATCCTTCCCCCCTATTCAGCGCTGGTGAGGTCACACCTGGAGGACTATAGTGGAGCACCCCAAACTGGTCACAACAGACATGGGCAGACTGGATAGAGTACAGCAAAGGGCTATCAAAGGTGAAGGGACAGAAGCATCTCTCCTACAATGAAAGGTTGAAAAGAATGGCGATAATTCAGCCTGGAGAAAGAGAAGGCTTGGTGGGAGTGGGTGGGCAAATCTCATTAACGTATATAAATATCTGAAGGGAAGCTGTAAAGATGCATGGAGCTTGGCTCTTTCCAACAGCGCTCAGTGACAGGACCAGAGGCAGTGGGCACGAAATGAAACACGGAAGGTTCCTTCTGAACATCAGGAAATACTATTTCACTGTGAGGGTGACCAAGCACTGGCACAGGTTATCCAGAGAGACTGTGAAGTCTCCATCCTTGGCAATATTCAAAAGCTATTTGGATATGGTATTGGGCAACCAGCTCTAGGTGGTGCTGCTTGAGCAGGGGGGTTGGACCAGATGACCTCCAGAGGACCCTTCCAACCTCAACCATTCTGTGAAATTCCACCATCACAGAAGCCAACAAGACCGTAGGGTAAGGCTCTGTCTTGTTAGCACAAAGGCTCTGGGATATGATTTCAAGGTAAATTATGGAAGAGATTTTAAGCAGAGGCTCAGAGACAGACTGGAACCAGAAGCTAATTCTAGAAAACAGCAAAAGTAAATTGATTTGAGGTTGCTCTGTATTAGTCAAGATTGAGCAAAAGGTAGCTTATAACATAACCCAGAACTGTTAAACATAAATAGCACTATCTGCCTCATATTGCACATACATAAAAAGCATCCCCTCTACCAAAGAGCCAGGATGCTGCACATCATTGCATGAACTTCTCCTTTTGGAAAGAAAAAGCGAAGAGACTCAGAACACATCTTAGACAGCAAGCTCATTTTATGTTACTCTACCTACCACTTCTCAATTTTAAGTGAGTGCAAATGGAACTGCTCAGTCTTCCTTGCAACTGTCCACATTCATAGTGCACTGTACCCTAAGAACGTATTACTGAGAAATTCAGACAGTTAAACTCTTGATTACTTACTTCCATTCTTACCTGCAAAATACCTTCTGAAAAGGAAAATAGCTTTGAGAAAAATTCTGTTAAAAAACCTCTTCTACTACCTACGGATGCCACCTAGTGACCTTCACAGCATGTAGCATATAATAATTAGTACAGCTCAGAGCCTACACTTCAAAAAGAAAGTGCTGTATGAAAATGGACAAATACACAAAGTTTTTAGAGAGCTTTTTATCTTGTCAACTAGGAACTTTACCTTTCTATGGTATCCTGAATGCTTCCTAGAGCATCTGTAGATAGATGTTCTTGTTCTCCCTTGCTGTGGCAGTTAGGTGATTTTTTAGAGGAACAGTGTGTTTCTGA
The DNA here is from genome assembly GCF_013368605.1 of Nyctibius grandis. Classification (NCBI taxonomy): domain Eukaryota; kingdom Metazoa; phylum Chordata; class Aves; order Nyctibiiformes; family Nyctibiidae; genus Nyctibius; species Nyctibius grandis. The sequence continues at coordinate 70,596,420 of NC_090695.1, read as the reverse complement.
CTTCATACTTTTTCGTTTTATGTCTAGATTGTCATTCTTGGCCAAATTCCCCACAGACAACAATACTTCCATGTCATCCTTAGATTTGAGGAGAAAAAAAATCCACAACAATATTAGCACAAAATACATCACCTGTAAAATAAAGCATTGCAAGTTACCATTAAGACATTAACCTGAGACAAAACTTTGCTTAAGAACTTTCAAGTAGTTTATGGCACACATCATTGTTCCTTGTTCCTTTAGAGAAGGTATTTATCTAATAAAACCAGATACTATAACCAATATAGTTTTTCATGAGCAACCACCAAGGTGTTTAGAAGAAACTCAGCAACAGAAATACAGCATGCAGGTAACTATTCATGTATCATGAACATGACTGAAATTTCAAAGTTTAAGTCTTTAGATTTGTTAACATAAGTCTGTATATTATCAACGTGTCATTAACAGAATTTTAGAAGACCACCTCATATTAGGGTGCAATTATTAAACAAGAATGTAAATCTTTACTAGTCCAAAATTAATTTACACATTTAAAACAGCTTATTTAGATGTCATAAAAACAGCTGGTGCAGAACCAAGCATCAGAAGGTACAGCCAGAAATATCTGAACAGAATTCTCACTTCTGAGGTAAGAGGTTCCTCAGTTTTCTCTGCCACAGGCACATTCTTTCCTTTATTTGCTTCTTCCTCAACTGGACCAGCAGGTTTTTGTGCCACTGGAGATTCTTTTCTGCTATATGCTCTTTCTAGGTTTGGTCTAGTTCTTGGAGATCCACTTCTTATGAATTGTCCTGTTTTCAGAGCACCCAGCTTGCCTTCTTGGGAAGTGGATTTTTCAGCACTAGTGAATTTGAAGCAAACAAACAAAAAAGAAACCCAAAAAATTATGTCACATGACTTTGTTTGGGAGGGGAGAAAAAGCAATTGTGAATTCATTAAGTTTTGAATCAACAGTTATACAAGAGGGCTAGAGACTGCTGTACTGTTTTCTTTAAAATAAAGAAAATTATCTTTTCAAAGATATATTTCTCATTTTGGGCATTTATGGTTAACATGTGAGCAGCAATAACAAGATTTCTTTGTCAAGGCATTTTTAACATCAAGAAAAAAGTTGTGTTGCTAACCATACCAACAAAGTATCTGCAGTCTAATACATGCTTAAGGTCTTATTTTAACAAAAAGAGCAGTAAAATAGAAGAGCACACTGGGATCAATGAAAGACAGATCTCTGACATTTTGCAAAATTTGTATCTGTTACATGTATGATCACCGTATATGCAAATACAAACCAAATAAAAGAAAAGCTTGGTCAGAAAGAGCTATGACCTCATACAAATCAAGTATGTACCAGATAAATAATGACAAGTAGCTCAGCTCAACTAAAAATGTGCTCTGAAAACATGGAAAGAAGCTGCCTGTAGGCAATGAAAATTAAACATTGGGGAAAGACAGGTGACAAGGACAAAAGAATTGACACTTGCAAAGGTGTCTCATTATGCCCCAAATGAAAGCTTTTCAAATCCAATTTTGCTAAACTCTAACCTTACCTGCTTTGTTCACACAATATGTTTTCAGAAATACAGGGCACCTGAGGCACCTCTTGCTGTTCCTGTTCCTCTTTGCTCAATACATCTGCTTGACACAATGCAGCTTCATTTTCACCCTTTAATTTGCAATAAAAAAGCATGAAGAGAATCAAACAAGTTTTTAAAACAGATGTGTACTTTATAAAAAAAAATATAAACTACTCATCTCTATGCTATTTTCCCAATCTGAATCAAGAAAAGAATCAAATTATATTTATTGAGCGTAATCTGCAGGTAATCTGAGCACATAATTCAATTTATAGGCAAGCAGGAACAGAAGCCTTCTCAGTCCTGGGCTACCTAGAGTTAGGCTTTTAAATACTATATGCACCCAAGCATTATGGGTAACACTTTTCTGTTTAGCATTCAATCAACTCTCTATTACATGGAGCACTAAGGAAACAATACACTTTGGCAAACGGAAAAACCTTTGAAAATGGGACACTGCAGAGCACAGCACAGACACACCCAAGCTGCTATAACATAACCTCAGGTTCAGAAAGGCTTATTAGTTTTATGTCTGTATTTGCTCCACTGGTTCCACAAAGAAGCCACTCAAACACATCCCTCAGCACTCCAGGTCTATGACAGTTTCTTAGTACAGAGGAGCATCAGACCTGCTGTGGTTCTACAGATTTGCACAGCACAGAGCAGATATACGTGCATGGTCCACAGGAACAGGTCTAGAACAGCCAAAGCTGAACTGCAAGCAACTATCTCACCTAGGTGTAAGCTGACACTGTGGCACTGAGAGGGAGATTACAGATGCAGAGCACTCATGCTCCTGCCTGGGAATGCAGCACACAGTACTCCAAGTTAGCTCTACACAGGTTCAAGAACAAAACCAGCTATAACCACTCCAAAAAATGAGTCGCTCTTACAAAGCTAACCTATGTTTGAGATCTAAGGCAAGTCTACACAGCCATGCCTACATCCATGACATGATTCATGAGCAACCCACAAAATCATTACAGAGTTCATCATACTATAATGGCTTTTGAGGATTTCAATACCTTTTACAGTGCCTAGTAAAGTGTCTGTGGGGATACACAGTGTAAGTGAATGACTCAATTTACCTATGTAAAGTAGAGGAGTGTCAGGCACTGTAGCAGTGAAGCCAGTCAAAACTTAGCAAATTAATAAGACTTTTTTTTTTTAAAAAACAGAAAAATAGCTATACTCTGCCCTCTATACTAGATTCCTCAACACAGACTTGATTCATCCAAACAGGAAAGATACAATGAGCAAAAAAGCTAACTTTTATGTATTGCAATATAAAACACATTTTTATTCTAGAGTTTACCTTAAACACGCATAATCGTTTTTTCTATCATGCAATCCAATCAAAATCAGATCCTCATTTTCCAGAAGACATTAATAGTACAAGTTGTAGACTTCACTGATTTCATACCTGCAATACCTCAACATACCAGGGTTTGGGGTTTTTTCATCTAGTATGGTGTCTCAGCTTCCGGGAATGCAACTTAAATGTTCCAATTTAACTTCATATAATAGAACATGCAACTTGGAACCATACTTTTGAAGGCAAAGTGCTTACTCTTATTAGACTTACGATGACAGTATTGGCAGACTCATCTTTTGGCAATACCAACTGCTCTAATTCAGGCTTTCTCTCCCTCTCATTTTCTGATATTTGTAATTCCTTCTTTCCAACAGCTCTTCCCAAGTTTGGTTTGTACTTCTGGAATCTGCTCCGCACTAACTGGACAGGTTGAAGAGGTGTTTGTTTACTTTCTTCTTCAGTGGTATTTTTGCTATCAATGCTAAGTCAGACAGAAAAAAAAAATCCAAAAGTTAATACAAAAGCACGTCGTTAACAAACACAGGTTCATTATATTTACATATAAAAACAACTGAGTTTTTAAAGGAAACCATGTAAACGTAAAGTTGTGCTGAGTTTAAGTTACAAACACAAAACTTTATTTCAGCAAAAATTTCAAAGCACTGGTCTCCTACTTCCACAACAGAATTAACTAACTCACTGGAGGCATTAACTTACTGTCTGCTTATTACTATAAAGTCAAAGCAATTTTCACATGGTTTCTCTGATAAGCAAACTAGTATTCCTCTGCTTACGTGACATGAATCTAGTGTTTCAGATGATGACACAGTTGTAAAATGAATGCTCATTAATTTAATGCTTAGCATAGAAGTAACTGGAATTTTAGTATCACTAGTGTCAAAACTATGAGAACTGAGATTTCATTCAGTATTTTTATTAGATTTTCTTTGCCAGTTAGCCATCCATTGGCACAATGATTTCCTTTTAAAATACTTTCATTGTAACAGTCAAGAAATAAAAGTAGCTAGTCTCTTACCCTGAATTAGTAGTTGAGGTGTCATCTCGGTTAGTTTCAGGGAGACAAAACTTGAGTTCACCACCCTCTGATCTTGAAAGTGTATTTGAAGACTTACAAGCTGGCCTCTCAGAAATTTCCTGAGAGCCAAGTGATTCCTTCCCTAAGGACAGCAATGGTTGCAGGACTTCATATTCTCCTGCTTTCTGAAAAAAGTAAACACAAGAACCAGAAAAAGTCATGACACTAAACCAAAAGGAGACCTTACGATGTCCATGAAGTTCAGTACTAATCACCCTCTGAAGTGTTTTCTGCAAAAACCCCTCTGTAACTGCTCATTCCTAGTCTTTCCAGGACAAACATGCATTTATTTCTTTTAAATAAAGTAGCCTGGAATCTAGATTTCTTCTTGCTATCTTCTATTAATACTTTTCTTTCTTCACTGTCAACTCTACAAGGCCACCTCAGGTCAGAAAGACATCTGGACACATAACAAGAGATACAGAATAGATGTAATCTTTTTCTCCTCACATACAACCAAGTGGAAAGTACAGGAGTTTTAAGGTAGAAAATTTCAGCTTTTGAAAAATTGTTTCAAAAAAGATCAACTTCATATTTTTTAAATCATCAGTATTTCATTTCACAAACCCAAAAGCTCAAACATAACTAAAGAAAAAAAAAAAGGTCTTACATCTGTATCAGGAAGGATGCTACATTCACTGTCACACTGTGTCAAACTTTCTTCCTTGTTGGTATCTCTCTGCGATACAGCTTTATCATTTACATCCAGTACTTCCTTTCTACTAGTTGTTGTTCTTAGATTTGGCTTTGGTGTCTGGAATCGACTCCTCAGTAGCTGAACTGATGATACAACA